>NC_082717.1:69574114-70774114 GCF_030144855.1 Hypanus sabinus
GCAGTGATGCTCGGAACAGCAACTTGGCCCTGTTGGCCATAAACAGTTGGAGGACCAAGGCACTTGACATCCAGAAAATCATTGATGCTTTCGCCACCAATCACAACAGACGGATTGTGCTTCTCTGAACACATCAATGGTGAGTACAGTTGATTTCTTTAAAATTTGGGTCTAGACTAATGCTGATTATAATTATTATTTTGTGGTGGATACCCCATAGTCCTTATGTTTCCTGCAAATACTTATGTTTCCTGCAAAATAGACTTCTAAGCGGTGATTCTGTTGATTTTGTTTTAAATTCAGTAGCCGAATTAATCGAGGTATTGCATGCTCGGAGTACTATTTGTCCAACTCCTGATAAAGCCTTGCAGCTGTTGTTTGCCTTATTTGACTTTAATAACGGTGTATCTTCTGGCGTTGTCTGTCTATGTAATGCGAATAGCAGTGGACACTTAGTGTTGTGTTTTCATTTGAAAAGCACGCATTTGACACTGTTTGTAGGACTGGTGCATAATTCATGTTGTGCGCTGTGGGTCAGATGCTCCGTTGGTTTGTTTGTTTATGCTCTGTGTAGTCTGGGTTGCCTCCAATGTTGTTGACACTGTCACAGTTCACTTTTATATTAAATCTATCAATTGCTGTTGCTTGTGAATCAACAGAGGCGTTTATAGTAGGCACATAATGCTTGAAACTGACTTTTGAACGCCACGTGTCTGGCCTTGCGAATACGTATTACCATACAGTAAATCCCTCAGCACCATCACTGAATAATTCAGCCCCACTGTAACACCAGCACGAAAAACCCTCTGGCACCGCCAGTGAGTTGAAGTACGACTTACAGCAGTCCTCGAAGCAATGAAAAATAGTCTCTGAACCCAAATCCATCAAAAATTCAAGTGTGTGCATTCCACCTGAGGAATCGAGAAGCAGCTCAGAAACTCAAGATCTTCTGGTGTGGGAAGGAGTTCAAACACCATCCGACTCCAATTTACCTGGGTGTGACACTGGATAGGACGCTCTCATTTGCCACCCACATCCAAAAACTCCAAGGGAAAGTTGGCTCTTGCAATTCCATCTTGAAAAAATTAGCAGACACGAAATGGAGAGCTAATGCTCACACACTTAGATCAAATGCCCTAGCACTCTGCTATGCACCTGCAGAATACTGCGCATCTGTGTGGGCAGATCAGCCCATGCGAAGAAAATAGACCTGTTGCTTAATGAAGCCTGCCAAATAATCAAAGGCACACTGTGCCCCACACCCACTAATATCATTTACAGACTTGCAGGCATTGCTTCCCCAGAGATCCAAAGATACACTACAACAAAAGTTGTAAAAGTTAAATAGAACTCGGATCCATGGTGCCCACTACATTATCATATGCCAGTTTCCAACTGCCTAAAATTGAGGAAAAGCTTTGCTACAGTGGAGGAACTACCACACAGAACATCCCCCCAAACATCCAGGATCGACCTCTCACAACAAACAGTTTAAAGACCAGCAAATCCTGTGAGTGTGGCAAAAGGGTGCAGAACATAGAACACGTTCTGCACAACTGCCCACTCTCACCTGATTTAGCTAACACTGACCTGCTCTTTCTTTCTTTTTAAAACTTTTTATTAATTTTCAAATACATAGGCATAATAACAATAGTAATACATTGTTGGTAAACAGTATATACGAGTACAAGCTATAGCTGACACAAATGTACTAAGCCTTCCAAACTCTTGATGTAATTAAACGTGATAGAAAAAAACATATTAAAAAAACCCAAATTAGAAATAAAAAAAATTAAACTAAATAAAGCTGGGCTATTATATTACATCGGATACAATCAATAATGTCAATGACTCCGCTCCTCTGTCCAAATATTTAAGGATAATAAAAAGGATTCAGAAAAGGTCAAATTACATCATATGAAAGTGTTGAATAAATGGTCTCCAAGTTTCTTCAAATTTAACCGAAGGGTCAAAAGCGACACTTCTGATTTTTTTAAAAATTTAAACAAGACACAGTTTGGGAAAACCATTGGAATGTAGTAGGAGGATTAATCTTTTTCCAATTCAATAAAATAGATCTTCTGGGCGTTAATGTAACAAATGCAATCATCCAATGAGCTGAAGAGGATAAATAACTATATTCCTCCATTCGTAAGCCAGAAATTGCAGTAATAGGATGAGGATGTAAATCAATACTCAAAACTGTTGAAATAATATCAAAAATGTCTTTCAAATATTTCTCCAAAAGAGGACGAGACCAGACCATATGAGTCAAAGAGGCTACCTCTGAATGACATCTATCACAGACAGGATTTATATGGGAGTAAAAATGCGCTAACTTGTCTTTAGACATGTGGGCCCTATGCACCACCTTAAATTGTATCAATGCATGTTAAGCATATATAGAGGAGGAGTTAACTAATTGAAAAATTTTCTCCCATTTCTCTGTGGGTAAGGAAAGTTGAAGTTCCTTTTCCCATTCATTCTTGATTCTATCTGATATACCTGGCTGTATTTTCATAATCATGTCATAAATAGTTGCTATTAAACCCTTCTGTTAAGGGTTTAAACATCATATTTTCCCCGTGATATCAGTTGGATATGAATTCGGAAAAGTATTATTCCATATTGTTATTGAATAATATTATTATATTATTATTCAAAAAGTTTCTAATTTGTAAGTACCTAAAAAAATTGGACCTGGGCAGATTATATTTATTAGACAAATGTTCAAGAGACATGAAACAGTTATCTGAGAATAAGTCACAAGAACATGTTATACCCTTCGTTTTCCATACCAAAAAGGCTTGATCCGTAACAGAGGGTTGAAAACAGAAATTAAATATAATAGGGGACACTGACCTGCTCAACATCAACCAAACAACATTAGAGTGGCTAGCTGTCTGGTGTGACAAGCTATGAATGAATCTTGTTCTGTATAGATTATTGTTCAGTTTCCTACTTCACAACCGGGACTTCACATCAATAATGCATAATATGCTTTTGGATACTCTGAGCTTGTAGGCTTGTACTACTTGTGATAAATTGAACAGCTGCGAAAATCTGGAATATCACCAGATTTTCTGTAAAAATAATCAGCATTACAGCATAAAGCTGAAATGCTCTCAGATCCTTTCAAGGCACTCCGAAAGAGCATTTGTCATGGCAGGAAGTCTGTGTACATATCTGGATTAAACTATGAAGAGGGATGCATTTACTACCTTTGCTTTTGGAAGCAAATTTAATAAATCTTTCAGCTAGATTGGCACACATAAATGGATGTTGCGATTCACTGAGCTGCAATGTATTTCACAGAATGCACTGCAAGGCTATTAGGAGTCATTTTATGAATGGTGTAGCCAACATAAACAGCAATTGTTTTACTATCCCTTTTGACTCAGTTGTTTATGTTTCTTCTGCTTCCAAACATAGAACCATCTTTCATCACTACCTAATGAACATTGACATCGAAAACTGATATTTCTGTTGTTAAACACGTACAGATAAAATCAGAACATACAAAAAAAATCCATCATAGTCCATGCTGGCAGCTATCATTCAGGAAATAGATGCAGAAGTTTCATTTTGTCGTTACTCACAACAGATGATTCAAACAACAGAAATGCCTTGAGCATCTTCTAGATTCAAATCTAGTCCATGGTCCTGGCTTTGAGTCACATGTAACTATTCCAAGCAGACCAGGGCAGCTCTTCACACGTTATCTCTCCCATCAATGGTGAGAGCATTAGAAACATTTTTCTCTCAACCAACATCTGCTAATTTATTATCAGAGCACCATGGCATTGTTTGCTAGTGGGAGAAAACTGGCTGCAATCCTTCTTAAAGCTCATGAATGACAGCACTTCCAAATTATTTCATTGCCTATAAAACACTTTGGAACACACTGAAGTTGAGCGAGTTGTAATGGGAATAAAATAAATCAGCTTTGTACTCATAAATCTATTCCTTCCCACAGGGAATGTGTTCCATTTTGAACTGCCATGCCTCAAAGTTTGAAGGGACCATATTTAATTGTAACATTCAGAGGAAAATTGGAGGACATTTGAAGACTAACTGTGCAGGGTGAAGGATAAAGTGGAAAGGGGCTGGCTGGCTATTTATTTCAAAGAGCTGAAAGAGACTCAACAACTGGGATAGATACCTTCTGAAGTGTGTTTTTCTTGATAAAATGTGTGGAAAGTAGTATTAATTATTTTATTATATCTGTAACACAAAAAGTTAGCACACAGATGCACCAAATCATCAGGAAGGAAAAAGGGAAGTTCATGTCAAAAGAGCAAGAGTAGAGAAGCAGGGAAACCTTGCTAAAACCACGGAGGGCATCAATGTGACCTCAATTCTCACAGATGATTTTGGTCTTATTTAAGAATGGATACACTTGTAATTCAGCACAGGTCCCTGAGGTTGGTTTGTGTGAATGCACAAATGAGAAACGCTCTGTCTTTTGGTATCTAAATTGAGAAAATGTACTGAGGGATCGAGGTGCACAAATTGGAGAAAGTAAGCAGGCAAATGGTGAGGAAAGTCAAGGGAGATATGAGCCATGTTGCAAGCGAGTTGGAATAAGTAAATATTATAATAATTGAATAAGTGCTGATGAGACAACACCTGAAATACAGTGCAGTTTTGATCCCCTTCCAAGAGATTCATTAGGATTTTCTTAGATGAGAGGACTGTGCTAACACAAGCAGCTGAAGAAATTGGATGAAAATTAGACAATAAGACATAGGAACTGAATAAGACTGTTTGGCCCATCAAGTCTGCTCCACCACTCAATCATGGCTGATTTATTTGCCTCTCAACCCCAGCCTCTTGCCCTTTCTATGTAACTTTTGATACCCATGCTAATCAAGAACCTATCTACCTCTCCATTAAATATACCCTATGACTTGGGCTCCACAGCTATCTATGGCAATGAATTCCACAGATTCATCATCCTCTGGCTAAAGAAATTCATCCTCATCTCTGTCCTAAAGGAACATCCTTATATTCTGAGGCTGTGTCCTTTGGTCCTAGACTCTCCTACTATTGGAAATGTCAACTCCATCTTCACTCTATTTGGGCCTTTCAATATTTGTTAGGTTTCAATGAGAGACACCCCTCTCTCCCACCATTCTTCTAAACCTCTTTAGAGATGAGAAGAATAAGAGTGCTCCTATTGAAATATATAAAATCCTTAAGAGACTTGACGGGGGAGAAGCTGAGATGTTTTCATGAGTGGAGGTATCTTATACATGTGCTTTGAAGGTGTTCATTTACTATTAAGGTGCCTGGAACTTTCTTGCAGATATCTCTTCAATTCCCTACCCTAGTGGGTTATGGAGGGTAGTTCATTGGAAGTATTTGAAGAGAAAGAAGACAGGTCTTTGAAAAATGAAGGAATTTTAAACTTCAGGGGACTTGCACAATAAGAGGAGATGAAGTCCGGGGAACATCAGCCTCGGTCATATCTTGCTCCCACCTTGCTATCTCATATAAGATTTTCACAGATCTGACTGTAACCTCAACTCCACATTCCAGCTACCAGCAGTAACCTTTCTCTCAAAAATCTATCTACTTCTTCCATGCCAATCCTCAAAAGCTCTATTTCATTACAGAATTGCTGGAGTTAAGGAACTGTCTGTTAAGAAGAGATTATACAGATATAGTCTGTACACACTGCAGTTTAGAAGACTAAGAGGAAATCATACTGACACATTTAGTGTTATGAAAGGGCTTGACAAGATAAATGCCAAGGGGACGTTTCCCATTTGCGAAGAATAGGAACGCTTGTGTTATAATTTCAGAATAAGGATCACCAATCCAGGTGGAATAATTTCCATTAGTCTTTAGAATGCCTTGCCCTGGAAAGCATTGTTGAGTGAATTATCAAATGTATTCAATGCTGGCATAGCTTTTGTACAATAATTAATTTTGTTCTGAAAGTAAGCAATTTTGTCTGCTTACACACACAAGATGCTGGTGGAACACAGCAGGCCAGGCAGCATCTACAGGAAGAAGTAGAGTCAACATTTTGGGCCGAAACCCTTCGTCAGGACTGTACATCAACTGTACTTCTTCCTATAGATGCTGCCTGGTCTGCTGCGTTCCACCAGCATTTTGGGTGTATTGGTTGAATTTCTGCATCTGCATCTGCAGATTTTCCCGTGTTTGGACATTTGTCTGCTTGTTTGTTTGCTGTGTACAGCTTTGGCATTGAAAATCTTCTTTTACCTGTGGGCATATTCTTTGCTGTTCCTTGAATTCAGAGAATGAAGATTCAGCATTAATTGGGGGAAATTGAAATTGAGGCCAAGATCAGATCACCCACAATCTTGCTGAAAGCTCAAAAGATCCACATGGGATTTTCTTGTATCTAATTTTCATGTTGTTAGTGAAATACTTAGGATTTAGTTTGGGTTCAAGCTTAGTATGATCTTTGAAATATGTAAGATCACTTTTATTTTTAAACCATTAAAAAGTTTAACACAACAAATAAAAAAATCAGCAGTTGTAGACTTGTTAAATTTGTATTTGCTTGTTAAATTTATAAACTTCATTAAACTTCCACAGGATGTGTTTTAACCAATTGTTACCGCTTTCAATTTGACATACAGTGCAAATTACTGTTATGTGCAAGAAGCATTTAGTTTGATCAAAAGACCAATAGTTATGCAATCTGTGCTATTGTGCAAATGTCAAACCTTGGTAACGCAGCACAGAAGTGAAAAATGCAGGTAGAAATAGATTTTTCTCTTTTGATAAATTTACACATATCCGAACTTTTGAAAAGTGGCTGTGAACTGTTGTGGTTTTATCAGGCAATGCTGTTTTCAGTGCTGCTTCCTGTGGCATTTATGAATATGCATGAAGTTCATCATCGATCACTGACATGAAAAATGCTGTGCAGTTCACTCCCACTTTGTATCAACGCTAGAGCAAGGTCAAAAAAAGATTCCATCTTCATGAATATAACAATAAAAATACAATTAATAATCATCTCTAAATTAAAGAAAGTAAGACACTGATCTTACATAAGAAGTGATTTGTTGATGTCAAGATTACATGCACCAAACATGCAAGCAAGCCAAAAATGGATTACTTACAAAATAAAATATATCATTGTATAAATTTTAAATATAATATTTTAATAATTTTATGTTTGCGCAGATGTGTCAATATCATGGAATATATTTACTTGATACAATTAATTTACAAAGACTGGATAGGCCAGAAAACAGTTTAATCAGTGATCCTCTCATTTAGTTTAAGTTGTCATTTAAATGAACAGAAACTGGTCAGAATTTTCCTGGACTATTATACCTAGGATCATAACCATTTTCTTCGGTGTTTTAACTAAATTATATGAAGACTATTAATTTTGGTATAGGTAACGTAAGTTATAAATCATAATAAAACCTTTTTGTCATAAGTAACCTTGCATAAAATAGACTTAAGCTGAGATAAGGCTATTGTTTTGTGTTGCATTACAAGTGCCCCCTCTAGTGTAATTTTTGGACGATACAAACCTGGTGCTCAATTCTACTCCATTCCAGAAACTGCTCTCAGCAGATGCATTTTATTTTATCCCATGTTCATGATCACACCTCAATATATTTGTAGCATCATCAGCAAGATATATGTTACAAATTAATGTTTTGCTGAAAGCAATTTCATTGAGAGAACATGATAAGTTTCTGAAGCTAAGCAAGTACAGCTTTCATCAAGCAATTTAATTTGTTGTAACTTACTTCTCCCAATGAGATGACATTATCGAACTGAGGGAGTTTTGGCTCAATCGTTAGAAGGTAACATGAATGTGGATTAATTCTGAACGCTCTGTGAGCTTGTATTAATAATCTATTTCAATTACCATTCCTCATGTTGATTTCTCTAGAATTCAAAGACCTATCTTGTCCATGAAAATTCTCATTGGCTGGGTACCTACTGCCCCTGAGGAAGGAAATTACAAAGACTCACAATCAAAATAGAATAATAGAGCACTCTTATAATCTTATTGATATATTTCCTGTAGATAGGTGACCAGAACTGCTTGCAACACATCAGAGCCTCACCAATATCTTATACAACTACAACATATTATCCCAACTCCTGTACTTAGTACTTAAATTAAAGAAGGCCATTGCACCAAAAGCTCAGTTTATGATCTTATCTACCTGTGAAGCTACCTTGAAAGAATTATGGACTGTATTCCCTGATCCCTTTGTTCTCTCAGTACTTAGATTAATGAAGGCCAATGTGCCAAAAGACCCTTTTATGACCTTATCTACCTGTAATGCTACCTTGAAGGAATTAGGGATTGGTATTCCCAGATCCCTTTGTTCTACTGCACTTCTCAGTGCACTATTGTTTACTGTGTATGTCCTACCAAAGTGTCTGAACCTTCCTGACCAGCCTCCCATGCATGACTTCATCAAAGGCCTTCCTAAAGTTATGCGGATGACATCCACCGCCTTTCCTTCATCAGCTTTCCTGAAAAGCTCTGTAAGATTGGTTAGACAAAACCTACCTTGAACAAAGCCAGGTTGACTATCCCTAATCAGGCCTTAGCTATCCAAATACTTATATACCCTGTCCTGCAGAATACCTTCCAATAACTTATCCACTACTTACTTCAGGCTCACTGGCCTATAAGTTCCCAGCTTATTCTTATAGCCTTTCTTGAACAACAGAACAAACTAAGTTATCTTCATATCATCTGCAAACTTTGCCACAAAGCCATCAATTTCATTATTCAAATAATTGACAGTGTGAAAAGTAGCAATGCTAATAATGATCCATGAAAAACACCACTAGTCACTGACAGCCTACCTGAAAAGGCCCCTTTCATTCCCACATGCCTGTCAGCCACTCCTCTATCCATGCCAGTTTTTTTCCTGTAATGGAATAGGATTTTATCTTGTTAATCAGTCTCATGTGTGACACCTTATCAAATGCCTTCTGAAAATCCATGTAAATGACATCCATTGCCTCTTCTTTGTCCACCCTGCTTGTCACTTCCTCAAAGAACTCTTACAGATTTCTCAGGCAAGATTTCCTTTCACAGAATCCATACTGACTTTGACTTAATTTATCATTAGTCTTAAGTACCCCAAAACCTCATCTTTAATAATAGACTCCAACACTTGCCCAATCATTCAGGTTTGGCTAACTGGCCTATAATTTCCTTTGCCTTCCTTCTCTCTTAAAGTGTGAAGTGACATTTGCAATCTTTCAGTCTTCCAGAACCATGCCAGGATCAAATAACTCATGAAAGATCATGACCAATACATCCGTTATCGCTTCAGCAACCTCTCTCAGGACTCTGGGATGTAGCCAATTTGGTCCAGGTGACTTATCCACTTTAAGACCTTTGAGCTTGCCTAGCAATTTTTCCTTTGTAATAGCAATGACACTCACTCCTGCTCCTTGACAGTCATGGACCTCTGGCACACAGCTAGTGTTTTCCACAGAGAAGACTGATGCAAAATACCCGTTGTTAATCTGCTATTTCTTTGTCCCCCATTACTAGCTTACCAGCATATTTTCCAGTGGTCCAATATCAACTCTCACCTCCCTTTTATGCTTTATATAACTGAAAAGACATTTAGTGTCGTGCTTGATATTGTTGGCTAGTTTCCCCTTATATTTCATTTTTTCCCTTCATTGGATTTTAAAAGCTTCCCAATCGTCCAACTTCCCACTCACTTTTGCTACCTTATATGCCCCTTCCTTGGCTATTATGCAGTCCTTAACTTCTCTTGTCAGCCAAGGTTGCCTATCCCTGCCATTTGAGAACAATTTTTTCTAAGGGACATATCTATCCTGCACCTTGTGAACTATTCCCAGAAACTTCAGCCACCTCTGCTCTGTCGTCATCCTTGCCAGTATCCTCTTTCAATCCACTGGGAAGGTCCTCTCTCATGCCTCTGTAATTCCCTTTATTCCCTTGCGTTACTGATACATGTGACATGCTCTTCCCTCTCAAATTGCAGTATGAATTCAATTATATTATGATCACTGCCTCCAAAGGGTTCCTTTACATTAAGTGCCCTTGATTATGTAATATGATTTGGTTATTACACATCACCCAATCTAAGATCGCTTTCCCTGAGGAGGCTCAAGCATAAGTTGCTTGCCGAGGGAGTTTTCCACCATCATCTTGGTTATGGTGTACATTCCATCTCTGGTCAATGTCAAACAAGCACTGGAGGAGCTGAGCACCATGATCAGTAGTCATAAAACAGCCTTCCTTATCTTTGCAGGGGATTTGAACCAGGCCAACATGAAGGAGTCTCTGGGCTTCTACCACCATCTTATCACCTGTAGAACCAGAGGATCTAATATTCTTGACCACTATTACACCACCACCAAGAACACTCACCATCCCATGCCCACACTTTGGAAAGTCCAATCACCTGGCTGTACTTCTACGGAGACTAAAGACCGCAGCACCAGTGGTGAGGACCAAAATGGTATTGTCAAGGGAGGTGGAGGAGTACTGATAGGACTGCTATGATTTGGTCAACTGGACAGTATTCAGTGATTCACCTTTGAATCTGAATGTAAACACCACAGTTGCCATCAACTTCATTGAGAATTGTATGGATGAGTGTGTGGCTTTGAAAACATAATGGACAAACCCAAACCAAAAGCTGTGGATGAACTAGGATATCTGTAGTCTACTGAGGTCATATCTGTGCCATTCAAGGCCGGTGATCCAGAATGATACAAGAAGTCCAGGTACAACCTATGGAAGGCGCTAGTAAGGGAGAAAAATCAATGCTGATTGAGGTTAGAGACAGAATTGGATGCATTTCAGTTCTGGCAGGGTTTGCAGGTCATTACTTCCTACAAGGTGAAACCTCATGAATGGCTGTATAACTTAACTCCCAGATGAGCTCGGTGGTTTTCATGCACACTTTGAAAGGGAGAATAGAACTATACATATGCGAATCCCTGCAGCATCAAATGACCCTGTCAGACGTCAGGACATCTTTCAAAAAGGTGAACCCTCATAATTGTGTGCCAGGTAGGACACAGAAAACCTGTGTCATTTGCTAGGAGTTTTCATGGACATCATCAGTCTCTCAATGCTGCAGTCATACCAGTAGCCAAGAGGAGCAGTGTGAGCTGCCTCAATGACTATCACCCAGTTGCACTCACATCTACTGTGAAGAAGTGATTTGAGAGGTTGGTCAAGGCTAGAATCACATTCTGCCTAAGCAAGGATCTGGACCTGCTGCATTTTACCTATCGCCACAATGGGTCTACAGTGGATGCCTTCTCACTGGTCTTGGATCACCCGGACAATAGCAATACCTACGTCTGGCTGCTGTTTATTGATTACAGCTCAGCATTCAACACCTTGATACCCTAAGTACTAATCAACAAGCTTCAAAACATGAGTTTCTGTACCTTCCTCTGCAACAGAATCCTTGTCTTCCTCACCGGGAAACCAGTCATTGTGGATCAGAAATAAAATCTCCTCCTTGTTGACAATCAACCCTACTCTACTCGTTCTACACCCATGACTGTGTGGCTAGGCACAGCTCAAATGCCACATATGAATTTGCGGATGGGCACGCTATTATTAACAGAATTTCAGATGGTGATGAGGAGGCATACAGGAGGGTCATAGGTCAGTTGGTTGAGTGGTTTTGCAGCAACAACCTTGCACTCAATGTCATTAAGACCAAGTAATTGCTTGTGGACTTCCAGATGGGGGAGTTGAGGGAATACACACCAGTCCTCATCAAAGGATCAGCAGTGGAGAAGGTGAGAAGATTGAAGTTCCTGGGTGTCATCATTTCCAAAGATCTATCTGGGGCCCAACATAGTGATGCAGTTTTAAAAATGCACACCCGTGGTTATATTCCATGAGCAGTTTGAAGAAATTTGGTATGCCACCAAAGACTCCAGCAAATTTTCTATAGATGTACCGTGGTATTGCAAACTGGTTGCATCATCATCTGGTATAGAGGGGCCACTGCACAGGATCTGAAAAAGCTACAGAAAATTCTGAACTCACCCAACTCCATCATGGGCCTCCATCATGCCTCCCTAGCATTGAGGACATCTTCAAAAGGCAATGCCTCAAAAACAGTACATCCATCATTCAGGACTCCCAGCACCCTGGATGTTCCTTTTTTTCATTGCTATCATTAAGGAGGAGATACAGGAACCCGCAGAAACACTGCTTTAGGAACAGCTTCTTCCCTTTCGTCATCAGATTTCTGAATGGACAAAGTACCCATGTACGCTACCTCAGTTTTTGATTTCTTTTTGCACTACTTATTTAATGTATTTTAAAAGTATATATTCTTTTATTGTAATTTATAGTCCTTTTTTATTATGTATTGCACTGCATTGATGTCACAAAACAAAAAACTTCATGACATACGCCAGTGTATTAAACCTGATTCTGATAGTATACAGCCATGAAAAAAAGCTTTGTTGTATCTGTCCTGAGTGTTATATGCTTCAACTAAATCATCCGTTATCCTTTAAAACATATTGAAAATCAAATCACTCCACTTGATCTTTCCTTTTGGGAAAACATTCTCATCCCAGGAATCTATTTGGTGAACTGTCAATGTCGATTCCCAAGCAAATATATCATTTCATGGACATCAACATTAAGACTATATTTGGCACTACTCTAAATACAGTTTTACTAAAGCCCTGTACGATTGAAGCAACTTTTATATTCCACCCCCTTACATACAATTTGGTTTCCAGTATCTGAAAATTAACAAATCATAGCCTATTTGTAGAACTAAAACAATTATTAAAGCTTATCAACACTAGTCATACATTTATTCAATAGATTCTCTCTTCCCCCTCCTCTCATTGAGCAGAAGATACAAAAGCCTGAAATTAGGTATCACCAGGCTCATGGAGAGCTTCTAACCCCACTGTTACAAAACTATTGAACAGTTCCCTGGTATAATAAAATGGACTCTTAACTTCACAATCTACCCTATTAATACCTTCCGCACTACTGTCAAACTGCACTGCACATTCTCTGTAACATTCTTCTGAAACCCATTATTATGTTCCCTTGTACTTCCTCAAAGCACTGATACAACAAATTGATTTGCATGAACACCATGTTTTCCACTGCACTTCGCTACCTGTGAAAATAATACACCATTTCATTAATTCACCTTTCACCTTCATAAACTAATTTAAATGTAAGACTATTGCTGATTTCTGCTGCATTATAAAATCAGTTAAATTGGAAATGCTACATAAAGATTAATTAAACAAAGCAATTGTGAGTGCATTCCAAGTTCAACGTTTATTTTTAAAGGGTAAAAGACAAAGAATTCAAAAACTACAATACTATTAGATTTTCATGATAATGCCTCTTCAAAAGTAAAACAAAGGTGCTTAAAAGAGTGTGTAAAACATTTTTAAAGATACTTAACTATAAGTACCTTTCAATATCACTGTATTAAATATTTGTAGCCTAACAATAGAAAGACGGTTTTCAAATTCAATATAATTTTTAACATCTAAACACAACAAATAAAAACAATTACATCTTTTTAAGTGCACAATGCCACAAAAATAACTAAACTTAATCCTTTTTTTAACTTAGAAGTTTGTAAGTCTGGAAAAGTGCATTGAATAGGTGCTGCCAATTGAACCAATGAGGGCAAATGGCCATAAAATTCTATAGTGTACAAGGGCCAGGTTGTTCCTTGCTATAGAACACTTGCACACTCAAAGGCCTTTCATTTCTGAAGTCGGCCATTATGAATACACATGGAAAATATGTAAGTCATAATTCCAAATATGAGTCATGGAGTGTGGAGGGGAGAAGCTGAATGATTCGAGGGTCAAAGCAACTGAGGGGAGAAAGCAGGAATGATTGGACATTGATGGTAGTCAGAAGATACCAGTAAAAGGGTAAATGGAAGATTGTTAGAAGGTGTTGGGAGATGGTGGTAGCACAACGAAGTGGAAAATATGTCAGGTTGGTTGAGGAGGGTGGGTGTCACACATGGAGAAAGTATAGGTCACAAAGGTAGGTAAAGGAGTTGTGAAGATGACATAATAAACCTACGAAAATAATATAAATATGTTAAGTAGGAGACAAATATCTGATCAATAATACGGGGCAAATATGAAATCGTCCATTTTGGCAGGAAAAATAAACAAGGCAACATATTAATTAATAGGGAGAATTTGAAGAGTTCCAAAGATAATGTGGATGATTCATAATAGGCCAGTTTATAGATACAGCAAGAGAGTAAGGAATTTAATGTAATATTCCTGTTTATTGCAATGGCAAATTAATAAGCATATTGGGAGTGTATGCTTCACTTACATAGAGTATTGGTGAGACCACATCTCAGTGTTGTACACAATATTGATCTCTTAACTTAAAGAATGGTGAAAGCAATTCATGAAAATTTTATTTGGTTTAGGATAGTTGCCTTGTGAGAAAACATTACAGAAGCTAGGCACCTATCTGCTGGAGTTTAGACTTGACTGAAATATACAAGCCCCTGAGGGAATGTTGAGCAGAAGTTTACTCACAAGCGAAGCCGGAACTTTGGGTCACTATTTAAAAGTAAAGCGCCACTCTTTTAAGAAGGAAATGAGGCTAGGTTTCTTCTCTCAGAGGCACTTGAGTCTTTTGAAACTTTCTTTCCTTAAAGGACAGCAGAAACTAAACCTGAATATTTTTACAGCAGAGGCTATTGAGAAGCAAGGGGTGAAAGGTTACTGTGGATATATTGCAGTTACAATTGGACAAGACATTATATTGAAGGGTGTAGTAGGTTCAAGGGGACTCCTGCTAAGCTGGAGACTGGGGGCAAGGGTTGACTGAGGCTGGGAAATGGTGGTGAGTGAAGAGTGAGAGGGGTGGGAGTGGGTATCTTACTGGAAATCAGTGTTGAGGGCTAATATGGCTGAGGTGGGAGTTGTGTTCATGATCTTCACTGGCCAATGGAGCAGGGTGAAGGGCACTGGAGTAAGGGCAGGGGGGAGTGCTCAGAACAGCAAAAAACAGACAAGTTTTTGTCTGAAGAGGAACAATTGGAGATGAGCTTCCAGCAGTGGACTTCACATATTTAATTAATGGTAAAATAAGCTATTCAAGCTGTTAGAAGTGCCCTGCGTCATCCATAAGTTATTCATTTGTGGTGTAAATTAACAGATATTTTGTCCAGGAATATGTTACATGCCACTGGATATCACACCACACATTTGACCGCCTCTGCGCGTTAGTGTGTCAGAAGCATGGAGAATCTAAAGTGAAACTCACAGCAAGCCCCAAAATTTCCTTCATGATTTTTTTTTACACTTTAAATCTGGATTGCAGAGTACAAGAATGCTGCTCCACACAACTAAATTCCCAGGCTTTCATCTTTCCAATTCAGCCTCTAATATCTCTCCCCATGCATCGGCATCCATTTCGCACATATTTTTATGCAGAAGTTCATTTGCAGAACGAATGTAACTATAATGACCATTCAACCATGCTTGTTTTATGTTGCTTTTCTTGTAATTTCTCACCAGGGTAACCTATGAATTAACAATGCAAAAACATTTTTAATATTCCTCTTACATTGGATGGCATGCATTGATTGTAACCGCTCATAATTTGGAAGCTATAACTTTTACTGCATAATATTAAATGGCATAAATGCTCTCTAATATATGTGACAAATTATTTTATTTTTTAAAATAGATTATCAAAGAAGATAATTAATGTTACAGATCCACTCGTTTACAGTAGTGAGGACCAACTGTGAACTTGGTACCAATTATGTAGTTTTGGGATCTCTTGAACAACAGAACCTACACAACTCAGGGAATGAGGATCTTTTTACAGCATGTACTATAGTAATTGAAAACAAATTTTTGTGTACTGTTACATCTCAATAAGATTTTCTCAGAGTGGTGTGATTACCATCTTAAACTAAAAAAAAAATATCTATGATATCATCTTTGTTTTAGTGGCAATGTTACAACCACCTCCATGGGTGGAATTTTCAGGTGTGTTTCACAAGCAGATGGATTACAGAGGTAAGCCTCCATTACCAGTGGCACAGCTGTGTATTTAATAAATCTGAATTGTCTAAGAACTGGATTGAAATTGTACAACCTTCTTTCATGATCAACGTTTAAAGAGCACTTAGGAATATGTATGGGTAAAGTTTAGAGGAATCTGGGTAAATGTGACCAGTTTAGATGGTGATCTTAGTTGACATGGAACCTGTTTCCACGGGGTATTACTCTATAACTCCATGCATGACTTTCCACCCAACAAGATGTTTTATCTGGGCTGGGCTGGATTGGTGACAGGTGACCGACAATGCCCTAAAATCTAGGCCATTCGTTTAAAATAAATTAAAATCCAATAATTATTATTTACTAATCACTGAAAGGTAATTAACGGAATAGAATCTTGAAAGCAAACTCAAATGAGACAATTATTTAGAGAAGGCTTCAGTGTCAGGTCAAAGAATCATGGGGAGGAAAGAAAAGCAAAAGAAATATAGGAATAATTGAAACTGCGATACAAAGGGAAGGAAAGATGGATTGAAAGTTAGTGCAAAAAGTGCTTTATTTTTTAAATTCTTCAAACTGTCACAGATTATTTACCTTCCACGAAAATCCGCTTGCTCTATCGCATAGTAGTTCTCTTTTGCAGACAGCCAATGTTGTCAAGCAGTGATTACGCCACAGAAAGTCACTGTTTTCGATCAAATAATTCCAAGCTTTACATGTCATTGCTGCACTTGACAGGCTTTGAATGTCCAATTCACTGAAAATTTTCAGAGTTAGCTCTTGAGGTAAAAACTGAGCAAAATTAGGAGAGTTCTGTAATTCTTTCAGCTTGGTTGGGAAATTTATTTCACCTTTAACAACAGTAATATGTTTGTTTCTTTTGCAAAGTCTTTCCATTGTTGGTTGCTCCACAATTGCACAGGTATTTTGAAAACCTATGAAACAGAATTTTACTATCTTATTGTTTTTCCACCATTTTTGTCTTGTAGATTAAAGTACATGGCCCCACCTAAATGTTAGTGTTGCTGTTTTCATTCATCTTCCACCATTTCTTTCTGCACTACTCATGTACTCTCAGCTGCCATTTTTTTTTGGGGGGGGGGAGTGAGAATGTTTTACTTACACCAATTTCTAATTTCTCAGTGTACTCTACATTCTACTTTACAAGCCTCTGAAAAGGATCTGTTGAACGATCATCACAGAAAACAGTTAACTCTGTTTTTCTCCCTCCCCTGAACTTCCCGACTTTGAGAGGTTCCATTGTTTTCTTTCATTTTATTTACTATTCCTTTTTGTAAAAATATAGGCATAAAGCAAAATTTTAGCATAACTGCCTCATAGCATAAAATCCTTTGTCGTGTTTAACTCCAAATTGTGCCCCAATTTGCAAATGTAATTTTTAAAAAAGATTATGGGACATTGGTACTACTACTCTTGATCATCTGTATCTGCCCTCGACTCCCTATAGACCAGTTTAGGAAATCATTTTTTCAGGGTAAATAACAGTCAATTATGTTGCTGTGAGTTTGAGATCAAACAGAAGCTAAAATGGGTAAAGATACAAGATCCCCTTCTGTGAAATTAGAACATATGAGTTGTTGCAACTATCATCACTGCTATAACTAGGTTTGATGTAAATGAATTAAAATTCCACAAATTCTGCCTCTGGATAAAAAAAACACAACAAATTATTATTTCAGTAAGTTAACTATAATGTTTCCAAACCCACTGAAGCTTGTAAATTTAGCCCAAGCTACTCTTCCAGGACAAACATCACCACTGGTGCATCTTGCATGTTATACTGTGACCTTATTTATTGAAACTGTATGGTTTATCTTATCTGTTTACTTCTGATATTTCTCAGTTAACTCTATACTGTTAAACCCTTACCATTTGATGCTAATAGCACTACACAGTGTTTCCAGAAGGTTTATTCTTTCACATTTCCAGAATGTGGCCTTTAGCTATACAAGACACACAAATTCAGTTCCATAACATGCTTGTCTTTAATTGATCTCATAGCACTTTTCCTATATTAAGACTTTTAAACAGTATCAATATCCCTCAGTCAGTGCCACAAAAAAAGCAAATCATCTGTTCATTCAAAAATTTTAATGCAGATTTGAATCCGAAATATAAAGCCATTTTTGATTCCAAGTTCTCATCATTAACTTTTATTGTTAACGGGCAGCGAGGCCCATCAAACGGGGGTTGTTATTGTACTTTCGCCTTAAGGGTGTCCAGTGCAAGAGCAACTCTTTCAAATGCTTTAGTGAACAAACTGACAATGGCTCAGAGCTTGTACAAACATACGCAAATATATACATTTTAAGTTGTCCACTGAAATTCTAGGAGTTCAAGCAAGAACTTCATTGTTTGTGCGTATGACCAGATTAGCACCAAACCTAATCGTAACCCTAACCCATAATATTAAACCAATGCCCACAATCAAAACATTATCTGTGGGGTAATGTCCACAGATCACCTACAAAAAAAAATAGACGGTGCACTCACTCCAATGATGGTAAAACCTCTCTCTGACTGAATAATGTTCCCTACACACAACGCAATGCTTAGGTCCCCCTAATAAAAATAATATAAAGCCCGGACCCCAAATTAACGCGAATTGAACTGGACGGGGATAAGGAAGGCGTGGACCAGAGTACAGTGGAGCCAGGCGGAAAGAGTTTACTGTAATAGCAAACAGAAGAAAAATAATTATTCCAGTGGCCGTAAACTGACAACCTAACCCAAACTTTGCTTGGGACTTTCCCTACCTCAGTCACCAGCTCCATCCCTCAACCTGTTTCCTGCTGATTTAACCCCTCCTCAGTTCCTGCCTCCTTCCCCTACATCCCTTTAAACTCTAACTCCTCCCATACTCCCTTCAACCACATTCACCCTTTTATTCGAGACCAACAGACGCGCAGTATCGCAACGTTTATTGCCCGACGCACAGAAGGCAGAAATAGATCATTCAGTAAACAACCCCGTCACCTGCACTGACGCTCCTCAATGTCGGACAGCTAACGTTTGTTTGCATGGAACTACGCATGCGCAGACCGGGGGGGGGGCGTACGTTGACGCTGAGCATGCCGGGAGCTGTAGTTTATGTGTACGCTTCGTGACAAGTTTTCATTGGTTTGCCTGTTATTTTATTCCTCTCTCAAAGGCAGTGGTTTTGGGAATCAGCTGTGTTTTGGTTGTAGTCTGGTTTGTGTTTAATGCCCAAAGGATATATTCCAAGATGATGTTGGAGTGTGTGGATGGGTCAGGGACCATCGACTTGCCTCCCGGCCTCAGCACCATCGGCCGAGGGCCCCTCCTCGGGGTAAGTGCCATGGTTCCTGTTGGTAAAGTCTCCGGATGCTTAAAGTATAATTGTGTATTTAAGCGGTGGAGGCGAAAGAAGTTACCGCAGGATTCACCAAGCAGTTTTCCCATTACTGTACATATGAGCAGTCCGTCCTGAAGCAGGTCATTCCACTTCCATGTGATCCAGGCCGATGTTTATGATTTACTTTCAAATGTTCGCGTCCTATCAACGTGATCCTTGCTCTTTTTATATTCCTATACAGTTCTCATCGAAACACAGAATATATTTGACTGGACGGATCTCTGTAACAGGAAGTCCTGCAAATTTAACATCTTTTCGCTTTAAAATAAAGCTTCTCCTAACTTTATTGCTCACTAATTTGCTGATCTGCGTTTGTTTTTTGTGTAAAAAATGCTGGAAATGCTCAGAAGTAAGGAGGCATTAGTGGAAAGAAAAACGAGTTAAGTTTGTAGGTCAATGATCTTCTGTTAAATCTGTTTTTATCTTTTAATCACTTAAACAGCCTTTCCCTGGAATCTCTTCAATTTAAACAGTTGGCCCCCAAGAACTTCAAAGTGTAGTGCCCTTTAATGTAACAAACAAATATTTCTGTGATTGACAAAACGAATGAGCCACATATAGCAGTATTAAAAATATCCTAAATGCTGAAAATACGCTGTAGAACTGGAAGGGAGAAATATAACAACATTTCAGATTGGAGCCAGCTACCAATCACAAGTACTGCTTATTTCTATCTCCGTATTTGCCTGTCTTTGCTGAATTCTTGCCGTACACATTTGAGCTTTCAGCAGTACTATCTTCCAACTGCAATCAGAATGCCACTTCTGTTATTGAGTTGCATAGTCGTTTTAATCTCTAGTAATTGATGCATTAAACTCTTTTTTTATTATTGTGATCATTCCTGATGAAGTTTTAATATTTTACCCTTGGTCTATGCATATCTAATAACCAGATCTGTCCAGGCAACATTAAGATTTCTTGTTCTTCGTGTTCTTTGGTAAGTTCATTCACTGCAGTAGGAAAATTAATATAACTTGGTTGTTTTATTCATGACCCAGACACCTTAAACTACTATCTTTAACCCATATCAACCCTATCAAGCTGTCTGCAATAACATGTATGAGGAAGTTCACAAACCTCTGTACACCAAATTAAGATCCTCTGTTTAGTTCTCTCTGCATTGTAGTCTTGTCCAGCACATCCTGTTAAATCCGTTGTTAACACAGCATTATCTCTCAAGTTTCTCTTTATTCATGCCATTGCTGAATTTTCAGAATCAGAATCAGGTTTATTATCACTGGCATGTGACATGAAATTTGTTAACTTAGCAGCTGCAGTTCAATGCAATATAGAAGAAATCAAAACAAAATAAAATAAGAATAATAAGTAAATCAATTACAGTATATGTATATCGAATAAATTAAAAATTGTGCAAAAAACAGAAATAATATATATTTCAAAAAGGGAGGTAGTGTCCAAGGGTTCAATGTCCATTTAGGAATCAGATGGCAGAGGGGAAAAAGCTGTTCCTGAATCACTGAGTGTGTGCCTTCAGGCTTCTGTACCTCCTACCTGATGGTAATAGTAAAGAAAGGGCATGCTCTGGGTGCTGGAGGTCCTTAATAATGGACGCTGCCTTTCTGAGACACCACTTCTTGAAGATGTCCTGGGTACTCTGTAGGCTTGTACCCAAGATGGAGCTGACTAAATTTATGACCCTCTGCAGCTTTTTTAGGTCCTGTGCAGTAGCCACCCTCCACATACCAAATAGTGATGTAGCCTGTCAGAATGCTCTCCACAGTACATCTATAGAAGTTTTTGTTGACATACCAAATCTCTTCAAACTCCTAATGAACTATAGCCACTGTCTTGCTTTCTTTATAACTGCATCAATATGTTGACACCAGGTTAGATCCTCAGAGATCTTGACACCCAGGAACTTGAAGCTGCTCGCTCTCTCCACTACTGATCCCTTCTGATATCTTCAGATTTATAATGTCATACAACATGAAAACAGACCTCTTGGTTCATTCTGGTTGTACTAATCATAAAGCACCTGTTTACACTTATCCTGCATTAATCTAATGTCTTTATATAATATCATAAGAAATAGGAGCAGAATTAGGCCATTTGGCCCATTGACTCTGTTCCACCTTTTCATCATGACTAATCTACTTTCCTGTCAGCTCCAGTCTCCTGCCTTCATGCCCTGACCAATCAAGAATCTATCAACCTGTGCCTTAAATATACATACAGACTTGGCCTATACACCTGTTTGTGGCAAAGACTTCCACAGATTCACCACTTCCTGTCTAAAGTAATTCCTCCTCATCTCTGTTCTAAAAGGATGTCCCTCTATTCTGAGGCTGTATCCTTTGGTCTTGGACTCTCCCACCAGAGGACATACCCTCTTCACATCCACTCCATCAAGGCCTTTCACCATTTGATAGATTTTAATGAGGTCACTCCTCATTCTTCTGAATTCCAGCGAGTACAGGCCAAAACCATCATATGCTCTTCATATGACAAGATGTTCAAACCTGGAATCATTTTTGTGAACCTCCTTTGAACCCCACTCCAGTTTTGGCACATCCTTTCTAAGATAAGGGGCCCAGAACTGCCCTCAGTCCTCCAAGTGAGGTAGGCCTCACTGCTGCTTTATAAAGTCTCAACATTACATCCTTGCTGTGACTAACTTCTTTTTCTCTTGGTTCCATTCCAGTTCCCAACAATTTGAATTTGGGATATTTATCTATTTTGGATTTTTCTAATCGAAAAATTATTGCCAGTGGTTTAACTATATATTATTTGGATGAATCCTTTAGGTTTCTGATAAACGAGTGTCCCGAAACCATGGCCTGCTGGAAGTATTAGATGAGAAACTGCGCATTAAACCGGTGAGAAAATTTATGGCTCAATAATAATTTTGATATTCTACCAATGTCATATTTTGATGATGGTTCAAAGGACAAAATATGAATAATCTCAGACATTAATCTCTGGAAGCAAATTGGTTTAAAACCTACCCAGATACAGAGCTGATACATGGATGGGAATCTACATGGGAATTCTAGGGCCAATAAGTGTTTTATGGGCTACAATGAGTAAGTAACTATACATTATCCAGTTGATTTCAAAAAAATAATCTATCCAAGGAGGCCTTAGCTGAGCTTTTTTCCAAATTATTGACATTGAGATAACTCACTATTATTCTGGTTGGTCTGTAAAAAGGAAGTCTGTAGATGTGATCTTGTGATAGAACTAATTAAAATACCAGGTGAGATTTTCAATTCTTCATGTTCTTTAAAGTTGAATCTGTACAGCTTTCAGAAAAGAAGAACTTTAGTAGTAATCAGAAGGCTTTCTCATGATATTGTTACTAATCTTCGCTGCCAGCATCACTGAAATACCCATAAATTTCAATCTTGAATTTTCTGTGCATCTACAGTCACCTGGTAGTCAATGTCAAATAATTACAACTTTCTTCTCATCTTCGTCCTAAATTGCAGACAGTTTATGTTGAGAGAAGCGACCCTCCAAATGCTGTAAATCTAAAACATAAATCAAACATGCTGGAAGCTCTCAGCAGGTCAGGCAATGTCTCTGGAAAGAAGAAACATTTAATGTTTCAGGTTTGGGACCCTGCATTAGAACTGCTGGGAAATAGCTTTCCACCTGGGAGATCCTGCCTTTTGTGGTGGACTGAGCAAAGAACTGCTTTGTCAAGTGAGACCCAAGTCAAGTGATGGGGGATAGCTTCAACAAGCACCTTTGCTTTATCTGCTGCAAAGCAACCCTGGTGGCTACCCATTTCAGTTTGACTTTCCGTTTCCATTCTGACATGTCTGTCAGTAGCCTCCTCTACTTCCATGATGAAGTAATTGGAGGAGCAACACTTTATATTTTGCCTGGGCATAAACTTCAATTTCTCTAACTTCCACTAATTACACCCTCCCCCCCCCCCCCCCCCACCTTTTCTTCCATTCCCCGGTCTGTTGTACTTTTATTCATTCTTTTCTCCTCACCTGCCCATCACCTCCCTCTGATTCCTCTCTCCTTTTTATTCAGTCCTTTACCTCTTCCACATAACACCTTCCAAGCTCTTGCTTCATCCCTCCTTCCCCCTTACCTGATCTCACCTATTACCTGGCAGTTTGTACTTCCCCCGCCGTCACCTCTTATTCTGACTTCTGCTCCTTCCTCTCCAGTCCTGATGAAGGATCTCAGCCAGAAATGTCAACTCCTCTCCATTGATTTTGCCTGAGTTCATGCTGAGTTCCTCCAACACTTTGTGTGTGTTACTCTAATTCATGTTCTGCTTGTCTTTTAATTACTTATCTGTCAAAAATCCAATATTCTGTTATGAAGCGTAGTGATTTAAGTGTCATGAAATTTAGTTGATGTAATCCACACTGCTTGTCATATTTAGCCAGTTTCTACTATGATATTATTTTGCATATAAAGTAAAATGAATAAGCATTCTAATTTGTTGATCATTTCCTTTGTACATTCCAGATACATGTTAATCCATGCTTCCATCAGTCCTCAAGTGGAGAGCAGCTTCTGCCCTTGGAGAAAGATAAATGGCACTGGCTGTACCTAGGAGACTGCTTTTCTTTGCTGCCAGACAAATACATATATAAAGTTATTTCTTCCAGTTCTGACCAGACATTAAGGTGACTGTTTAATTTAGAACCAAATAAACAACAAACAAACGTGTTGTGCAATAAAACACAGAAACAAAGTTAACATTTCAAGCCAATAACCTTTCATTTCATCAATGTGTGGCAGATTTAGGTGATATTTTTAATAGATTATTTGACCTGGCCACTTTTTTTTTACTTTTGACTGTTCATACAAGATATTATAACACTTTGATAAAGGTGCTGTCATAGGACTTTCAGCAGACAAGTCGTTACAGCTCTTATGTACACACTGGTCTGAAAGATCTCCTTTGTTTGATGGGTTTTGAGACAGTTTTTAAGATATACACATCTAACTTCAATGGGGTTAAGTTTTTAATTGTCTTGAATTATATATATCTTAAACTGTACTTACATTAGATATGGTTGACCCCATTTGCCTTGCATTTTCAAATTTTATTTCTGGAACTTGCTAAGTGGCATTGATTCTTCATTAATATGTGGAGAATTACTCTACATTTGCAACAAGCTGTGTGGCAAATGGAAGATATGCAGCCAATAAAAATGAAGATGATTTCTCATTCTATGTTAATTATATTCTTTTGTGTTGTGCATTAGCACAATGCAGTAAGATAATTACTGTTTTCTAAAAGTGAATGTAAAATGCAATTCAAAAAAGGTAACTACATTTTTAAAATTCTCTCTACAATCATTTCCTTGCCTTCCACTTCTTTCTTTCTCCATCTTTGCTCAATTAATAACTAGTTGCCTAGAAAATAACACTGCTTTACTTTTGTCTCTATACTTTCCAGGAATGAAATAATCAATTATACCAAGTGGTGCATGAGTTGAAATTTGTTCCCTCTGAAACATTCATTTTGGTGCCTTGTGGGGAAAATTGGTTAAGTTAATTTGGGAGATCCTGAGATAATTAGTTTTCTTAAAGTAATCTTGTATTGAAATCCCTCACAGGGAAGTCTTTTAATGAGCTTTCCTTTTCCTGGCATTATCCACCATTATGCCCTATTTTTTTTTCCAATATCCTGATGATATTTTTATTTTTATCCTTTTTTTTTAATGATCGCAAGTAACTGCTGGATGCTAAGGTTATCAAGTACTGCAGGGCTATCCCATCAGTGTTTACTTGATAGAGATGGACCTGGACTTGATGTGTACTGTTGTTGTGCACAGTGCAATTGATTGTCTTGGATGCTTTTATCGTGATTGTAAGACCCTGTTGGATATTGGTAACAGTCTGGTTCACTAGTTCATTGGTGAGTTTGATGGTGGGGTGGCTATGTTGCCTCAGTTGTGGCGAAGACGAGGTCCTTGCCGTGGGGTCGCCTGTTGTAGTTGCCCACGAGAGGAGATGTAGGAGAGAGCAGAGCACTCTGTGGGCTTGCTGGGAACTATACTGCATTGGTGGCTGCCCCTCCTGTCAGTGCTGCCCTCTGGTGTTTGCTCAGTGAAGGAATAAGCTGGAGCAGAACAACTTGTCATCATTCTACAGTCATGTGACTCAGGGACTTGCCTACATTATTTTATTTCTTTATGGTTATATGTTTTTCTGAAATCATAACCATTTGTGCTATTAGTGTTTGTGGTGTGTGCTGTTGGTAATGCCTTTTTGCACTTTGGCCCTTGACGAATGCTGTTTCATTTGGCTATATTCATGTATGGTGACTGGAGACTTGAACTTAATGCAAGTACTTCAATCACTCATTCCATGATTGCCCAAGAGTTTCACGGACTGCTTTAGTCTCCAACTACACTCACGTCCATAACCTGCCTCAATGTTACCTCTGTCTCATCAATTATAATACCTCTGGTCCATTTCTTTCCTAATCCAAAGCATGGACTCCAATTGCTGTTTGTTCCCTAACCATGATCAAAGTCTTAAGCTCCATTCTCTCCCCTCATTACTTCCATCTCTTTGACCCTCAACTCAGCTGTGTCAGGTAAGTGGCCACTAGTAATATTTACCTCATCCTACCTCCTCACTATGTATTTAGTTTGTAACCCAAATCCCAGACACACATTGTTGCTCCTGAAAATTTCAGATTGCCTTATGCTCAGGTTGAAATCATATAACGTTTACCCATATCCAAAATTTATTGTACCGGTTTTGGTGCATTATAATTTCTAGGCTAATGGTTCTATGAATTGATAAAATATATAAAATACACTATCATAAGGGTACTTTAAATGTAAACATTATGGTATGTATAAAATAACAAATTTGAAAGAAACTTAAAAATTGAAGCACGGAAATGTCTGAAGTGTTAAGAACAGCTATGGTTTTGCAGAATAGCAGTCATAATTAAGTTGTTGATTAAAATACCTCAGTTTGCCTCAAATGATGAATTAGTGCATTTGTTAAATGTGGATTTTTTATGGATATTTTCAAATGTTTTATGAGTGCAATATTTTGTGATGGGACCATTTTGCTGAGATATTTAAATTGGCATGCTAATTAGAAAATTATGAAATGAAAGATAATTTCAGGTTTTGTCTTGTATGTAAATTGGGCCTGTAGTGATAAGGCAATAACATATTTTTGTCATTTCTATAATTGCAGAAACAGTGACCTGTCCAGTTTTGAAGATGATCAATCTAACTCAGAAAGTTTGCAAACAGGTCAAAAGAAGTTTACAAATGGCTCTGAGAAATCAGAGGATTGCACAGAAAAACCTACTGAATCTTTCAAGCCAAAGACAAGAGATCCAAAAGCCAAATCCAGCACGTTTGAACCAAAGAACATTTTGGAGAACACGGTAATACTTACATAATTAGCAAATGTTTTGTTAATTAGAAACCAATTCATACATTTTAATCATTCTAATACTATGCCAGCTGAGAGAAGGCAGGTTTGGAACTCTGAAATCTTGAATTATCTATTATTTCCGAGCATGTGTGCCATGTTTGCAAGCCCAGGATTTATTGTGAATCCAGAATTGTTCTTTAAAGACAATTAAGTGTCAGTAAAAACATCCATGAAGCAGTTGGGTTTCCATGACAGTCTGACAGCATCATCACTCCTTCTGGATTTGAATACCAGGTTTATTTAATTCCTTGAATTTAAATTATCCTAATAGTCCTGTGAAATAACCACACAACAACTTTCCAAATTTGTTTTAAGATGATAAAATTGTGTACCTTCAATCAATATACTGAAGTTTTGCAGAGCCAGCTGTTTGCATTTAATTAGCACCTTGAACAAAATATCCCATGGCTCATCAGGGTTTTAATATCAAAACAGCATGCTGAAGAAAATTGCAATTATAAAGAAGAAAATACAAAGGTTTTTATATATAATTATACTGTACAGTATATAATGTGTTTAACTTTGTCAACTGAAAGCACAAATGAGGAGAAGGAAGAAAGCGCTAAGAAACTCTGGGTGGGGGATGAGAGTTGAGACTAGTTGCAGAGAGAAAATGTCAAGGCCTTGTTTGTTTTGAGCCATGAGGATGAAAATACAATATTTCATTGAGAGATTGGGAGCTAACATTACATAATACGATCCAATGTAGTAAGTGAAGAGACTTAAGTATTTGGTAACATATTGCCAGCACAGTTCTGGATAATCTGAAATTCACAGAAGTTGAGAACAAGAGGTCAGTAAAGTAATTTACTAGATTACAAACACAGGAAAATCTGCACTTGCTGGAAATCCAAGCAACACAGGCAAAATGCTGGAGGAACTCAACAGGCCAGGCACTATCTATGGAAAAGAGTAAGTAGTCGACTTTTTGGGCTGAGACCCTTCATCAGGACTGGAGTAGCTGGTTTTGAAGTGATAAAGTTAACTGAGCCAAAGCAATAACAGATCCTGCAGAGTTGGAAGCTGTCATTCAGAGTTTTAGACATGAGTATTTCCTCATACTCTAATAATTCCTCAGACTGTCAGACAGCAAAAGCAGCATGTATTGTTTCTAAAGTATCCCATTATTATGTAATTTATTTTAATCTGCAGAGCCCCAACAAATCTTGGCAGCTATCGTCAGTTCATTTGTGATCTTTATTAATTAATTTCTCTGCCTCTAACAGCTCACATTAAATGATCAAAATATTTTGATTTGTTTTGATGCAAGTTACGCATATTAACAAAGACCATTAAATAAATGGTAAACCAATGTGTAGTTGATTGCTGGATGTAGTAGCACTACAATACTTGTTTATAATCTTATAATTAGTTTTAAGTCAATCCTGTGGTTTGTTGATATTCTTAATCCCTTCCAGTTGTTCAGTATTTTAATCTGAAATTTTAAGTGCACTGGATGTCATCTAGCAAAATTCTCATGATTCTAAAAAGATTTCAGTAGATTGGTAGGTAGCAAACATAATCCCACTAATTAAAAAAAGAAGGGAGATAAAACATGGAGAACTTTTCATCTGACATCAATTGTACCTGATTATTAATTGAGTAGATCAGTATTTTGAAATAAAACTAGGATTAGGTGGATTAATTATAGGAAAATCATAATTAACTTGTGTATGGAGAATTTTGAGACTGGATTCAGTAGAATTGATGAGTAAATGGGTGGATGTAGTGCATTTGAGCATTTGGATGATTCAAAACATTCAGGCTTTGGATAAGGTAAGGTATCTTTGGATAAGGATAAGGTACAGATGATTAAACAAAATTAGAGTACATGGGATTGGTGGAAATAGAGAGAAAAATTGTTTCCCTATCAGGAATCGGAATCACATAGCAAGAGGTTAACCATGGGTGAGTAAAACTTTTCACTGAGGCTTGTGTATCTGTAGATTTCTATACCCAAGGGACCTGTGGATGCTCAGCTACTGAGTAGGTTTGCAGATTTGTAGATTTTTACATGTTAAGGGAATTGAGGGATATGTGGTTAGTACTGCTGAGGTAAAAGGTTAACCATGATCTTATTGGAGAGGGGAGACTTGCAGCATGGGCAACTGCCGGTCTTCCACACAACCTTGGCCTAGGCCTGCGCCCTGGAGAGGACACTCCAGTAGAATTTCCAGGCACAGATCCATGGTCTCACAAGACTAACGGATGCCACCATATTGAACCGTGCTATGAGGAGTTGGAAAATCTCAGTAAGGTAATGGTATGGCACCTTGGATTCTTACCACTTCCTTTGTCCTCTTTATACTGGCAATCTTGTCTCTCTGCTCTCAGTCTTGCAGGATTTCAACCCAGAACATCAACAGTTTAGATCCTCTCACAGATGATGCTTAACCCTCTTGAGTTCCTCCAGCACTTTCTTTGATGCTCCACATTCCAGCATCTGTAGGCTCTTATGTCTCCCGAGTTTGAAAATCTTGCTGCTTTTTTAAAATATTTTTTGTCTATTATTCTTAAGGATGCTTAGCAAAAATCTGGAAGCATTCTACATTATCTTTTATGCTGATTGCCCTATGAATTGAAGCCATTCTTTGCTTTGGTCAGCTTTTTTGCTACTTCAGAACCACAGATAATCCTGTACTATAGTGTCACCAAAATGGAGATTTGTGTTATTCCTGAAATCAAATTTGTTGATTTGGATAAAAGGTGTAACATACTGTGAAATTATATACAGATTGGCTGCTGTTTCCAATTTCAAGTGTACTTGCTGAAAGTATTTAAGTTTTCTTTGTGAATTTAGATTTAATAACCTTGAAATTGAAGGAAGTGCTTGTAGAACAAAGTCAAATTTTATTCTTCTCCTTTTGATTGTAGTCTTAACTTTCATTTTACATAGAACATGGAACAGTACAACATAGGAAGGAACAGGCCTTTGGCCCACAATGTTGTGCCGAAACAATTAGATTAGCAATCAAATGGCTAATTGAACTAATCTCTTCTGCTTACTCAATATCGATAGTCCTCCATTTTTCTCACATTCCTGTGGCTATCTAAATGTCCCTTAAAATTCCTAATGTTTCTGCCTCTACCACCACCCCAGGCAACACATTCCAGGCCACCACTCTCTTGTGTTTTAAAAAAAAATAAACCTGCCCCTCACATCCCCTTTTGAATTATCCCATCTTACCTGAAGTATATGCCCTCTGGTATCAGACATTTCAGCTCTGGGGGTAAAAAAAGATGCCATCTGTTCATCTGTTTATTCTCTCTCTGTTTCTCATAAACTTACAAACCTCTATCATATCTCCTCTCAACCTCCACAACTCGAGAAAACAACATAAGTTTGTCCAACCAGTCATTATATCACATGCCGTCTAATCCAGGCAGCATCCTGGTAAACCTCTTTTGCACCCTTTCCAAAGCCTCATCGTCCTTCCTAAAATGGGGTGACCAGAACTGTATGCAATACTGTAGTTGTAAAACTAGAGTTTTATATCGAACTTTTGAACTCATTACCTCAACTAATAAAGGCAAGCATATCATATGCCCTCTTAACCACCCTATTAACCTGTGTAGCCACTTTTAGGGAGTTATAAACTTGGACCCCAAGATCCCTCTGCTCATCAATGCTGTTAAAGATCTTGCCTATAACAGTGACCTGTTGCTTTATATTTGACCTACCAAGGTGCAACACTTCACATTTAGCAGGGTTAAATTCAGTCTGCAACTGTTTCCGCCCATATCTGCAACTGTTCTGTATTCCACTGTATTCTTTGCCTGTCATTTATAAGATCCACTGCACCTTCGGTCTTTACATCATCTCCAAACAAACTAACTCACCCATCTACATTTTCATCGAGGTCATTTAAATATATATCACAAACAGCAGAGGTCCCAGTACAGATCCTTGCAGGACACCACTAATCATAGACCTCCAGATAGCATAGGATGAGGGGGGATCTAATTGAAACCTTTTGAATGTTGAAAGGCCTACACAGAATAGATGCGGAAAGAATGTTTCCCATGTTGGAACAGTCTAGGACAAAAGGGCACAGCCTCAGGATAGAGGGGCGCCCTTTCAAAACAGAGATGCGAAGTCATTTCTTTAGCCAAAGGGTGGTGAATTTGTGGAATTTGTTGCAATGTGCAACTGTGGAGGCCAGGTTGTTGGGTGTACTTAAGGCAGAGATTGATATTGATTGGACATAACATAAAAGGTTACGGGGAGAAGGCTGGGAACTGGGGTTGAGGAGGAGAAAAAAAAAGGATCAGCCGTGATGGAATGGTGGAGCTGACTGGAAGGGCCAGATGGCCTAACTCTGCTCCTACGTCTTATGGTCCTCTGGTCTAAGTCCCTTCAACCACTACCTTCCATATACGTTATGAATCCAAACAGCCAATTCACCATCAGTTGCATGCATCTTAATCTGGATGAATCTCCCATGAGGAATGCCTTACCAAAATTCATGTAGACAACATCTACAACTCTACTTTCATGAATCACCCTTGTCAAGTTAGTGAGACATGCCTTGCCCTGTATAAATCCATGCTGGCTCTCCCTAATTAGACCATGGTTTCCCAAGTGATGATAAATCCTATCACTAAGATTTCTCTCCAGTAACTTCCCGACCATTAAGGTGAGACTCAATGGTCTATAGTTTCCAGAATTGTCCCTGGTTCATTTCTTGAACAATGGAGCAACATTAGCTACTCGCTAGTACAGGTGGCCCCGGTTTTCTGAACATTCGCTTTACCATAGCTTGCTGTTACGAATGACCTACATTAGTACCTGTTTTCACTAACCAAAGAGGATTTTTGCTTTTACAAGAAAAAGATGCCCACTTTATACATGTGTTTACCCTGAGAAAGACTACCATAACTGTGAAGCCTCATGCAGGCAGTTGTGTGCATATGCGTGTACGTGCCGATTTATTTTTCCTCCAAATCAATTTTGGCTCACTGTCTTCCCGATTCTGATAAGTGAAACTACACTGTACATACAATATTTCTACTTTATATAGACTGTATATTTAAAATATCATTCCTGCTTTTACTATATGTTCTTGTTATTTAAAGTTTTATGTGTTATTTGGTATGAATTGGTAGATTATTTTTTGGGTCTGGGAATGCTCAAAAATTTTTTTCACATAAATTAATGGTGATTGCTTCTTCGCTTTATGACATTTTGCTTACAAACAGTTTCATAGGAATGCTCTATCTTTGGATAGTGGGGGGAACCTATACTCCAGGACCACACCCATGCCTAGAGAGGACACAAAGATATTGGTCAAGGCCCCAGCAATCTCTTCATTTGTGGGTCTCAATAACCTGGGGTATATCCCATTAGGCCCTGAGAACTTGTCCACCTTGATGCTCTTTAAATGATCCAACACTCCCTCCACCTTTACTTCAAAAATTTTATTGTCATATATCCAAATCATCCTTTCTAATGGATTTCGAAATTGAAGCATTCCTGGTTCTGTTGATGAATCATCAGAAATGAGAAAATTATACACTAAGCAGCAACGAAAAGGCTGTATCTGATGAGGGAACATTTGTTACCAGTCCCTTTGAAAAATTAGCTGGTGGAAACTACTCTGAAGTAGCTTTAATATCAGTCCTTTGAGGTAGGCAAGAAGTCTGTCACAACTTCAGCTCATGTTTGCTATGTACTTTTTTGTCTATGGTAAACATCTGGCGAGGATGGGATTGGGCAGTTTTAATGTCCACATATTGTCCACATGGCAAAATATTACATGCATTGTAAGATGGTCAAATTATCTTTCAGTCAAAGAATGAGCAACAGAAGAATGGTAATGCATCACTGAATCCTGTGCAGAGGAAAAGGATCTTGCCAGCTTGGATGCTGCAAGTTCCAACTTCACCTTCTGTCACTAAACAAGGTAGGACTATAGGCTAACAGTTTCTAATGATTTTTCTTTTTACTTAATAGATTTCTCACTGGAATTGTCCAGTGTTTCTGTGCAACAGAGAGCCTTCTCTGATCTAGATTTGTACATGCACCCAGTGGCCACTTATTAGGTACACTTGTACACCTGCTCAGCCAATCATGTGGCAGCAACTCAGTGCATAAAAGCAAGCAGACATGATTAAGAGGTTCAATTGTTCATACCAAACATCAGAATGGGGAAAAAAGTGATATAAGTGGCTTTGACCATGGAATGATTGTTGGTGTCAGACAGGGTGGTTTGAGTATGTCAGAAACTGCTGATATCCTGGGATTTTCACACACAGTAGTTTCCAGAGATTACAGAGGATGATGTGATAAACAAGAAAGAAAAATCCAGTGAGCAGCAGTCCTATGGGTGAAAATGCCTTGTTAATGAGTGAATTCATAGGAGAATGATCAGATTGGTTCAAGCTGACAGGAAGGCCAGAGTAACTCAAACAAATTCACGTTACAACAGTAATCTGCAGAAGAGTATCTCTGAATGCACAATACACTGAACCTTGAAGTAGATGGGCTGCAGAGCAGAAGACCACACTGGCTTCCACTCTTGTACCTAATAAAATGGCCACTGAGTGCATTATGGCAGGCATGAAGAAAAGCAACAGGTGATGGACTTAGTGTAGTTTCTGCAATAGCATTTTGTTCAAACATTTTGATAGTTACTTTTAAAGGTCACAGTTTAACAAGCCTACTGACATTTAATGCTCTCCTCTGTCATTCTCAGATAGGTGTGAAACATCTCCTTGCTCTAGTCCATAAAAAGCAAAGAAGCACTACCAAATTGTTTATTTTTATGCTAATAATTGACTTCTGATCTATCTCATTAACCAACTTTATTGTTCTGTGAAGGATTTGTATGAAAATTAGCTACAGCATTTCCTTCATTATTAAAATGCGTAATACTTCTATGCATTTAATTGAATCATTTTGGGACATCCAGAGTACATGAGAGGTGATTTGTTTTTAAATGGTCATGTAATTTATTTCAAATTCTGCAAAAAGCATAGCTGTGTTTAGGTTAAAAGTAGGTCAATGCACTGATTTTATCTACTTGGAACTTCTTCCATTCAGAATGTCTATAACAGGTGTAGGATGAGATCTAGAATCATAGACTCTACTGTATGCCCTACATTTATGAATTAGGTGACCTAAGTACTATTGGGTCTATATTTACTGTATATCCTTAGCTGTCCTGTGAAGTTGTTAATCCTGGATTTAAAAGTAGTGCTTTATGCTTTGACATTGTTCTTTAATAGCAGAGGTTTCTGCATATTGGTTTGGACTCTAGCTCCTACCAAAGATACTCTGTAGGACTTCAAATCAGTGTGGATGTTTGGCGTGGGGCTGAAAGGGTCACAGGCAGGAGGGTATGGAGCATGTTTCTGTCAACTGTTTACTTGCTTCTCTGTCATTAATAGGCCCCAATCAGGGTCTAGTATTTGCTTCAATTTAGCTGCTACATGTCACGTTGTCTTTGTTATTTTTAACAATTTGCAGATTTAATCTGCTGGATTAAATAGTGAAAATAAAAACTGGAGCTGCCAGATAGAATATTGGCCATTTCTATATTCCTGTTAGCTGTTGACTAATGCTGCGATCATTCAAAATTGCTCACTAACAAATTTGAAATTAGGTTTGCAAATTTAACAATGGAAGTGGCTCAACAGAAAAAGATTAGTTATGTCAAAATAAAATCAGGAAGTCCACTTCAGGAGTGGTAGTTATCATTCAGATGTTTTGGCTGCCCACAAATCAGCAAGATAGAAAACAGCAGCAGTGGTTCCAAATGCAAGAATCAGAGGAGAACTTGTAAGTTTGATTGCCAATGAGTAAGGTGAGGATTGTGGTAAATAAAAAACATTTTTTATCATATTTGAATAGTGTCTTTCTTTTGGCAGATGAAAATTTCCTACAAAATAATTTACCAATATGAAGACCTTGTTCACTCTCTGGTTTTGGGTTCCATAATGGCAGGAAGGAATGGTGTGCTTCTCCCTGCAAATTTGGCTTTTCTTAACAATGTGAAAAGGAGTTACGTGTTACTACCATAGAAACTCAGACTGCTTGATGTTGTTTTTCTCAGCTCTATATGTATGAGAATTGTTTGTTTCCTGAACAGAATACAATTCTGGCCATTTCCAGCTCGAATTGCACCATTTCTTGAAGTTTATCTGGTGATTTTTAGTTATGAAATGCATGCATTAATAGCTTGGCACGTGTGGAATGACCGAATCTCTCATGAAGTTCTCTCTGTTAGAATTTGGATGTCACTTTTCTGAAGTGCTCCTGCCATTGACAACACTCACGACAACCATGTTTTATTAGTGCTGCTCTCTGAGTTGGGCAGGTAATCTTACTCCTCTTCTTCTAGGCAGTTCTTGCGATCACTGTTGTGGGCTCTGAATTGATGATGAGGCCAATATGGAACCTGCTGACTCTGGCACTCATGAGGCAGGAGGAGTTGCTTGATAGGGCAGATACTTTGGAAGATATTTTGTTACTTCCAATATCTACACTGGGCATCTTGTGCCCCTGCCAATGGAATGTGGTTCTCAGTACATAGAAAGAAGATAATTGAGGAGGATGTAATTCCTCATGGCAAATGGCAAGTAGACCCATATGTAGTTGCATCAATTAAATTTACCTCCTTTCTTGGAGATGGTAATAACTTGAAGATCCGAGGTATGGTTCCCAGATTTGGTAATGAGGGGGGAAATTTGTGACTGAAATTCCTGTAAAGTTTAGAACTCTAGCAGTGGTGCTCTCTTTGGGTGTCTGGACGATGGACCTTGATGGTGCAACAGATTTCATGCGTGTCATGATTAACGATGAGATGTTGATTCCCCCTTTTCTCATCCAGCTTTTTTTAGGGATCACTGAACCTTGCCTTCAGGCAACTAGAGCTTTATTTCCTTTAGGGTACACTGGAGCTTGCAGTCCAGGAACATGTTGCTTCTTATGATTAATTAGCTCTTAGATCTTTCTCATCAAACCTGTTCCAGTGCTTCCTGGTACTGAATGCAAAATTTCAGTTAACTTTTCTCTTTTAGTGCAAGACTTTATTTGTTTTACTATATTTTTTAGCTGATTTCTTATCCAAGAAAATTCTTTTAAAAACTAACAGAAATTGTTGACCATTCAGCATATGTGAGAAGAGAAACAAGGCTCACACGTTTATCATAATTGAACTGGTTGCAATTATATGATTTTGAATCTCTAGCTACAACTTATTTAATGTTTGTATCACCACATAATACCTATTTATCACAAACAGAACTGTTAATTAATCATTGTGGAAATGAAGCCAATAGGACACAGTTACCTGTGTATGTTTAATCAGCTATCACATTCATTTTTCATTTTGTAGGATGTCCTTAACCATATTTAGAACATAGAATAGTACAGCACATTTAACATGTTCATAATGACTACTTTGAACTTTTAAATCTATATGTGATCTCAATTTCCTTCTTGTTAGACCGGTCGGATTATCAATGATTATGGACCAAAGGAAAACTGAATAGCTGACTTTATATTATGTAAAGTTTTCCATTGCAGCACCCATTATTCTCAAAATAGCATATTTTTCCTGTATCTTTCCTGCTTCTGTCCATTGGAGTCTAACAGTTTTAAAGGGCTGAGTTGATAGCTCCAATGACATCCCAATGGATGAGTCAAGCTGTGTCCTGATGAAAGACCTTGGCTCCAAACGTCAGCAGTTTATTCCCTTCCACTGATGCTGAGTTCTTCCAGCATCTTGTGAGAGTTGTTTGGTAGTTAAATCTAACCCATGAATCATTTCATAAGCACCCATGTTTCTCATTGGCATTAGTCACGTTCTGTGATTGTGTGCTTTGAGTAAAATGTATGAGTCTCAATCATTTAGACTGACAATAATATCATTTGTCTATGGAAGTATTCAGACAATTAGACATAAATGTAGAATTAGGCCCATCCTGTCTTTGCTGCCTTCCACTCATGACTGATTTATTTTTTCATCTCAATCCCATATTCCTGCTTTCTCTCCGTGACTTCTAATGCTTTTGCAAACAAGACTCTATAAACCTCTGCATTAAATATACCTAATGACTTGGCCTCCACAGCTGGTGGTGACAATGGATTCCACAGATTCACCACCCTCTGGCTAAAGAAATTCCTCCTCATCTCCATTCTAAATGGACGTCCCTATATTCTGAGGCTATGCCCTCTGGCCCTGGACTCGACTCACTCACTATAGGAAGCTTTCTCTACATCCAGGCCTTTCAATATTTTAATGTATATACATTCTGGATTTAGACTAGTTAGATGCATTTTGAGTACTTGGGATCATAGATTTAATGTCCTGATGTGAAAAATCTGTATTTCATTATATATAGCAATATTCCGATTGTAATCTGTTTTCATTTTGTCTTATTCCAATTTTGGCTGGCTTATGTGCTTTATTTTAATTTTAGTTTTTTAATCTCTTCAACTAGATTTCTGAAAGCATCCCAGTAAAAAGGCTTAACCAGTGTATGCAAGTGATTCAAATATTTCTTATCAATTTTACATAGTTTTGGTGTAACCTTATCCACGGTTGATGCTCATAGCAGGATCCACATCGTAACATTAAATGATCTGCTGAAAACATTGCAGTTACTTTTAAGTGCATTAAATGGAGCCAATAAAAATATTGCATTAACCCAAAAACCTGAAGATTTTTACAGCTATTATGTTTGGAATTGATTTTAAGTTTATAGTGCTTAAGCCAGAATACTTTACTCATTAGCTGCTTTGGCATTCTTATTAGGGACATCGCACAAAATTGAGTCCTACTGGTTCTTGAGCCTGTGACATCATTCAAGTAAAATATAGTTTATTATGATCATAACTCCATATACACAGCTTTGTTGTGTTTCTCTAATATGTTTGGGTAATTAGAAGAGTAAAAATTATTACTATTAATTAGAACTATTAACTATTAATTAGAGGAGTAAAAATGAGCATATGATAGCATCTATATGTGGATGTGGTGGATTTTAGGAATGTGTTTCTTCATTTTCTTTTACAAACGGTCAGGTTCTAACTTTTAAACCATCTTCATTGAGAAATAGATTTCATATCTGTCGTGAAGATTCCAAGATTGAAATTTTATACCCTGCAGGTCTCGTCTGTGGCATTCTATTCTAGACACTAAGCAATTCAAGTGATTATCTGTGCAAAGCGATTTTATATATTTGTGAAATAATAATAATAATAATATTTGATTGCTAGCCTATCAGATATAACCAAACATTTTTGATGTGGCTGTTGAATAGGGAACTATCCAGAGTCTCCCATCACCATTTACTTAAATTTGAGGCGTGTGGCCCTTTGTGTTTTTGCCAAGTTGCAACATTGCCAGATACCTTTTGAATGTATTTTCCCAGGATATTTTGTGGATTCTGGTTAAAACTGATATTAAACTGATATTAAAACCTGTCTTAATTATGACATTTGGTCAAGTTTGCCAGAATGCCTTTTAGTCTTTACACATTTCCTGTGTTTTCTAATGTATACATCTGTATCTTTAACTTATCTAAGCACCAGTAACTTCTGTATGGATATTATGGTTTTCAGAACTAAGTAATTTCAATGTATTGTGTATGTCATTAGCTTGTCATTCTAATTGACAGCAGTTGTTGACACTGGTATAAGAAATAGGATCAGGAGGAGGCCATCTGGCCCATTGAGCCTGCCCCGCCATTCAATAAGATCTTGGCTGATCTGTCCGTAAACTCAGCTCCATCTATCTGGCTTTTCTCCATAACCCTTAATTCCCTTACTATGTAAAAACCTATCTAACTATTTCAAGATTCAAAAACTTTATTGTCATTCTAACCGTACATCAGCTCTGCAGGGCAGAATGAGACAGTGTTTCCCAGGAGCAGTGCAATCATAACATAACAAACGCAACACTAAATAATAAACATAACAATAAATAGTAAAACACAACAACCACATGTCAGTTAAAAACAAGTTCTAAGTGTCCAGTGCAAGTTGAAGGTATCCAAAGCAGAGTCAGGTAGAGCAGCTATTTAGCAGTCTGACTGCCTGTGGGAGGAAGCTGTTTTGTAGCCTTGTGGTTTTAGTTTTGATGCTCCTGTAACGTTTACCTAATGGCAGAAGAACAAGCAGTTCATGGAGAGGGTGTGAGGGGTCTTTTATGATGTACCGTGTCTTCTGCAGGAATCGACTCTGAAAGAGGTCTTGGACAGAAGGTAGGGAGACCCCAATAACTTTGTCTGCTCCCCTAACCACCCTCTGCAAGGCTTTTTTGTCGGCAGCACTGCAGCTGGAGTACCAGGTTGTTCTTAAATATATTTAGTGAAGAAGCCTCAACTGCTTCCCTGGCCAGAGAATTCCACATATTCACCATTCTCTGGGAAAAACAGTTTCTTCTCATCTCCGTCCTAAATCTTCTCCCCTGAATCTTGAGGGAATATCCCCTAGTTTCACCTACCTATGGAAACAACTTTCCTACTTCTATCTTATCTATTCCTTTCAAGTCCTGATGAATTTGATTATCAAATTGCTTTCAATAACAGAAAACTGAGCTTTGGTGTAAAACAGAGATTGATCGAAGGCTGCTTTTCCCTATTATTGCTGGTTTTCATTTGCTATACAGATTCAAGTCCAACTTTATTGCTATTTTACTGTCCTGCTGTACATGTATACAACCAAACAAAACAATGTTCCTCCAGACCATGGTGCACCCACAGAAAATGTAGATGCTACTGTACCCTCTTGACTAGTGAGGTATTGTGGGTCCCAGGTTAGGTCGTCTGTCATGTGTACACCAAGGAACTTCGTGCTCTCCACAGCAGAACCATTGATATACAATGGAGAGTGGTCGACTTGTGTCTTCCTGAAATCCACAATCATCTGTTTTGTCTTGTCCCAGGTTGAGACTCAGGTTGTTGTTCTTGCTCTAGTTGATTAGCCACTACCTCTTCTCTGTATGCTGACTTATCATTGTTGCTGATGAGGCCAGCCACTGTAGTATCATCAGAGAGCTTCATGCAGTTTGAGCTGAATCTGGAAGTGCAGTCATAAATCAGCAGCGTGAGTAGCAGTGGGCTGAGCACACAGCCCGGCGTGGGGGGGGGGGGGGGGTGGTGGTGGCGGGTGGCACCAGAGCTCACCGTTTTGGAGCTTGATATGTTGCTACCAACTTGGACTGACTGAGGTTTTTCTGCCAAAAAGTCCAGGATCAGATACAGAGAGGGACTTTGAGTCCTAATGAGGGCAAATTGCCCATCATCCTCTGAGGGAAGATTGTGTTAAACACCAAGCTGAAGTTGATGAACAACATCTTGGTGTATGAGGCATCATTTTCTAGGTGGGACAGGACAGAGCGGAGGGCTGAGGCAATGGCATCATCAGTAGACCGGTTTGAGTTGTAGGCAAACTGGAAAGAGTTCAATGTAGCTGGAAGACGTACTGCACATTCCAAACTTTGCTTGAAATCCATCTCAAACCAATGAGCTCTCTCTCGGGTGTATTGGCCCTTCCTCCTTGGAGCCATTCATTTGCACAAAGCACTTTGTTCAACAGGAATGTTCCTTCCCATGGCATTCTCAGCCACCTTCCCTCCTGTCCTCCCAGCAGCTCCTACCAAAAAGACCATGAACCCCACCAGTGTCCACCAGCTCTCTCTAGAATCTTCTCCCAATTCTGCCATCCTGATTGGCTAACACAACATTCTAAGTTGAACATCATAGCCCCTTATCTTTAGCTGAAACTCAACATTTCCATCAACAGGACACACTGCTTTTACAGAAAGCTACTAAATGAAATGCCCTACAGGATTAATGGTAGAACTCTTAACCAGGGCATTACACAAGTTTCAAATACTTATTAAGGCTGATTTCCTAATTGGAAAATGTGTGAAAGTCTTTACAGAACTTTGGAAAGGCCAATTGGGTAACATCTCTTGATCAACTAATGTGAAATTGCAAATTTCAAAGTGAAGGTAATTGAAGAAGATTTGGAACATTATTTTTCTCAATCTATTAGGAGTAAAGATATAGTTGTAATTAAGTTAACAAATGTGAGACCATAAATCTTGTCATTGGAAGATATTCACTCTGGACAAGAATGGTGCTTCTAAATTCTCTTAACATAGAACTTGGAAGCGCTACTTTTATTGTCTATATTTTAGTATATTTTTATTGTCATAAATGCAAATATGGAGTTTATTTTGCCTGCTCATGTAATTATTGGAACGGAAGATAGCAGTAAATAAAAATGACTATGCATTGATATGAATTTTGAAAAAAATGCTTCTACTCCCTTATTTCTCCAAACTGATAAACATTATTTTTATCAACACATGAACAGCTGAGGATGTCATTTTCTTGCTGAAATGTTATCTTGCTTTTGAATAACCTGTTTTTTTAAAAAAAAAGCATTTTGAAGTGGCAATGAGCAGTTCTCATGTAGATTTAACTTTTGGAATAGTTAGCTGGTGAAAGTATTATTACAGGTTGCTTAGTTCTTCTGGAAAGTGAATGAACATTAAATGATATCAGAAATCAGAAGTAAGATTCAATTTTGTTATCCACAGGATGCTTGATGATTCAGGACCAGATATCAGATATGCTATCTAACAGCACAGAAGTGTTGATGAGCTAAAGAGAGACATGCAGGGAGGGTGGATAGAAATTTCACTTCTGATATAGAACTAGAAGGGCCGAGATGGCCTGTTTCCGTGCTGTAATGGTTATATATTTTCGTATTGGTCAAGGTCATTAGTAAGGAGAGAAAGAAAGAAATGTAATACGGAGACATAATATGAAATATGAAGGTAAGCTAGCCAATAATATAAACGTGAATATAAAGAGTAAAAGAGAGCCAAGAGTGAACATTGGATGTCTAGGAAGTGAAGCTGGAGAGGAAATAATGGGCAACAAAGAGATAGTGAATAAACTGACAAAGTATTTTCCATTAGTCTTCACTGTTGAAGAACCAGCAACATACCAGAAATTTGAGAGAGTCAAAGGGCAGAAGTAAGTGTAGTTGCTGTTACTGAGGAGAAGGTGCTTGTGAATCTGAAAGGTCTGAAAGTAAATAACTCACCTGCACCAGGTAGACTACACCCTAGGGTTTTTGAAAGAGGTAGCTAAAGAGATTGTGGAAGCGTTAGAAATGATCTTTCAAGAATCACTAGATTCTGGAATCATTCCAGAGGACTGGAACATCTTAAATGTCACTCCACTATTTAAGAAGGGAGGGAGGCAAAGCACAGGCAAAGTTAGCCTGACTTCAGTGGTTGGAAAGATGTTAGAGTCTATTCTTAAAATGAGGTTTTGATATACTTGGAGGCACATGATGAAGTAGGCCAGAGTCAGCATGGTTTCTGGAAGGGGAAATCTTGCTGACAAATCTGTTGGAATGCTTTGAGGAAATAAAAGGCAGGATATTCAAGTCAGGTTTATTGTTATTTATTGTTATTCAGTTTCCCAAGCACCTCCTCAGTATACATAAACATATGTATGACATATATAGCTATATAATGTATATAGAAATGAGACGTTTATTCGAACCAGAATGTATAGACGAAGGAGAGTAAATTATTTTGAGTCATTAGTTGTGTACTTCCCTGGAACTCAAGACCTGCCTTGAGTTCTGAAGTTACTGATTCTCACAAAGGGTATTAACCTTCTTTGTCATATCATTATTAATATTTGAAGCTAATTGCCTTAAGCATTACGGGAATATGGAAAGCAGTAGAGACAGTGCATCTTATCTCTCAATCTGTCACTGGACTCACTATTGATTTTGAATAACTGCACAAGATGAGAGACTGGATACACTTTTTGTTTGGGCCCTCAACTTATGGCAGCCATAACTGAAATGTCTCAAATAGCCTCATTCACTTGAGAAAGTATCCACCTTAGTGTTTTTTTTTAGCTTATTTTAATTGATGTTGTAACTTTAATGAAATTACCTGTTATTTTTAAATTAATTGCATTTGTTAATAATTTCATAAATTTGTGTTTTTTTTAAAGTTTAATGGTCTAGTTATGGCTTGCAGCCATTCAGTTTCATGGATAGTCAGGCCTTGTCATTGGGAACTGTCTGTCCACAAAAGATTAGTGTGGGTCAGGATGACTGCATGGCTGGACTGGATTCAATGTCTCCAGAATAACTGATACTGACACAAGAAGAAACGCAGTAGTTACTGTAGAGACTGCACTGGCGCTTGGTTTGGTTTGTGAAAGTAAGGGTGTAACAGGACAGTGAATTAATGCAAAGGAAATGGAGAATATGGATCTGTAAATAGCACAGTTCGAGCAACAATGCCTCTTTGGATATCAAACACGAGGAAATCTGCAGATGCTGGAATTTCAAACAATACACACAAAATGCTGGTGGAACACAGCAGCATCTATAAGGAGAAGCACTGTCGACATTTCGGGCCGAGACCCTTCATCAGGACTAACTGAAAGGAAGGATAGTAAGAGATAGTAAGAGATTATCTTTCCTTTCAGTTAGTCCTGACGAAGGGTCTCAGCCTGAAACGTCGGCAGTGCTTCTCCTTATAGATGCTGCCTGGCCTGCTGTGTTCCACCAGCACTTTGTGTGTATTGTATTCCACTTTGGATATGTTGTGAACTTGAGGGAAAAATGGATCCACTGAATCCTGATCCTGGCAGAAGATGCAGGAGAAGTACAAGGCTGTAAATAACAAAAAACATTATATTGTTCCTGACAGTAGCTTTTTAGCTTAATTGTTTCTGGATCTGGATGTCCCCTGCAATCTAGCATTTATTATCCATCACTGCCTGCCCTCTTACATAAATTTTGTGTCAGACATAGGCCAACAGATATCATAAATTGTCTTTGTGAAAGGACAAAGAAATTGTTATGGGAAACAGAGAAATAGCAGAAGAATTTAATGAGTACTTTAGATCTGTTTTCACTAAGGAAGACACAAGCAATCACCCAGATGTATGGATGGGCCAAGGACATAGGGTAACAGAGGAAATGAAACAGATTGACATTAGGAAGGAAACGGTGATGAGAAGACTGATGGGACTGAAGGCTGACAAATCCCCAGGTCCAGATGGTCTGCATCCTAGGGTACTAAAGGAGGTGGCCCTGGAAATTGCGGATGCATTGGTAATCATTTTCCAATGTTCCTTAGATTCAGAATCAGTTCCTGAGGATTGGAGAATGGCTAATGTTATCTCACTTTTTAAGAAAGGAGGGAGGGAGAAAACAGAGAACTATCGACCTGTCAGCCTGACATCAGTGGTGGGGAAGATGCTAGAGTCCATTATTAAGGATGAAATAGTGGCATATCTAGATAGCAGTGGTAGGATTGGGCCGAGCCAGCATGGATTGCTTTGGTTAATGTTTACGCTCCAAATGTGGATTGTCCTGACTTTTATAAGTCTTTATTTACCTCTTTACCCAATCTAAACGAATATAAGTTAATAATGGGTGGTGACTTTAATTGTTGTTTAAATCCTCTGATGGATAAATCTTTATCTATTCAGACTTTACCTAATAAGTCGGCCACTTGTATTAACTCTTTTTTGACTGACAATGGAGTTTTTGATATTTGGAGATTCCGGCATCCTAATGACAAAGAGTTTTCTTTTTTCTCACATGTTTATCACTCTTATTCGAGAATTGATTATTTTTTTGTAGACTCTTGTTTTATTCCATTGGTAATCGGTTGTAAGTATGATATTATAGCTATCTCTGATCATGCTCCATTATTACTTTCTATGAAATTTACGGATACAGCTTCTAATGCCAGACAATGGTGATTTGACTCTACCTTGTTGCAAGACTCTGACTTTATAAAATTTATGGAGGAGCAGATCGACTTCTTCTTTTCAACTAATTCTACAGATAATATTTCCTGCGGAACATTTTGGGACACTTTTAAAGCGTATATACATGGACAGATTATTTCTTATTCTGTTGGTTTGAGGAAACGTACTAAGATGGAAACTCTCTTATTGGTTGATAAAATTAAAGAGATTGATAAGAAATATTCGATTGCTCCTAGTAAGGAGCTTTACAAACAAAGGCTTGAACTTCAAATGGAACATAGTTTATTACTTACATCCTCGATTGAAAATCAATTAATGAAATCTAAATCTGATTTTTACATACATAGTGATAAATCTGGTAAACTGTTAGCTAGTCAATTGAAGAATGCTTTGGTTAAACGTCAAATCACTAAGATTGGTCAGCAGAATGGGAATCTGACAGTTAATCATGATGAGATAAATAAGGCATTTCAAGACTTCTATACCTCCCTGTATCAATCTGAATTTCCTCAAGATCATAATACCATGTCTGATTTTCTTGGGAAATTAAATTTTCCAAGATTATCATCTGATGATCTTTTGATATTGGATACTCCTATTACGGATGTAGAAATTAAGGGGGCTATTTCCTCAATGAATTCTGGGAAAGCACCGGGTCCAGATGGTTATACAGTTGAATTTTTAAAATTTTTTCCCGCTACTCTTTCTCCTTGGTTAGGTAAGGTTTTTGAGGAAGCCATTAGATTGGGGAATTTGCCACAATCTTTTTATAGAGCTTCCATTTCTCTAATATTGAAGAAAGATAAAGACCCTACTAACTGTGCTTCCTATAGACCTATATCTTTATTGAATGTAGACTCCAAGATTTTTTCCAAGTTACTGGCATCTAGATTGGAGAAGGTATTACCCAAAATTATTTCAGATGATCAAACTGGTTTTATTAAAAATCGTTATTCTTTTTTTAACATTAGGAGATTGTTGAATATTGTTTATACTCCCTCACATGACACTTCAGAATGCGTGATTTCATTAGATGCAGAGAAAGCATTTGATAGAGTTGAATGGCCTTACTTATTTAATGTGTTGGAGAAGTTTAATTTTAGTCCGATATTTATATCATGGATTAAATTGATTTATCATACTCCAGTAGCCTCAGTGTTTACCAATAATCAGAGATCTCCTTTTTTTTCGCTTATTTCGGGGCACTAGACAAGGATGTCCTCTTAGTCCATTACTATTTAACATTGCCTTAGAACCTTTGGCAATTGCCATCAGACAATCACAGGATATTTTGGGAATTAATCGTGGGACAGATATTCATAAGTTATCTTTGTATACAGATGATTTATTACTATTCATTTCTAACCCGGAGAAATCCATTCCAGCAGTTTTATCATTATTGGCTCAATTTAGTGAGTTTTCTGGGTATAAGTTAAATCTTAATAAAAGTGAATTGTTTCCTTTGAATAAACGGGTCCCAATTTATGGAAATTTACCTTTTAAATTAGTTAATGACTCTTTTACTTATTTAGGGATCAAAATCACAAAAAACCATAAAGATTTATTTAGATTTAATTTTTTACTCTTAATTGATCAGATTAAAGATTTGTTTACTAAGTGGTCACCTTTATCTTTATCCCTAATAGGTAGGATTAATGCTATTAAGATGGTTATTTTACCTAAGTTTTTATATATTTTTCAAGCGATACCAATTTTTATCCCGAAATCTTTTTTTACTAATGTTGACTCTAAAATTTCTTCATATATATGGCAGAATAAAAATCCCAGGTTAGGTAAAACATGTTTACAGAAGACAAAAAAGGAAGGCGGGTTAGCATTACCTAATTTCAGATTTTACTATTGGGCAGTTAATATTAGATACTTGTTATGTTGGTTGAAAGATGGGGGTGGATCTTTTGGCCCTTGTTGGGTGAGTTTAGAAACTAAATCGGTATCAGCTTATGCTCTGGGTTCTATTTTAGGGACTCCTCTCCCTTTTGCTCTTTCTAAATTGTTGAAACGAATTGACAACCCGATAGTTAAACATACTTTGCGTATATGGTTTCAATTTCGGAGATTTTTTGGGTTGACGCAATTCATTTTAAATAGTCCTATTGTATTTAATTGTTTTTTTCACCCTTCCATTATAGATCAAGCTTATTCGGCTTGGAAAACTAAGGGATTACTAAGATTTTCTGATTTATTTAGATAATTGTTTCATGTCTTTTGAGCAATTATCCAACAAATATAACTTGCCTAGATTTCATTTTTTTTAGATCTTTACAGATTAGACATTTTTTAAGTTCTGTACTCTCTACGTTTCCAAATTTTGTGCCTTCAGATATTTTGGAGAGTTTATTTGAATTAGACCCTTTTCAAAAAGGGCTTATTTCAAAACTTTATAATATAATTATGAAGATATGTTCAGAGCCTCTTTATAAGACTAAAAACGATTGGGAAAGAGAGCTTAGTCTTAGTATTTCTAGTGAGAATTGGGATAGAGTTCTTCAATTAGTTAATACATCATCGTTATGTGCCAAACATTCACTAATACAATTTAAGGTCGTACAGAGGGCCCATATGTCCAAGGATAAATTAGCTCATTTTTACTCTCATATTAGTCCTATTTGTGATAGATGTCATTCTGAAATTGCGTCTTTAACTCATATATTTTGGTCTTGTTCATTTTTGGAGAAATATTGGAAAGATATTTTTGATATTATTTCTGTGGTTTTGAATATCGATTTACAACCTCATCCTATTACCGCAATTTTTGGTTTACCAATGTTAGACTCACTGCATTTATCTTCTTCTGCCCGTCGAATGATTGCATTTCTAACTCTGATGGCTAGAAAATCTATATTGTTGAATTGGAAAGAAATTAATCCTCCCACTGTATTTAATTGGTTCTCTCAAACTATGTTATGTTTAAATTTAGAAAAAATTAGAAGTGGTACCTTTGAGACTTCTATTAAATTTGAAAAGTTATGGAGACCATTTATTCAACATTTTCATATGATGTAATATGACCCTGTGCCAAGTTCATTTGATTTCCCAGCTTTTAGCTTATGGATTTTGAGAGGACCGGAAGTGACGGCATTGATGAATACTTATTTTTGTGAGATATTATAAACCGCCCCTTTTTTTTCCTCTCTTTTTTGCTTCTTTTTTCTTTTAGTTATTAGTTATTAGATTAGATTAGCTAGTTTGGCATTATATGTTTTTTGTTTTTTTTCTTTCTTTTTTCTGTTTTCTTTATATCATATATTATGAAATATTTAGACTTACTATGTTCATACATATATTTTATGGCTTATGTTTTGGTAAACTCATTTATATTGTAACTATTATGTATGTTTTTTTTCATATGTAATGGAATTTATATGTTGGTAATTTCTTTATCAATATATCATTTGTATTCTGTCCATATTACTAATATTAATAAAAAGATTTAGAAAGAAAAGCATGGATTTACCAAGGGTAAATCATGCTTGACTAATCTGTTGGAGTTTTTCGAGGATGTAACCAGGAAGTTAGATGGGGGAGATCCAGTGGATGTAGTGTACCTCGATTTTCAGAAGGCATTTGATAAGGTCCCACATAGGAGATTGGTGAGTAAAATCAAAGCTCAGGGCATCGGGGGGAAGAAATTGACGTGGATAGAAAACTGGTTGGCAGATAGAAAGCAAAGGGTAGCGGTGAATGGGTGTTTCTCGGAATGGCAGGTGGTGACTAATGGGGTGCCACAGGGCTCGGTATTGGGACCACAGCTGTTTACAATTTACGTCAATGATTTGGATGAAGGCATTGAAAATAACATCAGCAAATTTGCTGATGATACTAAGCTGGGTGGCAGTGTGACATGTGATGAGGATGTTAGGAGAATTCAGGGTGACTTGGATAGGCTGAGTGAGTGGGCAGATATTTGGCAGATGACGTTTAATGTGAGTAAGTGTGAGGTTATCCACTTTGGGAGTAAGAACAGGAAGGCAGATTATTATCTGAATGGTGTAGAGTTAGGTAAGGGAGAAATACAAAGAGATCTAGGAGTCCTTGTTCATCAGTCACTGAAGGTGAATGAGCAAGTGCAGCGGGCAGTGAAGAAGGCTAATGGAATGTTGGCCTTTATTACAAAGGGAATTGAGTACAAGAGCAAGGAAATCCTTTTGCATTTGTACAGGGCCCTGGTGAGACCACACCTGGAGTATTGTGTACAGTTTTGGTCTCCAGGGTTAAGGAAGGACATCCTGGCTGTAGAGGAAGTGCAGCGTAGATTCACGAGGTTAATTCCTGGGATGTCTGGACTGTCTTACGCAGAGAGATTAGAGAGACTGGGCTTGTACACGCAGGAATTAAGGAGATTGAGAGGGGATCTGATTGAAGCATATAAGATTATTAAGGGATTGGATAAGATAGAGGCAGGAAATATGTTCCAGATGCTGGGAGAGTCCAGTACCAGAGGGCATGGTTTGAGAATAAGGGGTAGGTCATTTAGGAGAGAGTTAAGGAAAAACTTCTTCTCCCAGAGAGTTGTGGGGGTCAGGAATGCACTGCCTTGGAAGGTAGTGGAGGCCAATTCTCTGGATACTTTCAAGAAGGAGCTAGATAGGCATTATGGATAGGGGAATCAAGGGATATGGGGACAAGGCAGGAACCGGGTATTGATAGTAGTTGATCAGCCATGATCTCAAAATGGCGGTGCAGGCTCGAAGGGCCGAATGGTCTACTCCTGCACCTATTGTCTATTGACATTGGTACACCATATGGCATTTTACAACAGTCCAGTAGTTCCTGATAATAAAATGCCTTTTATGAGTTAGTAGAAAGTGATCAATTTGTACAGAAGTTATAAATTTTATTGAAATGATACTGTTTGTGGACTGTCTGAATCACCAGCAGAGCAGCTTTTTGAAATACATACCTGAAAACAGCAATGTACCACTAGGGGGCTGCAGGTATCTACCAAACAATACCATAGCAGCACTCTTTAATGATTATAAGGAGAAAATTTGAAACTAAGGACTCCCGTTCCTAACCTTGTATTACCATAGCCCCAAAGCGCTTTCCTGGGAATATCCAGAAGGTGGTCTGTCTGGGCAGGTCTATTATTTCAGCTTGCTCTTGTCTTCTTTCTTTCTGTATTGACTCCACCAATCTCCCCTCAGGGTTCTTCCCCAGCTTACACCCGTAACTCCAACCTGATGGCATGAACATTGATTTTTCTGATTCCCTGTAATTTGTCCTCCAACCTTTCTCCCTTTTTTCATTCCCCATTCTGGCTCCCCTCTTTCCTCTCCTACATGCCTGCCCCATCTCCCTCTGGTACCTTTATTCCTTCCTTTCCTTCCACTGTCCACTCGCCTCTCCTGTCAGATTGCTTTTCTTCAGCCTTTAATATTTTCCACTATCACAGTCTAGCTTCTTACTTCATTCCCACCCCCACTTCCCTTTACCCTCACCTGGTTTCAGCTATCTATTAATTGCTTTATGCTTTTATCAAACCAATAGAGTGAGTTAAACTATTACCTAACAATTTCAGAAGAAACTAGATAAAAAGAAATGAAATAATGAGGCACATAAAATTACAAGAGATTTTAACTGGATGTAAACAGCAGCAGAGTTGTATGTTGGGATATATGGCTTATGTAAAATAAGCCTTTTCGTGTAAAATGAATCAGTTGCCTGGAAAAGAACTACAATACTTACTAATAATTAAACAGCATACAGTATACTAAATTATCAGCTGCAGAGTAGATATAACAACTACCATTTTTAAAGTCTTGTTTTGAATCTAGATTACACTGACTATTTTATTCGAGTATTTCTTACATTTTGATTTGAACCGTACAAATTGTTTATGTTATGAATGCTCTGGTATGCAGATTAGTGAAATATAAAAACAAGGAGAATTTTTTTTCCTTCATGAATATGTTTTCCTTGGCACTGTTCAGCATTTGTTCAGTTATGCTACTGAGACAAACTTATTTTCAACATCTAGAGCAATAGTGATGTACTTTTTGGATCCTGGATTGCTGCCAATGGATCTGCAGAAAATGATCTTTGCTGTAAGAAGATAAGTAAGTATTACGGTTGCTAAAGATCCACGGAAGGGAGAAATCAGCAATCTTTATATATTTCTCCCTTTAAGGGCTCTAAAGTATACCTCAGCTTGTAAAAAGTATTGAAATACAATTTCTATTTTTATCTTCACGAGATTATTAGGCAGCATAATATTCTAAGCTGTTACTGTTACATGTATACAAAGAATTTATAATCACCAAGATTAGCAGCATTTGAGCAATTGCACCATTGATAATTTTGTTCAGTTATAAACCTTAAATGCCAGGAAATCCAGTCATTGCTACCAGCTGAACACAGTGATGATAGTGAACACTGGAAAGCAAATAAAAATAGGAAGTGCTGGAAATATGCAGCGGGTGTAAAGAGAAACAGCATTTATGTTAACATTTCAGGCCTTTCTGATGGAGGATCGTTGTCGTGAAAAATAAACTTTCTGTCCATAAATTCCTATCTGACCAAATGAGTGTTTGTAGAATTAATCATTTCTACCAAGCTACAGGTCATTCTGGCAGTCATTATACCCATCTAACAAGCAAGTCTATTTCTATCATCATTTCAATAATCTATTTTTATTTTTAATCCGCTTGTCCATCTACTGAGAAATTGGTGGTAAACTTGTTAAGATGATCACTTTTGTTTAAAAAAAACTTATTATTTTTTGTGCTTATCAGTTTTTTTTGTTCATTTTATTTGCTTCAGGTAAAGGAAGGGGACGAGGAAGAGGAAGAAGTGATGCAGAGGAAACCAAAACTGAGGTAAATCAACCAGGAAGAAAAAGAAATGAATCATTTGAGAATATCAAAGAAAATGAAGCTTCAGATCAACCACTAGAGAAAAAGGGCAGAAGGAAAATCACTGAGGCAAGTGAAAGTGAGAAGCCTACTCTCAGCAAGGTAAGAAATAATTTGTGGATTGTTCATTATTAGTACTAATCTGCTGTCTTACTTTCTGATCATTAATATCAGTATCAGCAAACAAACACTGATTTCAAATCCAATTTTAGGACTTTTTTCCCAGATGTACAGTTTTATCTCTTCAACAACAAGATCCATGAGGGTTCTACCATTCTAGATCCTGAGCTTTTAAGGAGAAGTGGTTGTTTTCGTTTAGTTTATTTTTTACAATGTGGGATGGTCTTTCATCCTAATTAACACACAGGCTTCAACGACAAGTAAGTCTAAGATGACTAGTGTCCAATAACTTCCGTAGACATGTTAAAACACATTTGGCTTCAAATCCAGGGAGAGATACAGTCCTCTGGCAAGGTGAATTTGGCAAGAAAGCAGCAAGGAAAGCTCCCTGCCTCATAAAATGTTTGGAGGAAATCTTGCCATAACCTGCACACTGTTGGCTATGACCTCCAAGAGGGCCAAAGCCTTGTCAGGGTTTGGAAGCTTGTGTGCCTTAATGATTTGGAGAGCTATGTTGGCTGGAGTCAGGGCTTTATGCTTTGGCTCTTGGTCAGGTCACCCATGCCTAAAATGTCAAAGGGTGGAGACCATATTAAGAGTGGTTTGCCGGCCCACCAGATTTAGGGGTTCAGCTCAGGGCTAACAACCCTGATTGGTAAAACAAAGTTGATATAGAAACAGCAGTGAAAAAATTTTCTACATCTGGTATCCCTAAGCCTCCACACAGGACTTGCTTGCTTAACAGTAGTGACAACCAAGAGGAAGTTACTGACATGCTGAAGGAACCCCTGAACACATCAGAGTTAGAGGTTGCTGCCCTAAGCACCAACAGAGTAATGGGCAGTTTAAAAAAAAATAGCAATGAGGCAAGTGCAAGATTTCGTGGCAATACATGAATCCAGGAAGATTACATCACCCATGTTAGATTATATCACCCCTGTCATTTCAATGCAGAGGAGTTTTAAATTGACCATTTCTTTATCCTTTGTTACTTCCAAAATAAAGGCAGCCACAGAAATATTAGCACAAGCAAATTAATATTGGGACATTAGATAAATGGACATTGCACAACCACAGGTTTGGACTGCCCTGAGGTCCATGATAATTAATATCTCTTGTCTTCTCAATGAGAAAATCCCAGTACTAATTTGATGAGAATGATCAGGAAATCTGGGATTTAATTAATTGCAAATACAGGGTATTTTTCCATTCAGAAACTGTTCTTCAGGCACCTGAAGGCTGAGATACAATGGAAAGCCTGTAACTGAAAGAACAAATAGTGAGTGGAGATTGTACAGGAAGTCCAGTAATTTGCTGATATCTGTGACATACATGAATTCTTCAGTACTACAAGGCCAAGTGTAACCCAAAGTTTCAGTATGTGCCAAGAGGTGAGTTCATCTAGGAGAAAACAGCACTTAACATCTGCTCAAAGAATGTCTCAAACATCACACACACAGTGCTGGTGGAACACAGCAGGCCAGGCAGCATGTATAGGAAGAAGCACTGTCGACGTTTCTGGCCGAGACCCTTAGTCAGGACATGTCTGTCCTTGATTTGAATGTATTAACTCCATTCCATAGTGACCTTTCTGCACCCATCCACCTTGCAACCTTCTGATTCTTTAGTTATCAAATAGTCCGTATGCGAAATTAGAAACTGGAAGATCTTGGGTAGATTGTATCCCTATTGAAATGATAAAAAAGAAGTTTTTCTCAGTTAAAACCACAAATTCACACCCTCATATTCCACATCTGGAAGGAGGAAGACATTTCACAGTGATAACCTTCAAGAAAAGAGACAAACCCAATTATGGAATCTATTCTAAGACATGATCTTCACTGGATATCTACTTCAAATTAATCACATGGAGAAGCATTAATTATTATATAAGACTTTTATAACCTTTCAAAAGACAGAAATGCTTTTCTAAAGTTGGTTTCCTACAGAAAGTCTTGTCTTTGCATACAAGCCATGATCTTAACTTCCAGCTCAAATGGAACACTGTTCATCCTACATCTCCTCCACTCCAGAATTGAGGTAATCTCAACTTTAGTCATTGACTGTAGTAGGCAGGTGGTATTTGCATGCATGTTCAAAGTCTGAGCTCAAAGTCATTGTTGTCGCAAAGTTTTTGAAAGAATATAACTTTGACTTACCATTTTCAAAACTAGAGTCCTGCAGTAATCCACACCAAAGGAACAACTACATGCTTTAACAACTAAGGTCTAGGATGCAATACTGTAAAATGGAGATATGTTAGGTAACCACTCCTGTGTGCATCCGTGCTTTTGTATCTGTCCTCTCTCCATTCACCTTTCCATGTTCCAGGCGCTGAGGCGCTGTCAATTTTAATATAGAGCTCTGCTAGACCTGACCCCTTGTCAGGACTGCTCCACTCAAGATTTGGAGGGTGCAATTTAATAAAGCTGGCATCTGGGTTGGGGGGAGGGGGCAAGAGAGAGAGCCACAGGGAAGAATCTACCTTTAAAGAATCGTGCTAGTTTCCATATTAACAAATTTGTAGTCTTTGTGTTCTGACCTGTGTTTCGTATTGTGGATCTTTTTGGATTACTCCCCTTGGATTTGATTGCCCTGGATCACTTCTGTAAATATACTGCAAATAGGACTGCTTCTCTCAATGAAGGCAAACATGACTGAAGAAATTAATAGTTCCACGTAATGTTCATTCGTTGTCCCCAACCTTTCTGATCACTGTGTAATTTTAACATTCTCATTGTTACATACAAATTACTTTTTGGACTTTTTACTTCCATTCCTCTCTGTCATCTCCTCCAGCCCTTTACACCTGTGAGATGTCCTCCTGCTGTGGCCTTCTTGTAATTGTACCTTTTGGCAAGTTTGCAGATTTTCTTCTTATATCCTTGTTTCGTTACTTCATTTCTTCTTTAAAGACATCTTGAAACCAGTTTAACATACCAAGAATTGCCATACAAAATTTAATGCCAATCTTGGATAATGTTTTGTAATGTTTTCTTATGAGAAAATTTCTATGTTGCTGTTTCATGTAAAATGAGTAAATAGCCTCTCTAACAGATGGTTGCAATTTTTTTGTTTCCCAGAGCAATACGAAGGAGAATAATTTTGGAACAAATTCCACTTACGAGAAAAGGAAAGAAGAAATAAGGAACCAATTCAGTATGCTTTCTCAGACTAAGGGGAACTGGAAGCTTGATGATGTTGAAGGGAGCAGCCAAGAACATTGTGGCCCACAGAAATCAGATGAAGTAAGCAACTGGGCAGTGAGTGATAGGGAGGAGGAGAAGGAGGAGGAAGTGCAGGAACAGCTGCGGCACACACATATGCAAGATCCCCATTGTAAAAATAGAAGCCCAGGACTTGAAGAAATGGAGTCAGCTGGAGGCACAAGTTGTTCTCAAGCTAAAGATCAAAAGAAGAGAGCATGTGTATATGGAAGTAATTGCTACAGGTATCTTATCATCTACATAGAAATGTATAGTATATGCACATGAGTAGTTTTATATTTTATTTTTTTCACGTATAAAATACACCAGCCTTCTAAAATCTGCTGAGACGTGCAAACAAATATGAGCAGATGGCAACATTTACAATTAGAAAGAACTTGAGAAGCAGATCCATTTTTTTTTTTGAAAATTTAGCTGGCTTCTCTGTATTGTATATTTATTGGAAATCCAATCTGTAACATGATGACAAAATCCCACTGTTCATAAGAAAATCATTAAGCTTGGTAAGGAAGTGCCTTAAGGAATGAAGATTCATTTCTAAGAGACAAAAGAGTTTGTAGTCCAAGCAGCCTTCCAGATCCGAAAGTGTTTGTAGAAGGGCCTTAAGCTGGTGAGTTATAGCTTCCATACTACACATGTGCATCCCGTTTCTAGAATTAATAAAAGTGGCATCAAGATTTTCATTTAGAGCTGGCAATTGTCTGTAGTAGATTAAAACTAGATTGTTAGTTTCCAATTAAAAAATGGGCAACCTGGATGGAGTAGGTGACTGGTAGGTGAGTTTTCATTTTTGTTTGCAGTGACAGGATGGGGCATGTGGCAAGGTTGGCAGGTAAAAGTGCTAAAATATATATTCAGCAAACAATCTGAGATTGTTCTTGAACCATGGAACGTAATAGAGCATGGAACAAATTATACATGACTCAAATAAGAAGGAATATCATAAAATGAATTGAGGACAATAGTATGCAAAGGTGAAAAAAGTTTGTAATTGCAACAGGAAATTGATTGATCCGGATGGCAAATAGGAAGAGAAGAAAAAAGATTAATTTTTAATTGCTGAAAAGTCTGGAGATGAGCAATAATTGCCAACCTCATGTAGCCTAAGAAACTACTAAAAAGAAATTTCTATTACATGTCAAAATTTAATGACAAGAATTTGTCCACTGCTATGAAATAATCGAACAATTTTGGAATTAGTACTATACTACATTAGCCTTTTAACCAATTCACATTTGCAGAAGGTTCATTTAAATGTTTAAAACACTAAATTTAATTATTAATAGTTTCAACATCCACCTTCATTAATGGAATAAAGAAATGCCCAGTTGGATCTCATGAAAGTAGTAATAACAGGATTTGGTATCGTGCTTCCAAACTGCTCTTTATTGAGAAGTTAATCTTCAAGCAGCTTTAGTTATTTGTACAATTAACAGACTATTCACTGTGGTTAGTACAGATGCAAAAAAAAGTTTATGAACCCATTGGACCTAGTTTTCTGCATAAATTACTCATAAAATGTGGTCTGATCTTCATCTAAGTCACAATAATAGACAAACGCAATCTGCCTAAATTAGTAACATACAAGCAATTGTACTTTTCATCATTACTGAGTACACCATTTAAACACAGTCTAGATTTTTAAAAGTATGTGAGCCTTTGGGATAATAATTTGGAGTCTGGTGTTCCAATCATGAGATGAGATTGGAGGAGTGGGTTGTAGAGGTGCCCTGTCCTATAAAAAAGACACAAAGTCAGGTTACTGACAGCTCCTGCTCTTTTCAAGAAAGATCTATTTATGTGCACCATGCCTTGAGCAAAGCAACTTTCAGAGGACCTTGGAGGAAGAATTGTAGAGATGCATGAAACTGGAAAAGGCTACAAAAGCATTTCTAAAGGACCTGAGTGTTCATCAGTCCACGGTAAGAGAAATTGTCTACAAATATTCAATACTGTTGCTACTGTCCCTGAGAGTGGGTGTCCTGCAAAGATCACACCAAAAGCACAATGTGCAAGGCTGAAGGAGGTGAAAAAGAATGAACTGGTAACAGCAAAAGACCTGCAAAACTCTCTAGAACTTGCTAAAGTCTCTGTTCATGTGCCCACTATAAGAAAAGCACTGAACAAGAATGGTGTTCATGGAATGACACCACGGAGGAAACCACTGCTCTCCCAAAAAAAACCATTGCTGCACGTCTCAAGTTTGCAAAAGATCACTTGGATGTTCCACAATGCCTCTCAGACAACGTCTGTGGACAGATGAGGCAAAAGTTGAGCTTTTTGGCAGAAATGCACACCGCTATGTTTGGAGGGAAATGGATACTGTACACTACCACCAAAATCTCATCCCAACTGTGAAGCATGATGGAGGGAAGATCATGGTTGCAGCTGCTTTTCTGCCTCAGGGCCTGGACAGCTTGCAATCATTGTGGGAACAATTAATTCAAAATTGTATCAAGACATTTTGCAGGAGAATGTCAGGGAGACTTTATAGAAGTTGGATAATGCAACAAGACAATGACCCGAAAGACAAGGGTGAATCAACAGAATAGTTTAAAAAGAAGAAAACTTTGTGTTTTGGAATGGCCAAGTCAGAGTCCTGACCTTAACCCAATTGAAATGTTGGGACATGATGTAAAGTGGGCTGTTCATGCAAGGTAACCCAGAAATATTAATAAACTAAAACAGTTTTGAATGGAGCAATAGGCTAAAATTCCTCCTCACCTTTATGCAAGTCTAATCAGCAGCTACAGGAAACATTTGGTGGAGGTAATTACTGCTAAAGGAGGTTCTACCAGTTATTAAATACAAGGGTTCACATACTTTTTCCAGCCTGGACTGTGAATGATTACACAAAGTGTTCAATAAAGACATGACAATTACAATTGTTTGTGTGTTACTGGTTTAGGCAAATTGTGTTTGTCTATTATTATGAAGATCAGAGCACATTTTATGAGTAATTAATGTAGAAAACCAGTAATTGCAAAAGGTTCACAAACCTTTTCTTGCAACTCTACCTGCACAGAATGTACTTCTTTTGATTTTTGCATATGAGAGTATTTAAATTATATTTGCAGCTTGTTTTCTTTAAGACATTTATCCCTAAGTAATTACAACAATAAAAATAAGACTGCAAAGTTATATACATCAGGATTTGGTGAGAACCAAATATACTAAATCAAATGAACACTCCCTCAAAAATTAAAGGCAAGTTTATGGCAGAAGTCACTCAATGTGTGAATGCAATCTTTTAAAACTGTGCTGTTTGTAAATGAAGAATTATAAAGAGAGAGATAACATTTTCTAAATTGGCCAATGAGTAGCAAACTATACCAGGAAGGGGAGCATCTAAAGAGCAATACTAAAAATGTAGTATTAGTTCGGACTCAAAATAAAATAGCTGAGATGTGAAGTGGTTTGGTCAGAATGATGGGCCCAGGTGTGAAGATGAGAGAAAATAAATAAAATGTATAGAATCTAGAGGAAGCAAGGTACAGAAATAAAGGTGAGATAATCCTTAAATAGAAGAACGGTTTTGAAGCCTCATTATGGATTTGATCAAGGTTTTATAATGAACCATAAATAGATGTATTCTATTAGATGGTGAGAATAACTGAAATATCAAAAGTTAGTAAATCTAGTGAAAAAAAATTTCCATGTGCCTTTCCAAATATTCTTATTGATCTAACTGCTTGCTAACTTGCATTAGATCTCATCATCTTATGTGTATTCAACTAGACTTTAAACACCATTGTGAACACATTTCAAGATATTCAAGCATTTTCAAAGTACAACACTAATGTTCTGTTACACAAGAGATTCTGCAGATGCTGGAAGTCTTCAAAAACACATACAAAATACTGGAATACTGACATCTCAAAATATCGACTGTTTTATTTCCTTCCATAGATGCTGTCAGCCATGCTGAGACCCTTCATCAGGAGCCTGCTTGACTTGCTGAGTACCTCCAACATTTTGTGCATGTTTTAAGTGTTTGCATTAAATGCAACTTCTTTAAAAATTATTTAGTATCTCTAAATTCCTGTATAGGAAGAATCCACTTCACTTTCAAGAGTTTAGTCATCCTGGAGATCCAGATTATGAGGACCCATTAAGAGAAGAAGATGATGATAACAAACCAGAGTGTCCTTTTGGAACTGCTTGTTACAGGTTGGTTCTTTGTACAACAATGCCTGTCCTTAGTTATCTGCTCCAATTTAAAGCTCTTTTCATTTCAATCATTTTGCTTAAATTTAGTACCTCCAATACTCTCTCATGATTGCTGAAATCATGAGTTCAATCAAAAGCTAAATATTGCAGCTGCTGAATTTCCAAATTTAGTTGAAGGAGCAAAACAAGTACAGACAAAGAAATGTGAAACTATTATAAATCTATTACTACTTAATGTCTACCTTTGCAAAGAAATATTGATAGTTCATTTATTACTTGGTGACCTACACCATTTTATTCATTGTTCTGCACCGCAATTTTAACCTAGAAATAGAAAATATCTTTGCTGTGATCCACTGATTTCACCTAGCTTATCACTGCAATCTCTGGACCGGACTTGTAAGAGTCATGCAGCACTCAAGTAGAGCTACTGGCTCACGGCATTCACATTATAACCATCAAGCACCCACTTACACTAATTCATTTTTTATTTCACGCATTCCTCTCAAGTACATTTCTAGTACTTATCGACACACCGGTTAATTTACAGTGATTGAATAATTTATCAGCCACATGACTTTGGAGTGTGAGATGAAACAGGTATTCTTGGGGAAATGGAAGCAGTCGGTGGGAGTTGTGCAAACTCAAGTACACATCGCATGAACACTGGTTGCTGGAGTTAAATCCCTTTTGGGTAGGATTATAACTCAAAGTAAAATCCCTTCAGAGTAGAAGAAGGGAGAAAATTATGAAGGTTTATATTATAAAGTAAAAGTAAATGTATTCATGAAATTTTTAAACCACTGTCATTCTGAAAAGCACATCACCATTTTATGACATGTATTATCCAGGAATAAATGGCAGATTAAAATATGTTTTGTCATTTTGAAGGAAAAACCCACAGCACAAGAAAGAATACAAGCACACTCAGCCTCCAGGTAATATTGACTTACGTATTGTATCATATAAACTGAATTGATCTAATTTATTTACACAGTTTATAGACATCTTGACTTTGATGTTAAGTTCTTTACACTGCAGTAGTCAGTATATATTGTGTACATTATCACATAACACATAGACTGCAAAACTGCTTTCCTTTCATAACTTTTTCACATAATCTTAACAGTGCTAATATTTCAAAAGTCGGTAAAACTGATGTATTAACTATCTGGATATCCTGCATTTAGCTCACCTGCCCCAGGGCCCAAGCTCCCTTTCTACTCACCTGGTTCACTGGAAGATCATAATTGAGTGTAGCTCCTTAAAAGTGTGAATTCAGAATTTTGATGTATTAATAGAAACCATGTCCAATAGTTCAGAAAACCTACCAGATAAAGAAACACCCTGATACTCAGCATGCTGCATTAGACTGTTCACTATTAATTATGTTAGGTATTGGAACTTTCTCATTTTACGTTATATTTTATAGACTTGTGCTGGAAATTTTAGATTTCTAGTAGCAGGTAAAATGTTAGTGAACATCTACCAGAAGTTTCTCTACTCAAATGTAACATTTTTGATTGATTGCTACTGCAAGCAATATTGTACTGGAAGTCAAGAAACGGATTTTTCTTGAAATTAAATCCCAGTTGATTTTCTTTAAAGAAATAAAATTATAAATTTGATAGAAACTGGTAAAATATGAATGTTAAAATTTTCAAAATTTGCAGCTATTTTTATCAATTTGCAAATGATTTGCTATTTTTATGAATAGCGTAGCATCTGAAATTTCATTTGCTTCAATTATTGCAACAGTATGTAGATCTGCATATTTTATAATTATGTCATGTGCAGTGTACTCTATTTTAAAGGAAAATAACTAACATTTAGGTTTTTAGCATGCAAATTAAAATTATTGAGAGCAAAAGGTGGAAAATAATAGTGTAAACTTGAAATAACTGCTAAATAAATACATTTTGTAACCCGGGATGCTGTAAAGGTTTATTGGATAATGATGAAAAGAGAAAGGAATGACAGAATGGAGGAGTAGGATTTGAGTACTTGATCTCAGAATAATGCACTTCCAGGAAAAGTATATTACAGCCAGATGTAAAATAATTCTCCAACAAGGTAATTTAACCCATCTTCAGACAAGTAGTCTGTGCTGCATCAGGCAGAATATTTTTCCATTTCTTGATGTTTTCCATCCTTGCAGCTTCCCTTAGGGAGACTGCCAATAACAGCTAAATTAGGGCCAGTTTTGTTCTTTATGCCCAGGGCCAACAGGAATTGAGCTGAGGCTGCTTAAGCCTACTTGATATAGATACTTTAAGCCAGCAAAGGGAAGATTATTATCATTAATGACAGATTCAAACATAGACAATGAAAGATTAAAATAAACAAAGATGAGTATCATTGGTCTTAACCCACTGTATTGTTTAAGTAGCTATTTGTAGACTACAGTAGTATTGTTTCATGGTATTTTGTGATTCTGATAGCCATAATTCTTGTACTCAATAGACTTGTTTAGGCTTATGTGGTAATATTTTAATTTTAGAAAGCAAAGTAAGAAGATCAAGAAGGAAAGTTGCTCAGAAAGGTAATGAATCATTTTTCAGTATTCCAAGATTGATTTTCTTAAATTTTCAGCACCAAAAAACTAGCTGCTCATCTCTCTCTCTCATTTACTTAACTTATTAATGCCCCTCTGTAATTTGCTTCTCTCACCAACACAACTTATTGCAAGCATCTGGAATCTTGCTGTGTACAATTTGGCTGCCATATTTTGTCTATTATATTACTCCATTTCACAAGTACTTTGTTGGATTTGAAGCACTTTGTAACATCCTGAGCATGTTTTTTTTAAAAAAAGCATGCAAACACAACTTTTTTGGTTATCCTTGCTTTTACCTCTTTGTGATGTACAAGTCATATAGATATGCTTCGGTACTTTCCAACAGAGTGCAAAATACCTGCTTAATAATTTACCAAATTTGCAAAGAACCTATTATGTCTATTTTCAAGTAAGTGTAAGAGAAAATTATATGTTCACTTTCTTTGTTATTTTTTTCTGAAATTGCAAATTGTGGAAAACTGCATCCAGTGCTATATATATATATTTATAAAAAAAATTTCAAATGAGATGCTAGTTCAGCTGTACACTTTAATTAGCTCAAACCTCCAAGAGGAATGAATTGTAATCTTTAATATTAGGTTTATATGTTGGACAATAACTGTCAAAAAAAATCAGGATATTCCTAAGACATGTAATGCCTTTGGGCAAGAATATTGAATACTAGGGGCCCTTATTTCTGTTTTTTTCTTTACATAAAACTGTATATCAAAACAAATGATAGTCCAATTTGGCAATAGTAGAGGTATTGAAAAAGCAATGAAGCTGAACATTTTCAAAACTAACATTAGCAATGATTGACAGAGGAAATAGTACACTCTATTTGAGTGTGGCAACAGGGATTCGGGGGATCTGTTTTGAAACCTTGAATTTTTTTTCTCTTTCTTATTAATGATTGATTAAGGAATGAAGAGTTAAATGCCCTGGTTTGCAGCTGACGCTGAACTATAATATGGAATATAATATGGAGTTGTAGAGATGAGAACGAGTTCAGAGGAGAATAAATAGATTGGGTAAAAAATGTGTTCTATGTGGATTGTCTACTTTGGATCCCAGAATGACAAATCAAAATACTTTTTAAATGTAATAGGTAGAGATATTTGACATTACTTCTTCATCAATAAAAACAAATACACGGATATACAAAATGTAATAGAAATGGTAAAAAGAATGCTGTCTTTTATCTTCAGGGATTTGGCACAGAGGAAATGTAACATGAATCGTACTGGGCTTTATGCAGTCATGCATTTGGACTACTATAATCAGATTTAAATATAGAATCGTAAGAAAGATGTGTTGTTCTTGGATTGTGTTACTTTTTAATTCTTAAAACTTATGCTGTATCATAAAGGATTGAATTATTAAGATACCAGTGTAAGTAAATTTGATCTCTTTTGCATTTGAAGTTTCAGTGTATTTATTTGATTTAATTGGGACCTATAAAATAATAAAAGGATTCTCACTGTGGATGCCAAGAAGCTCTTTGAGGTGGGAGAAATTTGGAACAAGGGAAACAACCTCTAAATTATAGACCGTGCAGGAGTAAATTCACAAACAAGAATTAATTTTCTCATAAAATTGAGAATGTTCAAACAATTAGAATTTGGGTCTAAAATTGATGGCTTTTTTTTCTAAGTAACACACAAAATGCTGGAGGAACTCAGCAGACCAGGCAGCATCTATGGAAACAAGTACAGTTGACGTGTTGGGCCAAAACCTTGTTTATAGTGTTTTTTCTCTAGGCAGGTTTATTGAACATTGATTTATAGAGCATTACAGTGCAGGCATTCATAATGGGAAAGCTATACAAGTGTTGTAATCAACTGAAAATACTTATTAGCTTTAATAAAAGTCTATTTTAAGTTTGCTTCCATTGACAGTGCGCAGTTGTCATCTGTCTTTCCATTTCTCACCCCCACATCCATTTGTAATATAGGTTTTAAATCCTGAATTGTACATATCTACATGAAAATTAGACACAAATAAATGCACTTAGATTTGCCTGCAATAAGGCAAATATTGTAATGTTGATATATGGTTGTCAGTAAATACTGGTTTGGAAATATTTTCCTTTACCCAGGTAATAGTCCACTGGATCATGAGAGTGATGACGATGGTGAGCCCAACCAATATGATCTGGATGATAGTTTTATTGATGATGAAGAAGATGAATTGGATCCTACTGATGAAGATTCTGATTGGGAACCAAGTTCAGATACAAATGAAGATATTGATACATTAAGAAAAGAAGCTAATAGATTTGTAAATAGGCGTTAAAAATTGGAAAATTTTAATTATTTTTGGATTCTTTCTGTTGCACTGAAAATAACATTTGATAGCTGGAGTTTCTGTGACAGTTCAGTACTTTTAGCTACTTGATATTTTATCTTTATGGAATTCACTTACCAATTTGAAATGATTATTAGTTCAGAAACAGAATAAGCTTGTAAATTGAATAACAAGCTTGTTATCCACTACGAAAAATTAGGAGTACAAGACCTTAAAGTTTGCGATATTGTTCGAACATGTGAAAAGTTTCTGTATATTGCAACTGTTTGTCTTTGCACTAGAAGGAATGAAGCATTTATTTCTGATCAATGTTTATTGATCCTACTAGCAGCCGATGAGTTGCTGCTGTAGTCTCCAGTCCATGGTTTTGGAAACAGGTGAATGTATAACAAAGTCTGGTTTCTTTATGTAAAGAAAACTGAATTCTATTTCTTTGTAATCATTGATTTTGTAAAATTGCTTCATCCTACAATGCACAATGTGGATTAACACTATAATTAACCGGCTTTTAGTTTTAACACTTTCATCTTGACTTGCTAACTGAATGTAAATCTAAGCAATTCACTTTTATACAAAATGGGTTTGGGATATAATTAGTATGCAAATCTCACAATATAAACACTTTTTGCTCTTGATAATTTTGCTTTTTTTTAATCTTGCTGTATTTATTTTTTATTGTGATGCTTTGTTTCATTGGAGATTCATCTATGCCTGTAGTTAATCATGTGTAAGTGACAAATTGGACTTCATCAAGTTCCAATTAACTGACATAACAACTTACATTTAAATAACACCTTAATATAACAAAGCACTCTAAAATGAAGCCTCTTAAATGATTATTTTATTCAAAGTGCAGAGTAAATTTAATATCGAAGTACATATGTCACCAAATACAACCTGGTGATTCATTTTTTTTAATGGGCATACTCAATAAATCAAATAACCATAATAGAATCAATGTAAGACTGCACCAACAGGGCATACAATTGTGCAAAAGATAACAAACGGTGCAAATACAAAAAAAAGAAATAATAAATAACTAAGCAATTAATATTGAGAACAAGAGATGATGAGTCTTTGAAAGTGAGACCATGAGTAGTGGGAACATTTCATTGATAGACTGAATGAAGTTATTCCCATTGGTTCAAGAGCCTGATGTCTGAGGGGTAATAACTGTTCCTGAACCTGTTGGTGTGAGTCCTGAGGATTTTGTAACTTCTTCCTGATTGCAGCAGCAAGAAGAGAGCATGGCCTTGATGGTGGTGGTCTCTGATGATGGCTACTGCTTTCTTGTGACAATGCTCCATGTGGATATGGTTAATGGTGAGGAGAACTTTATCCAGGATGAATTGGGCTGTATCCACTACTTTTGTAGGATATTACATTCAATGCCATTGGTGTTTCCATACCAAGCAATGATACAGTCAATCAATATGCTTTCCTCCATGCATCTATAGAAGCTTGTCAAAGTTTTAGATATCATACCAGATCTTCACAGACTCCTAAAGAAATAGAAGTGTTGTCATACTTTCTTTGCAATTGTACTTAATGTGCTGGGCCCTCTGAAATGTTAATGCTGAGGAATTTAAATATGCTGCCTTCTCTATCTCTGATCCACCAATGGGGATTGGCTTATGGACCTCTGGTTTCCTCCTCCTGAAGTTAATAATCAGCTCCTTGGTCTTGCAAACATTGAGTAACTGGTTGTGGTGTAGTGGTCTGGCTGGTGGTGTAGTGGCATCTGCACCTGACTTCAAGGCAGATGGTCTTGAGTTCAAACTCAGCTGGGTCTCAATCTGAGCAGCAACAGTATCTGCACAGAAGAAAGGCTTGACAATTTACTTCCATATTTTGCCATGAAAACCCTATTGTCCATGGGGGCACAAAGAATCGGACTTGACTTAACGACTGAATAACAAACAGATTTCAAATCTCCATCATGTTGGTTTGGCCTACAGCCTATGGAGTTGTGCTTAGCCACACAGCCATAAGTGTAAATCAAATAGAGCAGGGGACTAAGCTCAGAGACTGTGGTATAACTTTGCTGATGGAGATTGTCAGGATATGTTGCCAATCTGAACAGATTGGGACTTTTAAATTAGGAAATCGAGGATCCAGTTGCTCAAGGAGTTCTTGAGGCCAAGGTCTTGAAGCTTTATTTGGTTTTGAGGGAATGGTAGTATTGAATGCCAAGCTGTAGTCAATACAGAACATCCTGTTGTATGCATCTTTTCTGTCCAGATGCTTTAGGGTTGCATGAAGAGTCAATGAGATGGCATCTATTGATGGACCTGTTGTGCCAATAGGCAAAGTGGAGTGGATCCACGTCACTTCTCACGCAAGAGTTGAGATGTATCACCACCAACCTCTCAAAATATTTCATTACTGTAGATGCAAGTCATTGAGGCACGTTACCACATTCTTAGGCCCTGCTTTTCTTTGGAATTCTTTGCCACAGATGATTGTGGAGGGGAAGTCACAGTATATTTAATATAGGTTGATAGGTTCCTGATTAGTTAGGGCATCAAAGATTATGGGGAGAAGGCATGAGAATATAGTTGAGAGGATGATAAATCAGCTATGATGGAATGGCAGAGAGGATTTGATGGGCCAAATTCCCTAATTCTTATGTCTTATAAACACAAAAATTAGGATCTGAATCTTCATTTACAGGCATTTTGTCAGATATCTAGAGTATATTGTCTAATTCTGATTACATTGAAGATATACTGGAGAACAAAATTGAGGACCTTAGGGCAAGATTATGGTCTCAAAGGGAAATGAGAAATTGTTGAGTTCTATGTTTTACCAAGACGTGGCATACTCCCAGCACACCATATGCAATCAGACCCAATGGCTTTTTGATATGCAGGATGGACCGAACTGTTGATTCTGAAAAAGAAAAAAAGTGGAGTTGGGTGTTTCATGATAAACTGTCTGTGGTACTCCAATGTGACAGGTTTTTTGAAATTGTGTTCTCTGAACTTGAATACCCAATTATTAAATACCATCCATTCTATTTACCCAGGAAATTCTCCATAATCCTGACCACAGTTTACATACCACCAGCAGCCAACTGTAATTGTAGTCAGGGATTTCAATCAGGCTTGTTTGAAGAAATTCTTGCCCAATTACCATCAGTATATAACCTGTAGCACCAGAGCTCCCAAAACAATAGAGCACTGTTGTACTAAGATAAGGAATGCCTACCATTCCGTACCCAGACCGCATTTCGGGAACTCTTGAGCACTTGTTCATCCTTCAACCTGTGTAGAGGCTGAGGCTAAAGAACAAGGTTCCAGAGATTAGGACAATAAAGAGGTGGTCATGGGTGGCAGAGGAGCAGCAATGGGACTGCATTTGAGTTAGTGGACTGGGCAGTTCAAGGACTCAGACAACCTGAACAAGTACACCACAGTTGTCACGGACTTAATAGTGTCATTTGTAGATTAGTGTGTCCCCACAAAATAATTTATAGTCTTCCCCAACCAGAAGTCCTGGATGAACCATGAGATCCACAATCTGCTGATGGCCAGATCAGGGGTATTCAAGTTTGGTGACCAAGAAAGTTACAAGCGGTCCAGGTATGATCTCTGGAACGCCATCTCATGGGTGAAGTGGCAATTCCAGACTAAACTTGAATCAATGAAGGATGCTTGACAGTTGTGGCAGGGCTTGAATGCAATCACGTCTTATAAAATAAAATAGAGTGACAGGCAACAACCAGGCTTTGCTTCCAGATGAGGTCAATGGCTTCTATATTCACTTTGACCATCAAAACATAGAGGAAACTCCCAGAGCTTTGACGATCCTCTGATTTCAGACTTTGAGGCTGAGGTCCGAGCATAGTTTAGGAGAGTGAACCCATGGGAAGCAACACGATGGCACACCTGATCAAGTCCTAATGCTAGCACATCTTTCCTTCTATAAAGGGCCCAAAACTGCTCACAATACTCTCAGGTGCAGTCTGGCCAATGGCTTCTAAAGTCTCAGCATTACATCATTACTTTTATAATCTAGTCCTCTCAAAATGAATACTAACATTGCATTTCTCTTCCTTACAACTGACCCAAACTATCCTTGAACTTTTAGCAACCTGCATATATGCAACTTCAGATTGATTTTTTAACTCCTTCAAGAGTCTTAATCCTTCATCATTAAGAAAGCAGTGATTTTCTTTGGATCTAGTGTAGGTAAGCTACATTGAACTTGAGTAATTTAGCCATTCTTGTTGGATCCCTTTATAGCAAGATGTGTTGCAAACAGAGTGCTGTGCTCCTTTGAGTACCTAACTGCCCTCAAATGCATAGCACTTTTAAATGTTCCCACAGGCTGTCCCCAGGATGCAAATAGATTCCATTTTACAGATATCCATAAAACAGAAAATACAGAAAATCACTAAAGATAAACGGTATTATGAGCAACAGTCTTCAGAATTAAGATAAAAGCACAAGATTTTCAAGGACAATTGCTAAAAGTGGTCTAGGGATGAAGGAGGAAGGAATTGGGCCAGAGAAACAGATCAGATTTGAATGTGATTTTTTGACTTCTTCCAGTTCCATATTAAGACAGGCTCATTTTACAAACTTGTTGGTTGCAGGTAGAACCTGATTTAAGTAATATTCCTTTAGTACTTTTTAAACTGTAGAACAGGTGATTTGCTCTCAAATATTATCAACTGACACAGGAAACGGCAAACCTTTAGCCTAATCATTTAACATTTCACAAACAATTTATCTGCTGAAACCATGACTAAAAAGATTTTAAATGTTTAAATGTAGACTCAACTAAGTGTAGTTACTATACTGTATATACTTGAGCTGAAATCAAGCTTCCATTACAATTTAAAGACTGATTTCCTTTCACTTAGGAGGCAAAGGGCTGGTCACTTTAATTCTCTGGCATGATAATGTTTCAAAGCCTTGCAGCATAACCACAGGCCCTTTAGCCCAACTGAAACATGTCAGCCAAGGTTCCCATTTCTCCACATTTGGCCCTTTAAAATGTTGTTAATCTACTTCCTCTGGCAGCTCATTCCATTTGCTATTTGCCCTTTGGGTGTAAAAGTTGTCTGTCAGGTTCCTATTAAATCTTTCCCCCTTTTACTTAAACCTGGACCCTCTAGCTCTTGATTCCCCAAATCATGGAAAAAAAAAGACATTGACCCTATCAATGCCACTTAATTTTACATATCTCTATAAGATATTTACCTCATTAACCTACACTCCAATAAAAAAAAAGTCCCGACCTGCTCAGCTTTTCTCCCTAACTCACCCTGGAGGCCTGGCAACATTCTTGTACCTTCTGCACTCTTTCCAACACCACGGCAATTGAACACAGTATTCCAAATCAACACACACAAAATGCTGGTGGAGCTCAACCAGTCAGGAAATGAATAAACAGTCGAACTGAAAGCAGAAAGACTGGAGAAACCTTTGCCTTAAAGCTGGATTAGAGAAAATCCCTTCCTGACTTTTTAAAGTATGAAATGAATAAATATTATTTTTGAACAATAGTATTTGCAAGGTGTGAACCTACCAAATCATCCATCCTTCTGCCTCTCTGACCAAATACATAGTCATGTGCTTATCCTTTAATGGCTAATGCTATGTATAAATAATTACATTTCTTAAAACTCAGTTTTAGGACATTTTACTGCATTGAAATGGTGTATCTTTCCAAGTCACTTCTGAGCCACTTGAAGCATTAAAACAGACAGAAGCTTAACCCAGAACATTATTTCAAAAGCAAGCCAACAATATCAACAAAGTGGCACACATTCAAAAGGAGAAAGGTCTGCATTTTTTGCTCAGCAAGTAATATGTGGAACAGACTTCCTAGTAGAATGGTGGAGATAAAGATGCAGATGTTTCCTTGGTAATAAAGTGGATAGGATGGTGAAGATGGCATTCAACCTTGCCTTCATTGGAACATTGAGCACAAGTTGGCAAGTCATGTTGCTGCTGTCTAAACCTTTGGTTAGGTCATATTTTGGAGTAATGTGAACAGTCCAAGGCCCCACATTACTGGAAGAATGTGGAAGCTTGGAGACTGGAAGAGGTTTTGTCAGGATGTTGTTTGTGAATAGAGAACATTAACTATAGGGCGAGGTTGGGCAGACTTGGATTGTTTTCTTCAGAGCATCAGAGGCCAACGAATAACCTGATTGCAGTATATTAAAAAAGTATGAGAGGCATAGATTGGATAGATAGTGTTTTTCCAGATAGAGGGAAAAGTTTAAAGGAGATTTACTACGCAAGTTTATTTTTATAGACAGAGAGTAGCAAGTGCCTGTAACATGCTGCTAAGGGAATTAGTGCACATATATCAGTGTAGCTTAAGAGGCATTTAGGCAGGCACATGACAGTCAAAGGGGTATACAGACTATGCAGGCTGATAGGATTAGCTTAGCTTGGCATCGTGGTCTGCACAGACATTGTGGGCAAAGGGCTTGTTCCCATGCTGTACTTTTCTATGTTCCATGTTTTAAAAATGACAGCTGAAAGAAAAAAAAACTCCATCTGAGCAAACTGCAAGCAGTTGTGTGAATTTGTGAGTGGGAGGCTCAATCACTGAGGTCTGAAGAAAGGTACCTTTAAACATAACAGTGAAGCTAGAGCCAGTGGGGATAAAAAAAAATTATAAAATTATAAGTTAAATGATTTGGGGATTAATGCAATCAGCATAATTCTGTTCAGTTATTTCAGAGGAAGGCAAAGAACACTTGTGCTCTGGTAGCCGAGTCAACTAATTGGACTACAAGCATAAAGGAGAGGACTGCAGCTCAGTTTGAATAATCAGTATTGCCGTCATTTTCTCATGACGTCCTGACCTTGGCAAGAGGGCATGGCACAGCTGCCTGTCATGCTGACTCTTTCATGCTCTCAGAAATATTATGCAGTTACACTAAATGTCACAGGCTAGATTTGGCTCACGTCTTCATGCTGAGAGTAGCTGTTTATTTTTCAACTGGCACCATCCACTAAAAGGACGGACAGCAGGGGTGAATGACAGGAATAGCAGCCAATTTGATTTAGAAATAACAATTATATAAAAACCTTTAAAGACATATCAATGAAAAATACTGCAGATACTGCAAGTAAAAAGTAAAATAGAACATGCTCCCACTATTCACTAAGGACCAAGATGTATTCATCTGTACTTAGCTGGCTGGGAGAGTTGTGATAGTTGCTACAAAATCATTTAGTAATGAGGGGCTTGTCATGATAACACTGAGAAGTTTTGACAAGTTATATTAATTATTCCCTACTTTGACTTCAATTTAGAAACAATTGCAATTTTCAGGAAAAATTCTCTAAACATTTTTAGAAAAAAAATAGGTTAAAAGCAATGAAGTGATTTACTGGGATAGGTTTTGGATTTTTCTTGTAAATGGGTGAGACAAACATAATGGATGAATGGCTGTCATCTCCCTAACAAGGAACTGTGTAGTACAGCCTGGACCAGTTGTGTTATGTCCTGGGGAAGTAGCTAAAGTGAAAGGAACAGGAAGCCCCAAATTCCTGGGAATGCCTGATGCTGAGGCCCTCCTGGTGGATGCTCCGGAGGATCACAAAGAAAAGTCACGCTTACCTGCTGGGGTTCTGGTAAGACCTGAACTGCAGAAACCTTCAGCTATACATGTAAACAGGATGACAATGATTTTCAGGAACACCATGAAAAGAGGGGTCACATTCAGATGTGGAATGCAGATGACACACCTTTTCCCGGTGACCATAGTATCTAGTTTCCTCAGTCAGAAAACCAAGAAGAGAGCCAATCTCCTGGACCCGGAAAGTTAAAAGCAAAAACATTCAACTTTGGTAACTCCCCAGTACCCGAGGGATGGAAAAGGAGACTAATGGGGAAGAAGCTAAAGTTTGAAGATGTCTTTTCTACATGTTTGATGTGGATTGTTCCAAGAATACTCGCCACACTATCTGAGTGACAGAGGACACCTCTTTCAGAGAAAGGTCTTGATGTTTAGCACCAGCACCGCTGCTGGGAAGATGTTCAAGATGTTCAGTCCCTGAACAATATACTATTCCACTGATGGAGGATGCTCTGGCCTGCCTGAGTGGAGTAAAATGGTTCAATATGTTGGACTTAAGGAGTGGATATTATCAGATACCCATGAGTGAAGCTGATAAAGAGAAGGCAGCATTTATATATCCACGTGGATGCTTTCAAATCGAAAGAATGGCCCAGGGCATATCAGGGGAACTGGCTACTTTCCAACATGTCATGGAGAACACTTCTGGAGACATGAAATTGCTTGAGGTACTGGTGTACTTGGATGATCTCATAATGTTTAGGTCTACACTAGAGGAGTACGAGACAAGGATACTGAAGGTGTTAGACCACCTGATAGCTGAAAGGTTAAAGCTGTCACTGGACATGATGTTAGTCAACTATGTTGGGCAGATAGTCTTGCAAGATGGAATAGCTACGGATCTGTCCAAGATTGAGGCTGTGACCACATGGCCAAGGTCCAAGAATGTGAGTGCTTTATGCTCATTCCTTGGATTCTGTGGGTACTACCAGAGATTTGTGAAGGACTACTCCAAAGTAAGTTACCCTTTGAATCAGCTTCTGTGCGGTTACCCTCCCTTGGGGAAGAAAAGGAAGAGGACATAAGGAGAAGGTAAAATTTATCTTAGCTCTTCAAAGCCTCTTGGGGAAAGATATGATGCAAAATGTGAAGGGGCCTTTCAGCTGCAGAAGGAGTTTCTGACTAAAGCACCTGTGTTGGCCTTTGCAAACCCCAGTTGCCATATGTACTGCATACCAATACCAGCCGTGAAGGTCTAAGAGGTGTTCTATTTCAGAACCAGGGTAAGGGGTTGAGACCTGTTGCTTTCATCAGCTGGAGTCTGCCATCCTCTGAACAAAACTACTCTATGTACAAACTGGAGCTTCTGGCATTAAAATGGACTGTGATGGACAAGATAAGTGACTATCCATGTGTTGCCAAGTTCGAGGGCATCCACATTTGCCAAAGTGTTATGGGAGAAGTATTTTGTTCATTATGGTCTCCCAAGAAGTAATTAAGTAATTAAGGAAGGGATTTTGAGAGTCAGCTCATACATGATTTACTGAGCGTGCATGGAGTCGAGAAGTCGAGGACCGCGTTCTGTCATCCTTAGGTTGATCCCCAGCCTGAATGGTTCAACTGGTCATGCTTGGAACCCTGGATATCAGCAAAAAGAACAAACTGAGTCAGCTTATTGGGCATTTGATACACTGCTACAATTGTACACAGAATAAGCTACCAGATACTCACCATTCGATGTGACATTCTGGCGCAATGCAAGATTGTCTGCAGATCTCTGTTTCAGAGCCAGCAGTGAAGATTTGCTACAGAAGATGCATCTTAAGCATGTCTCTGACATGAAGAAAGAAGGCTTAGGAGCTTCTGTAGCAGCAGTCTCTGCACCAAGCAACATCAAGAAAGCATGAGGGAATATGATCAAAAGATTAGGTTCTCTCAACGGATGCCTGGGGCTATTAAGGAAATTTAGGGCTACCAGGGAAGCATACATTGACTGACTGTTGAATGTCTATGCCTTTTATGGTGGAGAGCCAGATGCCAAATGTGTCAGTCTTCCGGGTGAACCCAGAAGATGGGTATGGCCCTGTCAATATTCTTCATCGGAACTACCTTTCACCCCTAAGTCAGGAGGTATGTGTTGACCCAGAGCCCGACAGGGAACCTACACCTAGTAGGAGAACTCTCCATAGGAGGAGGAGAACAGAAAGGCAGTCAACAGAAAGACCTGAGTAGGACCCAACCACTGAATGCTGCACAGACTCACAGGATGAGGAGATGGGGGTGTGGTATACATTACCTTATGAAACTCCCCAATAATTGATGAAAAGATTCCTGAACCTCCCAACCTTGACTCAGAGGTAGTGGGGAGGGGGAGGGGAGCAAGCAGTGGGCAGGCAGATACGATGCTAGACGGTGAAGGGAGGCTGGACTCTAATGTAACCTGGGGATGAAGCTGAACTCAGTCAGGTGGCAGGGGGGGATCTAAGTTGCCAGAAGGCATGAGTAATGGACAGGGGCTGGCACCCCCAAGTAGACAGGAAAGGTCTCAAGGAGTGCCTGAGGCTGAAGATGAGATAAGGAGGTGTCAGAGTCAGGAAACCCCCAGATAGGCTGGCATATGACACACTGGGGAAGCAGAGTGTTGCGTCTATTCCCAGAGTGAGATTATGTTACTGTCATTTACAAATGAATTGGGGTTCCAGAAATCATAACATTCATTTGAATAATATGTTATTGATAATGGCTTGATAAATTTCAAAGTCAAGAGGACTTTTAGTGGGGGAGACTGTAATGCCCTGGTTAAGATTTTTACTGCTAATGTTGAAAGGTACTTCATTTAGCAGCTCTTTGTAAAAGCAGTGCTAGTAAAACGTTTAGGTTTCCCCTAAAGATAGGGGCTGATAATGTTCAACTTTGGAATGTTGTGTCAGCCAATCAAGATGGTGGAATTGGGAGAAGGTTCCAGATAGAGCTGGGCGGAGAGAGATTTGTGATAGACACTGGTAGTGTTCATCGTCTTTGGCGCGAGATGCGGAGAAGAGAAGATCGGGAGAGACTGCCGTAGGATTTGATCCAAATGGAAGACGTGATTGCAAGGAGTTCTTCGCAAGATGGTGGATTCCAAGATGGGAAGTTCTACCAGTGATAGGTGATGGAAATTCAGTGCTAAGAGTAACAATCATGCCCATCTTTTGGACAATATGAGCTGCAATGCAAGTGCATATTTAGACTGGTTTATTTGTAATAGGACCTTTTATCTTTTTCTTCCTTTTCTCCCTCTTAATAACTGATAAAGCTGAAATTAGTAAATACACTTCCTTTATAATTGTATGTGGCGTACAATCTGTTATTTCTTGCCAACCGATAATTGTATATGAACAGTGTTCGCACAGCATTCACTCAAATCAGGGTTCCATTAATTGAAACATCCCAACTTTCCGGTTTGGTTGAACCCAAATCATACTGAGCTTAGACATACATTGTTTAAGAAAGGTGGCCTTCTCACCGCTGAGTCCCGTGGCTGTGAGCAGAGCCAACTAATGACCCAAATATGCACGCGAGCTCGGTGAGAAGGTTGCATTTAAAAAGTCATGTAGCTGGTAAACTGGCAGCAAAATCTGCTAGTGGCTCACTGATAAGAGTCTTATATTTCTAAATGGTTGAAATGCTCATTTGCACTAAGAAATACATTCGGTTAAAAACTCATTGTTTTGTAGTTGATGGAAATTTTGTTGTTAAAATGAGTAGATTTCATGGCAAAGCCAATAATGATGAATAAATGAGACTTTTAAAACAGAAGCCACTTATTATCCCTGCCCCCACCATCCCTGAGTCAATAACAACTTTTGTACTCCATTGAAAAATGCGTGAATTAAAATATTTAAGACTATAAAGTGAAACAGAACTCAACACATATACAGTTATTAAATAATTTTACCTTATAGAATTTCTGGTACCATCTTCTGAACTAATCATTCTCCACAAATTTCTTTATCTGAGTCTTACAACATAGGAGGAGGAAGGAAACACAGGTGAGAGTGTCATTCACTGTCACTTCAGCACTTAGCATCACTTTACGGACATACAATCAATGTATACAAGTTATCTTATGTATTGATATTCATTGCATTTTTAATTATTGTGTTCTTTATATTATTGTTTTTTCTCTGTGCTGCATCAGATCTGGAGTAACTATTATTTTTTTTGTTTTTTGTATTTGTGTACTGGAAATGGCATTAACCTAACTTGAAAATGAAGTTTGCACTTCCCATCAAACTGTTATGTCAATGATCTTATTAAAGCAATGCCTTCCACACCCAGTAAGAGGCAGCCAGTTTTCTGGGGAATTAAAGAAAGTTTGGCCATTTTGGGCTTTGCATAAATAATACGTTGTATTTAGGAGAAAAACAGATCTTTTCTTATAAAATTGTATTCACAAGTTAATATTAGAATCCCAAACTAAAGACACCATACAACCCTGACTTTTATTCGTAAAAGAAAGAAGGAAAGAAGTGTTGTGCAATTCAGACCAGATGAAGAAAGGGGGAAATCAGAAGCCCACAGGAATACAAAATTGTATTATGTTCATTTCAACACATTGTAATATTTAAATGAATGTTTAGATGCGTTTTAGTGAGATGATTCAAGATGCCGAAAAGTCTGCTGGAAATTATGCTCAACAGTCCTCTGGCGGAATCCAGGTTTTTACAGATCTGAGCCAAAACTCCCTGGTAGCTCATTGTCCAAGACACCAGCTTCACTAGCCAGATACTATTTTCATGGTATATTTAGGGATTCAGGAAATAATTTTCATTCATATACCTAAATGCTAACTAGACACAGACCTGCATGTTAACAATATCACTTTAAAAATGTAAATCCAGATGTTTATGGCAATCCTGTTGCAAATCAGACAGGAAGTGCAGAGAAATAATTATTATATCCCAGTACTGATAAACTGCAGCACAGCAATACCATGCTCTGCCTAAAATTGAGCAGTTCATCTTTTGGGAATTAATAAGAGTTAAATTAACCAATGGTTAGTTTTGTCTTTACAGATTTTGCTTTCACTGAACTTTGAAGAAGAAATGCTTTACAAATGAAATCCATTGACATTAATTGAAGGACATTAATCTTCTCATTTCCAACTCACGGTGATGTTCTTGCAAACTAATGGAGGCAATTAAATTGAAGAGAAATAGAACTAAATGTACACTACAGGTCTAATTCATTTTGGTTGACAAAGTGAACTATTCCCTCCAAGAACACCTTGTTCTGGTAAGAATGGAAAATATTTTCTATCTGATAGATATTAGTTTTCATTTCAACAGTTCACAGATCAGTATATGGACCTTGTGATGTTCATTTTCTTAAATGATACAAACCTCGGGAAAAAAAAAGGTTAAATTGTTTTAACCTCACACAAAATTGCTCCAGATTTTCAGCATCTGTAGTCTCTTGTGTTTCTGAATTATTTTAATCTTTGGTTAAGTACTCAATGTCTATAGGTTAAATCAGTACATTGATCTTAAAAGAAGTTCTCTCATTATAGTTTAAATTTCCATCTGTCTCTTTGTATGGTAGACCTTTGAATATTCTCTTTCTCTATTTTCAGAGTTGAGCTTGCAACTATATAATTTCAAGCACATTGTTTTTCACAGCTAACTCAATGGTACTTCCTGCAGAGCTTCCTAGAAGAACTCTGTTCCTTCTACATCTCATCAGCTTTATTGACTCCACTCCTGATCAAAACATTTTCAATATCCATTCCGTATGGACAGACACTGCAAGCACACATCTTAGATATCTCTGTCCTCTTTTCTATCTAAGAAATAGGATTTAAATTGTGGTGATTTTGATCAAATTGTATTAATGTTTTCCATCATTTGTTTTGACATGTAAACTGACATAATTAATTAAAACAAAGAAACCAACTTACTAGACTTTATGAGCTATGTTGAGTAAACATAGGTTTAACTTATGGAATAACAATATCATAGAACTGAACTATAATGGCACAATCATTTGAATAATTTTATTGGATATTTTGTCTCCCGCTCTTATTGTGGCATCCTTGGGTACTTATGTAGTTCAGTTTGAAAGCTTGTGACAATTGGTTAAGGCACAGTTTAAAAAAAAAACAAAATAGCAGGTGTCTATGTATTGTGGTAATAAGATAAATGTGGAAGGCCACCTAGGAAGCATGCTCTCCAGAGTTTAGAAAAGGAAGAGACAAGAAGATGTGTTTCTTGTGAATTTATACAGAAAAATAAATCATTGGGAGTGCAGCCAAGAAATCACAAAACCGAAGGACTTGAACATAGGATTGCAAAAGGAAGAGAAATGAAGAGGATCAGTCGGAAATGACTGAGCTGCTTAAAGGGGTAGCTACTGAGCACTAAACCAGTATTAGCAGTATAACCTGGGTGTTGTTTAAATTTCTTTTTCATTAATGTTAATGGAGTAAAGATACAGCAATCAGAGTGCCCCAGATGTCTATATTAAACCCAACCGTATATTATTTTCCATTTTACTAGTTCATGTTCAGCAGATAATCTTTTAGCATTTTCAGCTAAGTATCATTCAGCCTTCTTACACATCTTCTAGTCTTCTTACCACTTCCAACCTCTGCTGGGGTTACCGACCAGGGGTCCACAGATCCCTCGGTTAATGGTAGGAGTACACAGCATTAAAAATAGCTTGGAATTCCTGCTCTAAAGGCACGATGCCTTTGGTGGGAAAAAAAATCATTGTTTCATCATTTGTTACTATTTTACCACTGCCTTGCCAGACAACCACAGGGCTGCAAGGTGTCTGTGCGTCTATGTGCATTAAACACACACACACACACGTCACTTGTCACTTTAACAGTATAGATTACAAGATATATTCTGTCTGCAGGTTCACCTTGATCTCCCTGTTCCTAGCCATCTCTTGCCCCACCATGATCTCCAGCCAAGTCCTTCACCCTGTTCTAAGGATACGTGGCCATGTTTCAACATTTCTTTATTCCTTGCATCTCTATGTTTTTTTTTTATTTTTTTCCCTGAATTTCTACTTATTGCCATTTTGACTATGTTTATTGTCATCTAACTATATACCATAAGAAATAGGAGCAGAATTAGGCTATTTGACCCATCGTGTCTGCTCTGCCATTCAAGCATGGCCGATCCTTTTTCCCTTCCTCAGCCCCACTCCGTAACCTTTGATGTTGTGGCCAATGAAGAACCCATCAATCTCCACCTTAAATGCACCCAGAGACCCAGCCTCCACAGCGACCTGCGGTAACAAATTCCACACATTTACCACCCTCTGGCTAAAGAAATTTCTCTGCATCTGCTTTAAATGGATAGCTCTCTATCCTGAGGCTGTGCCCTCCATGTCTATTTTGTCCAGGCCTTTCAACATTCAAAAGGTTTCAATGAGATCCCCTCTCGTCTTTCTAAATTCCAGTGAGTACAAGCCCAGAACTATCAAACATTCCTCACATGATATCCCTTTCATTCCTGAAATCATCCTTGTGAATCATCTCTGGACCCTCTCCAATGCCAGCACATCTTTTCTTAGATAAGGAGCCCAAAACTGTTCACAGTACTCAAGGTGAGCCTCACCAGTGCTTTATAAAGCCTCAGCATCACATCCCTGCTCTTGTATTCTAGACCCCTTAAAATGAATGATAACATTGCATTTGCCTTCTTCACCACCAACTCAACCTGTGAGATACCCTTTAGGGTGTTCTACGTAAGGACTCCCAAGTCCTTTCTCATCTCAGATTTTTGGATTTCCTCCCCACTTAGAAAATAGTCTGCACATTTATTTCTTCTACATGACCATACATTTTCCAACATTGTATTTCATTTTCCAATTTCTTGCCCATTCTCTTAATCTGTCTGTGTTCTTCTGCAGCCTTCCTGTTTCATCAACACTACCTACACCTCTACCAATCTTTGTATCATCTGAAAAGGTGGCAACAAAGCCATCTATTCCATCATCCAAATCATTGATATATCATATTAATTCATATCATATAAGGCAGTCCCAACACCGACCCCCATGGAACACCATGAGTCTCTGGCAGCCAACCAGAAAAGGATCCTTTTATTCAACCATTACTCAGTGTCACCCAAAGCACCATACTGACTAGTCTCTGATTGTGCTATGAGTTTGTCCACCTTATTCCAAATGCTAAGCGCCTTTAAATACAGCTCCTGCAGTCCTGCACTCTTTGCCTTTTTGAATTTTGCCTCTGTGGTACAATTTAACTCTTTGCTCTCTGTATTTGTACCCAATCATTTGGCTTGTCCTTCCTTACGTTCATGTTACATCCATCATCTACTTGTAAACCTTACCTATCTGGAGAAGAGGGATGCTTATGTGAAAATGCTGTTCTTGGACTACAGTTCAGCATTCAACACCGTAATTCCCTTCTGGCTCGACAAGAAGCTCAGAAACGTCGGCCTTCACCCAGCCCTGTGGACTTCCTGTCAGATTGCCGGCAGGTGGTAAAAGTGGGCTCCCTTACCTCTGCCCCTCAACATAGGTGCCCCTCAGGGCTGTGTCCTGCAAAATGCTCCTGCCGATGAAGGCCCAAACTATTTCACTCTTGCTAGGATCAACTTTGAGTTCAGGATCCAGTAAAACTGATGAGCCAAGGAGACCAGCCTCTTCTTTAACTTTATCAATGACAAGCAAGTCTTTCTCATCAACAATGAAGGTGTAATCTCCTTGGTCACCGGCATTTAATCTGCTTATCATCAGCGCACCACTCAAAGTGTTGAATTGTAAACGGTCCTTGAGCTGTTCACTTCGTTCAAATGTGGCGACACCTGGGATGTGATCCAAAATAACATCATGGCTTTTGTTGCTGGCTTTGAAAATCCAAAGGATATCATTCTTGCTGGAATTGATAGTGATTTCAGCCCTTTACTCTCTGTGTACCCATGTCTGTCACCATCCACAGCTCCAATCTGTTCATTAAATTTGCTGACAACACTATGCTGATTGGCCTAATCTCAAATAATAATAAGGGAGCCTACAGAGAAGTCATCACCCTGACACAGTGGTGTCAAGAAAACAACCTCTCCCTCAAAGTTGTAAAAACAAAGGAGCTGGTCATGGACTACAGAGAGAATAGAGACAGGCTAGCCTTTATTGACATCAATGGATGTGGGGTTGAGAGGGTGAACACCTGTAAGTTCCTCAGCATACACATCACCGAGGACCTCATGTGGTCTATACATATTGGCTGTGTGGTGAAAAAGGCACAACAGTCTCTTTCACCTCAGACAGTTGAAGAAGTTTGGTATGGGTCCCCAGATCATAAGGACTTTCTACAGTGGCACAATCGAGAGCATCCTGACTGGATGCATCACTGCATGGTGTGGGAACTGTACTTCCCTCAATCGCAGGTCTCTGCAGAGAGTGGTGCGGACAGCCTAGCGCATCTATAGATGCGAACTTACCACTGTTCAGGTGTGTTAAAAGGGCCTGAAGGATCATTGGAGCCCTGAGTCACCCCAACCACAAACTGTTCCAACTATTATCATCCAGGAAATGGTACTGCAGCATAAAAGCCAGGACCTACAGGCTCCGGGACAGCATCTTCCACCAGGCCATCAGACTGATTAATTCATGCTGATACGACTGTATTTCTATGTTATATTGACAATTCTGTTGTACATAATATTCATTATAAATTACTATAATTGCACATTGCACATTTGAATGGAGATGTAACGTAAAAATTTTTACTCCTCATTCATGTATTTGAAGGATGTAAGTAATAAAGTAAATTCAATTCAAAGCTGTTGACTCATCCTCAGTTCTATCATACTCTTTCCCATCCCCTGCCATATTGGTTTAAACCACTCCCAATGGTTCTAGTAAACCTGCCTGCATGAATATTGGTCCCCTTTGGATTCAAGTGCAACCTTTCCCTTTTGCACAGGTCATACCTGCCCCAGAACAGGTCCCAATTATTCAGAATTCTGAATCCCTGCCCCCGCTCCAACTCTTCAGCCACACATTTCTCTGCCACCTCATTCTATTCCTATCCTCACTGTCATGCGGCACAGGCAGAAATCTCAAGATTATTACCTTTGTGGTCACACTCATGTTCCCTGTTTCTCACCACCCTGACCCTTGTCAATGTCTACGAGGTCGGAAGGAAAGTACCTAGTTGACAGGAACCCCCCGTGCTACCAAGTGCAATGAGTTGATGCGACTTGCCTCTTACCACCAGAAACACCTGCACTGCTAAACCGATGGGCAATGGTGAATTGTATCTACCTTAACTCCATATTCTGCTGGGAGTTTTAGATATGGGAGCTTTGAGTGCTTTTGTAAGCTCCCGTTTTGGAGTGCAATTTTAAATATAAAATCATAATTAGACCTCTAAAGCTTGGAACTTATCTTGTAAAGATTGACCTTGAATTACTTTGAACAAGGAGTCGTTCATCTAATCTTATTTTATGTTTAGGACAATTCTGAGGCTTGTGTTGAAGGTCAACATATCTGTATTATTCTTGGAAAAGATTATTGAAGAAAATGCCAAGACAAAGACCAAATTGATAAAGGGAGTGAAGGATGAAGGATAAGTTTGAATTAAGGGTTGTTTTTTTACTAATGTATTGAAGGAAGAGGTAGTATTTCAGTCAGTTAGAACATTATCAGAGAAGGATAACATTGTTCGGTTGTTACCATGGAATCTTTCATGTTCAATCACCTGAAAACCTTGAAAAAGTTAACATGTTGTTTGTCTTTAAATGGTATAACATGTTTTAACTTTCTGTAGAGCCATAAGTGATTGCAAGTGCTGGAATCAGGAACAAAGAGCTAGACAAACTCCCTTAACAGTATGTTCAAATATACTTTGGAACTCGGTTTCTTCTAATCTGAAAATTATAGAATGCATCTAATATGAAATAGTGACAATGATTAGTCTGGAGAAAAGGTAGCTGAATTTTATTCAGTGAAAAATCTTCCACTAGAGAGATTTGCAATTGTTCATTTGTAAAAATACCTCTACCATTCTCGAGATGGAGCAGTCAAGGTTCCAAATGAAATACTGAAGCAGAAAGTCATTGTGTAGAAAGAAACCACTTCTGGTTTCACATGGCCAAGCACCACTTTCCTTGTAAGCCACTATTCACTGAAAATTTTCATCCTTTGTCAATATTAAATTTTAATCCAAATTGATCAGCCTCCTGACCAGTGCAATTCAAGAGTCACAAGAACACTTGGTAGAGGTAATTGCCGTGTGTGCAAAAGCCATCTGGACACTGGTTTAGACACTTACCGTATATCTGAAATCTAACATACATTTATCTTTCTTGAACTGATTGCCAGAAGTTACTCAAGGATCTTTGGATTAGCAAAATCTAAAGGCTCAAAAGAAATGAATCTTCATTTGGCGGTGTAGGAAAACAAAATGGAAGCCTAAATTGGACGAGCAATATCAGAAATGAAAATAGTGAAGAGGCAGGGTGCAAAAACCAGCTGGGATTAGTGCAGGAACTCACAGAAACACAATGATTATAAAGAAACAGAAACCAGAATAATGGGCAGAAAACTTAGTCAAGAATTGTTTTTAGTGCTTAGCTGCAATAAAAAGTTAGATGGAAGCAAATTGGAAAAAATATGTTATGTGTAATTTTTTCCTCTAGACATTACATAGATAGGATATAAATAACAGTAACCCAACCAAAACTAATGATACTGGACATACTTGTTACACAAGTCAGAAGGCAGATGCACACAATCTTTGGCACAACAGGACAGAAAAACACACACAAGATCTTTGGCTTTTGCAAGGACATTGGATTGAAGTATGATAAATTAAAATGGCACCGTAAAGTCTTGATTCTTTGCACGCAACTCCAAAGGAAGTCATCAAATATTCTCGTTGAGGACTACTACAGCTGAAATCCACAGTTACAGCCATTGGTACTTCAGTAAGCAATGGACATTATGGATTATGGACATTTTTTTAGATCTATTGATCTTAAAAATTTTCAGAGTCCAGACTCTGGTTGCTAGTGTAGTTTCCCTTTAAGAAAAGGGAAACATGGAAAGCATACTGAATTGCAGGTAAGATTGAAACACAGAGCTCTTGGACTTTCACTCACTACTATCCTGTTTGTGGATGTAGTCTCTGGAAAATAAAATTGAAGACGTTCAAGCCAGTTTGCAGTACAAGAGGAACATTGGGGACTGCTGTGTACCTTGCTTCACCTAGACATGGCTCACCCCCACCATTTTGGACACAGCACTTCACCATCCACTGCAAAGGCAGAACAACTGAATCTTTGAAAGATAAGGGAGGTGGAGTGTGTTTCATGACAAACTCAGTGGTGCACAGATGAAACGGCTCTGCCTCAGTCCTGCTCAACTGACCTGAAACATCTAGCCATCAAGTGTTGTCTATTTTATCTACTGAGGTAGTCTTCCACCATCATCCTGCTAGTGTTGTACATTCCACCCCTGGCCAAAGTCTAGCAGGCATAGGAAGAGCTGAGCACTGTGATCAGCAGTCTTAAAACAGTGCACCCTGATGCCTTTTTGATCATTGTGAAGGATTTCAAGCAGACCAGCTTGAGGAAGTCTCTGACCAACCACCACCATGTCACCGGCAGAACCAGAGGAGCCAAAACACTTAACCACTGTTATACCACTATCAAGAACACTTTCCACATCAGCACTCTGGAAAGTCTGATCACGTGCCTGTACTTCTACTTCTGGTGTACAGGCAAAGACTGAGAATTGCAGCACCATTGGTGAAGACCATGCTTCAAAATTGTCAACAATTATACTCGCATCCAGGAACAAAAATGGGTGAGCTGCCTCAATGACTATTGCCTATTTTCATTCTTTTGGAGGTTGGCATGGCCAGAATCTCTTTCTACCTAAGAAAAGAACTGGACCTTCTGTAATTCACTTATCTCCACAATAGGTCTACAGAAGATGAAATCTCAATGGTTTTCCATTCGACCTTAGATCACCTGAACAATAACAATATCTACATCAGGCTTCTGTTTATTGATTACAGCTCAACATTCAACACCATCATAGCCTTAGTATTAATCAATAAACTCCAAAACATTGGCTTCTGTACCTCCCTCTGAAACTGAATCCTTGACTTGTTTATCGGGAGATCACAGTCAGTGCAAATTGGAAATAACATCTCCTCCTCGCTGATGATCTACATTGGCACACCTCAAGGTTGCATGCTTAGCCCATTAACTCTGCTCTCTCTGCACCTGTGCCTGTGTGGCTAAGCACAGTTCAAGTGCAATCTGTAAATCTGCCAATGACACAACTATTTTTGGCAGTATCTCAGATGGTGACAAGGAATCATACAGGTGCAAGATGGATCAGCTGGTTAAGTGGTGTTGCAACAACAACATTGCACTCATTGTCAGTAAGACCATGATTGCAGACTTCAGGAAGGAGAAGTTGATGGTCCACATCAAGAGATCAGCAGTAGGAAAGGTGAGCAGTTTCAAATTACTGAATGTTAACTTCTCTGAAGATCTATCCTGGACCCAACATACTGTTACAGTTAGAGAGGGCGCGATAGCGACTATATTTCATTAGAGGTTTGAAGAAATTTGGTATTTCACCAAAGCCTCAGGTAAATTTCTATAGATGTGCCCATGGAGATCTTTCTAACTGGTTGCATCACCATCTGGTATGAAGGGGATCACCGCACAGGATTGGAAAAAGCAGCAGAAATTTGCAAGCAGCCAGCCCCATCTTGGCCACTACCCTCCCCTGCATCAAGGGCATCTCCAAAAGGCAATGCCTCAAAAGGAGGCATCCTTTGCTACCATCCAGGAGATAGTACAGGAGCATGAAGACTCCTATTCAGCATTTCAGGTGCTATGTTTGTTCTTGATAAAAGAAAAATTTGCATGGATAAAATCTAACACATTAATTTGGACATCTTAGGTATGATGGCTTCTAGCATCGCACTTAAGCGCGTACTCCCAGTTCACCAATGTCACCTCTGTTTCCAGTAGACATTGCCCACTGAGAACAGAAGTTCTTTATTATGCACACACATAATAACACATCAGAAGCATCCTCTTCCCCTCTGCAATCAGACTTCTGAATGGACAATGAAGTCTTCACTTCTTTTCGCCTTTCTTTTGCACTTATTTAGTTATACATATTTATTATTGTAATTTCATTTTTGACGTATTGTACTGTGGTGCTGCTGCAAAACAATAAATTTAATGACATATGCCAGTGATATTAAAGCTGATTCTGATGTATGCCTCAGTTGACTGTTCAGTCCCAAGCACCACACTTAGGAAGAAAGTGTCAAGGCCTTAGAAGGGCTGTGGAAGTTCATGTTTCTATGGCCGAGTTTTGCGGAGAGGCTATTGAAGCTACAATAGTTTAGAGTACGCAAGACTCGGAGGAAATTTGTCAAAAAATGTTCAATGTTTTGGCAGATTTTGATAGATTGTAAAAGGAGAAACTGTTTCCAGATGTAACTAAAGGACAGTGATTTAAGGTAATTGCCAAAAGAACCACAGGCAATTTGAGAGAACACTTAACAGAGCAAGTTGTTCTGATATGGAATGCACAGCTCAGAAGAGCACTTCAAAACAGATTCATTTAAAACAGAATTGGATGCATATTTGAAAAGAAATAATTTACAGAATTATCCAGAAAGAACTGGAGAGTGGAAAGGTGGAGATTCTAAATGGATTGACAAAGCTTGAGTCAAAGAAACAAAGGGGATTGGGTAAAGTCTTGCAAAGGAATAAATGTTGCAGGGCTCTGGTTAAAGACTGGGATTCATAACACTAAAGAGTCAGATAGGAGCAGCAGGATAAATGGCCGATTAAATGTTTATTAGTTTACAAAGATTATAGCACCCACAATTTATTTTACAAATAGTGATAAATATTCCTACACTAACTACATCACAAAGCATTAATGGCCCTAGTTTTGCATTCTGCAGTTCTTTGCTTTGATTGACATTCTTGTGATTTTTCTGTTAACCACACTAAGTGTAGATGGTCAGTGCTGAGCAAACTGACATCAATTGATCAAAGCTCCACAGTACTATCATATTCAAAGTTCAAAGTCAATTTATTATCTGAGTATACGACACCTTACACTAACCTTGAGATTCATTTTTGCAGGCATTTACAGGAAAACAAAGAAATACAATAGAATTTATGAAAAATTATACAAAGACTGATAAATATCTAATATGTAAAAGAAAAATTATGCAATTAATTTTTGAAAAGAATATAAATAACACATCCTCGAAAATGAGTTTATAGGTTCAGGAGTCAGTTCATCATTGAGGTGAGTTAAGTTATTCTTCATTATTAAATTGTAAATGGTGATGTATGATTAAACATCCGACAGGAGAAGACACAAAAGTACATCCCCGTTTTCAGTGACAACAAGATCCTGCATGCAACTGCTAAAGACAAAACTGAAGCATTCACAGTCACATCTCTCCACAATACTCCGACATTACAAAAGCCAACTTGATCCACTGCAAATCAAGGACCCTCTGGACTTCTATAATCTTCACCATCGTTGTTTTGGGTTTACATCCTGGTAACGACTCTCCAATTGTGGAAGTATTTTCATCTCGAGGACGGCAGCAGTGGCTCATCACAACTGTCAAGGTCATTTTGGAGCAAGGAATTACTAACACTTCAACAACCCACCTGAATCCAGATATGAAATTACCTGCACTTGAATGAAGTTAGAATAAAGCTGTTGGAAATACTGTAACTAAAAACAGATCAAGAACATTATTTATACCTGGCAGGTTACAAGAAGGTGGAATTCACAAATTATTGATTAGATACTTATTGATATTGAAATTATTGCTATTAGGCTGGGGAAGTTTGAAGATTACAAGAGAACAAAAGAATATTGGAAAAAGTAGAAGGAGATGATTAACAGGCAAGGAGCCCATTTGAAATATAAATAACTTGGGTCAGTTGGGCCAGATGATCAGTTGCTATGCTGTAATTTATCTTATTGATAGATTACTATATTAGGACAACCTCCACCCTGTGATATCTTAGTGTATGAAACATAAAAGTTCAGCTATTTCAGAGGGCCATAATTTATTTGGAGTTCTGCATCCTGTTGAGCTGCAGAGGTGAAGGCATTGGATATACTCAGGACAGAGACTGACAGACGTTAATTGCAGGGGAACTGAGAGTTAACAGGGGGAGAAAAAGTGGTGTTGAAGCCAAGAGATCAGCAATGATCCTACTGAATGGTGGAGCAAGCTAATTGGACTACACCTGCTCCCGTTTCTTATCCCTTTTAATGTATTTAAACAAAGCTTAGTATATCCTGCTTAGATGTGAGAATGCAAAATATGCCATTTTCAGACTGAATCTCTTTCAGCACAATCAAAACAGACTGACTAAATTTCAATTACATTTAACTTGCAATTACCTTAGTTTTTGTTTGACATAGAGTTTGGGTGAGTCATCAAAATATCAGGCCACCAAGACTGACATCTGGATAAATGGAGAAAATTTGGACTGAGTGTTTTCTATTACTGATGACTCCGATGGAAAATCGTAGAAACACATTACATTGGGCAAAGTAATGCAGGCGTAAAATAAAGCATAATAATTGGGGAAAATTCCTGCAGGCAGGAATAGTAAGCAGAGCAGACAGTAAACATATAGAAGAATCCAATGGATCGGGCAGCATCTGTGGAGGCAAATTGATGATCAACATCTCAGGTCAGGACTCTGCATCAGGACTGGGAGGGTTGAGGGATGATAGGCAGTTGCCTCCACCAAAGCTGCTTGATGTGTTGTAGTTCATCTAGCAGTTTATTCTTTGCTCCAGATACCAGCATCTGTAGTTTCTTGTGCCTTCATTTCAGGTAAGCAATCTTTCATCTGAAGGTCCAAAATAAACCAGCAGCACAAAGAAAATGAGAAGTGGAATCAAAAACAAGGAAAGTTTATGACAAGGTAAAGAAACAAAATACGGTCATGAAAGAGATGTGAATGGGAATAGCAGCATTGTTTGTTGAACAGGACATCAAGTCCAGAAGACTATTGTTCCTCTCATATTAAACCACTGATACACTGGAGGCGAAGGAAAGAGCAGAGTAGGTAACCAGAGGTTTGAAGTCAGGCCAGTGAACTGACTGGAGATATTCTGCAATTCATAGCTGTGGCATCTTCACACCCTGAGTTCTTGCCATCGTTCTCTTGCTTATTTGATCATTTAATCTCTCTATCAAATCATATACTCTGCATCCTCAAACTTGTGCACATCTCTAAAGTATTAACTGTAACGTTCTCCTCAGATGTGGAACCCCTCTCATTTTGTGCTCCAGCTTTTGTCCTTTTCCTTTCATGGCCAGTTTACTAGCCGTACCAAGAGACAATGATATATTAGAATATGCTGTCACAAAAGAATCATCCAAACTATTCAATGCAACCTAGTTTCTGTAACACGTTGATTAACACCCAAAACTAACCCCAGGGATTCTGAACGTTCCTTTTCATTGTGTTACTGAAGTGAGAATGCCTGCAAGTTTGCAGACTGTATTACTTACTCTAAACCTGTGCGCATGGACTTTTGGTGCAACATGTAGGCCAACATCCTCCCAGCCCAAAGTCAATCCCATGTTGCTCCAGGATCATCTATGTGAGTTTGCATTCTCTGTCTGCAATTGTTCAAGTCTAAATTTATTGTTGTCATAGGCATACATACACAATGGAAAGGCATAATGAAAATTAGCTTTTTTTTTGCAGTAGCAGATAAAGCAATAACAGTACAAGATATGGGCTAACATAACAAACTTCATTACTATTTAATTAACTGTGTGGGTTTTCTCAGATTCCTCCCACATCCTCAAGATGTATTGGTTGGTAGGTTCTGTGACCTGTGTGAGTTGCCCTAACTGCTGAGCTGAGTGATGGCATCTATGGGTGGCGGGGGAGCTGGTGGAGTTGATGGGAACTTGGAAAGAATAAAATGGGATTAGTGAAAATGGGTGTTTGATAGAAACACAGTGGACCAACAAGCCCATTTCTAGTTAGCCACGAACCCCCGGTTCTTATCATCTTGAATTTCTGCAACTTATTGTGTGTCACTTATTTGGCATCACTTGTAAATTTTGATCATATGTGCGATAGTAGAGAAAGCTTCTATAGATGTACCATGGAGAGCATTCTGACAGACTGCATCAGGGTCTGGTGTGGTGTGGGGGGTAAGCTACTGCCCAGGACCAAAAGTAGCTACAGAAAATTGTAAAATTAGTCAGCTCCATCATGGATACTAGCCTCCAGAGTACTCAAGACATATTCAAGGAGCAGTGCCTCAGTAAGGTGACATCCATTAAGGACCCCCATCACCTAGGGCATGCCTTATTCTCATTGTTACCATCAGGAAGGAGGTACAGAAGCCTGAAGGTACACACTCAGTGATTCAGGAATAGCTTCTTCCCCTCAGCCATTCAATCTCGAAATGGCCATTGAACCCATGAACACTACTCATTTAAAAAATATATAATATTTCTGTTCTTGGACTACTTTAAATCTAATATATTTAATGTAACTGATTTACTTATTTTTTTCTATATTATCAAGTATTGCATTGAACGTCTACTGCTAAGCTAGCAAATTTCACAACACATGCCAGTGATAATAAACCTGACTGATTCTGAAAAATAAAAGTTTACAAGTAGAAAACAAATGACTTTTCTGTTGTCGATGACTGACATGGTTTTGCTAATCTTGAAAGCTTTTAATTTATTTATTTTTTTATTCCTTTGTATTTTGAAAGAAAGTTTTGTATCACTTCCTTATTCAGCACCTTGTCACAAATAATGAAAAATCTATCTTAAACTGGTGCATTTCTTTGCCCTATACACTGTTTCCTTAAAATAACTTACTTACCCATGATTTCCACTTTACAAATCCATGTATAGTTAGGCTGATAGGATATGAATGTTTTGATTTTCCTCTAATGTTATTCCATTTAATGAAATTCAAGTTTATTTAAATTTCACCCTAAATGCACTTTGTGTAATATGTGTTTTCCTTTCGGTTCACAAGCTACATTTGGCAATTAACCCAAGTAAACTTAATTAATTTGCTAAAGCTGAGGAAAGTGTTTGCATTTATGGCTGCTGGCTTCAGTGAATTCAACATGTTTATTGTGGGATTAATCACAGTGTCTGTGACTTATGTGTTTTGGAGGTCAGTTAGTGCAAGCAAAGCATGTCTTACAGCTGTTAGTTATGATGAGAATAATGCTGAAGCCATCCAGAATTGCAACCACAATCTGACAGAGCATGCATTTGTACAGCTCTATAAAAATCCAGATGCTTACTCATCTCTTTCACAGGGAATGTTGCTAAAGTCCCCTCCAATGTTATTGCATTGGAAACAGTGACATAGGCAGGAAAAGGGAGGAAGTCTTCAACTGAGGATATAAGCAGGACCTCTAGGATACTAATCGCTGGATTGTTATCTATGGCAAATGCCAGTGAGGATAAGAACAGGATGACTCGGCAGATGAAAGTGTGGCTGATGAATTGGTGCAGGAGGCAGGGTTTCAGGTTCCTGGAACATTGGAATCTCTTCTGACCTGTGCAAAAGGGTCAAGTTACACCTGAATCCAAGGGGGACCAATATCCTTGTGGGCAAGTTTGTTAGAGCTATAGGGTACGGGGTAAACTAATTTGGCAGGAGGATGGGAACCAGCGTGATAAGACTGAGGATGGGGCAGTTGCTAAACAACTAGATGCAGTGTGTTGTGAGACTCTGAGAAAGGACAGGCAAATGATAGGGCAAAATTGCAGTCAGTGGGATGAAGTGAAGTATGATGTGGAAGCAAAATCAAAAAGGGCAATGAATGTAAGACTGACTAATATACGGATAAGGTAGATGATCTTGTAACACAATTAGAGACTGACAGGTGTGACGTTGTGGGCATCACTGAGTCATGGCTGAAAGAAGATCATATCCAGGAGTTTAACAACTGAGGATGCACATTGTATCAACAAGACTGGCTGGTAGGCAGACTGGGTGGGGTGGCCCTGTTAATATAAAAAAAATGAAATCAAATCCTTTGAAAGAGGTGACATAGGATTGGAAGATGTAGGATACTTAAGGGTAGAGTTAAGATACTGCAACGTTAAGATGACACTGGTGGGAGGTATATACAGGTCTCTGAACTGTAGCCAGGTAGTGGCATTCAAATTACAATGGGAGATGGAAAAGGCATGTAAAGAGGGCAATGTTACAATAGTAATGGGAAACTTCAATATGCAGATAGATTGGAAAAATCAGGTTGGTGCTGGATCCTAAGAGGGAATTTGTAGTCTGCCCAAGAGATGGCTGTTCAGAGCAGCTTGAGTTTGAGCCCATAGGCAATTCTTGATTGAGTGTTGTGTAATGAATGAGATTTGATTAGGGAGCTTAAGGTAAAAATACCTACAGGAGTCAAGATCATAATTGATATTACTTACTCTGCACTTTGAGAGGGAGAAGATAAGATCAGATGTATCACGTTTACAGTGGAGGAAAGGAAACTAAAGAGGCATGAAGGAGGACAAGGCCAAAGTTGATTGGAAGAGGACACTAGCAGGAATGACAGCAGAACAGCAATGGCTGGAGTTTCTGGGAGCAATACAAAGGCACATCCCAAATACATCCCAAATATGAAAAAGTATTTTAAAGGGAGAATGACACAGCTGTGGTTGACAAGGGAAGCCAGAAACAAAATAAAAATAAAAGAGAGGGTATATAATACAACAAAAAAAGTGGGAAGTTAGAGGATTGGGAAGCTTTTAAAACCCAAAAAAAGACAACTACAAAAATTGTTAGGAGAGAAAAGATGAAATATGAAGCTAAGCTAGCAATAACATGAAAGAGGATGCCAAAAGTTTTTTTCCAGATATATAAAGAGTAACTGAGAGGAGAGCATGAATGTCAAACTGCCGGCAAGTGACACTAGAAATGTAGTAATGAGGGACAAAGAAATAGCGAATGAACTTAACAAGCATTTTATGTTAGCCTTCACAGTGCAAGACACTAGCAGTATGCCAGAGTCAGTGGGCAGAAGTGAGTGTCATTGCTATTACTAAGGAGGTGGTGCTTGGAAAGCTGAAGGGTCTGAATGTCCCTTGTCACTTGTCACTTGTCACAGATTTGTCACTTGGACCAGGTGGCCAATGCCCCGGGATTCTGAAAGAGGCGGCTGAAGAAATTGGCAGAGGCATTAGTGATAATCTTTCAAGAATCACTAGATTCTGTAACGGTGCCGGAGGACTGGAAAACTGTAAATATCACTCCACTCATTTAAGAAGGGAGAGAGAGAGAAGATAGGCCAGTTTGTCTGACTTCAGTGGGTGGGAAAATGTTGGAGTCCGTTATTAAGGTTGAGATTTCAGGGTACCTGGAGGCACGTGATAAAATAAGCCAAATTCAGCATGGTTTCCTTGAGGGGAAATCATGACTGACAAATCTGTCTCAATTCTTTGAGGAAATAAAAAGCAGGATAGACAAAGGAGAGTCAGTGGATGTTGTATTCTTGGATTTTTAGGTGGCCTTTGGCAAGGTACCATGCATGAGGGTGCTTAACAAACCCCTGGTATTACAGGAAAGATACTGGCATGGATAGAAGATTGGCTGACTAGGAGAAGGAAAATGCTGGGAAGAAAGGGAGGACTTTGCTAGCTAGCTGCCAGTGACTAGTGTTATTCTTTGGGTCTGCATTGGATCCATTTCTTTTCACATTTTACAAAGATTTGGTATCAGTATTGATAGCTTTGTGGCTACATTTGCAGATGATATGAAGATATGTGGAGGGGGAGGAAGGGTTGAGGAAGCAGGGAGTTTGCGGAAGGATTTGGACAGACTGGGAGAATGGGCAAACACATTGCAGATGGTATTTAAAGTAGGAAAGTGTATGGTCATGCATTTGCCTTTATTCAAAGGGATAGACTATGTTCTAAACAGGAGAAAATTCAAAAGTCAGAGGTGCAAGGAGACTTGGGAGTCCTCGTAAAGGATTCACTGAAGGTTAACTTGTAGGGCGATAAGGAAGGGAAGTGCAATGTTAACATTCATTTTAAGAGGACTAGAGTATAAAAGCAAGGATATAATGCTGAAGCTTCACAAGGCATTGGTCTGACTGCACTTGAAATACTGAGAATAGTTTTTGGCCCCTTGTCTTTCCTTGCTTTACATATATCTAATGTGGTACCCTATCAAAGGCCTGAAAATCCAAGTGTACAACATGCACTGACTCTCCTTTGTCAGTCTTGCTTATTTTCTCAAAGAATTCTGCAAGCTTTCCTCAAAGGTATCTAAAAAAGGATGTGCTGACATTGGAGAGGGTCCAGAGGAGGTTCATGAGAATGATTCTGGGAATTAATGGGTTAAGGTCGGAAGAGCATTTGATGGTGCTGGGCTTGTACTTGCTAGCCAATAGAAGAATGAGGGGGGATCTCATTGGCACCTGTCAAATATTGAAAGACCTGAACAGAGTGGATGTGGAGAGGACGTTTCCTGTAGTGGGAGAGTCTAGGACCAGAGGGCACAACCTCAGAATACAAAGATATCCCTTTAGAACAGAAGTGAGGAGGAATTTCTTTAGACAGAGGGTGGTGAGTCTGTGGAATTCATTGCCACATATGACTGCGGAGACCAAGTCATTGGATCATATTTAAAGAGGAGATTGATTGGTTCTTGATTAGTAAGGGGATTAAAGATTACTGGGAGAAGGCAGGATTTAAGGGGTGAAAGGGACAATAAATCTGTCATCACAAGGAAATCTGCAGATGCTGGAAATTCAAGCAACACACACAAAATAACAGAGCAGGCCCAATAGACTGAAAGGCCCAATTCTGCTTGTGTGTCTTAAGGTCTTTTCAGTAAATTGTTGAGAACTTCATATGAACTATTGTAGCCATTAAAAAACCTGAAAAGTCTGAATGAGGTGTACTGGACATTTAATAGCATACTAAATTAAAGTTACTGTCAAAGCTTCAGACACTCCCCCCCCCCCACCTCAAAATCTCTGAACTGATTCCACAACTATAGACTAACATTCAAGGACACTGCAACTCATGTTCACTGCTGGCTGTGGAGACCAGGTCATTGGGGGTATATTTAAAGCAGAGTTTGAAAGGTTTTTCATTAGTCAGGATGTCAAAGGCTACAGACAGAAGACAGGAGAATGGGGTTGAAGGGGTAATAAATCAACCATGATGGAATGGCTGAGCAGACTTGATGGGCTGAATGGCCTAATAATGTTCCTACATTATGCCTTTTAAGGGGCCCAAAACTGCTTACAATATTCTCCAAGTGTGATCTTATAAATCCTCAGCATTTCATCATTGCTTTAATACTCTGGTCCTCTTGAAATAAATTGGCAACACCAACTCATCAAAACAATTTCTAGAGTCATTTGAGAACTTATTCTTCTGCCTTATTCTGCTGTTTGATGGAGTAGTTTTCTATTTACCTTAATAGTACCAAATTATACACTTTCAGAAGAGAGTCTCATAGATTTACAGAGTATGCCTGCAAGAAAATGAATATCTGTGTTGTATATGGTGGCTAAAATATACTTTGATTATAAATTTACCTTGAACTTTAAGTCATACAGGACAGGAACAGGACTCGTGGACACCCATGTCAGTAGCAACCACCAAGTACATATCTGCACTAATCCCTTTTTCCAGCACTGGACAATTCAAATGATATCTAGATATTTCAGTCTGTGACGGTCCTTAACACACATACCAATGTCATTGTAAAACCAATAAATCATCCCTCTGTTCCATTATTCCAATCTTCAGCGCAAATGAAAAAGAAACGATCGGTTTATGGGGATCATCACAATGCCACGAAGTAAAATTGTAAAGTGTTGATACTTATTAGGAGTGTGAAATATTTTATCCATTCAATCAATATTTATAAAACAGATGACTTCAGTAGCCACTAAGTTCATCTACAGGGTAGCTATATGTGTTCTCCAAATAAATACACATGGGGATTATCAGCTCAAAAAAATAAATTCTTCCTCTTGTGATGAGTATTATTTTGTCTGCAACTGAACTTCTAGGCAATTGGCTTCACTAACAGTGCTGAATTTTATTGAAAAAGAGCAGTAATCATAATATCGGGCATGTAGCCTAGTATTTCTAATTCCAAATACAGCAATGGAAAAAACATTTTGCAAATTGCTGATATACAGTGGCTGTGAAATGTTAGTAAGTAACTTACTCTGGTTGTGATGATGAGGATTCCATCATGCAGTTCTGTCTAATGGGATTGCTGTAAATGGGAATAGAAAGCCTTGATGGAAACTTTAAAAGTTGCTGAACAAATCTATTATGTGGATGTGTGGGCAGAATTACTTATGTACAAAGGGCCAAGGTTTTTCCCTGGCAAGAAAGCTCAGATGGACTTAAGCCTGTCCTTTACTTTGAGTTCCAAGTGTACTGTTCCTGTGAAACCTGTTACTAATAGAGCTTGTAGTGAATACATACTGAATGTTCTTCCAAACAACATCAGCTTAATCTTGAGAGTAGACAATCCTATGAAGGCTGAGAAGTTTTCAGCTAATCTGTTAAACCGCACCAACAAGATGTATCACACGACACAGTGGCCTGGCTGCTCGATTTTCCCCTCTTATACAATAAGTGACAGAATTTTGCTATGAACAAATGCAGCAATATAGAGAATAGTGTGGACAAAAGCTCTGAAATAATTAATAGAAAGCTATCACATCAGACAGCAGAACAGGGCAGAAGAATAAATTCTTAAATGACACTTGAAATTGTTTTGGTAGGGTTGGAACTGGCAACACCAGCTCAGTACTGGCCATCAAGTCAATGAGGAGCACATTGTTAAGTCAGGACAACCCGAGAAGACAGCTTCCTTGAGCAGTTTACTGATAATTAGGTCATGCTTTAGTCAATACCAGCTCATTCCTCCAATTACTCCTATGCATACCTTAGTCATTCATTCATTCATTCTGCCTGAGTTTCTCCCACTTGCTATGATGCCACATGAACAGAGTAAATATCAACAGTGAACATTATGCATTTAGAAAATTACAAGAATTATTTGATTATTGTTAGGATTTCAAAACTCTGTGGAAAGTGTAACTGAAATGCTAATAATTTGAGAAAAATTGTTTGGATCTTAATGCATAGATGTATTATTTAGCTGTTATTAATTCACTGAACTATACTTGAGGTTGTACTGGCAGATGTAGCCCCCTGCTGGTTAATTGGGCCAAAGCAAACCAAGTTTTGTACAGAATCAGGTTTATTATTACTGTCAGAAGTGTGTGAAATTTGTTGTTTCTCAGCAGCAGTAGTGTAAAGACAAAATCAATAATCAGGTGGTGTTCAAGTGCTCATTGAGATTTTGTCAAAGACTGTAGTGTCATCTGTGCATATAAATGCCCTTTGAGCTGAGCTTAGCCACACAGTCACGAGTGTACAAAAGAGCAGAGCAATGGGCTAAGGTGCACCTGTGTTGATTGTCAGCGAGGAGATGTAACTACCAATCTGTAATCAATTGTGTTCTCCCAATAAGGATGTTAAGGATACATTTGCAGAAGGAAGTACAGAGGCCTAGGTTTAAAAGTTTGGTGATTAATACTGAGCGGATGATGGTATTGAATTCTGAGTTGTAATTAATAAACAGCAGCCTGACGAATGTCTTGCTATTGGCTATGTTCTCCAAAGGAGTGTGGAGAACCAGTAAGATTGCATCTGCTGTTGACCTGTTGCGGTGGTAGATGAACTGCTGTGGGCTCTGTCCTTGCTCAGGCAGAAGTTAGTTACAGCCTGTCAAAGTGGGAGATGTGAGTGCTGCTAGATGGTAATCATTAAGGCAGCTCATCCTGCTCTTTTTGGGCCCTGGTATGATTGCTACCTATTTGAAGCAGGTGAGAACCATTGACTACAGCTGTGAGAGATTGAAGATTTCCTTGAACACTCCAGTCAGGTGGCTGGCACAGTCTATGACCAGAAAAATTCGTCCTTTACCAGCTTGTCAGCAAAGAGTATCAAACATACATTAAAACAAAATGGGAGAAGGAAAGAGGGACAATTATATTTGAGGAAGAATGGTCAATAATATGCAGGTATCAATGGAAGTGTACCAGTTCACAGAAATGGAGGGAGTTCGGATGGAAAAACTTGAACAGTTATTTTATTACACCCTCTCAAAAATCCCATTATGTTAGTAACCTCCCTGTTTGCTGGAGAAATTGTGGAAATCAAAATGCAAACCATTATCATATTTTCTGGGAATGCCCCATTATCAAAGACTATTGAAGTGGGATATAATGCCCTACAAGACATCTTTAAATGTGAAATAACCTTAGAAAGTAAGACCATATATTTTGGGTATGTACCTCAAGAATGGTTGAAAAGAGATAAATGTTTAATGATATTTAATTACGAAGGATCTCGGCCCGAAACATTGACAGTGCTTCTCACTATAGATGCTGCCTGGCCTGCTGCGTTCCACCAACGTTTTGTGTGCGTTGCAAATTATTTGATGAATATACTGCTGGTGGCTGGGAAAAAGACTTAACAGGAGAGCCCAACCTTAAATGCATGAATGGAAATTACAACTGACATTTACAAAATGGAGAAGATAACAGCATCTGTTAATTATAAGTTGGAACAATTTGATTCATACTGGGAAAAATGGTTTAACTACATAACACCTCATAGGCCTGATTTTATTCTCACAAGTCAATGAATATGTAAAAAAAAATTACTCCCTACTTGTACATAGTTTTTTCCTTTCGCTTGTTCTTTCTTTCCTCTTTTCTATAAGATAAATATTACGTGGAGATTTGTGGCAAATATGACTATATGATATATATGTATGATATCTGAAATACATCTTATGGAAATGTTTGATGATGAACTTCAATAAAAAATAAATTACAAAAAAAATCTGGCTGACAACAAGAATAGCCTTCAAAATTGCACCATTCTGAGGTGGTTCCCAACTTGTGAAATATCCAGTGAGGTGTTCACTCTAACTAAATATCTGGATTTAATCAGATCAGATTAATGTTTTAGTTGCCTTATTTACAGCAAACACTCGGATAATTATCACTCTACTGCCTTCACAGTACATTGCGTAAAAAACTAGGCAGCAAGTTAAATACCTTCTCACAAAAATTGCCCAAGCTGAAAGCTTTATTCAGTGTTCTTAATGAGAAAGTTTTGTGAAACTGCGGAAAGCCAAGTAAAACACATATGAGATTCAACATATAAAGGGCAAATAAAGAGTGGCTGGAAATGGATGTCTTTCTACTGTGTTTGCTCCAAGTCGAAATCTGAATTAACCTGCTCTGGAAATTATGTAAATAAACACAGCTTACGAACAGGAAGTGATTTCTATACAAAGTGAACTGCATACAAAACGAACAGTGCCTTTTGCGGTAGAACAATCACTAATTGATCTAATTTCAGAGTAGTTTGTAAAAGCTGCAATGTCAGGATGAAAGGGCATCCCAATAGTAACATATATGAATAAGAATTCATGCAAAATGTGAAGCTTCCTATTGTGTTAAGTATGATGAGAAGATGCATCTCAGAGTTGTATATTACATACAAACTTTGATAATAAAAGAACCTTGAAATATAATGTGCTTTGTCAAGGTGCCACATTGTGTATAGAAAGTGACCTGTTGTTGCACTTGATGCAGTTATATTTACTTGAGCTTTTTGCAGTCAGCTGCAAAGCAATATCCCTTGCCTCTGACCTTGGAGAAAGTTGCTCCAAAATCTAATCATTTCTGTAGTGTGGGTTTCCCTTTCCAAGTGTTATGGATGGTTATTAATTTAGGGAATCCTGGGTGTCCCCTTTTTAACTATACACAATGTGGCACCTTGACAAAGGCCTTCCACAACATCTGATGACTCTTCTTTGTCTATCCTGCTTGTTATTTCCTCGAAGAATTCTCAAAGAACTCCTCAAAGACATCCGAGAAAAGACGTGCTGGCATTGGAGAGGGTCCAGAGGAGGTCTACGTGACTGATTCCAGGAATGAAAGGGTTAATGTATGAGGAGCGTTTGATGGTTCTAGACTTGTACTCGCTGGAGTTTAGAAGAACAAGGGGGTGGGGGGGGGGGAATCTCATTGAAACCTATTGAATCTTGAAAGGCCTGGATAAGAGAAGAAGTTTCATAAAGTGGGGGAGTCTAGGACAGCCTTAGAATAGAGGGTTGTCCATTTAGAACAGAGATGAGCAGGAAATTATTTAGCCAAGGGTGGTGAATCTGTGGAATTTATTACTACAGACAGCTGTAAAGGCAAGGTAATTGTGTATATTTAAAGTGGAGGTTGAAAGTTTCTTAATTAGTTAGGGCAATGCTGTAGAGAGATATAATAAATCAACCATGATGGAATGATGGAGCAGTCTTGATGGGCTGAATGGCCCAATTCTGCTCCTATGTAGAAGTTGAAGTGATAGAGGCAGGTTCGATTTTGCCGTTTAAAAAAAAAATTGGATAGGTATATGAACAGGAAAGGAATGGAGGGTTACAGGCTGAGTGCAGGTAGGTGGGACTAGGTGAGAGTAAGCATTTGGCACAGACTAGAAGGGCCGAGATGGCCTGTTTCCATGCTGTAATTGTTATATGGTTATATGTTTTTTTTTCCTCCTGCATCTCATTTGGCACTTTGGGCTGTAACTTTGCTGTTTATTTGTGTATGTCTGTTTTACGAGGCTGAATTGCTAGCTTGATGCTCAACCCAACATGGAGCTGGCCAGATTCGATCCTGACACCTCTGGCCCAAAAGTTGCCTCGATTTGCTCAGTTCTGGTTTGAATAGATATGGAGCAGGAGCAAGAAGCCAGCCAGCTCCCTACGCACAGGTTGCCCATTGTAATGATATTGTCTGGGGGGGTTGGCTCTCCTATATTTTGCCCTGTGTTATTTGAGTTTCCGTGATCTTGAAATAATCGAGTTAATAACAAGTTCATGGAATTCCTAAATGTCTTTAAAGCATTGCTTCTAGGCTTGGGAGGCTCCCAACTCACTGAGATAGACTGGCCTCACCAACAGCAACTATCATCACTCCCCCATCATCCAATTTTCTTCTTAGGTGGTCCATCTGGGTTAAAAATCACTTACATACACTGGGCTGTGTAGTCTCCTGCTTCATCAATGGTAAGTCAAGCAAGTAACTGGGTGGTTGGGGGGTGGGGTGGGGTTGGAAATAGCACTACAATGTGAAGTCAACAATTCTGTAGTAGTAGTGCAATCATTCCAGTCTTCTCTTAAAGGGTTGCCCTTAGTGGAGAATGCCTGTAGGTGATTTTGTTTAATGTGGCGAGGCTAATGCAGAAGCACCCACCCATATAGTCCTTAACAGATCAGGGCCAGGACCAGTGGCAAGGAGTGCAAAACAACTGGGTCACTTCATTGCTGAACCCTCGCTCCACATTCACTGAAATCATCTTCCACCAGCCCCACCGTTGAGGTCTCAGTTGGATCTCTTTCTTTGTCTGGATCTTCCCCTTAACCTTGCTGCAATGGGTGGTCTTAATAGGAGCTAAACTCCAGACAGCTTTGCTCTCGGGATCTCAGGAACACATCATCACAATAACATGATGATCCTCAGAGAAGATTCTGTGTAATTCTTTGGATCATAGGATTTGGGAAAAAGATGGATACATAAACAATGATATGGAACCAATGATTTTATTTTTAAAATTCTCATTCTTAAAAACCAGGTCTGACATTAATTGTTTTCTATGTTTACTTTGTTAAGAAGTGCTCTATAATAAAGCCACTTTGAAGTACCTATTGCCTCATTCTGAGAGGCAGAACAGAAACGATGATTGATTCCTGGAAATGTCAGCAGTTTAATTAAATCCCATTTAGATAATGCTGGACGCATACTGATACAATAGTCTAATGATAATTTTTTATTATTTTATGTTCTCATGAAAAATGAAGAACCACAGCTTCATCAGAACTCAGATTAGGTGAGTCAAGGTCAAGTGACTGATGTGTTAAGGCCAACAATAGTTTGCAAATCACAAACTAACAGCTGTTCTATCATGAACTTCATCAGATTTCTTATCCCTTCCAAGAACTACTTGGCCTTTTTATGTTGCATATGGCAGCTGACAATAGTCCTTGCTTTGACAGCTGCAGGGTAGCATTAGATTTTAGAGGTAGTTTGGCTCTCCAGAATTACCCACACACTCTGCTTGTGGGTTTTAAGCAGTTTTTGGAAGGCATCCAATGAAGCAGATCTAAAATATTTTGAGAAGCACCTGTACCAGAGCTAGAGCAATTAAATGAGAAAAAAAATTCTGAGACAATCTGCTCTCTGAATTTCTTCGCTAGAAAACTACAGATGGAGGAGGCCAATCAGCCCTATTTCTTCATGAACACTGACCACCATAACAATAGCTAGGCATATTGAATGATTACAGAGTTGTTGCTTCAACTGGTTTAGTTGAAAGCAGTTTTAGGTGCAAATACCTTATCCCATTCGAGTCATAGAGTATGACAACACAGAAACATGGCCTTTGTCCCAGTCTGTGATCCTGCCTAATCCCATTGACTCACACATTAAAATAAGCCCTCTATCCCTCTCATTCCATGTATTTATCCAAATTTCTCATGAATGTTCAAATGGAATACACATCACCCCTTCCGCTGGCAGTTCGTTCAACACTCTCACCCATCCTCTGAATGAAGAACATTCCCTTCATGTAATCCTTAATCATTTCACCTTATACCTTTAACCCGTGCCCTCTACTTCTAGTCTTCCCAAACCAGAGTAGGAAAACTCTATTTGCATTTACCTCATCTATACCCCTCAAAATTTTGTTCATCGCTATCAAATCTCCCCTCATTCTCCTATGGTCCAGGGAAAAAATTCCTACCCTATTCAACCTTTCCCTATAACTCAGGTCCTCAAATCCCAGCAACATCCTTGCAAATTTTCTGTATTCTTTCAATCTTTTTGATATCTTTCCTGTAGGTAGAAAACCAGAACTGTACACAGTACTCTGTTAGACCTCACCAATCTCTGATACAAATTCAACATTACATCCCAACTCCTGTACACAGTGCTTTGATTTATGAAGGCCAATGTACCAAAAAGCTCTCTTTAAGACCCAACATTAGACTTGAACTTGAATTTTATCAGCTATCATTTTGTCCACTTTCAAGGTTCCATTGTGGTCACTAAGCTCTTTTCCACTTTAACCCATTTGGCATCATCAATCGGTAAGCACTGCTATTAAATTTTAAGAATTGGGATGCCTTGACAAGATGCAATGGGTTATTTTAATTTTTTGTTAGGTTTTCATTTTTCTTTCAAACTGATTATTGTAATTACTTCAGAATACTGGTTAATCAGACATTAAATCAAAGATGAAATTTTTCTCCTTCGATGCGTTACGTATTTTTTTGTGATTTATTGGTAACTATATTGAATTGACTTTATTTCTTACATTCTTCACGAGTAAAAATCTTTATGTTACATCTCCATCTAAAAATGCAATCATAGTAGCTTATAATAATTTATAATAGATAGAACAGTCAATGTAATATAGAGAACACTCAAATCAGCGTGAGTTCATCAGTCTGATGGCCTGGTGGAATACTGCCAGGTTAAAAAAGTAGAGATGAAGTTGCTTCCTGTCCCTTTTAAAATCAAGTCACATTGCATAAAATAGGCCACTTGACTCACCACTTCTATGCTAGCCATTAAGTCACTATCTATACCAATCTCAGTTTCCTGCACTTAGCCTCTGCGCCACAGCATTTCAAGTGCTTATTTAAACACTTGAATGTTTTGAGTGCTTGCCTCTGCCACCTGATTTCAACTACTCCTCTAAATCTCACCCCTCTGGTTCTAGCCACCTTTGGTTTCTCACGATGTACCTGTCTATGGCATACATAATTTTATCTACCTCATTTCAGCTCCCTGCCCCCACCCTTCTCTGCGCCAGAGAAGAAAATCTCAGCCTAGCCAGTATTTCATAGCTGAAATCCTCCATCCATGTCAATCTTCCTTGCACCTTCTCCAGTACAATCACATCCTTTCTATAGTGTGGCAACCAGAACTACTCAACTCTAGCTGTGAAGTCTCAAACAAAACAAATAACCCTGACTTTCAGATGTTTTATGAATGTTTCTTTTAAGCTAGTTTTTTTTTGGCATTGAGTGGCCTGAAACTATCTGTATTCAAGATAAACAAGCTTGGAGATGTAAAAATTAATTTCTCACTCTTAAATATGACTTCATAGTGGCGGCAAATTCTAAACTGGAAAGTTAAATCCTGCTTTGAATTTCTGACAACACTTTGATGAATTGAATGCCTTTAACATAGAGATATTATGTGGATAATATGTTTGTAATGAGATATTCTTGTTATTCGACTTAATGTAAGTGATAACAATATAGTTCATTTTCAAAATCTTACAAGACATTAATTGAATACAGCTGAAAAGTTTACTCTGACAGGAAGTATCCTGCACAATGGCACTTTGAGGCACTGATTGTCTCATTACTCCAGAGAACTGAATTACTATTGATTCCAGGAATTATTAACAGCATCTTTAAACCCATTTAAATGATTCAAATTAAATCAAAATATTAAACAACAAGATTTTATTGAAAAGCCACAGAGTTTGTTCTTATTGCTAAATGCAGAGCCTTAGTACAGTAGAAACTCTGATAGGGAAGACAGAGGCGTCCACACCTACTACAAGCACTCCTCCCTGCCCCCCGCCCCAGCAGTCCATTACAATATATGCATGAACTACAAGATGTATTGCAATAACACATTTTATTTTTCCTTTTGGGCATTGCTCTGTCACTCCCACAATTCCTGTTCCTCAAACCCACACAAAGTGAAAACAAGTCCTTGAAAGCACTTACAAGATCTTCCCCCTTTTTACAAATATGTCAATAAAATCTTTCATTCTCACTGGGTCAAAGTGATGGAACCCCAGAGCCCCTTAGTGTGGGATTGGCAGTTTGTCTTCATCTTCACAGATAACACATCATTATCATCATATTTTTATGTCATGTGATGTGAGTGATCACGGTCTTCCATCTGTTTTTAATCTGAGAAAGGACAACTAGGATTGGCAAATACGAGGGGTGATTGATAAGTTCGTGGCCCAAGGTAGAAGGAGTCAGTTTTAGAAAAACTAGCTCATTTGGTTTTCAACATAGTTGTTTTCCTACATTTACACACACAGTCCAGTGGTCGTTGAACATACAGATCTTGGACCTCCAGAATGTGTCCATAGAAGGGTGATTGATAAGTTTGTTTCCTAACATAGGAGATGAGTTATACAGCTCTCGTTACATGCACATGCAGTTCAACTCTGAGTGACTATGCAGAAAGTTTGAAGTTAATAACTCATCTCCTTCTACTTTAGCCCGCAAACTTATTAATCACCCCTGGTGTGTTATTAACTGATGAATTATTATCTTCAAACTTTCTGCATAATCACACAAAGAGTTGAACTGTATGTGCATGTAATGAGAGCTGTATAACATCTCCTTCTACCTTAGAATCATCCCTGCTGTGGACACTTTCTGGAGGTCCAAGATCCGTATGCTTCACGACCGCTGGACTAAGTGTATAAGTGCTGGAGGGGACTATGTTGAAAAATAAATGTGCTAGGTTTTCTGAAATTGACTCCTTCTACCTTAGGCCATGAACTTATCAATCACCTGTTGTACTGTGTAATAAAGTGACTGAACATGCACTTTGTATTTCTGAAAATAGATCCATAATCTGAATCTCTCTCTCTGGTGACCTTTTGTATTCTTATGCATTTGGCTGATGCTAGGTTATAGAAATAACCAAGTTATTTTTAGTCTGTCTAAAAGTTACTGTAACTAGTACAGGTCTCAAGGTTATAAATGCCTGACTAACACACAGCTCATATATACGAATGAAGGTTTGGGAGACTGTTGGGATGAATTTGTCAGCCCCAGCGAATCTGTGGGTATTATTTGCCATGTGAGAACACACAAATAGTGCATAGTACAGAGAAATATGAATGATTGAGTTAAACACCCTGGTTTAACTACATGGAATGCCAAAATTTAGCTATATTGCAGGGGGCTCCACCTTTGAACTTTTGGGTTATGAAAAGTTCTTAGAACCATATCCCTGCCATTACCTGCAATAAAACTAATCATAGCGCCTCAGTGCTGATCATACGGAATACAGAAGGTTTACATTGTCAAGTACATTACATGACTACTAGACAAAAGCTATGTTGAAAATTGGGAGTGGGCACATTAACATTTAGTTGATTTTACATTTCTATAATTACATTTTGTATACTACTTATAATAATTTCTAACAAAGCTGGTATTTAATTTTTAGATTTGCTAACTGTTATTATTATAAATGGAAATTTAATATGGAAACTGCAGCTTCATCTGCATTGAGTTAACAAGACTGAAGTAAGAGAGCAAAGGTACTTAGGGACATGGATGAAAAAGGTTTACATGGAATTTAAAAGTTAAACTTATTTCAGATTCTTGTCTAACTACACCATCAGCAGCGTGCATTTCTCTTTTTCTCCATTTGAAACAAAATGGAGGCACTTGATATACTGAAAACAAAATGACATGCATAAAATAAAGCAAGATGGAGAGACCACAGATTTCTGAGAAGGTTGGAAGGGAAGACATGGAAGTTATCTCAAGTGTAGCTCACCACTACAGAAATTGATTGGGGTAAATAACTTAAAACATTTACAACAAAAAGCTAGTGACAATGAGAAAGAGCCAGTAAGAATACTGAGGGAAGACAGATGAAGGGAGGAGAGTGGATTTTTACAACTAGCACCAACATACTGTAATTTCTGCAGAGAACTAACAACTTCAACAGGTGATTTGATATGAAAGCCTAGCATTTAGTGGTAGCTTGCCCATATTCCTAGCCTAAATACCCAGGTCAGGAAACATCTGCGGAGGTGTGGAGAACCAGGAAAGTGTGGAGAATGCAGGATGTTATTTGGAAATTTGATTTTGCAAGTCTTCAGCATTTGTCTCAGTTTTTCTTACATCAGAGCCTTGCAAGCAAATGATAGGATGGAATTCTGGTCGTGCTTACAAGTAGTTTGCAATGAACTAGTGAACATTTTAAATACACATCTTAAACAAATACATTCCTTAAGTTCTTGGTAATTTTGTGACATCTACAAATGTCTCAGAAGACAGTGAAGAGCAACTAGTGGTAGATACGCTGCTCCATCCTGCAACTCAGATATCCCTTATAAATAACAATGGGAACTACATAATTTTGCTTTTGTACATTTTGCATAGAGTTGGACTACAACCAATCACTGAGCAGGAGCACTGGAAGAGAGCTACCTTTTCAGATAGGTTTGCATTTAAGATTAAAAAGGCACTACTTTGTGGCAGTTTCCTCAGAGCTGGACTGCGACCAATCACTGAACGGGATTCATTGGGAAGGGCAAATAAAAATAAGGCAGATGCAAGCGGAGTGGCCATTGTTGTGAGTGGTCCAGTGTTGGAGTGGCTTGGGCTCATCAGACGTTCGTTATTCTTCATTTCCTGTCTGTTGGTGCACAGTTAGTGCAGTGGGAATGGCTCCAGGGGCAGTGTTTTTTTTTCCCTGTGTGTGAGATGTGGAAATTCAGGGAGACATCCAGCCTCCCGATTAACCACACTTGCACCATGTGCAGCTCCGCAGAGAGTGTATAAAGGAACTGGGGCTGCAGCTGGATGACCTTCGGCTAATACGGGTGAATGAGGAGGTGATAGGTAGGAGCTACAGGGTGGTAGTCACCCCTGGGTTGCAGGAGGCAGGAAACAGGGTGAGCGTCAGGAGAGGAGAAATGGACAACCAGTGCAGAGTAGCCCAGTGGCTATTCCCCTCAACAATAAATATATCACTTTGTAAACTATTGACGGGGCAACCCACGGGGGGGGGGGGGGGGGGGGGGAGTCACAGTGACTGGATCTCTGGCTCCGAGTCTGATGCTGTGGCAAGAGAATTGAAGAGGACTGCAATGGTGATAAGAGATACTATAGATACTCAAGATTCTGCGGGTGTGATAGAGACACCCGGATATGTTGCCTCTGAGCTGCCAGGGACAGGGATGTCTCAGATCGAGTACGCAGTATTCTCAAGATGGAGGGTCAGCAACCAGAAGTCTAGGTACATATATTGAGATCCTGAAAGATATTTTAGGGAGTTAGGGAGAAAGCTGAAAAACAGGACTTCCTGCATGGTAATCTCTGGATTGCTGCATGTCGTCACACACCAGTGAGGGTAAGAATAGGATGATTTGGCAGGTGAATAAGTGGCTGAGGAACTGGTGCCGGGGTCAGGGATCTCTTCTGGTAAAGTTATGAACTGTACAAAAGGGATGGGTTACACCTGAACCGGAGGGGGCCCACTACCCTTGTGGGCAGGTTTTCTAGAGCTGTTTGGGAAGGTTTAAACTAATTTGGCAAGGGGATGGGTACTGGAGTGAGAGTGCGGTTTACAAACAGAGGTGTGCAGTGAGAATCCCAGCAAGGACAGGCTGAGGATAGGGCAAAATTTCACTCAATGCAATGAGTTGCGAAGTAAAAGGTGTTATATTTGAATGCATGCAGTCGATCAGCTTGTAGCACAGTCACAGATTGGCATTGATGACATTGTGGGTATCACTGAATCATGGCTGAAAGAAGGTTATAGCTAGGAGCTTAATGTCCAAGGATACATGGTGTGTCAAAAGGACAGGCAAGTAGGCAAAGGGAGTGGCGTGGCTCTGTTGGAAAAAAAAAATGGTGACATAGAAAGAGGGGACATAGGATTGGAAGCTGTTGATTCATTGATTTATTGTGGGTAAAAAAGACCTGATGGCAATTACATACAGACTCCCGAGCGATAGTAAAGACATAGTCTACAAATGACCGGGGGTGGGGGGAAGGGGGAAGAGATAGAAAGTTCATGTCAAAAGGGCAATGTTATGATAGACATGGAGAATTTCAATACGCAGGTAGATTGGGAAAATCAGGTTTGCGCTGAATCCCAAGAGGGGGAATTTCTAGAATGCCTACGAGATAGCTTTTTAGAGCAGCTCACGGTTGAGCTCACTGGGGCGATCAGCTATTCTTGATTGAGAGTTGTGCAACGAACCAGAATTGATTAGAAAGCTTAAGGTAAAGGAACCCTTTATCAGAATATGGGAGAATTCTCACCGCAATTTGATAAGAGATTAAAGTCAGAAGTTTCAGTTTTACAGTGTAATAACGAATTACAGAGGCTTGAGAGAGGAGCTGGCCAAAATTGATTTGAAAAGAACACTGGCAGGGATGACAGCAGAGCAGCAATGGCTGGAATTTCTGGGAGAAATTAAGAAGGCTCAGGATATATACTTCCCAAAGAGGAAGATGTGTACTAATGGCAAGATGACACAACAGGTTAAAGCCACCATAAAAGCCAAAGGGAGGGCATATAATTGAAGAGAAATTAATGGGAAGTTAAAGGATTGGACGACTTTTAAAAACCAACAGAAAGCAACTAGAAAGTCATAAAGAAGGAAATTATGGGATACAAAGATAAGCCAGCCAATCATTTCAAAGAGGATACTAAAAGAGAAGTGGGAGTGGATATCGGACCACTGGAAAATGATGCTGGAGAGGTAGTAATGGGGGAGAAGGAAATGGGGGATGAACTGAATAAGTATTTTGCTTCAGTCTTCACTGTGGAAGACACTAGCCGTATGGTGGAAGTTCCAGGTGTCAGTGGTCAGAAGTGCATGAAGTTGCTATTACTAGGGAGAAAGTTCTTAGAAAACTGTGAGATCTGAAGGTAGATCACTCACTGGGACCCCAGGATTCTGAAAGAAATGTTTGAAGAGATTGTGGAGGCATTAGCAATGATCTTTCAACAATCCCTAGATCCTGGAATGGTTCCAGAATACAGGAAAACTGCAAATGTCACTCCACTCTTCAAGGAGGGAGAGAGACAGAAGAAAGGAAACTATGGGCCAGTTAGTCTGACCCCAGTAGTTGGGAAAATGTATGAGTCAATTAAGGATGTGGTTTCAGGGTATTTGGAGGCACATGATAAAACAGGCTGGAGTCTGCATGGTTTCCTCAAGGGAAAATCCTGTCTGACAGATCTGTTAAAAGTCTTTGAAGAAATAACAAACAGGATAGACAAAGCAGAATTGTTTGATTTTGTGCACTTGGAATTTCAGAAGGCCTTTGTCAAGGTGCCACACATGAGGTTTCTTAACAAGGTAAGAATCCATGGTATTACAGGAAAGATTCTAGCATGGATAAAGCAGTGGCTGATTGGCAGGAGGCAAACAGTGGGAATACAAGAAGACTTTTCTGGCTGGCTGCCAGTGACTAGTGGTGTTCCACAGGGATTTGTGTTGGGGCTGCTTTTTTAACATTATATGTCAATGATTTAGATGACAGAATTGATGGCTTCATGGCTCTGTTTATGGATGATATGAAGATAGGTGGAAGGGCAGGTAGTTTTGAGGAAGTAGATAGATTACAGAAGTAGCTTTGGAGAAATGGCAAAGAAATGGCAGATGGAATACAATGTCGGAAAGTGTATGGTCACGCACCTTGGTAGAAGAAATAAAAGCAAAGGCTATTTTCTTAATGTAGAGAACCTTCAAGAATATGAAGTGCAAAGGGACTTGGGAGTCCCTGTGCAGGATTCTTTAAAGGTTAATTTGTAGATTGAGTAAGAGGTGAGGAAGACAAATGTGATGTTAGCGTTCACTTGAAGAGGACTAGAATACGAAAGCAAAGTAATGTTGAAGCTTTATAAAGCACTGAGGAGGCCTCACTTCGGGCCATCGTGAGCAGTTTTGCGCCACTTTTCTAAGAAAGGATGCGCTAACATTGGAAAGGCTTCATAGGAGGCTCACGAAAATAATTCTGGGATTGATGACATCTGATGGCTCTGGGCTTCTTCTCACTGGAATTCAGTAAAATGAGTGGTGACCTCATTGAAACCTATCAAATGTTGAAACTGTTTGATGGATTGGAGGTGACGAAGATGTTTCCTAAGATACAACCTCATAATCCTTTTAGAATGGAGATGAAGAGGAAGTTCTTTAGCCAGAGAGTGGTGAATCTGTGGAATTCATTGCCAAAGGCAGATGTTGAGGCTGTGATAAGACTTTTCAAGCACCAAGTAACATCCAACTGATGGAATTGCCCTTTGTTTTCTTAAATGTGGGTAGAGTCAAAGTTTAGGATATCATTGAACACAAAAAAGACAACTGATTTTGTAGTAATTGGGCAATGCTAAACTTTAACTTCCAGTCTGTAAAACTAAAGAGTGAGTAGTAATGAGGCATGTGTAGTCTTGGAAGAACAGGGGCATCCTTTAGCTTAAATTGTGCGTGGCCTTAGTATAGTAATGGTGGATAGCAGTAGTTACTCAAAACCATCATTAGTTCTTGTTTTGTGAGTCTATTGTTTACATATTTCATTTATTGTATTAGAGGGTTAAAAATAATCACTGGACCATATTTTGGAATTATTGAGGTCAATTGACTCTTTGGAAATTAGAAATTGCAAGATAACTTTGTAATTTAAATTGACTAAAAATTAGTGTCAGTAATGGCAGCAACAGAACTACTGGGTTATCATAAAAATGTACCATCTGATCACTGATATCCCCTATGGGAGGAAATCTATCATCCCAATATGGTCTAGCCCACGTGCAAATTCAAATCCACCAACAATCTGAGTTGCAAACAAACTTTGGAGCCCTCGTGTAGAACGCCCCAAAGGTTAGCTTTCAGGCTGAGATGGTGGTGAGGAAGGCAAATGCAATGTTAGCATTCATTTTAAGAGGTCTAGAATACAAGAGCAGGTGTATGATGCTGAGGTTTTATAAGACACTGGTGAGGCCTCACCTTGAGAATTGTGTATAGTTTTGGGGCTCCTCATCTTGGAAGAGATGTGCTGGCATTGGAGTGGGTCCAGCTGAGGTTCACAAGGATGATTCCAGGAATGAAAGGTTTATCATACAAGGAACATTTAATGGCTCTGGGTCTGTACTTGCTGGAATTTAGAAGGATGGGGGGGGGGGTGACCTTGTTGAAACCTTTCAATTGTTGAAATGCCTAGACAGCGTAGATGTGGAACGGATGTTTCCCATGGTGGGAGAGTCCAAAAAGAGGGGACAGCCTTAGGATATAGGGGCGTCCATTCAAAACAACGATGTGGAGAAATTTCTTTAGCAAGAGGGTGGTGAATTTGTGGAATAAGTTGCCACATGCAGCTTTGTAGGCCAGGTCATTGGGTGTATTTAAGACAGAGATTGATATGTTTTTGATTGGACATGGCATCAAAGGTTACGGCAAAGGCCATGAACTGGGGTTGAGGAGGAGATAAAAAAGGCTCAGCCATGATTAAATGGTGGAGTAGACTCGATGGGCCAAATGGCCTAATTCTTCTCCTATGTCTTATGGTCATTAGACAGTGGATGCACATTCTTCTTTCCTCCTGAATTTTGGAAATATAAATAATTTAAGGAGCATCATCAATGCTATGCCCATGAATGAATATTCCAGTTGATACTTAGTTATTTAACTTAGGGTAGTTAAGGATGGCCCAAATTATTGAAAATCTTGATTCACACGAGGCCATGGATGTCAACAAATATATTCAGAAATTACCTTTATATGAAAAAAAAGGAATAAAGAAATGGGTGGGGAATGGAGTCAAATTATCAGTTCAACTGCAAACTGGTTAAACAGCAGGAAGGGCAGGAGAGACAGACTGCTTAAAACTCATGAATCTTTATGTCCCACCTACCACTCCCCCCTCTAAACAAGAGGTCTGGCCCTCATGTGAAAATCATTAACAATTTTCAGCGGCTAAGTTAACATACATGAGCTTCCCATCCATCTGTCATTTCCTGGGGAAACTGGCTCTGTAAACAGGAGCAGCTAAATGATGGGAAAATGAAGTGGGACCATTGTAGGATTAGAATAAACTGGGCCCTTATTGTTGCAATGGATTCAGCTGACTACATTTTGTATGACTCCAGTACCTCCTTAAATACTGTGGCAGATATTGTAGAAAATGTCAACACCTGCTATGTTTATGTGGTCAGCTGAGTGCAGCACAACATGTACAAAGGAACAAGTTCTGTGTAATGGATGCTCCATCTTTATAACTCACATCCTTCAAGAGCTTCAAGTTATATATAACTGAAAAGCATTATTTTGGGAAGAAATTGGCCAATTCAGATATGCTTAAACTTGGCACCAAACATCATTGGGTAACTGAGACTGACTGAGGTATCCTAACCTCTTCCCCCTCAGCTTTCCCTCACCAAACTGAATGGAAAGCAGCTGACCAATACGTGAGAAACTTCCACTAGGTTACTTTCCCCTAAAGAACCTGCAAGACTGGCATATTACAGGTTGGGATAAATAGCAATAATACTTTAAAAGATTGTGTTGCACATGTGTTAAAAAACAAAAATCTGCATCTGCAAATAGCATCAGGGTTACCCAATTCAGTTGTCCCTTATCCACACAAATTATATTAAGAATAGGTAGATCAATTCTTACAATATGCTTTAAACATCATTAGGAAAGCTTCGCCTCATTGAGATTAGCACTTCCCCAAAGCACTTTAGCACAAATATGATCCAGTGTCTGCATCCCATCTGTTCTCTTTAGCCTAATTACTTGCTTCTTTAAGAGCTATATGAAAGTTGATCCTAAAACCACCTTCGGCTGATGGAAACCCCATAGTTCAAAAACACATAGTGTGCACAGTAGTCCAAGGAAAAGAGCAGCTCTAGCCACCTCCTCCTAATTACATAGCAATATGCAAGGTATTGAATTTCCTCTTGGGACGAAACACTTGAGAGGCAAACTGGCTGCATCACATATAGAAACTGCAATTCAAGCTAAAGCAAGCTTGGGAAATATGTTGCATTTTGTTAGGTTGGATTGCAATGAAGTTGAGCTAGTGGTTCCATGAACAATAACTGTCCATCTGCGACTCGCTCTTCAGCTCCTCTATGACATGAGCATTGAAACGTGGAAGTCAGGCTAGCCGGAGATCACGTACCAGCATATCTGACTTATTGCATTGAAATGGGATGTCATACTCAATGAAAAGGTCAGCGCAGCAGAGACAAACAAGAGAAAATCTGCAGATGCTGGAAATCCAAATAAATGCTAAAGGAACTCAGCAGGCCAGGCAGCATCTACGGAAAAGACTATAATCGATGTTACGAGCTGAGACCCTTCAGCAGAACTGGAGAAAAAAATGCTGAGGAGTAGATTTAAAAGGCGGAGGGAAGGGAGAGCAACACAAGGTGATAGGTGAAACCAGTAGGGGGAGGGATGAAGTAAAGATCTTGGAAGTTGATTGTTGAAAGAGATACAGGACTGGATAAGGGAAGAGAGAATCTCAGAGGAGGACAGAAGACCATGGAAGAAAGAACGGGGGGGTGGGGGGAAGCACCAGATGGAGGTGATGGGTGAGCAAGGAGATAAAATGAGAGAAGGAAAAGGAGATGGGGAATGAGGAATGGTGAAGGTGGTAAGGATGGGCGGGGGGGGGGTGGGGGGAGCATTGTCAGAAGTTCAAGAAATCAATGTTCATGCCATCAGGTTGGAGGCTACCCAGAGGGAGATCAATGGGGAGGGACGAATGGACAAGGAAGTCACGTAGGGAGCAATCCTTGCGAAAAGCAGGAAGTGGGAAGGCAAGGGGAAGGAACTACGTGCTTGCAGGTGGGATCCCGCTGCCACGGAGGCGGCTTTGTCTACCAGAAGCAGGATCACCCAGAGGCCACCCATTTTAATTCCTCTTCCCATTCCCATTCCGATATGTCTATCCATGGCCTCCTCCATGTCATGATGAGGCTACACTTAGTTTGGATGAACAACACCTTATATTCCTTTTGGGTAGTTTCCGCCTGATGGTATGAACATCGCTTTCTCAAGCTTTTAGTAATGCCCTTCTTCCCCACCTTCACCATTCCCCATCCCCTTTACCCTCTGTCATCTTATCTCCTTGCCCACCCATTGCCTCCCTCTGGTGCTCCTCCTCCTTTTCTTTCTTCCATGGCTTTCTGTCCTCTTCTATCAGATTCTCCTTTCTGCAGCCCTGTGTCTCTTTCACCAATCAACTTCTTAGCTCTTTACTTGATCCCTCCCTCTTCAGGATTCACCTATCACCTTGTTGTAAGGGGTTTGTACTGCCATTGTGGGATGCATGGGTTTTCTTCGCGAGCACTGCTTTCCTCCCACAATCCAAAGGTGTACCAGTTAGTAAGTTAATTGGTCATTGTAAATTCTTCTGTAATTCAGCAAGGGTTAAATGAGGGGTTGCTGGGTAATGTGGCTCCTGGAACCAAAAGAGCCTATTCTGTGCTGTATCTCCAAAATGAACAAATAAATAACGTTTAATAATATTAATCCTCCATCACTTTTCCACCTAATTTTCATATTTCTTAATTTATTTAGGAGGTAACATTTGCTCAATATCTCCAATATATGCCCAAAGCTTAATTATTCAGTGATGTCAAGGCAAATGTTACGAAACATCACAATCCCAAATGAAGGAGTTTCTCTTCATCTGCTTGATTCCATATCTTAGAGTGATGGCCCTTTGTCTTAATATCTCCTGCCAGAGGGGCAACCTTTCAGCATGCATTATGTGAGCAGTTTTCAGAACCTTATGCATTTCATGGAGACCTCTTACTCCTCTCAATGCTACTGGGCACTTGATCCCTCCTATCAGGGTTATTGTCCCAACGGAGGAACAAATCTAATGAACTCTTGTTGCAGCTTCTAAAGGAGCCCAAGGAGAGTACATCTTCTTTTGGAATGAGATTTAAACTATACACTGTAGCCTAGTTGCGTATCTTAGAGATATACAATGGTAGCATTTCCTTTTCTTGTTTTATAGCCATTTTAATAAAGAACAACATGACATTTACTATCCTAATTGCTTGAGGAATTCACACTCTTTGTATTTTATAGCTGTTCCAATATTTTATAGTTTTACATCAATTACAGTTTATATTTTCACTTCTTCTGAACAAACAATTACATTTTGCTCTAAATTTTTGAGTACTTGCTTTGTCTGCCTATATCGTTGGATGGATTCTTTGTCCTCTTCACAGCCCACTCGCCAATTCAGTTTTATAACATCAGCAAATGTGGATGTACCGTTCCAGCACACACTAAATGGAATATCATAAAACTTCGCCAGAATTCATTGAACACAAAATTGGTGTGAATGTTGTCAATTATTTTGCAGTAAAAATAATTCCAGTTATGATGCCAAAGTTCCAGGGTATTGTACATCCTACCTTAATAATTGCAGAATGTTTGAAAGTTCTTAAAACCTTGCAGATTTGTCCTCTGCCCAAGGGTTTCTGCTATAATCAAGTCAGCAATACAATCTTGGAAAAGGCCAAGGCATAGTAATACTAAATGATATTTAAATTGGCTAACACTAAAAATAAAACTATCCACAATCCAAAAATCATTTTCCCAAATTTTCATACCTTATGGTTTGTTTAATTTTTATAGAAGTTGCTGTTTACTTATCTTCACCAGAGCTATTTTTCTACCGGATAATGTAGATTTATGAACTGTTTCTTGGCTGTGCTACAGGGGATATTACCAACTTTAAACTGGAGTTAAGTGCATGCATTGTTGAGCAGTCTATAATTGTGCATAGTTATTACCGGTTACTCTTGATTGACCTTGAATTCACTGCCAGAAGCAGCAACCAAAGAAGTCAACCATTTCATACATCATCAAGGCATTTATTTTGAAAATTCTTCAAGTTGCTGCTCTCCATCTTTGCATATGTGTAGTTTATTGGTATCCCATTTAATGGCCTCACTCTTCCTTTCTTACACTCAGACCTACTAGATTTGTTTTGATTATTTGACAGAAAATATTAGAATTTCAGCAAAGTTATTCCATATTAGTTAAGATGTGCATCAAGGAATACCATTCTACAAAATCATCAGCACAACTAGATGACCAGGAATACTTAGGATTTCCCAATTTGGACACATTATATCGTTATTTCAATTTATTCCTGTCACAAAAGCTAAAAAGGATATCAATTATTGTTGATTAGTGTTTTTAAGCACCTGTCTATGATTAGTACTGAAAACCTTTAAGATAGAGGACAAATCCAGTCACAGCCAGGTTCCTCCTCAATTAACTTTTACCATTGATTAAGCAGGTCCTCCCCAAATTGTAGTGATGATTTGATCCATCTATCAAAAGATATAATGACAGGGCTGTCATTTTGCCTTAACTCCAAGAGAAGTGCAAGGAGGATCATCAACTAATATACATGTTCTTCTTTAACCTCAAAAATGCTAGTAACTCAATTAACTGAGGGAGATTGTGGAGCATCCTTATTAAACTTAGCTGCCAGCACAAGTCCATCTCATATCCGCTTCATAATAGCAAGCGAATTATGATTCTAACCAAAGGATCCACAATAAACTCAGTCTTAGTGTAGACTTATCAAGCAATGCTGTTATTGCCTCACAATTGTCATTTTTTCTCACTATAACACTGTATCTTACCTGTAGTGAGCTTCCCTTGGGAATTAAGCTAATTTGCAGGACTAATGAAAAACAGTTCAAACTTCCTTGCCTCCACTCCAGAAACAATGTGTTTCGGCCTCAGCCTTTGAGATTCAGTGTAGAGATAGATTTTGTATTATGTGGACATTTCAGTGACTTTGAATTCTGGAATCATAAAACATAAGTTCATTGAACTTCTCAGTTTCCTTTTGTTTGAGCAATTCAGACATCCTTTGGTTCCTTTGCGACTCTGGTACCTTGTTTATTTTGAATCACAGTAACAAACACAAAACACTGGGGGATCTCAGCAGCTCAGACAGCATCTATGAAAAGGAATAAAAAGTCAACATAAAAAACACAAAATGCTGGCAGAACTCAGCAGGCTAGACAGCATCTATGGAAAGGAATAAAAAGTCAACATGTTGGGCCAAAACCCTACATTAAGACTGGGAACAGCCTTGGCCCAAAATGCACACAATTTTCTTTTAAAAAAGCTAACAATATGAGGTAGGCTTCATACACTATTTTCCACAACTTGGAGTTGAAACACTTACAAGTGAATTCCTTGTGAGGTGTTTAAAAGAGGGAGATGATCATTTGTTACTTCATTGCTAAGAAGCAGTCTTTGCAAATTAATTAATTTATTAGTTGTTAATCTTATTTAGCATCTACTTTTCTTTAAAAACCACTTTATATTGTTCATGATGAAAATAAAGTGAATTTTAGGAATACAAGTGGTATGATTCATCAGCCAACCCATTTTAATTGTCTCCATTCTGCTAGATTATTCCCTTCAGTGAATTTGATAGCATGGATACTACAAATTGAAAAAAAAACTTCTTGGAAGTTAATAAATTATTCCAATTAATTGCCAAACTATTTGTTGCATTTGGCTGGCCAAAATCTAAATGTCAAACCTAAAAAGCAACAGAAGATATGGTCAACCTGCTGTTGCACCAGTGAGACTACTCAGACTTGATTGAATAGCTTGCAAACCTAGCCGAGATTTGTTAATGCAGAAGGCTGAGATTTTCTGTAAAATATATTCTTGGGAAGAATTCTTTTGAAGTGTAAGCGTAATCCTTTAAAGCATATTTTACTACAAGTGACAAGCAAAAGTAAATTGCATCCAAAATTATTAACAAGAATCAATAACCATGGTACTGCAGTAAGAATTACTGCCAATGCACGCCTGCCCAGATCACACTGATATAAGTTAGAGCAAGCTCATAAAGTACATTGACTAAGAGCGGTAAATGACAAAACAAAAGATGAGATTTCAGAACAGAAGTGGTCTTTGAGGCATTGCATGAAGTTTTAATTCCAAAAATCAAGTGATATTCTCAAACTAAAACATTGGCATAAATAAAAATGTAAAAGCCATTCCAACTATTAAAAATCAAATTACTAACAATAAAATATCAAGAAATGGTCAAAACCTTTGAAATAAAGTGATATGAAGTATGTATGACTTAGGTAAAATATAGCTACAAATAAGTGAAAAAAACTTTCCTTTTTTGCTTAACCTCCTGCTAGGAAGTTCCCATTCAAATAAAATAATCCTTCCTTTTTACTCTACCTAAGCATTCATAATATCATAAACTTCAATTAATTTTTCCCTCCAATGCTGCTGCTAGGTTGGTGAAGTTCTGGTAGAACTGATTAGCTGGGGGAGTCAGGTGACCACTAGGGGAGCTGGTCAAACCAGTGGAAGTCGTGTTTGTTGAGGGTGGGGTCAATGGGAGTTGGTACCATGTGGAAGGGATAGGGGCCAAAAAGACAGCCAGGAAATAAGTTACTTAAAGGGGCCTGCTGGACTGTGGTTCTCAGTGCTGGGATCAGTGCAGGAAAATACCCTTGACAAGATTTGCAAGGTTAAAACTGAAACAAAAATAGCAACTTCTGCGAATTGTGGCATACCTCCATTAGTTTTTCACAGCTCATTTTTCAGAGAAACCAGATAATGTGGCACCATATAGTCTGATTTCTAGGCAATGGTGTTTTTTATTGATTTATATTGGTTTGAAAGCCAGACTTGCTCGTAACTACAGGAAGATTTGGTTTACAAAAATGCAGCTCTCAGAACAGCAAGTCCCAGTTCAATCCTTTAGACTTTGAATAACAGCCTGAACATGGCACTTGCAGTATTAAAACCTGATTGGACTGGAAATACAAGACAGTGACAATGATGGACTCTGAACCAAATAAACTAAGAAGATCCTCTAGGGGGGGAAGGAATAAAAAGAGGAAAACTCAAACATTCAAAGTAAATTTATTATCAAAGTCGATAAATATTACCATATCCTATCCTGAGATCCATTTTTATTCAGACGTTTACAGGAAGAAAAGAGAAATACAACAGAATTTATGGAAAACTATACAAAACAGACAGAGACTGACAAGAAATCGATGTGCAAAGGAAGACAAGCTGTGCAAATAAAAACTAACACTGGGGAGATGAGTTGTAAAGAGTTCTTGAAAGCAAATCTGTAGGTGACAGAAATCAGTTTAGAGTCGTGACGATTGAAGTTATCCATGCCAGTTCAGGAGCCTGACGGTTATAGGGTAATAACTGTTCCTGAATCCGGTGGTGTAGGTCCTAAGGCTTTTGTACCTTTTGCCTGATGTTAGTATTGCGAAGAGGGCATGACGTGGATTGTGAGGTGGGGGCGCATTCCTTAATGATGAATGCTTTCTTGTGGCAGCAGTTCATGTAAATATGCTCAATGGTGAGGAGGGCTTTGCCTGTGATGGACTGGGTTGTATCCTTCACTTTCTGTAGCCTTTTCTGTTCCTGGGTATTGGTGTTTCAATCTCCCTCCTCTAAGCCTATTTGTCACAATCTGAAATATGGACACTTCCTCCCCTCACTTCCCACTAGATGACATTTGACTCACTGAGCCATTGACTTCCTCCAACCTGACTGAACTGCAGGTCACTTGATCAGAATGCGGTAATATTAATGTGTTTCAGCCTGACTGCAATGATTCACAGAGAGTTGTAACTCCTAGCTGTAACCTGGATTACATTACTGATTTAAAATAGAACTGAAGCATATTCCACCATGGACGGTCCCAAGCCTGGCTGCAAAATGCAGAGGCCTAGGCATGGGGCCAGCAACCCCACCCCATAAAAATCCAGAGCTATAGAAATGCCAACAGAAGCTCCAACTCTGGGAGAGGAAGGGCCTTTGAAGGGCAGCTACACCTGGGGACAGCTTGAAAGACTGGCCCAGGACAGGGACTCTGGCAAGGTGCTGTTGGCGGCCTATACCCCAGTGCAGGTGATGGGCTTAAACAATGACAACAAAATCTGTCCAATATAAAAACATTGTGCACTCAGTATTGTTAAGGCAAATTTTAAGATTTTGGCATCCCAAATGTTAATTTTTCACTTCCTCTAACAATGTTTATTTGCACATTGTATAGCTTTGTATATTTACAGACCATTCCCCTCAGTTTCACCATATCATGTAACTTGTCAGCAAGCAACAAATTCAGTCAGCCCGTCCAGCAGCTTTTCTGAAACATCACAAGTTTCCTGAAGTCACTTTGTTTAGCTTGAATCAGAAATCATATTTTCATTTAGCTTTGAAGAAATCACGGTCTGAGTTCAATAACCAGCCAAGCAGGCAGCCTTCCAAAGAGGACACAATTCAATACTCTGTTAAAGGGTTAGCTTTGACCTTTACTCGCAGTTAGGCAGTTGCCCATGAAAGATTGTAAATATATAGAAGAAACTCATGGTACTGAAATTTCCAGAAGCCTTGACATTTTTTGGCAGTAGGCATCTGATCTGTATTTCTTTTGGGATTGAACTTATTAGCTTTCTAAAGACAGACATATGCTTTGCTCTTTCAGATATCTCAAACAAGGGAGAGGGAGGATTAACAGAGACAGCTAAAATATATCAAAGACAAGAGTAGGTGACACTTCATGATTTAAAGTATTAGAAAAAATAAGTGCCGTGGATTTATAGTCAGTATTCATAGTCAGTATTTCTTTTGAGGAGTATTAAAGCTATAAATATACTTGGATATTTCAGGTGCAGTCAGCACTAAAATATATGAAAAGCGATGGATATTTCTGAACAGCAAGTTCTACAAATAGAAATTTAATAAATACCATATTATCTCTTTGTAATGATATTTAAGGGATAAATATTGATCAAGTCACCAACATTGACCCATTTTCATGAGTTCTTTTATGTCCACTCAGCACAGCAGAATGCAACATGGCGTGTCCAATTCCCTACAGCAAAATGGAGTGTTAACTCCCTGTGAGAGTAAGCATTCGGCACGGACTAGAATGGCCGAGATGGCCTGTTTCCATGCTGTAATTGTTATATGGTTATATGACAAAATGGAGTGTCTAGCTCCCTACAGCAAAATGGAGAGTTAATTCCCTATGGCAAAATGGAGTGTCTGACTCCCTCACAACAGTGCCAGTCTCATTTTGTTGATGATCATGTATTTTCTGATGCTACAACTTTCTGACTCAAACACAGGAATCCTATCAAGAGTCACAGCTGACACCCAAGTTCAATGTAACTATCCCCTTCTGTTCAAAATAAACTTATTCTCAAAATATGTGCCGTATACATCACCACATACTATCCTGAGATCCATTTTCTTGGAGGCGTTCATCATAGAACAAAGAAATACAGTAGAACGACTGGGAAAACTTCACACGAGTGACAAACAACCAATGTGCAAAAGAAGACTAAACTGTGCAAATGCACACACACTAAAAAATGATAATCAATAAATAAATAATACTGAGAACATGAGTAGCAGAGTCCTTTGTGGAATCAGTTCATTGTTGAGGGGAGTGAAGTTGTCCATCCTGGTTCAGGAGCCTGATGGTTGAAGGGTAATAACTGTACCTGAAACTGGTGGTGTTGGACCTAAGGCTCCTGGACGTTCTTCCCGATGGCAGCAGCAAGAAGAGGGCATAGCCTGGGTGGTGACGGATGCTGCTTTCTTGTGACAGCACTCCTTGTAGATGTGCTCAGTGGTGAGGAGGGCTTTCCTGTGATGTAGTCCCCTCAATACCAGCATGGATGGAGGGTTCAACTGAAGAATGAAGCCGTAGCTAACAGGACAATATATGTTAGTTCTGAAGGGTATGAATTATGAGCAGTAACCAAAAATTTCCTAGAAGTGCTATTGATCTCCCATTGTCTTCCCCCTGGCATGCATATAATTTCTTTGACAACCCTAACTGGAACATCAAAATCTACCCCCTCATTACCTCAGAGCTTTGGTCAGTCTTTCCTTGAACTTTGATAACTACCTATCCCCTTCCCACCCAGCTGCCTGGTTTCTTTTCCCAGTGTTAACTAATTGTGTAGAACTGTCACTTCTGACTCCTCCAAAAACAGTTGCAAGGATCTCATATTATATTTTGCCAGCGTGATTAAGACCATTGCTTAGCTGCTTCTACTGCTTCCCTTTCTTCGGTTGTACTATCACGCCAAATTTTATTGCTGCCCCTAAACCCAGCTCCAGTTTCAACACTCTCCAGGTTCTGTTATCTCTATTCCTGCCTCTGAGAACCCATCTTATCTAACTCCCTTTCTCTCAGTCTCATCCCTTCTTTCCACACCTACCTCTAACCCCTCTGTCCTTGCAAACTACAGCAGTTCCACCATCAGAGATTGTGGTGTTCTATCTCAGTGTCGATGTCTGGGTCAATGAAAGAATTTTAATGGAGGGGCGGTGCCAGATGAAGCATTTTTACTTAAGAGCTTTGGTACAAGGAATGGTTTTAGAATAAAAGAAAATTTAGAACACAACAGAAAGCTATTCACACCTACATCAGCACTATGAAAGTGCTTCAATGACTCCTATTCATCTATCTCTAGCCCTGCAAATGTTCTCTTCAACTGTTTGAAAATTTGCTTTAGAAGTGTATTGGTGGTCCTGCCTCTGGCACTTTTTCATTTAAATTATGGGATTAAAAACACCCCCTGGGTGTAGCCCTGATTGCTTCACCAATTACCTATTGCCAAAGTGTACTATCATTCTACTGCTTTTTCCTTGTGCATCATCAGCTTCTTTCTCATGAGGTGATGGAAGCTCCCACTTGTTGACAGCATTGCACAGCAAAGGCGCAGGATGCAGCAGAAAACCCAAATCACCCTGTGGGTAACACCCCTGATTTATGTAACTAATAGAGGCATTAACTGAAGAATTTAGCATTGCGCTTAACAACAGCCCTTGTTGTCATAGAGCTATTGAGTCTCAGCATTGGACAGCACAGAAATGCTCCCATGCTCTTGATCCAGACCAAGTCCAAAAATGTCATTAACCCCATTTTGATGAGGGAGGTCAAAGAGTCACCAGCTGAAGCAAGAGGGAAACTATCTTGACCTCTGCTGACTACAAAGTAGGTCTAATCTGTCATCGCCATCTGCAGTGTTTTATTTTGCACCTACATAATTGCTTATACAGGAAGTTAGGAATGTGACAAGGAAGCAAAATAGGAGCACCAAAACTCATAAATAAGATTAAATCTGTAGTTTTACACATAACTATTAGTTCTATTTGAAATACATAAAATTTCCATTAATTCAGAAAGTTAACTTAAAATTAGCAGCCCAAGGTTTAATGTTACAGAGAAAATTCACCATGTACATGTAGTACAGAACAATGTCAAGGAGGTGAATGATCTGAAAGGCTGACAAAAAGAACCATCTGCGGACACTGCTGCCAAAAAATCTTTGGTCCCTTGGGTAATTTTGCTTTTGCGACTGGAGGAATCTCAATGGTGCAAGTTTTCACTGTTGCCTGAAACATGGATGCAGCCTTGTAATATACTAACCTATACAGAATGACTCACATGTTACAAAACTATTAGGTCATGAGGACTAAAGGCAGGAGTAAGTCATTCATTGTTTACTGCCTTCTCTCAGTGTGATAAGATCACAGCCCCACTTTTCACTTCAACACCGCTTTCCTGCTGTAACTACCGGTACATTTCCCACTATTTCCTTAAGATCCAAAGGTCAATTGATTTCTATCATATTCCATTTTTCATCTGTCTCTAAATTAAGTCAACACATTTTCAGACCAAATCTTGGATTTGACAGAAATTAAAGTTTGCAATACATGGATTTATTTTAGAACCACTGAATATTTCTCCTAATTTGCCTGTCTGATGGATATGGGATTGCAAAGAATCATCTGAATTATTACTTCACCCAACTGGTCAAAATGAGAATTACTTCAGTTTTTCTCACCTTAATTTAACAACATGTCTTTCTTTCTGTTACAGATTTATCAACCTTTTTCTGAAAGACATCTATGATATTTATGTAAAATATCCCCTATGGCATTTCATTACTCCCTGGAATTTAGCAGAAATTTTTATTATGTTTGTCGATACCTTTTGCCATGTTTTATATTAATGGTCCATGATTCAGGACTGCAGCTCAGAAAGAAAAAAGAATCAGAATCAGGTTTATTAATACTGACGTATGTCATGAAACTTGTCATTTGCGACAGCAGTGCGGTGCAATACAGTAAAAACTGTTATAATGAGTAAAATAAGTAGATACATAAATAAAAGGAGAGAAAATTAGTGAGGTAGTGTTCAGGGATTCGTGGCAGAAATCTGATGGCGGCGTGAAAGAAGCTGTTCCTAAAATGTTGAGTATGTCTTCAGGCTCTTGTAGTCGCCCCCTATTGGTAGTAATGGGAAGAGGGCATGTCTTGGGTGAAGGTCGTTCTTAATGATGGATGTCACCTTCTTGAGGCATGGCCTTTTGAAGATGTCCTTGATGGTGGGCTGGCTAACACCCATGATGGAGCCAACTAAATCTACAACCCTTTGCAGCTTGTGTAGATGTACAGAAGAAACATCTTCTGTAAATCTGCAGCACTAAACATCTTTATTTTCATATGGAAAGAGCTTGCACTTAATTACATTTAAAACTTCTCCTGATGGCATACTTGAAAATCTTACCTTTTTTATGGATTTTTTTACTATTACCCATGCATATTTTGAGTTAAACGGAATTATAAACACCATCATTATCACTTGATTGGAACAAGCACAAATGGCAAAAATGGTGAAAGGCTATCCATGCTATGAAACACAATTCAGGAACTTTCTTAAACCCACAAACAGCATTCTCTGAGATGATTTGGTTCTGGAATGATTCATCATATGGAAAAAATAAGCAAGGGTGTCCACTCAATGGAAATAGAGTATATAGAATCACAGAGCTATACAACATGGAAGTAGGCTCTTCAGACAAACCCATCCATGCTGACTAAGATGTCTAAACCAACTATTCCTATTTGGCCCATACCAATCTAAACCTTATCTATCTATATACCTGTCTAAGTGTCTTTTAAACATTATAATTGTGCCCTTCTCTACAACTTCTTCTGGTAGTGCATTCCATATATATCCATCACCCTCAGAGTGAAAATATTGGTCACAGGTCCATTTTGAATATTTGCTTTCTCACCTTAAAACTTGCTCAGCCTGAGAATAAGTCAGTGAACATAAAGCTTGTCTATGTCGCTCAAAGTGTAGAATGAGGCGGTTCTGCGCCAACTGTCTGAGAATCCCATTGCCTTGCTTATTCCCCTTTAACCTATGGTCTCTCACATGCCCCTCAACTCTACCCTCATTTTCCTATCACGACCCCCCCACCCACACACAGACGCATACATTCACACACTGCGCACTATTACCATCACCAAAGAATTTGCCAAAATTAGTGTGTCATTTCGATGTGGGAGGAAACCAGAGCACCTGGAAAAACCGTTCACATGGTCACAAGGACTCCACATGGATAGCACCTATAGTCAGAACTGAACCTGCATCACTGGAGGAGTAAGGCAGCTAGACTGACTGTTATGACATTATGCCACCCAAGTCAAGGCAAATGATATGAGTCCCTAATTGGAATTACTGTCCAAATTTCTGAAAGTAGTACAGTGTGAGGATAGAGAAGGTGAGGGGGAGTATGTATGCTGCGGTGGAGTGGGGGGAGATAAGGAACAGTTATGGCATAAGGGATTTATGGAGTAGAAACAATACAATTACATAGTAGAATGGTAGATTTTGCATGAATATCAGAAATGACAAATAGCCAAAGAATCCCTAAAATGGAATGGCGAATGGTAGATCTGTGGATGTTCTCTATATGGATTTTAGTAGGGTATTTGCAATCAATTGCCCAATGAAACTAAGACAGAGGATAGTGGTCGATGGGACTTATTCTGACTGGAAGTCTGTGACTAATGTGCTCTACAGATAACCATACAAGGACCTCTGTGGTTTGTGGTGTGTGTATATAAATGACCTGGATGAGAATATAGATTGGTGGTTTATAAGGTTTTGCCAAAGTTTGCTGGTGTTGTGGATAGCATACAAGGCTGGCAAAGGATACAGCAGGCAATAGATCAGTTGTAGATATGAGTGGAGAAATGGCAAATGGAGTTTAACCCAGTCAAATGTAAAATGTTGTACTTTGGGAGATCAAATGCAAAGAGACCCTTAGCAGTGTTGATGTACCGGGGGATCATGGGGTCCAAGTTCATACTGCCCTGAATGTGGCTGCCCAGGTTGACGGGGTTGTGAAGAAAGCATGTAAGATGCCTTTATTAGTTCAAGAGGCAGCAAGTTAATTTGCAGCTTTATAAAACTCTTGATAAGCTGCATCTGGAGAATTGCATTCATTTCTGATTATAAGAAGGATGTCAAAGCTTTTAGAAGGTGCAGAAGAGTTTTAAAAGGATCCTGCTGGCTTAGAGGTCACGTGCTAAGAGAGGTTGAACAGGCTTGGGTTGTTTTCTCAGGAGTGGTGAAGGCTGAGGAGAGATCTCATAGAGGCTTATAAGATTATGAGAGGCATTGACAGAGTTGAGAGTAAGTATCTTTCTCCCAAGGTTGAAATGTTTAATACCAGGTGGCATGTATTTCAAGTGAGAAGAGTTGAGTTTGGGTGAAATGTAAGGGGCAAACCTTTTACATGGACATTGGTGGGAATACACTGCCTGGCATGGTGATGGAGGCAGACATGGTGGGAATGTTCAAGAGGCTTTTAGCTGGGTACACGAATGTGCAGGAAAAAGAAGGATATGGACATTGTGTAGGAGGAAAGGATTAGTTTAGCTGGGCATTTGATGATTAATTTAATTAGTTTGATACAAAATTGTGGGCTGAAGGGCCTGTTCCTGTGTTGTACTGTATTATGTCCTGACTCAAAGAGGCGTGTAAGCAAGGCACGTTAGAAACAAATGATTCAAGAACCATTCTAAGTGTGAAAAACAGCCAGCAGGACAATCTGAATGTTCTCCAGTATATGCAACATTTCATTAGTGTGACAGTTTTCCTCATTTTCTTCAAATTATTTGTGCTTTACTCTTATTTTTTTTCCCTTTTCCTTTACACGTGTTTAGCATTAGCCCTTCTTTACCTGAAGCACATTTCCCTTTCTAGTTTTTCACTTTGACACCATGCTGGAATTGAACCACAGCACATGAGGGCTTGGTTCACTATGTGACTTGGTACTAATCCCTGCCATGGACAGGGGTTTCTTTTACACATCACAACAAGACTTCCATGTTATTTGTTCTTATGAACCAGTTGGTAATCTTTATGGAAGGATATAATGGATTTGTTCAGGCCCCATTCCAAGAAGTTGAATGTAAGTTGATGCTCCAATAAAATAGGGAGAGTGTCTGATGCTTTGGAGATCCTATCTTTCAGATGAGCTTCAATTGAATATAACTACATCTCATTCGTGTGAAGAAAAGCAGTGCCCTGGCCAAATGTTGTCCCTCAGACAACATTACTAAAACCTCGTCATCAGTGTGTTGTTTGTTGGAGCTTGCCATACACATACTGGTGGCTTCACTAACAGAATAGCCATAATGATGATACTTCAAGTTTTAGGAATCTAAATAGCACATAAATAGTTGCATTCAGATTCTGTTCCAGACAGTGAACGTCTCATTTGGTTTCAGATTAACCAACTATGGATAAACGTATATATATTCTGTGTACTGCTGACTTTTCTAAAATTTGTTTTTTTTAATCTTTCTATTTAGCTTGTTGTTCTGTGTCCTCTTGCTATCATGACAAGATTAGAGCTGTGTTTTATTTGTTCATTCCTTCCAAGTTGGATGTGAAATACCCAACTTGGGTTCCTTTGACTGTGTATGGACCTCATTTCTGGTACATACTACCTGCCATTTCACATTTATATCTCCCCTTTGCAGTTCACCAGATATTGACAATGCCATCATTTGGCCATGACCTTTTTTGACACCTCATAGTAAGTGTGAACTTACTTTTCAGCAATAATGTCAGGACATAAATCACAATCAAGTCTTGTACTATCTTCAAATGACGACTACTCACAACACTTGGATACAATACTGATGAATGTCCCGATATCAGGTATGGGAGATGATTTGTAAATGAAGATTTGTTATACATGCAAAACTACATTCTCCATCATATTTAGAGAGATGACTATAAAAAATGCTTTGTGGAGAACCTAATTCAATTCTTTCACAAATATCTTACGGCAGTTGAATCCAGTCTATTACTATGAAGAGGATCAATAGACAACATAAAGGCATAAAATGTGAAATGTGAAGGGATATTTATGTTCACTTGTTAAAAATTATCTATGATGCATATTCAGAACATGGACCAAAAATCTAAAACAAAAGATTCTGATTTCTCTGTACAGTAATGACATTAACAATAAAAACAATTTCTGATTAGGTAGGGTTTTAGATGTTCTGTCATATTTCAGAGATACAGAAGAAAGTACTAATATTGAGAAAGAGGATGGATCAAGAGGGTCAACCAGGAATTTGGAAAATAAGGCACATTTTAATAAATTCTTCATGGAAGTGCAGAAGTAAGAGGGTCCCAGAAGGGAAGAAGGTAGGGTCTAGATGGCAAAACTGCAGCTGTCTAACGTGTAGGGGATTGTTTGAAAACTTACCATCATCATTAACTTTCAAGTACTTGCTCTCTCTCAAATATTTCAATATGGACTTTGACAGACAGTGGGGGCTTTATTTGAAGAATAATAATGCATCTATACCAGATCTAATTTAAATTTTAAAGATATAATTTGTAGAAGTATATATATATATTTCATTCTGACAAAGTCAAGAGGCAAAAAAAGGTATCTTATTTTACCCTATTACAAATAGGAAGGAAATAGGTCATGTGACTTTACTTCCATGAAAGCAATGTCATTGGCATTTACTATGTTCATGTAGCAGATGAAAAACTTAAGATAATAGATTTTAGGCACAATGTCAAAATCCCTTTCATTTTATTTTGGTAATTCATTGCCTTACCAATCTTTTTAGATTTTAAAAATTGGATCATGACTCCAAGAAAGGAGGACATTGCAGAGATTTAAACAAGAAAAGCAGAAAAATAGTAAAAGTTATTGCATATAGTTATAACTACTAATATTTAATTACTACTAATTTAATAACTACTATTTATTTAATAAATACTAATATTTAATGTTTTTTTCCACACTGAATACTGTATGCAATAAACCAACCTGACTAGTGTATAGGTAACTTTGATAAAGTATTGCTTATGCCAAAAATATCTGATTTAAATTCAGTAATGCTAACCAACCTTAATGCAATATGTACAGATTTCATTTTTACTGTGGAGTCACCAAAAGTGATGACACAGAGGTGACCTATTAGTTGATAGTGTTTTTCAATTAGACTTCACATAATAACTGCTGACCAAAATGAAGCCTTTAGGTTGGGTTCAGAATGTTTTATTAACTTATATAACTATTTCATGCAGCAAATTAAATAGCAAGAATGGTGTAATCATAATGAATAAATACAGGATGTCATGGAAAAGTGGAGCTGTGGTCAGCCATTGAACAGCAGAACAGACTTAAGGGGCCTAAGACATTGAATCCACGTTGTTAGCAAAGTGTGAATATGTTTGAGGACTGTGAAAATGGGTGTTCCATACAAAATGATGGGAAGATTAGTATTTGCATATGTTATGATTGCTGCATAATCTTTAATTTCATTTGATTTGCTGTGTTTCATTGAATTAAAATGTTAAAACAGGGCATCAAATGCATATAAAATACTTCTCAGAACTATTGTTTAAGTTCAGTTATTACCAACATAGTTTTTTTTTGCTGTGGATATGTGTCTATTATTGTGGGAAGACAAGTTTCCATGAGAAGGGAGAAGTTTATTAATCCCCAAAAACATGTAAACTCAGATAGTCCATAAACCTATTTCCAGCATATATTTCAGTCTCAGCCTTTCACTTCCTTGCCATATATTTTGTTTTGCCAAGGTATTATGTATCCAAAGCATTTATTTTTTGTTATAACTGTACCTTCTCAGTAATAGTCTTAATATTATTTTTATTACTTGTTTGAACGACTCTATTCTATTTTTTAAATCAATAATATTTCTTATGTTCTTTTGTCAATATTTTCCTTTGTTTGCTTTTGATTAAAACTGCAGCTAAAATATTAATCAATATTGCACGGTGTCTAATGTGGAATATTAAATCATTATCTGGATGAGAATGAGAATAATTGGTTTTATCTTTGAAACTGAAATGAAATAAATGATGGTGGATTAGTTTCTCAGTCAGTCTCATAATTAGCATTATAATATATGCATGGTAGATTTGAGACCAGACCAAATATAACCAATTTAATAATTTTTCGAAATTACTAAATTAGTATGCTTATGTGTAAAAATAAGAGTCTGCAATCTTGATGTAAAATTCCATTAAGTTTTCATTCTGTTCATTGCTAGCCTGTCAGTGAATATTTTATCTGTGAGGTTTCATTGTGGAAACAGCTCCAGTGATTAATGTAATCATCTCATCCTGACTACTTATGTCAATATTCTGTGCAGAATTCATGCTATAGTGCTCAAAGACAATACGTAAGACCACTAAAATTGTTCAATTATTTCTACGTGACTGAGAATGCATTGACAGAGTAAGACCTGTATTATTTGACAGTGCTGAAAGCCTTGTGACTTATTTTGGTTGCAAACATTTTTCCCGAAAACATTCTCCATTCTTTTTTTCATTTTGGCCTCAATGAGATGAGAGTTAAGTTGAGGTATCTTGAAACATTATATAACATGGCTCCCAGAGAGATGTGCAAAATATCCTAATGAATGCGCACCACCCTTGTCTAGACACGATATAAAGGAGAGAACTGTAAAAGCTAGAAATCTGAAATAAAATCCAAAGATGCTGGACGAGGAAGCACTTAAGATGAAGGAAAAAAATAGGGTAAACGTTTCAGACAGATGACCTTTCATGGAATTATCATACGTGAAATAAGCACACAAATGAAAACAGCATTTAGTAAACACTTAAATATTTATTTGGTCATTTTTAACTAGATATTAAGACCAAAGAGTTTAAATAATTTATTTTAACTATAAAAGGCTACAATAGGCAATGTTACTAAAAACAGAAGTTCACTTTTCAAAGACAATATAGCTTTAGATCATATAAACTCTTTGACTTCTGAAATAGTTCTTAATCAAAATAATGTCAGTTTTTTTTACTAGAGCATACCCCTTTGCTCTAATTGAGAATGAGCAGTGAAAGGCAGACGACGAGAAAACGCGGAACCAACCTTCAGGAAAATGGGCAACAAAAGGGGATTGCATTTTAACCAGAACCCCTTTCACATATACAGATTAAATATGGAACCTGCTGCAAAAACGTCTATGTTTCCTTGCTCCGAATTCAAGAAATTGCTTTTCAAATACCACTTCTCTGCCCCCAGCGACTTACGACACAATGAGAGCTTCTTGCCTAAGAAGCATCTTTTGGTATTAGCTTATCTATTTTCCTAAAAATACAATTACTGTATTTAAATTATAATCGGCACTACGGACTGGCTAACTGCAAAATAGCGCTGAGCTAAAATAAAAGCTACCGATTTTTAATTTTGCTTACGTTGATTTAAATCGGTCAGAAATCATCCAAAGGACTTCCATACTGGTGCAATTTACAGATTCAGAACGTGCAACCGAGTATTGAGACAGCGAGGGTAACCACTTCAATTATATTTGCCTCAACTATTCTTGAATGATGTCTCGAGTTGCTTTTCCCTCAACGAAGAATATTCCAAGATATTAAGTAGTCACTTGGCTTAATTCGTTTCCCCCTCTAGATAGAGCTAATGAACAAATGCGTATCATATACAATTACAAAACTGATTCGAATCTGTTTCGTGTTATTACTTTTATTGCACTTGGTTTAAGCTTTATAAACGTTTAATTCTATCTGATGTGTCTATACAATCCGAGTATTTGTTGGTAGTCCGAAGAACAGTTTTCGAAACAATATGCCTAACCCTGGGATAGGCGTATCTTTCTGAGTTTGACAAAGTACAAATAAATGGCGACCACGGGTAATGAACTACCCCGCCCCCACATTTACAATACAACAAGGACCATTGACTAGTGACATCTTCCACATACCCTGACAATAAACCATACAAAACACAATCCAGCCGTCTGTGGTCGGTGACCCAGAGCCCAGTCTCTCAGCATGCACCAGTGTTAAGTCAGTAGGCCCCTTTATCTTTGAAAACATTTTTCAGCTGAACTTGGTCAACCACTTATGATAGTGGCCCACCAGTTGTCCTCACGTCAAGTTCCTGCGTCGATTTGCTGCTCCCGCCCTGGGTAGACTTCCACCTCAGCAACACCACCTCCTTAAAGTACTTCACGGTGTTGTTTTTAACCGTCACAAAAAACACCGTATTAATCATACTGTTGCTCATGGCAATGCACTCAACCATGTAAAACACCGCTATGTAGTGTTTCTCTTTCAGAACGAGGGTCGGGTAGAAATCCCGAACAATTGTAAATCCGTAATAGGGCGCCCAACACAATATGAAAACAGTTAGAATGCCCAGGAGCATGAGCACAGTCTTCCTCCTGCACCTCAGCCTTCTCCTAATCTGTTCAGTCTCGTTGCCCGGCACGCGCTTAAACCAGAGCTCTTTGGAGATCTGAGCATAGCAGAGACCCATGGTGACTGAGGGTCCCACGAACTGCAAGATAAAAATGAACAGGAAGTACGACTTGTAGGATATTTGCTGGTCGGTGGGCCAGATTTGGCCGCAGAACACCTTGTCCTGAGCATGGGTGTGAGGAATGATGGTCTCGGCGGCGAAGTAGGCGGATGGGATGGCCATGAGCAGAGAGCCGAGCCACACCACACCGATCAGCACCCAGGCAGTCTGATAATTCATTCGAGGCTTCAGTGGGTGCACGATCGCCAGATACCTGGGGTAAAGAGAAGGAACACGAGAACCCATCAAAATACAGTTTTGTAATGAAGAACCGCCGAATCACCCCATCGAACGGTAATGCGCCACTATGTGACACCGCAATTCGTCCAAAACAATACAGATTTTCACAACTTTATAATCATTTAGCATCTAAACCCATTAATACATAATCCACAGTTTGCCGCTATATCAGAAAGTAATCAAACTCCATAAGACTGGTGTTGAAACTCCAGGAAACTCAAAAATTTAACAATACTGTTATGACATGACAACTCACTATTAGATGATCTACCACTAAATCAATTACTGTATTAATATCGTAATCTATCAGAAAGTAAGTTGGATCAATACCTTCAACCCACTAACCCGTCCCTCCACACCCCGACCACCACTACTTTATCATTTCCCGTCAGTTTCGCCTTATGTGGCGTCACTTTATGGGCATACAATCAATCTAGGTATATGTTATCTTATTATTTACATTTCTTATGTGTTTTTTAAATTATTGTGTTCTTCATCTTATTGTGACTTTGCGTGGCATCGGAACCAGAGTAATAATTATTTCGTTCTCCTTTACACTGGCGTACTGGAAATGACATTGAACAATCTTGGCTTCTGAGTCAGTAATTTAACAATATGTGCGACAGTCCATCGCTAACATAACCTTTCCCCGTGTGATACTGTTATCCGCAGCTACACGCCAAGATGTGTACCTCACCTCCCGTAAGTAGTTATTTATCGCCATATCACAGTTTGCGAGATTTACTATATATATATATTAAATGTACAGGAATTGAATGTGAATCCACTCGAAAGAAATTAAAGCGCAAAGTGATGATTTTTTTTACTGAAGTGGAAACGACAGACAGGGGTATCCAGCGAAGGGATCCAAGACTCAGGGTTTGCAAACGCCTAAAAGAAATTATGTTGAAAATTTTGTGGCTAAGGAGACAACGGAAAGTTCTGAGCAACTCAGCAGCATGTGTAGCGAGATTAACCATCCACCCGAAGCGTCTTTCTCTGCAGACGCTGCCTGGCCTGCTGCACATTCCAGCACTGTGCGTGACATTTACCACGGCGGAGTGAAAGGGGCCGTTTTAAAAAAGCACAAACTCCTTCTTTTGGTATGAAACGGCAAGCCCAACGTTTTGCTAAGGAGGAGGTGGAAAATGCGGACTTCATCCTACAGCCTCCACAAACGGAAGGTGGCGGGGTGGGGGGGGGGGGGGTTACGGGGAGGATAGGCAGAAAGAAAGAGTAAAACAGGGAATAATTCTGTGCCATCCAGATACTTTGTTGTTGACGGAACCGCCTCATGTTCTGTATTATCTTTGTGAAAGTTGAAGATTTCAGAGAGGAAAGTACCATCTGGTGCTGACAGCATTTAGCGTGATCGATGAAAACGCGTGAAATGGAAATCATTTTCCTCTTAAAACTGGGTTCTACTTAACCCGGTGCAAGAAATTGCCGTGCCGTGTGCAAGAAATTGTAAAATTGTTTCACTACCAAAAATAAGCCACGTGCATCAAAATGAATGACATCGATTCATTCACAAAAATCATCCCTGTTTACTCACACCCAACAGTCCGAATGAAGCGGCTTCTCTTTGTTTAACTGTTTTTTTGTGTGTGAAGACTCACCGATCTATGGCAATGGCCAGGAGTGCATTTGTGGACACATACAGAGAAACGGTCCGGAGGTAATTGACGGAGGCACAGAGAATGTGGCCGTGCTCCCACGACAGCTGCTTCACTACGTAGTAATCCATCTCAAAGGGGCAGCACACAATGGCAACCACGAAATCCGAGATGGCCAGGTTGGCGATGAGCAAGTTCGTTAGGTTTCGGAGCTTCTTACAGCGAGCGAGGGTGGCGATGAAGATGAAGTTACCAACACCGCAGATGAGCATGATGCAGACTAACGCGACCCCGACAACTGTCCTGGCCGCCCTGAAGGTCTGGTCTGCCGTGAAGTCCTGCTTCTCCGACCGTAAAACATCGTAGTCAGAGTCCTCGCAGCTCAGATTCTGAGACTGAAGCAGATTTCTCAGATCCAGCTGGTCGGAGTAGGTCTGGTAAACTTCGAGCAAGTCGTTACAACGGTCCCCCATTGTAGCATCGATTTTAGTCCCAGCGTTTCAAAGCAGAAAGCACTATAAACATAAATAACAGAACACTCAATACTTAGATAAACATTTAGATAGTGAGCGGCACTGGAGATATAGTACAAATTATTCCAGCCAGGAACACGAACCGTAGTAGATATTTACAATCGCTAAACAAACTTCAGTGTCGTTTTAAAAAAAAGATCAACGGCATATATACTTAAATTCTACTTCGGTAATAAATCTGGGGGAGAATACAAAGTAATTTTGCAAGAGAAGATTTTACCATTTAAGACTGTTTTCATAATGGCGATATGCATCAGAGGTAGTCATATAGAACCAAGTTTATATTTAATTTTCTGAAAAAAACTATTTTAGACGACCGAAATGCAGTATTTAGCTGATTTTGTTTTCAATATTGACTACACAGAACATTAGCATTTCCATTAACATTTATCCGCAGTCTCAGAAATCAGAAGTTAATGCATTCCTGAAGGAACAAAATTTCATTTATTGAACATTATAGTTAAAAAGATCCATCAGCTTTGCTTTTAATGCGTACAGCTCTTTTGTGAAATTCACTGCTTATACGAGGAAATCTTCCGTTACCATGACTAAAGTTTATCCAGTTTTCCAAGCCTTGTTCTATCACTCGACCTCGCCACTTCAGCCTCCGGCATGGGTCTGTCGATTGCACTTGGCCATCGCGTTTTCTTGACCAGTGTCTTCGCCTCACGCAATGCGCCAGTGCCTGTGGGAGGAAGAACGGTGCAAGGTTCGACAGATAAAAGAGACAGTGGATTTTGCTGCATCAGATTCTTTGCGGAGGACAACATCTGGCCACAATCAATGGTAAATATCAACAAAGCGAAGCCTCTGACGCAATTCCCCCACAACTGAAACTGGTCTTTTGTACACCTGAGACATACATCCCTTTTGCGGTTCCAAAGCGTAAAAGCGCTTAAGTTTTATTTTAATTTTTTAAAATATTTAATTTTAATTTTTGAATGCTATTCGGAATCTGGAGACATTTGGCGCCGCTTTTCAATATTTGAACGTCTCTCCCAATACTGGTGTTCAACTGGTTATCCGCGAAGCAATGCTAAAGTAAGTGCAACATACACAAAATGTTGGAGGACTCTGAAACAAGAGAAGATCGGCGAATGCTGGAAATCCGAGCAAGACACACAAAATGCTGAAGGATCTCTGCAGGCCAGCAGCCTCTGTGGTAAAAAGTACAATGGACGTTTCGGGCCGAGCCCTCCGGCAGGACTCTGAAGAAGGCCCTCGGTCCGAAATGGCGACTTGCCATTTCCATAGATGCTGCCTGACCTGCCAGGTCTCTCCACCATTTTGTGTGAGCGCTGCTTCGGATTTCCAGCATCTGCAGAATTTCTCATGAACTAAATTAAATGGCTAAAATGTTATTATCAAGGACTTACTTTGTGACAGTCCATCACAGGTTCTGACTCGATTAGTTATTATCCTCCTTCCTCTACCAAGGTAGAGGGGCCATCTCTCTGGCCTTTGAGACAGAAGGGGATATTTTCAATGTCCACCTCAAGTGTTTTACATGATATCTCATTTGATGCCCCAGTACAGTTTTGAGGGAATTCTGCGATATTAGAAGTGCTGTTTTTCCAATGAGATGTCGACCTCGTAGATGGGCGTAAAGGATCCATGACGGGCATTTCAGCAACAGCAGTGGAAATCTGTTGCCAGCCAATATTTAGCCTCATATAACTTCATGAATAAAATAATTTTCTCATTATAGATTTAAGGGAAAATGATCTGTTCTAAAGTTGACTTGTCTCTTATGTTACCAGAACATAACACTTAATTGGGTGGAAACTATTTTTGGAATTCTATATTGCTATGAATGGTCCTACATAAAGTAAAAGAAAATTATAGACTTATTATTTTTCAAAGGGAGAAAAATAGTTTGGAGTAGGATTGATGGAATAATAAGATTTTTTGAGTTATCATTATACATTAACACCTACAAAGGCTCTACATGCAATCATTTCATGGAGTCATACTTTCTTACTAATGGAATGACACTGAGGTTCTGCATGACCGTTCACTGATTTGATGACTTTTGTCATGGTTTCTTACTTAACAGATATGATTGTGTGAATGCTGCTTCAAACAAATGTTGAAGGCATTTAGCTTTAGCTATGGTTTCCTTGAGGTTGCAGCTGCACAGACTGTGGTATTAGTGTTGTGATGTGCGAATGGGACGTAAAATTAAAATCTGTCTTTCTTCATAAGAAGCGGAATATGGAGCAGGAAATGAGTCATTGCTTGGTGCAGAAATACAAGAGGTATTGTGGTTATGCGTTCTACTTTTGCTGAAGATTATTGCATGCCACTTTTGATTGTGAATATTACTTGCCTTTATTATTAGCCCTCACCTAAATGTTGCCAGTTAATTCTGTAGGTGTTGGTTACTTTCCATCTGCTGGTGAATTGCAAATATAATTAAACATTCTGCAATCATCAACATGTACTCTCATCTTCAGCCATGATAGAAGGCAGGTCTTTGATGAACCAGCTGAATATGGCTGGGCTTAGGACACTTGCGACTAATATCAAAGAAGATAATGAAAGCTTTTTCAAGTATGTAAAGGGTAAAAGAGAGTTGAGGGTAGACACAGGACCAATAGAAAATGATGCTGGAGATACTGTAATGAGAGATGCAGAGATGGCAGAGGAACTGAATGTGTATTCTGCATCAGTCTTCGCAGTGGAAGACATCTGCAGTACAGTATACCAGACATTCAAAAGTGTCAGAGAGGTGGAGTATGTGCAGTGAAAATTATGACTGAGGTGGTGCTCAGGAAGCTTAATGGTCTGAGGGTAGATAAATCTCCTGGACTTGATGGAATGCACCCTTGGGTTCTGAAGAAAGTAGCTGGAGAGATTGCGGAGGTATTAAGAATAATCTTTCAAAAATTGATAGATTCTGGCACTGTACCAGATGACTGGAAAATTGCAAATGTTACTCCGCTATTTGAGGAGGAGAGGCAGCAGAAAGGAAACTGTAGACCTGTTAGCCTGACATCAGTGGTTGAGAATTTGGTGGAATTGATTGTTAGCAATGTGATTATGGAGTACCTGGAGGCACATGACAAGGTAGGCCAAAGTCAGCATGGTTTCCTGAAAGAAAAATCCTGCCTGACTAACCTACTGCAATTTTTTGAGGAAATTACAAGCAGGGTAGACAAAGGAAATACGGTAGATGTAGTGTACTTGGATTTTCAGAAGGTCTTTGACAAGGTGCTGCAATGAGGTTGCATAGCAAGCTAAGAGCCCATGGAATTACAGGGGAATTACTAGCATGGGTGGAGCATTGGCTGATCGGCAGTAAACAGAGAGTGGGAATAAAGGAATCCTATTCTGGCCTGATTCCAGTTACCAGTAGAGTTCCACAGGGGTCAGTGTTGGGACTGCTGCTTTTTATGATGTATGTCAATGACTTGAACTATGGGATTAATGGATTTGTGGCTAAATTTGCCGATGATACAAAGATAGGTGGAGTAGCAGGTAGTGTTGAGGAAACAGAAAGCCTGCAGAGAGACTTAGATAGTTTAGGGGAATGGGCAATGAAGTGGCAAATGAAATACAATGTTGGGAAGTGTATGGTTATGCACTTTGATGGGAAAAATAAACAGGCAGACTATTATTTAGATCGTGAGCAAATTCAAAATGCAGAGATGCAAAGGGACTTGGGAGTCCTTGTGCAGGATACCCTAAAGGTTAACCTCCCGGATGAGTTGGTTGTGAAGAAGGTGAATACAATGTTGGCAATCATTTCTAGAGGTAGAGAATATAAGAGCAGGGATGTGATGTTGAGGCTCTATAGAACATTCATGAGAACACATGGAGTATTGTGTGCAGTTTTGGGCTCCTATTTTAGAAAGGATATACTGACATTGGAGAAGGTTCATAGAGCATTCTCAAGAATGATTCCAGGAATGAAAGGGTTATTGTATGAGGAACGTCTGGCAGCTCTTGGGCTGTATTCCCTGGAGTTCAGGAGAATGAGGGGGGAATCTCATAGAAACATTCCAAATGTTAAAAGGCCTGAACAGATTAGATATAGCAAAGTTATTTCCCATTGTAGGGGACTCTAGGACAAGAGAGCATGTCTTCAGGATTGAAAGACATCCATTTAGAACAGAGGTGCAGAGAAATTACTTTAGACAGAGGGTGGTAAATCTGTGGAATTTGTTGCCATAAGTGGCTGTGGAGGCCAAGTCATTGGGTGCATTTAAGGCAGAGATAGGTTCTTGATTAGCCAGGGCATCAAAGGGTATGGAGAGAAGGCAGGGGAGTGGGGATGACTGGAAGAATTGGATCAGCCCATGATTGAATTGTGGAGCAGACTCAATGGGCCAAATGGCCTACTTCTGCTCTTACTTCCTTGAGTCCTTGAGGAACTCCTGTAAAGACGTCCTAATGCTGGGATGACTGAACAGAAACCATCACAGCCATATACTACACTTAGTGCAAGCTAACCACAAGAGCATTTTTGCTGTAATGTCCATTGTCTACATAGAATCAAAATCAGAGTCAGGTTTATTTTCACAGACATAAATTGTGAAATTTGTTGTTTTATGGCAGCAGTGCAGTGCAGATATTAATAATCAATGTACATTACAATAGATGGAACTGCAGATGGATGACCTTTGGCACATTCAGGAGAATGAGGAGGAGCTACAGGGAGGTAGTTACCACTCTGTAAGGAGGAAAGTACGTGGGAGACTGTCAGGAGAAAGAAGGGAATAGGCAGCCAGTGCAGAGTACCCCTGTGGCCGTTCCCCTCAATATTAAGTATAATGTTGGAGGAAATGACCTAACAGGTGAAACTGCAATGATTGGTTGTCTGGCGCTGAATCAGGCTCTGTGGCTCAGAGGAGAAGGAGGGAGGAGAGAAGTGCAGTATGATAGGGAATTCCATAGTTAGAGAAATAGTCAAGGGATTCTGTGGGTATGAAAGAGACACCTGGATGGTGTGTTGCCTCTCAGGTGCCAGGGTCAGGGATGTCTTGGATCAACTCTACAGCACCCTAAAAGGGGAGGGTGAACAGCTAGAACTCATGGCACATATTGCTATAAACAGCATAGGTAGGAAAAAGGAGGAGGTCCTGAAGAGAGATGAAAGGGAGTTAGGTAGAAAGCTGAAAAGCAGGACCTCAAGGGTAGGGATTCTTGGATTGCTGCTTCTGCCATGTTTCAGTGAGGGTGAGAATAGGATGATTTGGCAGATGAATGTGTGGCTGAGGATTTGGTGCAGGGGACAGGGTTTCAGATTTCTGGATTAATAGGATCTGTTTTGGAGAAGGTATAACCTGTATAAAAAAAAAGGGTGGGTTGCTTTCAAGGGGCACCAATATCCTTGAGAGGAGGCTTGCTACAGTTATTGGGGAGGATTTAAACTAATTTGGCAGGGAGATTGGAACCAGAGTGATAGGGCTGAGGATGGGGCAGTTGATACATATAAGTAGATATATTGTAAGTAGTGAGACTGTAAGGAAGAACAGGTGTCTTCAGGCTCCTACACCTCCTCCCCGATGGTGGTAATGAGAAGTGGACATGTCCTGGATGGTGATGATTCTGAATGATGGATGCTGCCTACCTGAGGCAATGCCTTTTGAAGATGGCCTCCATGGGGAGGCTTGTGCCTGTGATGGAGCTGGCAGAGTCTACAAACCTCTCAGCCTCATTGCAATTCTGTACACAGCCACCCCCATACCAGACAGTGATGCAAACAGTCAGAATGCTCTCCACGGTACCTCTTCAGAAATTTTCTAGAGTCTTTGGTTACATCTCACATCTCCAAGATATCAATGGCACTTTGATCTCACTTCTGGACTTCAGTTCCTTGATCCATATTTGGAATGATGGTGAGATGAGGTTTGGAGTAAAATAGACCTGGTGAAATCCTGACTACACATTGGTGAACAAGTTATTGAGAGATAGTTTGATGATCGTTTTGATCACTTTGTCTTATATGGACTGCAGTCTGATTGGCTGAGGTTTCTGGTGCCTGATTATTGCCGCATCATGGGATCACTGCAGGAACTCCACAGAAAAATATTCCCGTGCTGAAATCATCTTCAGCTGCTTCATCAATGAGTTACACTTTGTTATAAGGATAATTCCATAATGGAAAAGGAAACAAAAGAAAGTCAAGAGAACTTATTTTATTGCAGGAAATTATATAAAATATATTGTCCACAATAAATGATATCGGAAGCTAAAATTACTTTTGAAAGGAGACCAGCGGTAAAGCTGTTGGAATGAGCATTAACGTGAGAACAATTAGTAGTACTTTCAGAGGGTCAGCAACAGGTAGGGTAGACCTAATGTTCTGACCATTTTAAGAGTCTGAGTCTTTAATAGAACTTGTTTCAGTGCTCTATTGCAGCTTGGGTTAATAAATTAAAAAAAAGATTTGAAGTTCAACCTATAGTTCAACCATTCTTCTCCAATGCAAATATTGTTCATGTCTAAATTAATTGCTTGCACTTGATTGAGTCCGTCATACCAGTTTCACTTGCCAATGATACTATAATTATCCTGCATGTATCTGTAACCTCCTTGACCCTATCAGCAAGGCCCTGTGTGGTAGGTAAGACCTTGCATAATAAATCAGGTTCGGTGGATGAGTCAGAACAAGGCCAGCCCATGAACTGCTGTGAAAACCTTTGACAGACTACAAAGTCATCCAAAGCTGCCAGATACAGTGGTTGAAGCAGGCACATTAGCAATATTTAAAATCCATCTTGTTAAGTACCTCGATGGGAGAGGTTTCAAGAGCTGTGGGCCATGTGTGCAGACGAGACAAGCTCTCTGGCCAGCAGAGTCAGTATGGATGAATTTGGCTGAAGGGCCAGTTTCTAAGCTGTAAGACTATGCCCCTGTGGCTAAAGCTACAAATCAGCTTTGACAACTGTCAAAGTTGACGAGGTTTCCCAATGTTGTTGAATGGTCTTGATGTTAAATATTTAAACAAAGGGAAGCTAGGGCATTTTTGTATTCACTACTGGGGCTGCTATGAAATCTAACGGCTGAATGGAGTAACACATTTGCTGGCAGGTTCTGTTCACAAGTTAGAAATTTCCACATTCAATCACACTTGCACTGCTGACATCAAAGTTCAGAATCTGCCAGAAATTCTGTATTAGTGATTAGGACAAGGCTAATTTTGTGGCACTTTCTATTCCATTTCTACACTTTAATCAGTGCAGTGGAATTAGATACACATTATTGTTTCCAAATTAGATTCTGATTTTAATGCAAAATGGAAATCTGGTCACACCCTTGATTTTCCACATATGCTTTACCTACTTTTGGCTCACATTTAGAGTTGTCTTGGGAAATCAGAGGAGAAATAATTTTACAAGTACCACTATAGAGGCAGCTATTTCAAATACTTACCGTCATAGTAGTATAAATAAGAGTTAAATATTAAATAAAGAGAGGAAATAAGCGCAAATAGAAGTTATTTTAATGGAAAAAAATCAGCCTTTAAAAAAGCTTACTTCAATTGGAATGAAACACAGGCTGCAAGATAACTGGCAAATGGAAACAGTGAGGAGATGCTGACTGACGTGATACAAGTCAAAGGTTCACATAATATTTAGAATATTGGAAATAAGTAGGAAAAAATCCAAATTAAATAAGATTTAGTTTTGCAATAGGGCATTCTGCTGCTTGTGTCATTTCCACCTTTCATTGAGATTATGACTGATTTGTAATTATTCATATGTGAATACGATAGGGTCTTTTGAGAGACTCCTGGATAGGTACATGGAGCTTAGAAAAATAGAAGGCTATGGCATTCTATTCTCGGTAATTTCTAAAGTAATTACATGTTTAGCACAGCATTGTTGGCTGAAGGGCCTGTATTATGCTGTAGGTCTTCTATGTTTTTATGTTTCATATCCTTTAATATCTTTTGTTATTAAAAATGTATCAGCCCCAGATTTAAGATTAACAATTAGCATCTCTATGTCAAATATGCTTAAGATCCAGAAACTTTAGTTAAGTTGCTGAAAAATAAAACAGGTAAATGTTGGAGATCTGAAGCAAAACGGAAAATGTTAGAACCCCTCAGTATTTGTGAAAAGAGAAACTTATCATTTCAGATTCAGGACCTTTTAGCAACTCACTCCTCAATCGTCAATATTTCAGGACAAATTACTTATGTACCTTCTCCTGAATTGAGGTATCATTCTATTATTTCCACCAATGCCAAGATATGCTTTTTACAATGCCATGCTCAGAACTGTTCATGGAACTCCATCAGGCCTTCATATAGCAGAAGTTTAATTTCCACCCCTTGTACTCCAGTCTGCTAAAGGCTTTCATGTCAGTGCAAATACTGAATATTTTCACCCCGTGACAATGTTTTTAATGGTCCATTTAGATAAGCCCTAGATTTCTTTGACCTCCACTGCTTCAATCTATTCTATCGTTTTTTTAGTATCAAATTGGAGAATTTCTTTTTGTTTTTGTTAATAAGTTATCTGCCAGAACATTAACCATTCCCATAATTTATTATCCCTGTGGAATTTTATGCTCCCCCCTGCAATGTCTATGTTGCAGCCCGCCTTTGTGTTTTTGGGAAAATTGGATATTACTCTTTACAACTAAGTTTCTTATATAAAAGATGCCGAAACAGAGATTGTTTAGATTCTGTCAATATAAATACTTGACCTTATTTCTAGTTTCTTTCCTCTGTTCTTCTACCAATTGCTTCAATTCTTGCTATTTGCTTCATTTGATGTATTTTATCAGTTGGCTTTTGGAAGCCTATGCAAATAGCATTCATAGGCATTTCTCCATCCACCACTTCTTCAGAACAGGCATAACCCAACTTTCATGGATCTTAAAAAAAAAAGAGGAATTTAACTATTTTATTTCCAATGTACTCTTGGAATGCCAAGCTATCAGGACTGGAATAAGAAAGTTGGGAATGAAGGAAAAGCCAAGAGGAGGAACTATGACAGTGTGTTTCACTGTTGTTTTTCAGAGGGAGATACTTAAGGCCTACGCAGCCAAACAACATGGCAGTGTGGCAAGATTTTCTTAATGCCTGAATTCTCAATGCCAGCTGCATTGTGAACACTCTGAAAGATATACTGTACATGCCCCTCATCCTCAGGAGTGGGTAAAAATCAAAAGTTGAAACACGGGAGAGAAAACCTGGAGCTGAAGGTACTTAATATTCTCCCTTTTTTGTGCTTGAATGTATAAGCTGACTTTTTCTTGCAAATCTTCACACCAGTTCCTCATATTTTATTATCCAGGACTTTTCATTGTGGGAACCATCTGTTCCAGATGGTTTTACTTAAAGTGTATAGCAAAAAAATACTAAGCTTATTTCATAGAGTATTTTTGATATTGTTTAGAGTCTGCATGCTATTCAATACTTGGAAAACAGTGCAGTGTAAAAACTAGATAATTCATCCAATAAAAATATCCAATCTGTTTATTGTATATCTGCATTAATATTGAGACTCATTTGTTTATTTCATTAGAGTTGTATTACAACAAAATTGTGTGCATTCACAACCAATGCAATATGAAGAAATATGAAGTTTGATGATGGGTTTGCTGTTAACTGAAAAGTCCAGGTCTTTAGGCTAATTCCAAATTTAATCCCTCTACAGTTATTCACTGACTGTGATTGTTGTTTATACAAATTCAATGCAAAATGTACAACATTTTTATTAATTTTGTATCTATTTTATGTTATTACATATATATTTAATGCCCAAGTATGCATATGCAGCACACAGATTTAAATGGACAGTACACTTTTGTTGATTAATCAGTATTATAAAGTTCTTTAATTCTAACTATCTGATTGAGTTCTAATACATAGAATAAATCATGGTGTCAAATCTCAGAGTTCAAAGTAATCTCATTGTAATTTAAGCCATTACTTTAGATTCAACTAGGGAGATGAAAATACTATTATTTTACAACTGGGCAGCCACTAATGCAGCTCTTGAACAATGCATTTAACTTTCTCTTTATGTCAATACACTTACATTCTTTGTCAATATTATTCACTCTCACCGAGATCCTCGTGCAATTGTCAGGAGGGGCCAGTTGCGGTAGGACTCAAGTGCAGATCAATGAATGCTCTTTTACCAGGATTTTATTAGCGGCCACAGGGGCAACAGTCTTTCAACACCAGGAGGCAGGCACGAAGCCAGAATGGTAGGTGGAGGTCTTAACCGGGAAAGGCTGTCCGGCGAGGGCAGACAATTACGGGTGCTTCAGGCAAGAATCAGGTTCCAAACAGGCAGAATCCAGAAACACAGAATTCAACAATTTTTTTTAATATATGAAATTCAATAAAAAGATTGAAAAAGAAAGAACAATTTCCATTGGCAGTAGTCACTATCGCAGGCTGGAACAACTCAGTTCAGGACTGGGACAAACAGGCAGAGAGTGTGAGTCGAGGCAGGGTTTAAATGGACCGGGTAATGAGTGAGAACAGAAACAGGTGAGCGCTATTGAGGAGATAAGTGGGTAATTGGCGAGAGTCCAATTAGGGAAGGGGCTGGTTCAAAACCCACATGGCCAGGTGAAAGAAGGTAGAATTTAAGGGCTGTCGTGGTCCAGAGCTATCAGCAGAGCCCCTTTGACCCAGTGTTCAGGCCGGATCCTTAACCGCAAGTGATATTGCACTATCTACTCATATCTACAATCCCACAAATTACACCATAACCGGCGACTCTGAATCTACGATCACACAAATTACGCCATAACCAGCGACTCTGAATCACCTCACCTTTTCTTAATGCACAACATTTACAATGCCTTGGCCAACATATTTTCCAGTGTTTAACCGTTCTGCTTTGCTCAAGTGGGCTTCATTGTCCAGTGACAAGCTCCCTTCAAAACACAGTGCCTTAATCTGAAAGGTTCTATGCATTCTATGCCAAGGATCTGTACATGGTCCTCACCCATCTGCTTCCACTGGCAATAGTAACATGCTAAATTTTTAACCTCCTGAGAAAGTTGAGGCACTGTTAAGCTTTCTTAGCTGTTGTGTCTACGTAGTTGGACCAGGACAGGCTACTGGTAATATTTACTCCTCGTAAATTAAAGCTCTCAACCCTCTCAAACTCAGCTCCATTGATGTAAACAGGAGCATGTACCCACCACTCCCCTCTTACTGAAGTCAATGATCAGCTCTTTAGTTTCACTGACATTGAGGGAACAGTTGTTGTCATGTCACCATGACACTTGGCTCTCTGTCTCCTTTCTGTACTCTGACTCATCTGAAATATGGCCCAATGTCGACATCCAGGCAACATCTGACTGAGTATGGCATCAAGGTGCCCTAGCTAAAATGGAGCTAATGGGAATTAGGGGGTAGTTGGATTCAAACCTGACACAAGGGAAGATGGTTGTGGTGGTTGGAGGTCAATCATCTCATCCTCAGGACATCACTGCAGGAGTTCCTCAGGGAAATGTCCTAGGAACAACCATCTTCCTCTGCTTCATCAATGACCTTCCTTCCGTCACAAGGCCAAAAGTAGGGATATTTGCAGATGTCTGCACAATGTTCTGCTCCATTCGTGACTCCTCAGATAGTGAAGCAGTTCATACCCAAATGCAGCAGGACTTGGACAATATCCAGGCTTCGGCCGACAAATGGCAAGTAACATTTGAGCCACGCAAGTGCCAGGCAATGACCATTTCCACCAAGAGAGGCTCTAACCATCATCCCTTGATTCAGTGGCATCACAATCACTGAATCCCCCACTATCAACATCCTGGGGGGTTACCACTGACGGGAAACTGAACTGGCCTAGCCATTATAAACACTGTGGCTACCAGAGCAGGTCAAAGACTAGGAATCCTATGGCGTGTAACTGACCTCCTGACTCCGAAGTCTGTACACAAGGCTCAGGTCAGGAGTGTAATGGAATACTCACCACTCACCTGGACGAGTACGGCTCTATCAACACTCAATTAATTGGTACCTCTTCTACAGGCATCCATTCCCTCCACCATCGACGAACAGTTGCAGCAGTGTGTACGATCTACAAGATGCACAGCAACACCACACCAAAGTTCCTAAGGCAGCACCTTCCAGACCCATGATCACTACCATCTCGAAGGATGAGAACAGCAGATACCTGGGAACACCGGCACTTGGAAATCCCCCTCCAAGTCACTCACCATCCTGACTTGGAAACAAATCACCATTCCTTCATTGTCACTGGGTCAAAATCACGCAATTCCCTCCCGAACAGCACTGTGGGTGTACCTACACCTCAGGGACTGCAGCGGTTCAAGAAGGCAGCTCATCACCAGCTTCTCAAGGGCAACTGGGGATGGGCAATAAACACTGGCTTAGCTGGTGATGCCCACATCCTGTAAATGAATTAAAAAAATTATAGTGGGAATATCTACAAATCCGCAGATGGGAGTGAGAGTCTGGCCACATCGTGACTGGTGTATCGGGAGCAGAGGACTGTCAGGGTCTGGTCTGGAATCCGTGTTCTGGGTTTTGATCAAGTCCGAAGGCTCCAGACTCTGGGTCCTGCAGTTGTCCCTCCCGTCACCCGTGATATAGTTAGGACCCTCCTGGTTCAAGGAGACACATCTGTAACTCATTGAACTGCAGGTGTTTATAAGGGGCCTTGGGACTGGGACCAGGCGGGTGGGCATTTTGTTCTGTTTCTCCACCGGCTCCGAAATCTTCTCTGCATTCTGTGATCCCGCCTGGGCTCAGATCGACTCCTCATCATGCTTCTCTGCTCCGTACCAGTACTGCCAGGTTGGTCTGCTCCCCCACCTTTCTTCCCATGCGCTGGTCCCGCTTCTCCGCTCGTTTGTTTTGTTCGCGTGGTTGCGCTGTCTGCTGGCCGTTCCCGATTTTCCCATTATCATGACTGTTGTGTTGGTCACCCTGGACCTATGCCCGTTCCTACCCCTTGCCTCTGTCAGGCAGGCCCGGCCGACCCACCGCGTCCCAGCGGTGGTTCTGCCCGTACCTACCCCTTGTCTCCATCGGGCAGGTCCGGCTGTGGTTCTGCCCGTTCCTACCCCTTACCTCCATCGGGTCCAGTCGACCTGCCGCTGCCCGGTGGTGGTTCCGTCCGCTCCTATCCCTTGCCTCCGTCGGGCGGATCCGACCGAACCGCTGCGGCCTGGCGGGGGTTCTGCCCCCTCCTCCTCTTCCGCCCGAACCCTGGGATTGTGCCCCGCACCCGCCTAGGGGTCCGCGTCGTGCCCAGGCCTCCAGTGTTTCTGCCTGGGAGGCGACCCTACCCGGGACATATGTGGCCCGCCCAGGGAGGGCTCTTTTCTGCCCCGTCCTCCTCTTCTGCCCAAACCCTGGGATCGTGCCCCGCACCCGCCTGGGGGTTCACGTTGGGCCCAGGCCTCCGGTGTTTCCATTTGGGAGGCGGGAGGGCTCTCCACCAGCCTATCTAGCCACCTAGACCTGCATGCCTGCCTGAACCCGGGGACCTGTCTGCCTGAACCCCGGGAGCCTGTCTACCTGAACTCGAACTCAGGGAGCCCGCTCCGCTCTGCCTGCCTGAACTCTATCTAGCTGAACCCCAGCTCTACCCTTAAGTGCCATGGCATCCCCATCCTGCCCTCCCCCTTGTACTTCAGTGTCTGTGTCCTGCGTTTGGGTCCATCTGGCCGCGTTCCTGACAAGGACACAGCCTAGTGTAGCACTCAGATTAAGCTCCTCCAGTCTTGCATCTTTGGATATTCATATGTGTATGGTTAAAGGTTGTATTCTTTCAAAACCAAAAAAAACTGATGATATCTTGCGGTGACCTGTGAATGAAATAAGCTCTTTTCACTATTTAACTACAGAGTGCCACCTATTACAATTCTTAGTGCTGGGAATTGGATCCAGAATACTCGCATGAGTCTCACTTGCAACAGTCGCATCTTATTAATAATTAATAAATTTTCACTCCCTAAATTATCTGCTTTTATTCTTAATCAGCATTACATTTGAAGTTGATTAAAAAGATCTTTTATTGAATTAGCATATTGTTTCCAGCTGACTTGGCAGCTGTCTGTAGTTGTAAATCCTGTACTTTAACTTGTCTGCAAAATGTTTTCAAAACCTTGCAGTTTTACCAAACATCACTATGATTTAGACCGCTAGTGGTCAGAGCTTTAAATTTCAAATCATATAGCCAACGAGCCCAGTTTCTGCAGCCAGACCATGAGCGCAAACTGGAGAAACTAAACAACATTTTAAATGGTGTGTAACTACATCAACCCACGTTCCCCACAGTAACCATCCATTTTAATTCCAAGGATGGTTTGATTTTTTTTGAAGGTATTTCAATATCTTCTTTAATGAATTCCTCAAAGTGAGAGTTATGACACAGCAAAAGGTTCCTCACTTCAGCTACCCTGAGCAGCAGCACATTAGTTGGTTCATAATTCCTTTCCCTTTTCCAGCTTTTGCCAAAATTGTTACAGCCCTGCTTGCTCAGCTGGTAGAACGTGAGACTTCTAATCTCTGGGCCATGGATTAGAACCCCAACTTTCTTTCTGCACCATAGGGGCAGAGCTGGTAGAATTACTGCCTCACAGCTTCACAATTCCAGTTCAGTTCTGAACACTATGGCCACTCTAATCACTGTACATGAAAATACACTGTGTTTTTGTTGTCAGATTCCTGAAAGGACGTTGAACCCATGAACACTAATTCATGTCTTTTTTTTTGAACTACTTATTAAAGCTAAACTTTAAAAAATATTTCCTCTTCATACTGTAATTCACTGTTTTTATCATTATGTATTGCAATGTACCCCTGTTGAATAACAACAAGTTTAACAACCTATGCTGGTGATTTTTAAACCTGACTCTGATTCAACTGTGATTTCTTTTGTAAAAAATGTGTATAGTTGATACTTAATTTATGTCTTTCTGGTGAACAATACCACATTGTTGCTGCAGCTAACCTTTTCATTAACATGTACATACTTGAGGAGGAGTTTAGGAGGAGATAATGGCATCTAACGGAAACTCTCTTGCTTGCATCTTCAGAAACAGCTCTATTTCCATCTTTAATATCTTTATTTTTCCCTTTCAGGGTTCTTTTGAAGACCCTGGATTTACAGGCTGACTGTGGTTCTTTGCGGGAATGGGACCCGCTCTCGGGGTTTCACGACTGGCCGTCGTTCGACACGCCAAGGATGCAGCCTAAGAGCTTCACTCATCTTCGGGGGTCCGAGATCTCGTGGTTCTGGAGACGGGTGGGCCGAAGGTCGGTGTCCTGAAGGAATCTGGTGTGTCGTGGGAGACAGAAGATCGAAAGCAGGGAGCTGGCTACTGGCTGTGTGCCCAGAGACTCGAGTTCTTTGGGCACAGAGCTCGGAAGAAGCGATGCAATGGTCTTTTAACATCATAAATCAGCAAGTTGTTTGTTATGTCTCCCCTCTCGTTGTGAAATGGAGACATCTCTTTCTCCCTTATTAGGGAGAGCGAGAGCCTGTTGTATGTCGAATTACTGGGTGAACGAGTAGTCTTTGGGGTACTGCAAGTCTGTGGCTTTGCTGATGCGTTGCTGCATGTTTGAGTGCTTGGTGGTGGGTGCTGATGCTTTTGTTGCTGGTGGGGGGGGGGGGAGTCATTGCTCACGGCCACTTACAGGCAGGTGGGAGGGGAGGGCTGAGGGGGCTTTGGAGTTCTAACATTTAACTGTCATTCATTCTTTGGGTGCACTCCTCTGTTTTTGTTGATGGTTGCGAAGAGAAGAATTTCAGGATGTATATTGTATACATTTCTCTGACATTAAATATACCTTTGAAACTTTTACTTGTGCATTTAACAATAAACTGGACTTGGAGCTTGATGTGACCTCCATTGTGTAGAATTTGAATGTTCTCCCTGTGACTGTGCTCCAGTTTTAACTCTCCAGTTTTAAAATGTGGACCACTGTAAATTGCCCCCAGCCCCAAGGTATAGATTAATGGTAGAATCTGGGAATGAGGGCAATTGATGGGAAAGTGGGGAGAATGAAATGGGTCAGTGTGGGCAGGCAGAGGGTTAGAATAACTTTCTGTACTGTATTCTCTATGGTTGGTGGGAGTTGGCATTGGCTCGGCTGGGACTAGATGATCCAGAAGGCCTGTTGCTGTGCTGTGCTTTTCTATGACTCTGTTAGATGCCGAGTATCTATCAGAGCATCTCTAATGTTCATAAAGAAAGGCAGAGTGTTTCCTAGAGGAATTTATCAACCAACTGGCAAGTGGAAGGCTTTTAAAGTTGAGATAGTGAAAGCTCAAGGTCTGAATGTTTCTGTTAGAGTGAAGGAGAGGCCTGGCAGGAGTAGGGAGCTCTGGATGATAAGGAATATTGAAGCTCTGGCCAGAAAAGAAAGATTTAAGGATTAGCTTTACTATTTGCCACATGTACTGTACATCAAAACATGAAAGATACAGTGAAATGTATCTTTTTCGTCAATGGCTAATACAGTCCAGGGATGCGCTGGGACAGCCAGCAAGTGTCACCACACTTCCAACGCAAGTTATTAATCCGGACTCATACATCTATGGAATGTGGGAGGAAACCAGGTCACGGAGAGAGCATACAAGCTCCTTATAGAAAGCAGTGGGAATTGAATCCCGGCCACTGGTGCTGTAAAATGTTATGCTAACTGCTATCCTACCACGCCACATGGGTCGGGGATGGGCAGCAGGGGAAGGTGAATCTCCTGGAGGAGTATAAGGAATACAGAAGTGTACTCAGGACAGAAATCAGGAGGGCAAAAGTATAAGTAAGTTTGCAGATAGGTATTAAGTAATATAAAGAAGGTTAGTAAAATTTACAGGGGCGTCTTGATCAGCTGAGTAAGTTGGCTGAGAATGCCAGATGGAGTTTAGTTTGGATAAGTGCGAGGTGATGCATTTTGGAAAGCCAATTCCAATTAAGACTTTCATAGCGAAGAGCAGGGCCGAGAGAAGTGTTGTAAAAAAGAGTGACCTGGGATAGAAAGGACAGTGTTCACAGACCATATAGTTACGGAGGGCAGGGTAGTAAAGAAGGCTTTTAGCACACGGGACTTAATAAGTAAAGGCATTGATGATAAAAACTGGGAAATCGTGCAGTTGTTCAGGACAATGGGGAGACTGAACTTGGAGTATAATTTTCTGTTTTAGTCAACATGCCTTGCAAAAGATATTATTAAACTAAAAGGAGAGCAGAAAAGGTTTACAAGGATGCTTCCTGGATTTGTGGGACTGAGTTATATGATGAGGATGGTCAAACTAGGACTTTATTTCTTAGAGCATAAAAGAGTGAGTAGTGATTTTACAGAAGAGCATAAAATCATAAGAAGCACTCAGTCTTTTTCTCGGATTGGGGGTATCTAGAACTAGGGGGCTAGGTTTAAGATGAGAGGGGAAAGATTTAGGACGAACTTGAGGGACAAATTTTCAGACCAAGGGTGGTATTGAAGCAGAATCAGCTGCCAGGTGAAATAGCTGAAACTAGTCCAATACCAACTTTGAAGCAGATACAAGAGTAACTTTTAAACAACAGTTGGACAGCTACATGGATAGAAATGGTTTAGTAGGTTACAGGTCAAAAGTTGGCAAATGGGTCTAGCTTGTATAGGGCATCGTGGTCAGTATGGGAAGTTGCGCTGAAGGACCTGTTTCCATGGCATATGACTCTATGACTCTAACTATTCTTAATGATTCTTTCCTAATGTTCTTCAGAATATGCTCTTACCCACATATCCCTGGCCCTTTTCTGTAGTTTCATTTAACACAAAAAAATACTCAATCACTCTGTAAATACTCTTTCAGTAACCCTAACAAAAATATTTCAACAGCCCATGTTGAACAAACTTTTCCGAAGTTATCTCTGGTTTTATTCAGCTTTGGTAAAAATGATTTACACTAAGCAGTTTATATTTACAAATCTTTCTGATAATATCATTTTGTGATCAGTTTGGATTCTCATCTCCTAAGTCACTCACTGTCTCTTACAGCAATCATATACATTCATACTGACACACGTGTACATAATGCCCTTTATGTCTTTCTTACCTTATGTGTATTCAGCTAGCTGGAATTAGTTGCCTATCTGAGAAGACTGGCTGTGTTCTTCTCTGTAAATTTCCTTACTTAAAACAGCACTAAATTTGTTCATCACAATGGCCACCCTGCTGCAGATGGAGAGATAGAGAAAGGGAGTGGTGGAGGGAAAGGTAGAGGGAAAGGTGGAGGGAGAGAGAGGTGGTGGGAGAGGGAAGGAGAGGGAGAAAAAGAGAGAGAGGAGTGAGGAAGTGAGGGTGAGAGGGAGAGAGAGAGAGGGATATAATTATTAACCTTTACATATATTCATTTCTGTAATGGATTATAGTCCCAGAATGTGCCAGATTTTTATGTCATATCCCAAGATTGCAGCCCAAACAATGATCGAAGACTAAATGTTTAGAAATGTTTAGAAACGCAACTTAAGATACTTAATGTTACACATAAATATTTACATAGAAAAAAAAAATTAACAAACTTAAAAAGGAAATCAATCAAAATAATAAATAATTATTAAAGGCAAATGGGAAACCATCTTTTGCTTTGTTATTGGTGGCTCAAAAAGCTTACTGTAACTTTGACATTTCAAGTCGCTTCCAACTCGTGTTTTTCTTTTCACAGGGTTTTTCATAGGTTTGTCCATCAGTTATCTGATAAAAGATAATGCGTACACTTTCATTAGGATTATCATAATTTTTCAAAATTATTAAACAAGTTATGTGATGTAAACATGAAATGATTATAACTTAGTTGATCCACTCAAGTAGAAATTCCTTTCCTAACTTGATCTTCAAATATCTATCTGATAATGTTTCATATTGTGGGTATTTTACTTGGCAAATGCAAATACTGAAGTAAACGAACAAATGCAAAGTGATTAAAATCTCCCTCATTGGCATGTATACTATAAAGTCATTGAAGAAGTTACCAAATATGCAGCATTATCTCTGTAAACTTCTCTTTCTCTGAATCCCTCCAAGAACTCCCTAGTTCTAGCTTCTGCAATTTTCATTGACCTCTGACAGCCATCTATTCAGATTTATGTTCTTGCTTTTATATATATTGCAGAAGACTACTGGATATCTGGGGAAAAATATAGGCTTTGATCTTTGTGTCAAGAAGATAAACAACACAGCAAGATGTGAATTATTATTTAATCAAGAATTTCACTCTCACATTTATGCAACAGTTATCTACATAAGATAGATATTGGCAATGCTTTAGGTTGATTTTTGTTGTAGCCCATGTCTGCCATTTACATGTTTTTCAATTATAGCTTTACCACACCACAATCTTTAGATTCTGATGGAAAAACAGTGGCTTGTATTCTTAATTAAAATTTTGCCATTTTATTCTTCTTCCACATGAGTCTTCTCTTGGAAAATTCAGCAAGATCTAATCACTTACATAAATAATTTTACAGCAATTTCAAACCACTGAAGAGCAATTTCAGCATAATCTGTCCTCCTTCAGCTGTTCTTTCAATTACTTGAGAAAACCAGATAGACATCTGACCCAGCACAACTCAAAAGTTGGACTGCAAGCACTAAGAGCAGAGTGAATTAAAATTATGTTATAAACATTGTTTTGTTTTAAACTTGATTGTTACACCGGAGAACAATTTTTTTCAAAAGTGTTGCTTCCTCAGTATTTTTTTTTTGTTTATGATACACTGCTTGAAGATGAACACAAATAAAATTTCAGAATACCTGTATCATGTAGCAATTTGGAGAAACAACAAATTAACTTTTATTGAATATAATGTGTTTAATTGCATAATGGTGCTGATGCTTTGCAGTAATTCAACTAAGTTAAAATATTTTGATAATGGTTTTCATTTGTACTTAGTGTCTGAGGTTTCTCACTTAAGTGCACAACAATAATTCACCAGCATTGATGGATTCCAATTACCCTGGTATCTTTTTTCCATGACTGCAATGTCCTGGTGAAACTTTTCACCATGCTTGTCACTGACAGCACCAAGATTTGCAGGCAAGAAGTCTAAATGGGAATGCAGAAAGTGAATCTTTAGTGACATGTTGCATTTCATGGTTTTATTTGCTTGAAGCATGCTTTCAACCAGCTGCATGTAGTTTTGGTGCTCTGTAGATGCTGAGAAACTTTTCAACAACTTTCTTGAATGCCTTCCATGCAATTTTCTCCAGTCCCACTAGAAATTCTTCAATTTGCCTGTCTGATTTGTGGACCAACAAAAATGCTTTCCTTAATCTTGGCATCAGTTATTCTGGGAAGTATCTATCTCAAATATCAAAATCCTTCATAGAAATTTTTGTCCCTGGTGATAGCAAATTCCCTCCTTACAGTCCTGAACCCAATAATGATTACTAAAACCTATCCTGCCATGCAGCAGCCGTGCCGCCTAATCATGCCCAAGCATGCATGGACAAGATAGGAAACTTTCCAGCTTACATTGTAGGCAACATTTTAATTGAATTGAATTGTGAATTGAAATAATAAACATAAGTTTATTAAAAAAGTGGTGCGTGATAGGGAAATTTCATGATCAGTAGCCCAAAATTCACAAGATACTCTTAAAGGTATTCAGGAAGCAAAAATCTTTGTTGTCCAGTGTTATCAGGCAACAAACTAACATGCCAAAGCCAAGCTGATTTTCAGTCTGATGCAAAATTTGCATTTCCAGCTTTTGTAACTTTGGTGAAAATTGTTTTTCAGGCGGGGTCAAGCATTATCAATTCATCCAAACATTGATCTGATCTCATTTTAGCGGTCAGGTGCTGAACATGCAAGTGCCTCACTGTACTTATTTATGACAAGTAAACATTATCTAACTTGGTATGTTGTTCAGAAAGGTATCCTCAGATGTCTATCAGTAAGGACGGTTTGGATCTCCTTAGCCTGTTATTAATTGCGCCACTACTGGCACTTTTCCAAGCTCTGAGCTCTGGCATTCTCTTTCCTGAGCCTCTCCATCTTCCCACCTCTCCTTTAATTTCATCTTTTAAACATCTGCCTTTAATTGCTTTATATAGTCTATATCTAAATTGTGCCTGTTTACTGTCCTGAGGAATACTTTGGGATATTTTGCCACATTAAGATCACAGGGTCCTTAAGGTTTTTATAGCTGGGGTTGGTAATGGGAACAAGCTCCCACTCCCTATTATATTCTCCCAATGGTGTGGGCCTCAAATAGCCTCTGACAACCAAGTCCAGCTCCGGGCCTTCATGAGTGACTTTGCTACTAAGCCTGGCGGAACTGTTTCTACTGACAGGAAGAAGGGCAAAAGTAGTTTATTGGCACCTTAAAACCAGTTGCTTCGGGCAGATGGGGCTCATCAGCCATGGTTGACAGCTCATCTAGGAGAAGGAAAACTCTGGTCTCAAACCTCCACTGCCTTGTGGCTATACCCACTCATGGTGAAGGCTTCGGGAATAAACCCCGAGGGAAAAACCTGGAGCTGGAGTCCCTAAAGGAAGTCATACATTGAGTTCAATGTTGACTAGCAAATCTTGCGACGCTGCTGGTACAGAATCATATCAGTCTCTGCCATTCCTTTGGGTTCATCAGATGCATGGAGAGGGGGCGCCTGCTAAATAGGCAACAGCTTGCTCTCCTTATTGTACTGCCCAGGCTTCCATATCTAGACAGCTAGGACACAATATCCATGGTCAGCTCTGACCGATGGAGACCCTCTAGTTCACTCTATACATATAGTCACACTTCATTATTGATTTGATGTTGTGTGTCGCTGGAATTTTTCTTGTTTGTCAGCTTAGTGGCTAGAATGATTACTTCCAAGTTAGCAGAATACAACTCAATATTAGATGAACACATTTCTCTTTGCGGACAGAATACTTCAACTTATTTTAATAATTGGTGTAGTGGAATATAACAGTCCTTTTATTAAAGATATGGATGTTTAAGTTTGTATTCATTTTATTTACCCAAAATGACATATGAGCAAGCTAATTAGCAAAATTGGCCCATAAGTTCTCTTGTCCCTCTTTCATAAACTTTTTTAAAAATATCATTTACTTGTGCATTACGAACCTTTGTGGTAGCAAAACACAGATCCTTTTATATTTGTTCGTTGTGGAATATGAACCTTGCACAAATTGCTGGGATTTATTGGTAATCTGTTGTTGTCCGTGAACTGAGGAGACAGCTTTATTAGTGGGTCTGGGGTCACATCTGGACCAAACCAGGTATGAATGACAGATTTCTTTCCCTGAAGTACATGGGATAAATGATCACAACAATCATAGTATTTTTATCCAAGCTATCTTTTACCTTAAGTTCCCAGCTGCCATTCTGAGATTAGTGGGGAGGGATGAATGGACAAGGGAATCATGAAAAGTGTGATCCCTGCAGAAAGTGGAGAGTTGGGGGAGGGAGGGAGGTAACAATGTGTTTGGTGGTAGCATCTCATTAAAGATTATGGAGGTTGCCTATCACCCCATCAGCCTTTTCATCCATCACATCATTCTCTGTAACTTACTCTAACTACCCCACTAACCCCCTCCTGGCACTTATCCCCTCAAGCAGAAGACGCACTACACCTGCCCGTTCACCTGCTCCCTCATCTCCATTTAGGGCCCTAAACAGCCCTTCCAAGTGAGGCAACACTTCACCTGCAAATCTGTTGGGGCTGTCTATTGCATCCAGTGCTCCCATTGTGGCTTCCTCTACATTAGTGAGACTACGTAGTCTAGAGGTAGATTGTGTCTGATTACTGTCCTGTGGGATTCTTTGGGATATTTTGCCACATTAAGATCACAGGTGAGCACCTTTTCTCCATCTGCAACAGGCAGGATTTCACAGTGGCCAACCATTTTAATTTCAATCCCCATTCCCATACCAACGTTTTGGTCCGTGGCCTCCTCTACTGCAACAATAAGTCCACTCTCAGGTTCGAGGAGCAACATCTCATATTCTTTCTGGGTTGCTTTCAACCTGATGGCAAGGATATTGATTTCTCTAACTTCCAATAATTCCACCCTACCTTTTCTTCCATTCCCCACTCTGGCTCTCCTCTTAGCTCTTCTCCTCTCCTCACCTACCTATCACTTCTCCTACTGTCCCTTATCCTTCCCTTTCTCCCATAGATCCACTCTCCACTCCTGTGAGATTCCTTCTTCTTCAACCCTTTCTACCTATCACCTCCCAGCTTCTTAATTCATCCCTTCCTCACCCCTTCACGTATCATCTTCTAGCTTGTACTCCTTCCCTTCCCACCACCTTCTTATTCTGGCTTCTTCCTTTCCAGTTCCATTGAAGTGTCTCACAATATTGACTGTGAATTCCTTTCCATTGATGCTGCCTGACCTCCTGAGTTCCACCTGCACTTTGTGTGTGTTGCGTTGGAGCTTATTGATTAGTTCTGAGGGGATGATAGTGTTAAATGCCGAGCTGTAGTCAATGAAGAGCATCCTGATGTCTGCATCTTCACTATCCAGATTTTCCAGAGCTGAGTGAAGAGCCAATGGAATTGCATCTGCTGTTGAAATTTGCTGGTAGATAAAATGGAGCAGATCCAAGTCAATCATCAGGTAGGAGTTGATAGATTTCATGATAAAACTCTCAGATCACTTAATCACAGTGGATGGAGTTCTTCATCTTTTGTTTATTTCCTCACCACCAATGTGTAATAAGTGTGTGCGGACTCTTATTCCAACAGTATGTAGTACTGGAAGCATAATAAATCACTGCAAGAACTACTAAAACAAATGTATTTTACTAGTCTCCCAGACATCTGGAAACACCATAAGTAGGTTGAATGTTTACATCATCTGCAAAACTAAGACTCATATGCTCTCTCTCATCAGTTCAATCAAATCTGAGAGAGTTATTTATTTAATTCTGGCTAATAATATTTATTATTTAATCAAAAGAATGAATGAGAAGATATGGTGACTGTGACATGTGTGGAATCTTGCAGTGTGCTCATTAAGTGCCGTGGATCCGATAAAGCAATTTCAAAGGAATTCTTCATTGGCTGGAAAGCAGGTCTGTGGGATTGAAACTGTTATATTTAAAATTGGGGTTATTTTCAAACTGAATTCAAATTCCAATTTTACAATAATTTTTGAGTTAGTAGTTCAAAAAGTTACTACTGCATTATTCTATCAAAAAGAAGGACAAAGTCCCTCAGCACATAGGAGGACCAATACCTCTGGCCCCCATCCAAGTCAGGTCAGAATAGCCTTCCTTATTCACTGTTGGATCTAAATCCTGGAACACCTTAACCAATACTTTTCTGGCAGTAACTTCACCAGGGGGAAGTAGTTTACCTTCTCAGGGATAGTTAGTAGTGGAGAAGTAAATGTTAGTTATGAATGCAAGCAACTAAGCTACTAAGCCACAATAACACAGGTGCAACACACACACACACACACACACACACACACACACACCTGCCAAAAATGATATTTTAATTGGTCAGGTTCAAAACCTAATTAATGAACTGGAGTACTTATGAAGGTGGACATTCTGGAACTATCAAATTCTATCAAGTCATGAGCAACATTCAGATCAAATTATGTAAGTACCAGGACAACTTGCTTCTGAAAATTCCTTTCTACCCAGAACTGGATGTGCACGTTGCATTAAACCAGGGAATCATGGAATGACACAGCATGAAAAGAGACCTTTTTACCCAGTAAACCACTAGTGGTTCTTCGAAAGAGGCATCCCAGAGCACTTTCTGTCTTTTCCCAATATCCACCAGTTCTTCTTACAATTACTTACCAATTTCCTTTCGGAAGTCACCGGAGAATTGTGAAATTAGAGCAGCATGTTCCAATTCACGAAAATTGCTGTATCGAAATATGCTCCTTGTTCAACTCTCCCCTGATTAAGGATATGGAGCTTCTTCCAGTCCCCCTTGAGACAATGCTTATATTAAATCTTATATGGTTAGTAATGATCCTTTATTTAACCCTTAAATTGAGTTAACCATTTGGACAATTCATTGAAAGCACTTCATTTAAAGTGCAGATGATCTAATTGGGATGAGTATTTATTGATCTTGTCCTGCTTTATACTGAACCCACACAGAATCATAGTCAGGTTTAGCATCACTGGCATAAGCTGTAAAGTTTGTTGTTATGTAGCAGCAGTACATTGGTTAACCTCCCAACATGAGATCAGGGACTCCTTGCTGATATCTTTACTACTTTGGTGAGGAGAACACTGAAACATGATATATTTAATCTGAAATGCTGAGGTGACAGTTGTAGGAGGCATAAAAAATTACATAATGTAAATGTTAAGGCAAACAGCCTTAGGCATTGATGAAGTTACTTCTGGATTTGATACAAAATCATATTGGTCTTAAAATTATTAATGAGTGCTGATTTTCCTGGTAATTGGTTGTTAGATGGATCATCATGTGGCAACTATCACAGATCTATTGCCGAATTAGCAATGACTGAGTCTAAAAATGAATGCTGTAATTATGTGTATGTACTAAGCCACGACAAAGTAAAAAACAGACAAGTTACTTTGCTGTAAGTGATGTGAATTCTGAAATGCATGGCTTATTTACTCTGATTAGCTCTGATTAATTTGTGCTATTTCATGTTTTGGTGCATCTATCATTATAAATTAAGCCAAATATATCCTGAAAAATATTTTCCCGGGATGTGACCTTTTGCTCATGCCTAATGCTATATTCCATGCAGCAAATAATTTTGGCACAGGTTCAGGGATTTCGATATCACTGTCTGTAACTGGCAATTGTTTTTCAGTAATGGAGTATAAATTGTACTCATTTTCATAGCCAATACTTCCAAGCATTTGGAACTGGTGACTAAAGACAGCTCTTTCATCAAGCTTGACAATTTTAATTAAATACCGCAAATAACTATTATTCACAGACAATTCTGAATAATACTGATACTGAATAATAAGACATAAAAGATAAACTTTTGGAAACTAAAATATTTCACATTTGAAGAGAGTTCTATTGTTTTTCAATGGTTTCAACACTAAAACAAGGAAAAGGTATAAAGATATTTTTATTACAGCAACAATTCACAAGCAGTCATTACTGGCAGCTTCCTGAATTTTGAGAGAGCAGTTTCCACATTTGTTGTTTGTCAAAATATGTTCAGCAATAGCTCATAACTTTTTGACAGTCTACGGAGTCATAAGAAAATCTTAATAGAAAATGCTCATAGAAAACCTTAAAATTACATTTATGAGGGTATCAGAATGTCATCTCATCCAAGGCAGAGTACAAAGTAAATGGCAGGATACTTGGTAGTGTGGAGGAGCAGAGGGATCCGGGGGTACATATCCACAGATCCCTGAAAGTTGCCTCACAGGTAGACAGGGTAGTTAAGAAAGCTTATGGAGTGGTAGCTTTCATCAGTCGAGGGATAGAGTTTAAGAGCCGCGGGGTAATGATGCAGCTCTATAAAACTCTGGTTCGGCCACACTTGGTACTGTGTCCAGTTCTAGTCACCTCACTATAGGAAGGATGTGGAAGGGTACAGAGGAGATTTACCAGGATGTTGCCTGGTTTAGAGAGTGTGCATTATGATCAGAGATTAAGGGAACTAGGACTTTACTCTCTGGAGAGAAGGAAGATGAGAGGAGACATGATAGAAGTATACAAGCTATTAAGAGGAATAGATAGAGTGGACAGCCAGCACCTCTTCCACAGGGCACCACTGCTCAGTACCAGAGGATATGGCTTTAAGGTAAGGGGTGGAAAGTTCAAGGGGGAATATTAAAGGAAGGTTTTTTTACTCAGAGAGTGGTTGGTGCGTGGAACACACTGCCTGAGTCAGTGGTGGAGGCAGATACACTAGTGAAGTTTAAGAGACTACTAGACAGGTATATGGAGGAATTTAAGGTGGGGGGTTATATGGGAGGCAGGGTTTAAGTCTCAGTATGGCATTGTGGGCTGAAGAGCCTGTACTGTGCTGTAATGTTCTATGTTTATGTGTAATGGACACTGATTTTACAGTGGTACAGCTGCACCAATACAAGTCTTGGTGCCATTATTCAAGTTGTAGGTTGCTTTTGATCAATCTAAGCAATGGGCACTTTGATTGTGTTACTTGGGACCCAAGATCCATCAAAGTTAAGAATGTTTTGTTAAAGCTACAAGAATCCTTGTATAGAACAATGGAAAACTCTGATCTCTTCTGGATACCACATGTTAGGAAGGATGTATTAATCTTGGAGAGGGCAGCACATGGGCTTAACAGAATGCCAAAGATTACAATATCTGATGTGATCATGGAAACCAATTTGTATTTCCCGAAAATTCAGAATTACTTACTTATTGTCTGCTGTTTAGAGCAGCAATGAAGGTCCTGAATCTCTGGCAGTGCTCAGGATTTCCTTCATCATGTCAGTAGCTTCCTCTCGATTTTCACTACTGCCAGTCATGCAGTTCCTGGGTGGAGACAGGAATACTGTTGTAGTCAGATTTAGAAGGATACTTCATTGCTGTTTCCATAAGAATTTTGTTTTAACAGTCAGGGATGTTAGCCTTGAGCTGAACCCCTGAACCTGGTGGACCAGTGGACCACTCTTAGTCTGTCCTCTACCCTTTGACCTGTTTGACATGGGTGATCCCACCAAGAGCATAAAGCCCTGACACCAGTCAACATAGCTCTCCAGCTCATTGAGGCATGCAAGACCTCCAAACCACGATAAGATTGTAGTCCTCTTGGAAAGAAGTTTATAATATTATGGAGTAGGCTGATGAGAGCAGTAGGAAAAGAAAACTATCTCCCTTGGTTTGGGAGTTTAGGGCCACTCGCATTGACTCAAAGTTAAAATCAGGACCTCCAAGCAAACATTTCTGCAAAGAGAATATGGCATGAATTTGGAACTTCCTTGTAAATTGATGCTGGGTCAATAATTAATTTTATATCTAGGATTAATACATATTTGATAAATTAAGGGAAATGGAGTTACCTGGCCAATCTCACAAAATAATATATTTACTCTTTCCCAGGATAATTTTCTAATTTATTTTATATTAATTTACTCTATGTATAAATGGATGAAATAGTCAAAAGGATTTTGTTTTTCAATAGAGTCCCACACTGATAGGTAAACATGTCAAGACGTGAAAATCCTAAATCCTTCAGAGTACTAATAACACCCAGATCCATTTCCCTGATTAGAGCCAAATGGTTTCAGCAGCATTATCTATTGCCTCTTAAACCTTGAACATTTTGTATTATATAACATCTGGAATAGTTTTGCATAAATTTCAAAATGACATTTATTAATTCATTCAAAGGAAAATGGAATATCTAAAATTTATTTTCTTTCAAGAAGCATCCACATTCTTTTGTTTCTTCCAACATTTTTTAAACAATCTATTTGAAATGTCTCTTAGACACAAAGCAGATGTCTGTTCTAATGAAAAATGTGAAACGTTACATCAAGACATCCTACAGCTGGTGGTTTGGCAAATGTGATTAACCATTGTTTGCTACTGGCTGATCTCTGATCGTACGCTTTCAGTTCTTTTCACAATCTCAAGATAACACAATGATCTTTCTTTTAGTTCAGTCCAGGGTCTATTCCATAAACCTTCTCCTATAATTGCCATAGTGCACCTCAAACATTTTCCAACTTGGTTTCCAATTTTCAGAGCCAGCGAAACATTTCGTTATTCATGTAACTTATTTCTCCCTTACCCTGCAGCATTTGTTCATTTAATGGTTGCTATCAGACTCCTGAACTAATCTTCCCTTTCACACCACCTCCCCCCTTTGCATGGTGCTGCTACACTCTCATACTCTTAACACTGCTTCACCTGCTCATTCTGCTTGTGTCATCTCTCTTCACTATTTCAATTTGCTCCACAATCTTTTCATCATTCTGCTGTTGTGCGCTCACTATTATATCTATTGTTGTATTTGTTATTATCAGATATACTGTTATATCATATATTACTCTGAGCTTCAGCCAAGCCTGAAATTTCATTGCACCCTATTTGCAATGATCCATTAACTAACCTCCTGCACCTAATAAAATAGCCACTGAGTGTATGTTCATAGTTTTCTACTGCTGTTGTCCATCCACTTCAAGGTGTGATGTGTTGTGCACTCAGAGGTGCTCATCTACTTTAATGCATGGCCACTTGTGTTGCTGTTGACTTCCTGTCAGCTTGACCCAGTCTGACATTTCTCCTCTGACCTTTCTCATCACAAAGGCATTTTCACTCATAGAACTGCTGCTTGCTGGATGCACCATTCTCTGTCAATGCTAGTGACTGTTGTGTATGGAAATCACAGGAGATCAGCAGTTTCTGAGATACTTAAACCAGCCATTTCACACCAACAATCAGTCCACAGTCAAAGTCACTTAAATCTTATTTCTTCCCCATTCTGATGTTTAGTCTGAACAGCAATTGAACCTCTTGACCATGTGGACATGCTTTTATGCATTGAACTGCTGCCATATGATTGGCTCATTAGGTAGTTGCATTAATGAAAAGGTGTACCTCATAATGTGGCCACTGTGTGGATGATAAACTAATCTAATCTAATATCATGTAATGGTCTTTTTCTAGAAGTCACATCTTAGCAGGGTGCTGACTTAGGTAAATTTGAATAATATAGCAAAATGTCTTGATGGCAAAGAAGTATACTGAACTTGAAGCATCTGTTATGTCTATTAATAGGTGAATGATAGAGGACAAGAAGGAGGGCATTGTGGTACAGCTCACTACGTAACAGAATGAGGATAAAGGATTTTAATGGGCCCCTTCATCATTTCAAGTCATCCCAATCTACTGTAAGAGGGCAGACAATATTGCTACCTACAACAAAATTGTTACGCCAGAAATCAGAGTGCAAGATTGATGCATCAAGCAGGACTGAGAAATTTAACACAGGATACCACAAGCAGAAGTGTGGTAACACCAGGTAACATTGATTGAGAAATAATGATTGGCCAAGTGGCCAGGGATAACCCTCTGCTGTTCTCTGAAAAAGTGTCCTGGCATCTTTTAAATCTATTTGACAGAGCAGGAAGCTCTCTGATTTAACACCTTATGAAAAAGGTGTGCAGCATTCTCTTGCTCCTGCACTGATAATTGAACATTAATTTTCACATCTCCAGAATAGGCCTGAAGTGGGGAAGCCTTCAACCACGCTATACCTTGATAAACTGCATGTTGAAATACATTCCAAAATTTCCACTAACAAGGGCGGCTAAAGTGAGTTGGGGAAAGACAAGTGGTTGGAGACAGTACATGGTGAGTTCAGAATAATTGAACAGTAATTACTACAGGGCTGACAAAGGGTCTCGACCTGAAATGTTGACTGCTCCTTTCAACGGATGCTGCCCGACCTGCTGAGTTCATCCAGCTTGTTTGTATGTGACAACAGCATCTGCAGTGTACTTTGTGCTTACTACAGGGCTTTGTCTTTTCCCACACCTTTGCAACTGGACAGAATATTGTGATGTGGGCTCTAAACCACTCTGTCCTGAATTTAAAAACTTGGCTCCTATTACCTCAAAGCACTCCAATTTCTATATAGTCTAGAAGAGTCAAGTGCTTTGGAGATCTGCAGGTAATCCCTATACTACTAGGATAGTGGGGCAAATGTGGATAACATCAAGATACAAGAACTTTCACCAGATGCAACACAACAGTTCATCATCAGCTTCTCAAGGACAATTAGTGACTAGCAATAAATGTTGGCTTTGTCACCATTACCCATATCCCATGAAATGAGGAAAAAAAGCAAGAAAAAAAAATAAGGTCAAGGTCACTGCCATCTCCTTAATATCAAATGCGGGTGAACCCAAATAAACCATTTTGAATTTATATCCTTGCCTAACCCATTTGGAGTCATGGAATTATAAAATAATGCAATATGGAAAAAGGCCCTTCAGCCCAGTTCTCCATGCTGACCAAGGTACCCAAGTAAGTTAATCCCATTTGTCTGCGCATGGCTTATATCCCTCTAAACCATTCCTATCCATGTACTTAACCAAATCTTTATCAATGTTGTAGATTTCACATGCTTCTAACCTTTGTTCTCCCATGAAATTGATTTCCTTAATCTAACTCCTTAATCTAAATCTAAGTTGTGTTTGAGTGATTAGCAATTGTTCTTCTAAACTTCTTTACAGCATCAATACAGTACTGAGGAAGTGTTTCACTGCAGGAAGCTGATCTTTTCGGATGGGACATTAAATGGAGGCCCTGTCTCTTCTCACAGATGGATGTTAAAGAATCCAATTATGAACATCTCTAAATTATGTGGTCTCACTGTTTGTGGGAGCCTGCGATGTGCAAATCAACCTGCTGCATTACAGCAGCAATTTCACTCAAAGTATAGTTTTATTGTCTGCGTAGTGAAACGTGCAGATGAAAAGCTGTGAAAGGCACTGAACAGTGCAGGTCATTGTTCTGTCCATTAATTTGCAATACCAATATTCTTCCTTTCCTGAGTTTTACAAGCTGCAATTTATCCTTGTGCAAATTCATGGATGGAAAAATTTCCACACAAAGCTCTAGATCTTGTTCATTTACCCCTTCCTTCCACCTCCTCCCCCCCCCCCCACCAGCTTATCAGGAAACTAGCTGAGGAGTAAATGTCCCCCATCTTTAACCCAGAATGACTACAAAAATACCCCTGCAAGTTGACTTTTTTTTAAAAAACACTTTAAACATTAACTGTTTCTCTTCTCTCATATGTAGCCAGACCTTTCCCACGCTTTCTGTTTCTATTTTGAGTACTTGAACATCATCATAGTCATGGCAGGCTGATAGGCTTGTTTCTGCGTATGTGAACATGCAGAAAACACAAAGTGCACACCAGTAAATTAATAAATTGTTTTTTTATTGTCACATACTAAGGTACAGTGAAAATCTGGGATTGCTTACTGGTCATACATTATATTAATGCTTTGAGGTAGTGCAGGGCAAAACAATAACAGCGTGCAGAATGAGGTGTTACAGTGATAGAATAAATGCAGTACAACTTGACAGGTAGATGCAAAATCATAATGAGGCAGACACCATCTATTACTCATCTGAAATCGTAGAATTCAATATTGAGCACGAAAGCTGTGATGTGCTGATACAGAAGATTAACTGCTGCTCCTTATTGAGTTTGGCTCATTGGAACATTTCCATAATTCCATGAGGCATAGGAGCACAATTAAGCCATTCAGCCCATCGAGTCTGCTCCACCATTCGATCATGGCTGATTTTAGGAAACTACAGGTCAGAGTGGGAGTGAGATGGAGAATTAAAATGTTAGGTAACAGGAAACTAAGGGTCATCCCCTGCTACCATTCAATCAGCATTTGGTTTCTTCAATGTAGGGGGGAGCAGTCAGAATGTTGTCAAATCCTATAGTCTTCAGCATATCTGGGATTAAAACAGGGGTTGAAATTCCCTTCTCAAAGATCAAAAACTGCAGTTGACTAAAACATCAGGAAGGTAACATGTAAACTGCATTTTAAAATTACCTTTTATACATTGGCTGTCAAGAGAGTCATCATGAATGAGAAACATTGAAATTACTAATAAAAGGTTCAAAGAATGAGAAGGCTTTAAACAGTACCTTAAAATGAGGACAACAAAGTAGAATGTTATGGTACTGCTGGAGTGTGGTATCAATTAGATTTCACTGTATTGTGCCTCAGCAGTAGAAGACATGGAAGGAAGACTGAAGCATATAAAATTAAGGATAGTTAAGAGACTGAAATTAGAAGAACCTGGACATCTCTGTAGGCATGGAAGAGATTGTGATAAAGAGGAACAAAACCATAATTGAAAAACAATTGTAAAATATAGCCTTTGGTTAGCTAGGACCCATTGTCAACAAACATAGAATTGAATGAGATTTGGCACTTGTTAGTATATCAACATCAGAACTTTAGTTGAGCTGAATTCAGTTTATGGAAGCTGAGGAGTGGGAGGCCAGCCAGGGGTGTGTTGGAAGAGAAAGATCCAAAGCTGGTAAAAATATGGATGAGGGTTTCGGCAAAAGATGAACTGATAAGCGACTAATCTTGGCAATTGTAACATGCTAATTTTTATCCTGAGGTCTATTGATTTGACAAATGTTGGCAACTGAACTTGAGAATTTTCCAGTCCTACGATTCCATTCAGTACTATAACTAAGAGCTGAGCTAGAGCTAGCTCAAAGTCTTTAAACAAAAACAACCTCATTCTTTGAAAGGTTGGGATTCCCTATTACATGTACAGCTTTATATTACGAGTTAATGGCTATCAAATTTTGTTTTGATCTTTTCCTGATTATATTTCAATATATAAGGGTTACAATTAGACAATAGACAACAGGTGCAGAAATAGACCATTCAGTCCTTCGAGCCTGCACTGCCATTCTGAGATCATGGCTGATCATCTACTATCAATACCCGGTTCATGCCTTGTCCCCATATCCCTTGATTCCTCTATCCATAAGATACCTATCTAGCTCCTTCTTGAAAGCATCCAGAGAATTGGCCTCCACTACCTTCCGAGGCAGTGCATTCCAGACCCCCACAACTCTCTGGGAGAAGAAGTTTTTCCTTAACTCTGTCCTAAATGACCTACCCTTTATTCTCAAACCATGCCCTCTGGTACTGGATTCTCCCAGCATCTGGAACATATTTCCTGCCTCTATCTTGTCCAATCCCTTAATAATCTTATACGTTGCAATCAGATCCCCTCTCAATCTCCTTAATTTCAGCGTGTAATTCCAGCGTGGAGGTGGTGCACAATCCAATGGACGGCGTGAGATAGTTTTGTTGTGATTGCACAACCCTGTAGGACACTGGTAATTGTTACTGTAAATATTGCACTTGGAACATAAATGTATCAAAATGTCAAAAATACAGTCAGAATCCTAACAATAAGGATAACAATCGGCGTTTTGTAGTTGCCCAGGAAGCGCACTTGGTTCAACGGCCTCTCTGGCTCAAATCAAAGGTGTGATTGTTCATCAATTAAATCTTCTTCATGGCTGCAAGGCAATGCTGGATATTAAGAACACCAAGTACTGAAGTTCTACCACATGAGCGAGTTGTTGGGTGACAATGGAGCTGGATCTGTTGCACTCCCTGTTCTGGCCTGCTGCCGCCACTCAGGGAAGAAGGCGTCATTGGCGGTGCATGGAGGTGGTGCACGATCCAATGGATGGCGTGAGATAGTTTTGTTGTGTTAGCACAACCCCGTAGGACGCTGGTAATGTTGAATACCGCGAATCCGATTCACTGGATCGTTGGTGAGACTGACAACGGATGAGGTGCACGGCCTCGGTTGTTGCATGTACCAGGCCCTCGTGGCTCGGGGTCACCCGTTGTGGTCGCCAGGGAAGGAGTTGCCACTGCTAGCTGTGCTGGGGCAGGGGCTGGCCCCTCCTGTCAGTGCTACCTTCCAGTGTTTGCTCAGTGGAAGGCAAGCTGCATTGCCCTCCTCTGCTCTCTGTGCTGCATGATATAAGAAACTGCTGTGGGCTGTTCTTGCAGAGACATGGCTCCAGGATGAAATCCACGGACCATCAATCTGTAGTCCATCACACTCAGGGACTTGGGCTATACGAATACAATACTTACTTAACAATGTTTTTCTGCTGTCATAATTACATATGCTCCATATTCTGTGTGTGTGACCGTTGGTTCTGTGTTTTGTACCACGGCCCCTGAGGAACACTGTTTCATTTGGCTGTATTCATGTGTACAGTTCAATGAAAATTAAACTTGAACTTCACCATGGCTAATGCTTCTACCATAATGAAGCTAAATATTTAAAATAACTAGCATTTAAAAGTAAAAAAAAAATCGGAAAACAATTTCAAAGTCATTCAAGGAACTTATTCTGCTGTGAATTTAGCTGACTTGGTTGTAGGTCAAGTGTTGTGGTAATCATCTCCGACCCCTGGAAAGCTTGGTGGTCATTTGTCCAAATTGCACATACGTTTGAGGCTTTGTTACCAATTAATAGAGGTCTTGATGGGTTTCACAAACATATAGCGTTGTGCTGGTCCTTGACACACATCTTTTTTGCCATTGTGATAGACTAAGGGTTATTTAAGCTGTCTATTCAAGGCTCTTTCCACACCTTTATACGTTTCAGCTGATCAATAGAGCTGTAAGAGATTCTGCAGATACTGAAAATCTTGAGCAACACAGGAGGAACTCAGGTCAGGCAGCATCTATGGAGGGAAATAAACAGACGACATTTCAATTTCTGATGATGGGTCTCGGCCCAAAGTACTGACTGTTTATGGCCCTCTCCATGGATCGTCTCTGACCTGTTGTGTCCCTCCAGCGTATTGTGCACGTCGATCACTAGAGCTGTCAGTCAGGCCATCCATCAGTTAAATTAGCATCGCCGTCTCACCATGTTATCAGCTTCATTTCAGTTGGGGCTGGGATGATTTATCTCTGACAGGTCAGGCAGTATCTATGGAAATGAGTACAGCCGACGTTTTGGGTGAAGACCCTTCTTCAGGACTGGAAAGGAAGGGGCAAGATGTTAAAATAAAAAGGTAGGGGAGGGGAAAGAACGTAGCTGGAAGGTGATAGGAGAAGCCAGCTGGGTAGGAAAGGAAAAGGGCTGGAGAGAAAGGAATCTGATAGGAGAGATGAGTGGACCATAGGAGAAAGGGAAGGAGGAGGGGACCAGGGGGAGGTGATAGTCAAGTGAGAAGAGGTAAGAGGCCAGAGTGGGGGATAGAAGAAGAGTAGAGGGAAAGGGAAATTCTTTTTATACTGGATAGAGAAATCAATATTCATGCCATCAGGTTGGAGGTTACCCAGACTGTTGTTGCTCCATCACCTTAGCCTCTTTGGGACAAACATGTTGGAACAGGAATAGGAATCAGAATTAAAATATTCAGCAACCAGGAAGCTCTGCTTACAGCCGTTAGTGTGTTTCCCTTTAATAGCCACTGGCTGCAATCCCACTATGTTAGCTTGATATAAAAGGCAGTCACGCCCACTTTACTTCTGAATTTTAGCTCCCCGGTCCGTGTTTGGACCATAGCTATGAGTTGGAGCATAGTTCTTGCAAAATACAAACTGGTTTTTTTGAGTAGGTTACTGGTGAGAAAGTGCCTCTCAATAGCACAATCAGTTATGGCTTCCACCATTTTTATTTATGGATACAGTGCAGAACAGGCCCTTCTAGTCCAACAAGCCTTGCCACCCAGCAACCCACCTATTTAACTCTTGCCTAATGTGGAGCATCCAAAGGAAACCCACACGGTCACAGGTAGAACATGCAAACCCCTTACTGATGGTACCAGGACATTGAACTCCATGTCGCTACACGTAATCGTGTTGCACGAACTGCTACACTACCATGGCTCCCAGCAGGCTGTATTGTTGTTCCTTTTCACACCTTGAGTGCTTTGGGTGGCATTTTTTGCTGTTTCCATAACTTTTAGTTTTTTAATTTATGAGGCCGAGTTGCTAGCTCGATGCTCAACCCAGCATGGATGGAAAGCGTGCAAGGAGCTGGCTGGATTTGAACCCGGGACCATTCACTGATGCCACTACACCACCAGCCTGCTAGACCCAGTAGGCTGACTGGACAATAATCAGCTAGATGAGATTTGTGGAATAATTGGATCACTTTCCACATTGTTGGGCTGATGTCAGTTTAGAGCATAGCTCATGAACAGGCCATTCAGCCCACAATTTCTAACCAGATACCAAATTAAACCAATCCCATCTGCCTGCATGTGGTCTATAACTATACAGTCTTTGCATGTTCATGTGCCCACCTAAATGCATGTTAAACCTTAAACTTCACAGCTGTATCTGCATCCATAACCAACCCGCCACATCCCTGGCAGGAAATTCCAGCCTCCTATCACTCTTTGTGTTAAATAACTACATTTCACATCTCCTGTAAACTGTTCCCCTCTCACCTTGCATCTTTTGTCCTCTAATATTAGATATTTGCACCTGGAAAAAGACAGACTGTTACCCTGTCCATCTCTCTCAATCAGAGAGCCTCTGACTCTCCAGACAAAACAATCCAAGTTGTCCAATGTCTCTTATCCTGTCTCATGCATTCCAATTCACATAATACCCTGGTGGACCTCTTCTTCACTGTTTCCAAAGCCTACACATTCTTGTCATTGTGTGGCAGAACTGCATAGAGTGTTCCAAATGTGGCCTAAAGTAGTTTTATACAGCTGCAATGTGACTTGCCAACTTTTACCTTCAGTGCTCTGACCCAGAAAGACGGGCCTTCTTCATTTGCACGCCACAGTTCTTAAGGTGCCTTTGAATTGTGTAGGGGGACAGGGACTTTGAAAGGAGCAAGCAGGACCAGTCAGAACATTCTATGCACCACAGTTCCTCAGGAGAAAGGGAGGAGATCTTACAGAGAAAATATATGGAGTTTAATAGACAGCTGAAAAGCAGGACCTCCAGATTAATAATCTCCGGTTGGCTGCTTATGCTGTGCACCCCAGTGAGTGTAAGAATAGGATGATTTGGCAGATTAATGCATGGCTAAGGAATTGGTGCAGGGGTAGGGTTTTAGATCTGCAGATCATTGCGGTCTCTTCTGGGAAATGTATGACCTGCACAAAAAAGGACTGGTTACAACTGAAACTGAGGTGAACCAATACCCTTGCAGACAAGTTTTCTAGAGCTGTTGGGGAGAGATTAAACTAGTTTTGTAGGGAGATAGGAGTCAGAGTGAGAGGGTTGAGGATAGGACAGTGGATATATATGCAGTGAGACAGTGAGGAAGGACAGGCAGATGAGAGGGCAAAATTGCAGTCAGTGAGATGAGTTGAACTATTACAAGAGAGCAAAGTCAAAAATGTTGATGAACACAGGGCTGAAAATGTTGTATTTGAATCCATGTAGTGTATGGAACAAGGTAGATGATCTTGAAGTGCAGTTAAAGACTGGCAGGTATGATGTTATGGGTATCACTGAGACATGGCTGAAAGAAGTTCATAGTTGGGAGCTTAACATCCAAGAATAAACGTTGTATTGAAAGGACAGGCAGGTAGTCAGAGGGGGTGGGGTTACTTGGTTAGTAAAAATGAAATCTGATCCTTAGAATGAGAAGACATAAGATTGGAAGATGTAGAATCTTTATTCTACAGAGTTAAGAAATTGCAAAAGTAAGAAGACCGTGATGGGAGTTATATACAGACTTCCAAACAGAACCCTGAATGTGGGGTACAAATTACAAGGGAGATAGAAAAAGCACACAGAAAGGGCAATGTTATGATGGTCATGGAGAATTTCAATATGCAAGTAGATTGGGAAAATTAGGTTGGTGCTGGATACCAAGAGATGAAATTTGTAGAATGTTTACAAGATGACTTTTTAGAGCAGCTTGTCCTTGGGTGTTTGGGAAGATGTTGGAGTCCTTTAGTAAGGATGTGTTTTTGGAGCACATGGAGACACATGATAAAATAGGCCCAAGTCAGCATGGTTTCCTTACGGGAAAATCTTGCCCAACAAATGTTGGAATTCTTTGAGGAAATAAGAAGCAGGACAAACAATGAAGAGTCAGTGGATGTTGTACACTTGAATTTTCAGAAGGCCTTTGACCGAGTGATGCACAGGAGGCTGCTTAACAAGGCAAATGCCCATCATATTACAGGAAATATACTAGCATGGATAGAAGATTGGGTGACAGGCAGAAGTCTGTGTGGGAATAAAGGGGGCCTTTTCTGTCTGGTTGAAGGTGACTAGTGGTGTTCTACAGGTGTCGATGTTAGGACCGCTTCTTTTCACGTTATATGTTGATGATTTGAAAGATGGAATCAATGGCTCTGTGGCCAGGTTTGCGGATGATACGAAGATAGTGGAGGGGCGGGTAGAGTTGAGGAAGCAGGGAGTCTTCAAAAGGACTTGGACAAACTGGGAGAATGGACAAAGAAGTGGCAGCTGGAATATAGTGTAGGGAAGTGTATGGACCTTCACTTTGGTGAAAGGAATAAAGGTGTAGATCATTTTCTAAATAGGAAGGAAATTCAAAAACCAGAGGTGCAAGTCCTTGCGTAGGATTCCCTGCAGGTTAACTTGCAGGTTAATAAGAAAGGCGATGCAAAGTTAATATTCATTTTGAAAGAACTAGAATATAAAAGCAACAACGTAATGCTAATGCTTTATAAGGCACTGGTCAGACCGCACTTGGAGTATTCTGAGCAGTTTTGAGCCCCTTATCTAAGAAAAGACGTGTTGTCATCGGAGAAGGTCCTGAACAGGTTCACGAGAATGATTTCGGGAATGAAACGGTTAATGTATAAGGAGTGTTTGATGATTCCGGCCTGTGCTCACTGGTGTTTAAAAGTATTTTGGGGGTGGGGGTTAAATCTCATTGAAATCTATCTAATATTGAAAGGCCTAGATAGAGTGGATGTGGAGCTGATGTTTCCTACAGTGGGGGAGTCTAGAACCAAAGGGTGTAGCCTCAGAATAGAAACGTCCATTTAAAACAGAGATAAGGAGGAATGGCTTTAGCCAGAGGATGGTGAATCCGTGGAGATCATTGCCACAGACAGCTGTGGAGGCCAAGTCATGGGGTATATTTTAAATGAAGTTTGATAGGTTCTTGATTAGTCAGGGTGTCAAAGGTTATGGGGAGAAGGCAGAAGAATGGGGATGAGAGGGGTAGTAAATCAAGCCATGATGGAAGGTTGGAGCTGATTCGATGAGCTGAATGCCCCAATTATGCTCCTGTCATGATCTTGCCCCCCCATCTAAATTGTTGCCACTTTCAGTGAATCAAGGACTTTCAACTCAAGATCCTTCTTTATATTAGTGTTCCTATCGGGCCTGCCATTTGCTGTGTATTTTGTCTTGCATTCAACATCCCAAAATGCAGTAGCACATTCTTGGGTTTAGCCTCCCTACCCACAACTCCACCAATTTTTGTGTCCTATGCAAACTTACTAATCTATTTTAAAAAAAAAAGACAATAAAAGACAATAGTTGTACCAATGTTTTAAATGTACGTGAACAGCATGTTTCAAGGCTCAGTTTTAGTGGCTACATTACAGAAATTCTTTGAAAAAATTATATTGTATTTTTCTGTTTATTTTACTAATTTTATGTTGCTATTAAAATTTAAAAAAAGAAATTTTGGGCTAACATGGCCAAAACATTCCAGTGCTTTAAGTTTCAGTGTGCTCTTCGGTGCAATAAAAAGAGAACATTTTTACTGAGTGCAAGTTTAAGATTTATGACAATAATCTGCATTTTGACTCTTAATGGCCCTTCCTGATGAGCTTTTAATTTATTGCAAACAAAATTTGCAATCAATTTTATTGTCAAAAAAATCTTCCCATCTGTATGCTATGTACTTAACTAATGATGATATACACTGAAATCTCTAAGTAATATTTTTAATCTCTTCTAAATTGCCAGAAATTCCAAACAAATATGTTAATTTAATGAGGGCTAGAATTAACCCAGCAGTCTTGAATTTGCAATCCATAAATTAAAATTTGGAATAAAAACAATATTTGAACCTGATCAATATGGCAGATTCAGGGAGAAGTTTTAAAGCAGGAGAGGGGCGGGGGAAATGGAGGTAAGACTCTGTGGGAATTCCAGCGTATGGTAATTAATAAAAGCCTGAGCAATATGGGGATTCCTAAAATGGGAAATACTCTTTTGAAGAGGAGGAGATTTTTGCCTTGTAGTCTAAGGTTTCACAGGGGAAAGCACAATCTTTAGAGTTTGTGGACATAATTTCAGAGAGAAAGGCTTGTAGTTACCCTTTCAGGAAATCAAAACAGCTTTTTCACAAATAAAACCAATGAGGAATCTAGGAAAATTATCTGTGCTCAGGGGTTGGTCTAAGTATAGAATTCAGTAGGACAGGGAGTAGTTGAGCTGAGTATTGTGTATTGAAACAGGATTTGAAAATAATGAAGGAGAATAAAGGAACTATATGCAATGATCTCTGGAGTTTATAAGAATGATAGATGATCTTATTGAAACACAAAATTATGAGGGGGATTGACTAGGTGAATGCTGAGACAATGTTTCCCTGTCTTGGTATCTGAAACTATGGGGCTTAGTTTTGGAATGCGGAGTCAGCCATTTAAAAGGGCAAGCTAAAGGATTTTCTCTTTTCGAGTGATGAGTTGAAGTGGGCATATCTGCAGCGTTAACACATGTTGCATTGACAAGCAGTTGGTCTGAACACTAATTTTTGATGAAACTACAGAAGACTTTCTTCATTGCCCAGGTCTAAAATATTCTTCGCTGACTTGAATTTAAAGTTCATATTTCATTCAACTATTCTCTATGTTCACGTCTTAGCATTATGTCAGTGTAAAATGGCTGAGAGCAACTCAACCACTTGAACTTATTCCTATTGATGTCACGAAACTACAATCAGTTTCACACAGCAAATGCACAAAAGACAAACGTGTGTTTAACTCCAGCTGCACATTTATCTGCATTCAAGTTATCTATCAATTACATAGTGACACATATAATTGAAAGTGAACCATTACTCCAATGACTTTAAAGTTTGGTGCTATCTTATAGCAGCAGTCAATTCTATTTTATTAATTGGATATAACTCTGTGTAGTCTGCATGTGCTACAGAAGATAATATTTTTGCTTTAAACAAAGGAAAAGAAAGCAGCGAATCCCTGGCAGAAAAAAGAAAAATTATAGATGCTACTTCAGAATTAATACACTTCTGGTGAAGCTCAGATTCCTCTAAAGACAGGCATGTGGCATGAAGCATGAGATAATCCTCCATTTTATCATACTGTCTCATTCACACAAGCAATTATATATTTGATAAATGAATACAGCCGTAATTGTTTTTCATTCATATGTTTTTCATTCCTGTGAGTTTAATGCATGGGAATGAAAATAAATTTCTACCTTAACAATTATTTCATTCCTACTTACATGTATAGAATTGAAAAATTATAAAGCCACATTAACATGGCTATTTTTAAAAATACTTTTACATGATGGATTTGTGGTCAAAAAGTACAGCTATTGCTTAATGTGCCAGTGTTGTGCCCTTCATTAATTCTGGTGGGAAAATATGTCTGATTTTCTTCAGTCAATCCATTAACCCTGGCTACTAGATCAAACTGACTCAGCCGCCCTTAATATGTGTAAGCCTTCACATAATGGTACTGTTGTATGCTGCACAATAAATGGATCATGACTAATGGAAATGGACTTGCATATGATGTTGTAGTTGGACAGCACCTGCACATTAATTAATTAACATAGGGACTTCATATAACCCTGATATCCATTAAGATGTCATTCAATGTGTCTGCATTTATGAAAACCCTGCTCTCCAGTGGGTCCATGTCCTCTTTTAGCTTATATACCACCCCCAAGTTTGAGTTCTCCAGGCACAATCAGCCTGCAGAGAGAAAGTGGTACATTTATATAAGCCATTCATAAATACACAGAGCAACTCTTGGTCAACTCCACATTTTTAAAGTATAGCCAGTGCAGCACATTCAGCAGACAATTTGCAGATACCAATTGGCATAAGCAACAATGTGAGAATGACCAGGTTGCTACCCAGTGATATTGGTTGAAGAGTAACTTTTGGAGGGCATCTGGGCAACTCCCCACACATTAGCATGTCAGCAAAACTTGGCACAACCAATAGTGAAACTCTAGCACTGTAAAGGAGTATGGATCATTTCAGCAAGGGTTTGGAAGCTATGTTTTGCAGCAGGCTGATTTAATTATGACTCTGAAAGTTGGAGCGTATCATTGTAGTTTCTTGCATGCTTGATAATGCAAAAAGAATGGCCTTGATGGAGGCAATCCAACCAAATAAGCACCGATTGGCAAATAGGAACTTGCATTGGTCTTTGCCAAGTAAATATTTTCATGAACTGTATGAAGGCATCAGTACTGCCCCTATAAAAATAAGCATCATGAGGAATTTTGACACTTAATGAGTTTTTTTTTTGCAATGTTGATATTAATAATATCTCAAATCAATTCAAGATTTGAAATGACACCTAAGGGAGCAATTGAAGTTACTACGATTCATTTTCAATATAAGAGGCTTTGTAACTAGCTGTAGTTTTTGTTCTAGTTTTGACTAATTCTAAATTTCACACAGGAAACTCATTTTTGACAGGGTAGGGGACTCTCCTATGAATGACCGCTATTGTGCAAACTTCTCAAGCTGTTAACGTGGACAGGGATCACAAACACATGGAATGTGGCAGTGAAACACATTTGCTCTAGATTACATGGTTGACAAATTTGATATCCTTCCTTTGTAGCTTGAAAAATTCCTGTTTCTGCATTGTAGGAATTGAACAATATCATCACTGAGACCCCACCATCATCATCCTGGGGGCTGGTGGGGGGGGGGGTCCACAATCAATTAGAATTCCAAATGGAGCAGCCATCTCCAGCTTTGAGAGCAGTCCATAGGTTGGGTATCCTGTGGTAAATGACCCATAAGAAATAGGAGCAGGAGTAGGTCATCTGGCCTGTTGAGCCTGCTCTGCCATTCAATAAGATCATGGCTGATCTGGCCATGGACTCATCTCCACCTACCTGCTTTTTCCCCAAAACCTTTAATTCCCCTACAAAGCAAAAATCTCTCCAACCTTGTCTTAAATATAATTACTGAGGTAGCTTCTTACTGCTTTCATTGGGCAGAGAATTCCACAGATTCACCACTCTCTGGGAAAAGCAGTTCCTCCTCATCTCCTTCCTAAATCTACTCCCCCAAATCTTGAGGCCATGTCTCACTTAGCTGTGTACCAATTACAAATCTCTAGTCAGGAGCATGCTGGAATATTCCCCAGCATAGCTCCTGCATTATTCAAAAAGCTCAGTTTAATTCAGGACAAAGCAGTCAACTTAATCAGCACCCATTAAACAGCCTAAACACCAGGCTATTTCACTGTACTGCTATCTTGCTTTCCCTTTGTTAAGGTTGTCCAGAACTCTGTCCTTTATTTCTAGACCCACACCATGCCCTGTCAATCATCAATCCTATTCTCACCAATGACATTGGCTCTTCGTTAAACAGTACCAAAGTTTAAAAAATCTCATAAGCGTGCTCTGATTATCTGCCGTTTTAATTTTTCATCACACTCCCTATCTGTCTGTAGCTCTGAGGCGCTGTGCAAATTGCCATGCTCAATATTGAATGAGAGTCACAGAGACAAACAGCACTGCTACAATGAGTCCATGTCCAACCATGCTGACCACCCATCTGGTCCCAATTTGCTGCATTCATCCCCATGCCTCTAAACCCTGCTCCTGCATGTAGCTGTCCAAATGATACTTTTCCATCTTCCTCATCCACTTCACCTGACAGTTCACTCGCCACCACATGGAGTGAAAAAAGTTGTCCCTCAATCCCTTTTAAATCATTTCCCTCTCATCTTAAATCTATGCCCCTAGTTTTGGACTCTGGGGAAAAGACTGCTACCTTACCTATGCTTCTCATGATTTTATTAGGATCTATAATTTCACCCTAATTCTCCTGCACTCCTAGGAATAAATATCTCACCTAGCTTACCTCTCCCCATAACCCAGGACGTCTTGTCCTGGCGACAACCTTTTAAACCTTTAAGCACTCTTTCCAGTTTAGTCATGTCTTTTCAATAAAAGGCTGAGCATAACTGTGCACAGTACTCCAGCTCCTCCGCTTCAGGAAACTCGCTTTTCCCTTCAGTCTGTATCAGAGCCCACAATTATCTCTCTGGCATGCTCTGGCCTGCTGGGTAGGTCTTAGCCTTCCTTTTAGCAACATACAACATGATCAAAGAAACAACACCTTCCTGTAACTGCCAATTTGGTCTCGCACTATCAGAAATATTCCCTTTGTCCTATATTTCCATTCCCCGTCCCGCTTTTGGTCTTGAACCCTATGACTCCTTGTGCAGGTCAATTGTAAGAGTGGGAAGTGGAATTGACTTTTTTAATTCCATCTTCCCTCACGACAATGAAGAGTATTGCAAAGCTTTGTGACAGACGAATAAATGTGGTGTTGGTGGAAGCAGGTTACTGGGCAAATCAGCAGGTAAATGGGATTAATGGAACTTACCTGAGGGCTGGCATGAATAGCCCACTTCTGTATCATGAAAAAGTAAAGAAAGAAAAAGAATATTGTTGTGCTTCAGTTGAGGTATCTTAATTGATCCATTTAATTGTGGTCCTGATATACTTTGAGGATATTTACCATTGATTAAGAACATTTCCTTTGAGCTTTATGATGGTATCAATCAAGAACCACTTAGTATTTTACCTTTCCCAAAAATGTTATAAGGATAACATTTCATTGTGTTATGTGGAGTGGAAAGCCACTTTACAGTTATGATTTAGACACTCAAGGCTCGCTACATTTGAGTAAAATAATTATTGCATTCTTCAGATGTCGATACCACAAATGGGTTAGAAGTTAGAAGAAAGATGATTAACTTATTCATCTGCCAATAATTCAATTCATTAGCTAAAATGGAGCAATTTGTTCTCATATTGCTGAAACAGGATAACCACCAGCAAGTCCACTTTAGTACAGTTTTTCTACATCCAAAAGTACTAATGCAATATTTTCAATGTCATTATTCAATGCCAATATTTTGAAAATGGCTAGTATGTAGGTAGCGGGAAGAGGTGTAGATGCAGCTAATAGTGTTGTTCTTTTAGTTTGTGTTTGGCCTACCATGGATAAGGCTGAGGACAGACAGGTTGGGGTAGGACTGGACAAGGGAATTGAAATGTCCTAGAACCAGCAGCTCAAGGTAGCTGTTGTGGCCGAGCACTGCCGCCTTGAGAAATGATCACCATGCTTCTGCCTGGTCTTGCTGATGCAGAGAAGGCCAGATCATAACCACTCAGTACAAAATACCAGGTTGGAGAAGGAAATTACGTGGAAAAATGGAGTTCAGCAAGCATATTTGGAAGCTGTTTCTCATGGTTAGTTGCGTCATACAATGAAATATATCACATGCTGGATATTTCATGCAGTCGTATTATGATAGATAATTAGTCCCCAAGGCCAGACCCATCTATCTCCCCCCGTCAGCTGGCTTCATCTATCACCTTTTAGCTTGTATTCCTCCCCCTCCCCCACCTTCTGGCTTCTTCCCCATTCCTTTCCAGACCTGATGAAGGGTCTCACTCCTAAACAGCAAATATTTATTACTTACCAAAGATGCTGCATGATTTGCTGAGTTCCATCAGCCTTTTGTATGTGGCTCTCTGGATTTCCAGCAATGGCTGAATATATAGCTCAGTGAGACTCACATCAGTGATGGGAAAACTATTGGAGAGAATTCTTAGAGGCAGAACATGTGAGTATTTGGAGAAGCATAGTCTGATTAGGGATCGTCAGTGTCGTGTAAATGAAATCACCGGAGAAAAGTACAGGTATGAAGCAGCCTCTTTGTTCAACAAAACAAGATACGGCAGGTATAATATTGATGTGCTCTCAGTGGAAAGGTCTGACTGGCCAGCACTACCCAACATTTTATGTGCCAAACATCAAAGGGTAATTCCATATTTACAATGCATCCACAATGCTTTCTTTGAAACTGCACACAAACTCCACACTTCTTAATATGCACCCACACGACAGACATCAAAATAAATTTTAATCAGCATTGTCTGGTCTGTGATTCAAGGCTTTTAGCAACCTGTTGGTCAGAGCTGCATATTACATTTAATTTACAATCTATATTCAGATTTGAGGATTGGTGGCTGAAATTATTTGCTATATGTGCTAAACCGAAAAATCGCTCTACAGTCAGCATGGCCTTGTAGAGGGCAAGATGTACCTTATGAGCCTGATTGACTTTTTCAAGGATGTGACAAAATAAATTTATGATGGTAGAGCAGTGGATGTGGTCTATATCGATTGTAGTAAGGCTGGGTGTGCAAACCTCTGCAGCCTCTTGTGATCTTGTGCATTGGAGCCTTTATATCAGAATGCCCCCCACCATTCACTTATAGATGCTTGCAGGAGTCTTTGGTGACCAAATGACAAACTCAAAATGAAGTAGGATCACTGGTGTGCCTTATTCGTGATTGTATCAATATGTTGGGCCCAGGATAGATCCTCTGAGATGTCAAAGCATGGGAACTCGAATTCAAGTTCAAGTTCATTTAATTTTCATTTAACCATATATGAATACCCTGAATACAGTCAAATGAAACAGCATTCCTCCAGGGCCAAGGTACAAAACACTGTACTGACAGCCATACACCGCACAAGACACATATAGCACATATAAGATAACAGTAATTATACAGTCACCCACATATAAGACAGCAGTAAACATACAGTCACACAAAAAATATAATATAGCCCGAGTGCCCAAGTCCATGAATGTTGTTGCAAGAATAAGCCCGCACCAGTCTGCAGACAAATGTGATCCAGCTTGTTTTCCACCAAGCAATCACTGGAGTACAGCACCGAAACCAGCATGGATGCTGCACCACACCACCTCTGGTGCCACCTCTCCTGGGCAGCCACAACAGGCGACACTGTGGCATGAGGCCTAGTCTGTGCTACAATCAATGCTACACAGCTTCCTGCCATCAGTCCCGCCTGTAAACTGAACTTGCAGAATTCCACATTGCCAACGTCCACAAGGATCTTGTGATCAAAAGTCAACTAAGACAATTATTTGCACTTAGACTGCACATGGTACTTGCACACTGACTCTGATGCCTCTGGCAGCAACATGGTCCGTGCCAAGTCCGACTCCTCCGCCAATGAGCAATTTGAGGCTGCTCACCCTGTTTAACCTACAACAACCTATTGCTTCATTCAATAATCAACTCAATAATATTTGGCATGGCATTGCTTATTTGTCATAACTATTTGTAAAGTTTAATGAAATCTGTCTTTAATTGCAAGGAAATGATGTGAATCTTATCAAAATGGTATCAGTCGTCTCCACATTTCTGTCCAACTGAACCCTATTTAATTGAAGCATTAGCCATCGCTCCCTTTTCCAGTTTCTGAGATTGAGTTGGAAGGGAAAGAACACCAGGTGATGATCTTCAAGTATACTGTACCTACCTGGGTGAGCTGTATAAAGACATGTCAGAGAGATTTTGGGATTTTCTCTCGATCCAAATTCCAGACTGGGTAATAAATTCATTCCTTAAAAGTTGTAACAAGAAATTAACAGGAGGGATGGAGGAAGAACTGATCTCACTGCAAGATAATTTTGAACTGAAGCAGAGATTCAAAGAATCATATTCAGACGTTTGGTTGCAATAAGAAATCTCTGAAAGCTATTCTTCACTGTGGGAAAAAAAAGGTCAAGGTGTTCTTTGTTACCTTTCTAAAATCATATTTATTAGAGCATAGTTTCAATATAGTCACCCAACATTTTTCAAAGCAATGAAACAAACTGCGAATTTCTGAAGGTGGGAATCTGAAACTCCTGAGTGACATTCAGCCTGATGATGATAAGTTGATTTCAATGCACCTATCCATCTCATTGAAAGATGAAAAAGCAGTAAACAGTTGGACTACTAATGTAAAAAAACATTGATGAAAATTGTTTTTATTGTAATTAAATGATTTTATTCCTAGTTTTATATAGATTAGAGTATCTTCTGCAATTATTTGTCACTGTTTTTGAATTTGCAATTCCTACTTTCACTGTGCATCATGAATTGAAATTCTTTATAGCTTCTAGGTAATGGCTGGAAAGGGAGAGGGGTTGCTGGAGATGTGGTCTGAGAGACAAAGGGGAAGTAACCCAGAAAGTTTGGGAAATACTGTACTACGCAGAGCACACCACCACCAAACTTCATGTCATTTTAGTGAATTAAAGGTTTTAAATATGTGTACCCCAAATGAAATTAAGTTTTTGAACCACCTTGCAGGTTTGCTAATAACCATAATTAATGGAACTTCATCCTGGTGACCAATGCACCCTGAATGAATGGTCCAGCGTGTGCATAGGGTCTATATCTGTCTACTCTTTATTTAAACTGAAGGCATAGTTTATTGTGATTTGCACTGAATGTAAGTCATATTTAACATCTGGTAATTTTTTGAGTCAATGATTGAGAAAAGTTTTTAACATTCACTTTTAAGTCATAAACGACTCTGGGAAGACCAATTTTGCCTTTGAGATTGGTGATGATAAGCCATGCTCTTCACTTATCGCAGTAGTGCCAAATAAACTAGTGCATCTTAGAAACACTGCACTGCTTCTTTCACAGCTTCATTTCCCTCAAGTTTTAGTCTTGTTGGATATGGCTAGTACACTTTCTCCAGATTGCAAAGGCTACTCAGAGACGCAGCTTGGAGTTAGTTAAGAAATGTGCCCACTGTGGTTGAAGACCTCATAGGTTGCCATGGAAGATGTGAGATGTGGGTGAAGGAGGTCTGCAGTAACAGTGAGCAGTGGGCGTTGTAAGTAAATAGAGGAATAGATAGAGTGGACAGCCAATGTCTTTGCAGTCAGCAACAAAGCTTAGATACAGCCACAGATAGAGTGGACAGCCAATGTCTTTTTCCCAGGGAGGCAACGCCTAATACAAAAAGGCATAATTTTAAGGTCACTGGCGGAAAGTATAGCGGATGTGAGGTAGTTTTTTTTTTGTACACTGAGTGGTAAGTGTGTGGAACACACTGCTCGTGGTGGTGCTAGAGGCAGATATATTAAGGATATTTAAGAGACTCTTAGATAGAAGGATGGAAGAAAGATAGGGGGCTGGGTGGGAGGGAAGGGTTGGATTGATCTTGGAGTAGATTAAAAGGCTGGCACAACATTGTGGGCTGAAGGGTCCGTATTGTGTTGTATGTTCCATTTTCTGAAATCATCCACTGTTAACTACCACCACTACCAAATGCCTATCTGTATTTCAAATTAGTTTTCAGCACTTTAAAATCTAACTACTCACTGGAGTGAACTGGACACTCTGATTGAATTGAATTGAATTGAATTGAACTGAATTGACCTTATTTCTTACATCCTTCACATACATGAGGAGTAAAAATCTTTGCATTACATCTCCATCTGAAGGTGCAAATTATAGTAATTGTAACAAATAAAATCATTTACAGTACATGTACAGTAAGATATACAACAGAACATTCAATAATTCATGGAAATACTATTGTGTCATTGTGAATTAATCAGTCTGATGGCGTGGTGGAAGAAGCTGTCCCGGAGCCTGTTGGTCCTGGGTTTTATGCTGCGATACCATTTCCCAGATGGTAGCAGCTGGAACAGTTTGTTGTTGTGGTGATCTGGGTCCCCAGTGACCCTTCAGGCCCTCTTTACACACCTGTTGCTGTAAATGTCCTAAATAGTGGGAAGTTCACATCTACAGATGTGCTGGGCTGTCCGTACCATTCTCTGCAGAGACCTGCGATTGAGGGAAGTACAGTTCCCATAACAGGCAATGATACAGCCAGTCAGGATACCATCAATAGTGCCCTGTAGAAAGTCCTTCGGATCTGGGCTCTCAATACTGAACTTCTTCAACTGTCTAAGGTACTTTTATATAATAAGTAAAACCATTTTCAGCTTTGCTATTCAAAATGTACCAGAGAAAGGAATATTTTCAAAGTAAACTTAAATGAAATCATATTATTAAATCATATCTTCAAGCTTTCTTCTGCAGCTACAGATTTTAATAGGTTTTGTTTTTGACAATATTCGATGGGTCAAAACTCAAAAGAAGAAATCAGCTTTCAAAATCGGCATAATTTTTCGCACAGTATGGTCCTGAGTTACCAACATCCAAAAGACAAATCCAAACTTCTATTGTCTAAGGTGTTGAAGTGACCTTAACTTTAAAACCCCCACAAGGTGATGCAGTGTCATTATCTGGAGGAAGTGAACTTTGCTGGCCCCCTTGTGCTGCTAATGACATTGAATTGAATTGACAGTCTGCTGTCTCCCCACCCCCTGTTACCAAGCTAACAACATGTTGAACAGAGAAAGCTTTTCTGTTTTTCTCATGTTTTGGATTCATTAATAGCCATTATATTCAAAGATTTAAGAAAATCACCACTGTTTTTGAATATACGGATAACAATTGACCAGAATTACTATAATAGATTTATCATGTGGTTCCAGAGAAGGTCAAATGTAATTCTATGCAGAGACTAGCATTAACACAGAAAAAATTTAAGTAATATTTAATAGTGAAGTTCAAAATCATGAAGGGCTTTAATTTTGTTAGGATCCAGAATACACTGATATTTCCTGTTCAATGCAATTGAGTAGAGTCAGACTGGTTTCCTTATGTTTAATTTAGCTTTACAATCCTATTTTTATATATACAATGATCTGTCATGGAAGGCCATAGATTTGATTCATAATGCACCTGGACCCTGCAATGGGATACTACTTTCAGAATGATTTTTGTTAGAATTTGAAAGTTTGTTGGCAGTGGATATGCATTTGGAAAAGCAATATAATCACTTCAACTTTGTTTTAACTGTCTCTTAGATTGATGTAATCAAAACTCAACAACTTTTCCTGATTAAACTATGACTGCTCTCCTGTGAAAGTTCATTCAGTGGTACATAATAGTTATGTAATACAAATGAGATGCTAATTATATACAAGTTACTTTGCAGAGTTCACACACCAGGTGTAAATGAAGTGAAACACAAATAATCATATTCCACAAATTAAAACAAAATAAGTTCAGGACTGCATAACATATCAGGCTAGCATCAATAGAGATTTCATCAAAATTATACATTAGTATCTATTTTTTGCCAGGAAGCCGTTCAGGAGTATAAAAAGTATAGCTGTGTCCTTTGAAAACAGACATAGGAAAGCAAAGAGGGTATACAAATTATCACTGGTGGATAAGATTAATGAAAATCCCAAAGTATTTTATAAATGTATTAGGTACAAATGGGTGATGAGTGAAGATCATTAAATGGCAGTCTGTGCTTGGAGACTGGGAAGATAGTTGAATATTAAAATAATACTTCTCATCTCTCTTCACCAATAAGAAGGAAATTACAGGAGGAGAATTCAGAGAGAGGATGGTGAAATTCTAGAACAAGTTACAATTAGAGATGTTTTAGAAGGCTTAGTTGTGGATAAATCCCCTGAGTTCGATAAGCTGTGCACCATGCTGCTATGGGACACTATGGAGCTGATTTCTAGGGACCTAGCAGAGATTTTTTGATCTTTGCTAGTCACAGTTGTGGTGCCAGATGACTGGAGGGCAGCCATTGTTAATAACTGGGATTGGTACAGATAGGAATTGATAATCAGGAAAGACATAATTGGTTGAAAGGGCTATAATTCTGTGGAACTGACACTAGTAGAAGATCATCTAGTGCAACATCTACTCTGGCTATAATTTAATACAAGCTCTTGGTCCATAGTCGTGGAGGCATGTTAAATTTCAATAAAGGTTTATTCCTCCCCCTCATATAGTGTGTTCCAGATCCCTCTGATAATTGAATAAAAACACTTATCTATCTTTTCATCCTTCTGCTATATTAACCTTAATCCATGTCCCATAGTTACTGATTTCTCTGTCAATGGAAATAGTTCCTTCCCATTTACCCTTTAGAGGCCTCTCATAACCTTATATATCTCCATTTTATTCCAAAGAAAACAGCTTTAGTCTAGGCAATCAATCTTCATTATTATGACAACCAGGCTGGGAAACATCTTGCGACTATACTTCCAAACACTTTGAATGGTTTCTCACCATCAGTTCTGTCCAGGTCTCTCCTAATTTAGTAGAGCTCTCAAGTCACCCCTCAGACTCTTCCATGCCAAAGCAAACAAGCCCAATTTATGCAGTCTCTCCTCGTAACTGAAACATTTCATTCCAGGGCAACTCTGCTGAATCTCCTCTACATCTTCTCCAGTGCAATCACACCATTTCTGTACTGACTAGAATTGCACACAATGCTCCAATCCCAGAAGTAAAATTTAATATATGATTTTTAAATTTGCTCCTGATAGTACTGGGCAATATTCCTCACTAAAATACAACCTCTCTCTTCACCGAATGTCTGTCACACTCAATTATGTGACAACATTGTTTATTTTTCAGTATCACAGCATTTGAAACACTGTTTAAAAAACATTGTTTTTTTAACAGAATTAAGTGGTCCAGAACAATATTCTCTCTAATTTGTAATGACCAGCATGCGCAAAAATCTTGTGCTGTGCAATTTTTTTGCCCAGTGACAACACAACAACATGTGTGCACTGAATAATTTCTTCAATAAAAACAGTATAATTAAGCCTGTGCTAAAATCTGCAGACAAATTATTGCAAACTCCATGTTGTCAACACTGTCTGCATCAGAAACCAGAAAAGGTGATTGTGTTCGATCATGAAATATACTTAACATGCCAATAAGGTCGATAACTTTTTGTGCACAGTTTAAATTATTTTGTGCACTAGTAGCAAAAGATGTCTGCACATGCACACCGTAGAGGGAATATTGGTCTGGAGCCATGAGTCCGAAGCCCACCATGGCAAATAGGAAATTTAAATTCAAGTAATATGAAAAAAATTATTCATGATCATGAAACCATCAAGTTGTTATAAGAATGCAGCTGATTTACTAAAGTTCTTCAGGGATAGAAATATGCAGTCATTACCCTATGTGGACTATTAATAACTGCAAGTCCACAGCAATGTGGCTGATTCAAGCTGCCCTGTGAAATCATCGAGCAAGTTACTCCGTTGTAGTAACATTTATCAATTAAACTTAAGATTGAAACCAGGTGCACCACCTGCATTGAATTAGGAAATGGATTTGGATATGGCTAGGATGTATTGATCTTAAGCTACACCAGGAGGTCCTCCTGCCAAACTTATAGGGACGTGGCTTAAGTGATAGATCCAATCTACAGTACAGTCAAGCAGCAGCTTGATTCCTCTTTCATAATCATTGCTATTCTTGCCCTAACAGCTGAAAAGGTTCGTGGAGATGTTGGCATAGTTGGGATGAATGGCCCTAGATGCTTTCCACATTGTCTTTGGACATTATGAAGTTTGATTGGATCGCCCAGCATGAGAAAGGAAAGTACATGCTGATTATTCCCCACCACCCACCCATGACGGAAGAATCCTCCATCTTGAATACCATCTGGAGGAAGTACTGTGGATAGCAGGGATGCTGGAAGTATTCACGTGAGGGATTGCAATGTCGATCACCAGGAATGGTTCTGGACAAACTGAGGAAGGTAACTTGTTCAACTGGGACAGTGGCAAACAGAGAGGCCATCAACACTGCATAGGTGCCCCTGTCTCTGAACAGTTTGATTGGAATAACTAATCTTTTATTCATACATATAACTTTATGCCTACAGCACCATCTACCTTTTAAGTAGAATAGATTCAGAATGGTTTAAAAGTTTCGTTCAAGAATCCCTGCTGTGCTTCATTATGAATAGATTTCATTGCCAGCTGTAACATAGAACAGTACAGCACAAGAACAGGCTCTTTGGTCTATGATGTCCGCTCTAAACACGATGCCAAATGAAACTAAACATCTGCCTGTACATGATCCATACACCCCCATTCCCTGTATGTTCATATGGCCATCTAATAGCCTCTTATATGTCACTGTTATATCTGTTTCCATTACTTCCTCAAGCAGTGTGTCCAGGCACCCACCACTTTCTCCTTTAAACACTCCTCCTCTCTCGCTTAAGTGCCGAGTACATGACATTTCTACCCTGGGAAAAAAGACTAATTGAATACCCTCTCGCTGCCTCTGATAATTTTATAAATTTCTATCAGGTCTCAGACTCTGACATTCTAGAAAAACAGCCTCAGTTTGTCCAGCCTCTCCTTATAGCTCATAGCTTCAAATGCAGGTAGTATTCAGAAAAACCTCTTCTGCATCCTTTCAAAGTCCTTCCTGAACGACTTCCACACAGAACTGCCACAATACTCCACGTATGGCCTAACTGAAGTTTTGTATAAGATGCATGTGGCATATCTTCTTTATTGCCCTATCTATCTGTGTTGATACTTTCAGGGAGCAATGGACTTGAACCCTGACACCCAACTGATTCCTCATTTCACTATTTCAACCAAGTTGGAATCTCCTGAGGCCCCTCATCATAGAAGCTCATTCTCCAGCTAGTTTAATGCATTTAGGAAACAGCTGAATCCACTGGGTGTAGCTACATTTATGGGACAACATCCAACTATAGCACCATAGATATGTTCTGGATAAACTATGCCTTGGGTCAACTATTTACAACCACAACATTGGCATCAACACAACAGTCAGGAAAAATCTAACCACTCAATCAGCTGATTCTCAACCATCAGTAAATTAATAGGTTATTAACAGTGCTGGCAATTGGCATTAAATTCATTGTCTGCTCAGCAGTCACTGTTATGCTCTACCAGTATAAATAGGCTCCAAGTAACAACTCAGCGTCAACCCATGAGAGGACTGTGAATTGATAATCACTTTAAGACAGCATTTCAACAAATGAAGCAATTAAAAATATAATCACTGGCATTCAAAGAGTCTGCAGAGGCAGGGATCAGATCAACACAAAGAAAGATTGAGGGGGCCTATCACCTCAGTCCATAGACTTCACTACAACAGCTCCTCGGTGCTGTGCCCCCATGTTTTACCATCGTCAGCTACTTTGTAAATTATATTGCTTCCATCACAACCTGAGACACCACACAAGAGAACAGAACAGCTCAGTTTAGTAAGCTCCAATAGAATGGAGAATATTCAGGGCTGTGTCAAGATACATTTTTGCCACACAAGTGCAAGGCAATGGCTATGTCCAAGATAGCCATCTGTATTTTCAATGGCACTGCCCTTCCCAAATTCCCCGCACCCATATGCTGTCAGTGGGTGGTAGGGGAGAGGGTGATGAGCTGAGGGGAGGAGCTGGTCACCACTGACTACAGATTTATCACGTGACTCAACCACAATAATATTGTAGGTTTGAGAGAGTGTCAAAGGTTTTGATATCCCTCTTCAAGTGACTCTCCTTTTGGCTCTCCAGTGTTTTTCCACCATCTGAAGGGCAGAAGCCAGAAGTGTGATAGAATTTGCCTGGTCTTTTAGAACTTAAGAAACTCCACTTATGAGGAAACAACCCGTTTGATTGCCATCCCTTCCACTACAATAAATACTTAATTTCTCTGCCACTGGTACACAGTGGCCATAGAATATGTTAATTAGAAAATGCATCACAGTTATTAGCCCAGGCTACTCTAACAACACCTCCCAAACTTGCAACGTCTGACTGTCAACAATAGATGACCATTGTAATATCTCAAAGGTCAAGGTTATCAGGTGTAGGGGAGAGCCTCATCTCTCCAAGTCACACACTTGCCTGCCTGGGAAATATGTTGTTGTTCCTTCATTGTTACTGGGTCTAAAACTTGGAATTCATGACCCAATAACATTGTGTAAGTACCCTCACCAAAAAAGCTGCAGTGGTTCAAAAAGTGACTGAATAATACATTCAAAGGGAATTATGGATATTAAGTGCCTACCAGCAACTTCTCCCCACAGAAAACAAGGGCTCATAACAATCGGAAGATACAGTGGACAGGGTTGGAGGGCAAAGGGTGATTACTTTTAGATAACATTACACTGGTCAGCAATAAAGTAGTGACTATGGATCAAAGATTAAAGCACACAGGAAAAGTATAGTTAAGCAGAAACAGAAGGACCAGCAGGAAGTTCAAAACTGGCCTAGATCTATTTGAGCAGATGACCTACATCAGAACTACGAATACTTTGCATTTGGTAATGCAGGCTGTGAAAAAGGCAAATGGTACGTTGGCATTCATTGCAAAAGGATTTGAGTACAGGAGCAGGGAGGTTCTACTTCAGTTGTACAAGGCCTTGGTGAGACCACACCTAGAATATTGTGTGCAGTTTTGGTCCCCTAATCTGAGGAAAGACATTCTTGCCATAGAGGGAGTACAAAGAAGGTTCACCAGATTGATTCCTGGGATGGCGGGACTGATATGAAGAAAGATTGGATCGACTAGGCTTATACTCACTGGAATTTAGAAGATTGAGGGGGGGATCTTATTGAAAGGTATAAAATTCTAAAGGGATTGGACAGGCTAGATGCAGGAAGATTGTTTCCGATGTTGGGAAGTCCAGAACGAGGGGCCAAAGTTTAAGGATAAAAAGGAAGCCTTTTAGGACCGAGATGAGGAAAATCTTCTTCACACAGAGAGTGGTGAATCTGTGGAATTCTCTGCCACAGGAAACAGTTGAGGCCAGTTCATTGGCTATATTTAAGAGGAAGTTAGATATGGCCCTTGTGGTTAAAGGGATCAGGGGGTATGGAGAGAAGGCAGGTACAGGGTTCTGAGTTGGATGATCAGCCATGATCATACTGAATGGCGGTGCAGGCTCAAAGGGCCGAATGGCCTACTCCTGCACCTATTTTGTATGTTTCTATGTTTCTATGTAAGTGCAAGTTTGTACTGCAATCCATATTGAAGGACCATGTCATTACCAGCATTAGGCAAACTCTTATAGGTGATGTATAAAAACATAAATCATAGTTTTTGAAAGTGACAGAATTAAGAATAGTGAAATCTGAAATAAACCTAAACCTCCTGGAGATAGCATCAGGTAAGGCAGCAATTGCAGACAAAGAAATATTGAATCCAATTCAAATTTAATTGTAACTCAACCATACATGAATATCCATGAATACAGACAAACAAGACAAGGTTAATCCAGGGCCAAGGTGAAAAACGCAGCACCAATACCCACACGGAACAAAGCACATACAAGACAGCAAGCAAATAAACACATCGGTAAGATCCAACTACGCAAGTGAAATAGTCTAGCCGTGAATGCTGCAGTGATCTGCAGTCAACAACAATACGTCTTCTGTTGAGCAATCCCAGAGGGCAGCATCAACTGCACACCAGCTCTGATGTCTCTCTCCTGACACGGTAACAGCCGAAACCACAGCTTGTGGCCAAGTCCTCACACGTACAAGATATCAGTAAAATACAACACAAGTAACGTTTTAGGTTGTTGATCTTATGTCGGAACTGAAAAGTGAGGAAAAGGAGGAGCTTGAGGTGCAGAGAGGGGTTGGAGATGGAGACCACAGAGGGAATGTCTACTATAAAGTGTAGACTAAGATTGTCCAGTGGACAGAAATGATGTTTATACCATAAAAGAGTGGAAAGTGAAGGCCTGTTAATCATAGCAGATCTGTCTGGAGGAGCATAAATAGAAAGAGATGAAAGAGTTCAAAAGAGAGAACTAAAATCATTGTTGGAACAATGAGATGGCAGATACAGAAGCTGCTGGAAATCTGAAATAAAGAAAGAATGCAGGAAGCACTCAGCAGAGAGAGTAAAACTGAATAAATGTTACAGCTGGATGATATTGCTCTAGAACTGACTATTTTAGACACAAAGAGGAAAGAATAGCTATCTAAAATTGTCGAGTTCATTATTGTATCCCATGGGCCACAATGCATCCAGAACAAAGATGAGATGCTGTCCTTTGAGCTTATGTAGGCTTTGTTGAAACATTGCAAGAGGAAGGTCAGATTGGGGGTCAGATGGAGAATTAAAGTGAAAGGAAATTGGCCATTCACAGTCATTCCTGCTAACCAGATAGAAGAGTTCTGTAAAGCAGCCACTCTCGGTTTCCCCAGTGTAGAGGAGAGTACACTGTGAGAACTGAATGGAGCACACTAATTTGAAGGTGCAGAAGTGGACAATAGCTTCCCCCGTGTTACAGTGTTTGTGTCTTTGGAAAGTAGGAACAGAAGAGGCAAAAGGGCAGGTGATGCATCGCCCTTGATAGGATGGAAAGGAGAATTTTGATGGATCGTGAAATCAGTAAGACAGCAGTCCATTTAGAATGCTGGAAGTTGAGGGAGGGGAAGCTTTGTCTGGTGGTAAATCTCAGAGACAGAAATGACAAAAGATGGTGCATTAAAAGGTTAGAGCTCCTTGCTCTAGCTGGGAGGAACGTGGGTGATAGCAGAGATGTTGATTGAGAGCCCTATTAACCATGGCAGGTCAATTAAGGAAAAAGAGATAATCCAAGAAGCATTGCTTTGCAACATCTTGTCAGTAGAACAGATAACAATGGAGTCAGAGAAACTGGGCGAATGTAATTAAGTCCTTCTAGGAAGCAGGGGTCAAGGAGGTGCTTATTGTTACTTCTGCCCCAAAGTCTCCCATCAGCTCCCCTTGACATTATGGATCTACGTACCATGTAACTTTAATATTTATTTCTTATCCATCAATCCTCTGCTTTGAATATGCTTCAGTCATGCACAACATTCAGTGTTTACTAAATCCTGCCCCTAAAATGCTGAACAATGTATTGTGTCACTCACTTCTCCCACAAACAAATAATTTAGGCTTGGCTTGCAAGTTTTAACCACAAGAGCTGACGATGTGTGTCAATGGGGATTTTCAATAAAAGCTTTTTGTGGAGGCACGAGATTAAACCTTGTGAGCAGTGAAATGCTCTGACCATCCATGATTAATTTATGGACAATGCATTTCAAAACTGCTGGAAGAAAAAACAATGACATCTATACACATGTTGCCTGGAACTCTGCATTGCTTTGAAAAGTATTTATTCTGGTTGGAGTGCGCTGGCCCTTCAAATACTGTTGATGCACCCCTCTAGTGCAGGAGGCTGTAAAGCGCATCTACTCTGATACGAAGCATCCTACAAACAGGTGTGGAGCAGGTGGACATTTCCTCGCACCCCAGTATGTCTGGAGCACGTGATTTACATGATGTGGAGAAGACAAAAGAGGGAAAAACAGACACATTCAGTACGTGGAGTGGGACAGAGCTTGCAAAGCCAGGTTTGCAAAGCTTAGAAGAGTTCAATATCCGCTTTAGCAGATACGTCAATCGAACCCGAACCTTTGACCAAAGTAACACTTCATTTGGGAAGCAACTGGAGAGTCTGCGGCAGGTCAGAGAGCTCGCGGGCCTTGAGGATGTATTTACTGACCAGATTCAGCAGAACCAGCAGAGAATCTGGGACCTGCACAATGAGCTTAACCATCTAGAACAGGAGCTGAAGGATGCACAGCGGGCCTTGGATGACTATCGCACCAAGTAAGGATCTGTTCCTTTACTTTGCCCCTGCATTCTTTCATAACACCATACTGAAGGGAATGTTGTTCAGCATGTTTGTGGTCTGAATGGAACCACTTATCGTGCGTATTTGGAATGTGTGAGGTTGCTCCTCTTGTAAGTCAGCCTCATCTATGCATAGATGCCCAGTGCAGTGGAGGGTGAATTGGTTGGGAGATCTGTCAAAGTTCAAGCAGTGAGCCATCCATCCAAGCCGACTGCCTGCCCCTCTTCCAAAGTTAATATCTTGACAGGGTACCCCAGCGAGGGAAGAAGTAGTATTCACTAGTGTATGGAAGGCTTTCATAGGCACTGCAGGGGCTGGAATCTGTCTTAGACAAGAAAGATGTTTTATTTTAACTGTTGTGAATAAAGTTATTTAAAAATTGAAGACATGTGTTGGACAAACCCAGAATAAAATGGGAAAGTCTGATACTAAAGCACGAGGAAAGGGAAAGTAGAATTCTTTCTAACTCATCCAGGGTGTTTTATCGTCAAGTCCCAATTTTGAAGAGCAGGTACTATTATAACAGGGAAAACATGGCAGCCAAACTTTGAAATAAACAACAATGTGGTAACAGTCAAATGAATGTTGCACTTTTAACTGATGTTCATTGAAAGAATAATATTGTTCAATTCACCAAGGAAAATCTTTCTCAAGTACTGCCCTGGGAATCTTTTAGGTTCAGCTAAGAGGCCAGATTTAACATTTCACCCTCAGATGAGATTAATCCATGCTTCATCTATTTCGTGGTGAAAATTATATCACAGGGATCAAAATTCAGGAAAAGTCTGCAGTATGCAAAAGCAGGTTCATTATATTAGTCTAACTAATGATGGCAGCCTAAATCAACAAATGGCCTTTTCCTCCCCAATTTCAATGTTTCTTTATTTGATTTATGATCATTTTGATTTTCTTTCACCTTCTTCAATTATTTCTTTGTTTCTCCCTCATGATGCACATTATTTAAACATGATTAGATAATGAAGGACATTATCAGTCCATCTCTCATTGAGATCCCAGATTTCCATAGCCCTAACTCTGCCCTAAGATTTATAATCACTGACACGTTGTGAAATTTTTGTTTTGCTCAACACAGTGCAATACATAAAGTATACTATCAATTAGTATATAAACTATATATTTACAGTATTGTGCAAAAGACTTAGGCACATATATAGCTACGGTGCCCAAGACTTTTGCACAGTACTGTAGTAAATGTTATGTGTTGCACTGTACTGCTGCAGTAAAAAAAACAGAGATTTCATTACATAGGTGAGTGGCGATTAATCTGATTCTGATATGGGTCTTTATTGTGGACTGAAAGTAGGAAGGGAGAAGGGCAGGAGGGGTGGGAATGGGAAGCAAAAGAGAGACATTCTGTAAGAAAGAATCAACCAATTGCTTGGAGTCAAATGACCTTGTCTGTGTCTCAGGGCTGGGTGCATCTGCCACCTCCACCCTGGCACTCCTTCTCTGCCACCTGTCCCACAGCGCTCCCCCTTCACCATTCCCAACATCCTTTGCTCCCTCCAGATTCCGAAACTCATTCAATGTGCCACATTGACAAATACAGTACTGTGCTAAATCTTCAGGTAGCCTAGATATTTTTATTTATAGACTTTTCCAAAATACTGTGTGTATATGTAGTGCAAAAGGAGAGCAAAAATAGTGAGGTAGGGTTCATTGTCTGTTCAGATAGCAGAGGGGATGAAGTTGTTCCTAAAATATGGACTATGTGTCTTCAGTACCTCCTTCCTGATGGTAGAAAGGGGAAGAGGGCATGCACTGGGTTGTGGGGGTCCTTAATGCTGGCTGCATCACCTTTCGAAGGTGTCCTCAATGGTGGGGAGGCTAATGCAGATGGAGCAGGCTGAGTTTCTAACCCTCTCAGCCAATAGCACAGCATGGTGCAAATAATAACTGAGCCAATGAGTGTCAGAAGAACATCACCAAATGGTGAGGTGCCAAAACTGTTCCAGCAAGAAGAGATACAGGGTACTGACGTGTTTCATCTGTGTGTTTTCTGGGCAGGGTGCAGAGAATATAGCTCTCAGTGAGTTCTGTACTATTTTTAAAGCATCTTGTATTTGAAACCATCTTTTCACTTTCTCTTTTCTATTTTTATTCATCTTCCTCTGTCAGCTGACATCACGATCTTCTTTGTCATTTAGTGACCCTTATCATGGAGATGCCCTTTGTTCTCTCTACATTGAATACTCTCCGTTCCCCACAGCATAGAAATGCCTATTTTCTAAATTTCTGAGCACTGACAAAAGGCATCGACTTGAAACATTAACTTTGCTCTTTTTTCTCTCTCTCTCTCCACAGATGAATACAGCTAGGTAGTTCCAAAATTTCCTGTTCTTATTATGGCCATGAGCCTTACACTGACACCAGAGGGCAGACATTCATGTGCACAAAAGAGAAATAAAACAAAAGTTATCTAGGTTTACAGAACACTTTTATTCCACTGGGATTTGACAGAAAGAGGCAACATTCAGGAGTTTGAAGTATATTTCTGCTGTCATTAATGGCAGGTATCAGACATAGTGGGGTTGTTAGAATCACTATTGAAATAAATCTAAGTTATCAGTCGCAATTTATGGTTTAAAGACTAACTTTATCTCCCTGTAGGCCATTTTGTCGCTCTCAATTCTGCCGATTAAGGTAATAAAGCTGTTAACTGGCATTTAATCAATGAAATTAAAAGAGACAATGGATTCATGGTTAGTAGCTTTAACAGAAATTTGTGCTGCATTCTGATTGTGTGAGGGAAATGTGAGTTTTCAGATCTTCTTGAATGGCACTTGCACTCTCTGGAATCTGGAGGGCTGTGGATAAGTTGATCCTTCGTGGTATGAGGGTAGAGGAGATCATTCTTGATGGTTTGAGAATGGAACGCAGCTTATAAATTACAATCACATCTTTCAAAACAAATAAGGAAATCTTCTAAACACAAAATGTGGCAAAAGTTAGTAATATGTCTGTAAATGCAACAAGTGGTTCAATCGTTTCTTTGAAATATGAAATAAGACACATTTTTACTAACCATTGCAAGTGAGCTTTGGATGGAGATATAAAGATAGGTGAAAGATCTACCACAGTCTTATTGAATGTTGGTAAGGACTTCAGGGGCTACGTGCTCTACTCCTGTCTTGCAGTGCAATACTGAGTCTGTTCAATCTTTTCTGCTGTTTGCACTTCTATTATTCAGCCTAATTGGCCATTTTCAATCTGTTTGTTGTATAATCTTTTCTGTTCTTGCATGAAACCAAACTCAAAAATGGTCTTAAAAATATTCCCTTGATGCCAGGGGTAATTTAAGAGAATTATGAACTACTTAATACAGTAACAGATTTTGTACATAGAGGTGAAACAGAGCTTTCTTAAATTACTTTGGTTTTCCTCATTATGTTTTGTACATAAAGACTGCCTTATTAATAACAGTGGTAACACAAATGCATTGTACATTTTCTGTATGTCAAATGTTTGTTTGTCCTTTCAGATACAGGACTGAATGTGAACATCATGAAAAACTGCAGGATGGTGTTGCAAACCTAATTAAGGTGAAATCCTTCACTTTTACTATTCACTGAAATTTAGTACAACTATCTTTGTAGAAGCTTTAGGATGTAGCTGGTGACTGATTGCTCCGGAAGAAGTTGACACATTAGTTGACCAGGAATTGATTCTGGCACCAACAGCATCATATAAGAGAACAGCCCAAAACCTTTGTGCTATGTTCTATCTTAAGTGAATTAGTCAAGAGTTTTGCCCACCAAAAAATGGACTACAAATAATTCTTGATGGCAAGTGATACAAAATATTCTCAATCAAATAACTGCAAGTGCCTGCTAACATTCAAAGGTTAGAATGTACATTCAAGGAAGAGAGGAGGCCTTAATGGATGTTTCCATTAGTAGGAGAGACTGGGATCCAAAGGTACTGCCTCAGAATAAAAAGAAGTCCCTTTAGTGCAGAGGCGAAGAGGAATTTCTTCCGCCCAAGTGTAGTGAATCTGAGGAACTCATTACAACCAGAGGCTGTGGAGGCCAAGTCTTTGGGTGTATTTAAGGTTAAGATTGATGAGGGGATTAAGGCTTATGGGGAGAGGTAGGCGAGTTGAGTGGAGAAAATAATCAGCCATGATTAAATGTCTGAGCCTACTCAATGCTAAATGGCCTCCTTTTGCCTCTACATCATATGGTCATATGACCTTTAAGACAGTTTAGCCATTTAGTGAGATAATCGCTGATCAGTATCTCAACATGTGTTTGTTTTCCTTTAATGCCCCTTTTTTGCCAGACAAGATTACTGATTTGCAAGAAATCTTCAATGAAGTGAGTTAACCAGTCTTTGCAACTGAATGCCAACGATGTGCAATTGAAGTTAATACAGAGTTGATTGATTCCTTTATGATGAACATCTTCTGTGGTTTAATACTGGGCCATTAGCAAAGGAAAATATCAATGCTCTTTGAGTCACGTCTGCCTCTCAGTCAGACCACTATGGGCTCAAGACTCACTCCACACACTTGAGTACAAAAGCAAGGCTGATGTGCAGTAGTGGAGTAATGCTGTGCTCAGAGAGTGGAAGTGATGTCTTTTGGATGACATGTAAAGCAAAGCCTCCATCTCTAATTAAGCAGAAAGTGTTGTAATTGCTTAGTACAGATACAGAAAAAATGTTAACAGAATTGCTGTACAGTCATCAACCTGTTTCTTTATCCACAGACGCTGCCTAATTTGCTGAACATTTCCTGCCTTCGGTTTTCAATATCCATGATATTTTGGCTCTGCACCTGCAGTGTGCATCCTCTTCTGTTTATCAATTCAATCAGTGACAACCGACTGTTTGATTAACTAATAATGCAAGAGATTCTGCCTGGGCTGGACATCACGAACAAAATACTGGAGGAACTCAGCAAGTCAGGCTACCCCCAGTGGAGAGAAATAAATAAAACCCTGATGAAGGGTCCAGGCTCAAAACGTCAACTGTTTATGTTCCTGCCTGATCTTCAGAGTTCCTCCAGCATTTGTCTGATTAGCTACCTTACCCTTCCTGTTGCCCTTCCAGTAACTTCACTCTCTTACAATTATTTGAAATATTACAGCATTTAAGTGGATGCTATACTGTGGATACGGTAGGGAGATTGCAGAGGAGATTTACAAGGATGTTTCCTGGATTGGAGAGCATGCCTGATGAGAATAGGTTGAATGAACTCGGCCTTTTCTCCTTGGAGCGACAGAGGAAGAGGGGTGATCTGATAGAGGTGTATAAGATGATGAGAGTCGATAGTCAGAGGCTTTTTCCCAGGGCTGAAATGGCTAACATGAGGGGGACTTGTTTTATGGTGCTTGGAAGTAGGTACAGGGGAATGTCAGAGGTAAGATTTTCACACAGTGAGTGGTGGGTGTGTGGAATGCATTGCTGGTGAAGGTGGTAGAGGCAGATACATAGGAAAATTCTAGGCAGTTTTTAGAGTAGGTTAAATGGTCAGCACAACATTGTGGACCGAAGGGCCTGTAATGTGCTGTAGATTTCTACGTTCTATGTTCTATGTTAAATCTTTCAGCAAAAGAGAAAGACATTCTGTTTAATGCTAGTTCATATTATAAGCTCCAATGAAAAGTGAAGCTGAAGCAAGCAGTATTATTTGCCTGAAGCCAAGACTAAAATAGGATATTATGATTTGGAGCAGACTGACATGTAAGCAAATCAGGATCCATATTAAAGTAATCCCTAAAGTGGCTAGTTACTGCACTACTAATGCAGCACCTGTGATTTGAGAGAACACAGAAAAAAAAAGAGAATGGGAGCAATTGATTCAGTCCCTTGACCATTGATGAGATCATGACAACTCTGACCTAATCTAATAGCCCTGTGTGTGCTGCATATCCCTTAACGATTTTCTAACAGAAGTCTATTAGTCTCTGATTTAAAATCAGCAATTGACGCAGCAACAATTTTCGGTCACAGAAGAGAGTTCTAAACATTAGGCAGTCTTTGAATACAGAAGTGTTTTACTTCTGAAAAGCCAGGTTTTTATAATTAGACAATCTTTTTCCACCTGTACATCATCTCCTCATAATTGGGTTGTCCTTTAGAGGTCTGGAAAAGACTAATAACAGAGTCAGAAAATATGTGGATCATGATGCGTTGTATGGTTAAAAAGAAATGAGAAACTAATACAGACTCACACACAAAATGCTGGAGGAACTCAACAGGCCAGGCCTTTGAATTTCCACCATTTTGTGTGTGTTGCTTGGATTTCCACATCTGCAGATTTTCTCTTGACTGAAGCATTACATAGTCAAATGAAGACACAGAAAATTGGAGCAGGAGCAAGTTATACTGCAATTCAGAACTGCTCAACTGATTTTCATTGCTTATTCACCTCAGTAAACAGTTACTTCTTTCTCCTCATAGCCTTTGATCAGCATTAAGAGACATACACTATGTGTACGTTTGTGGTCTTCTACTGCAATAGCATGTTCACCTCAAGGTTCAACATGCGTTCAGAGATGCTTTCCTGCACACCACTGTTGCAATGTGTAGTTATTTAAACTACAGTTGCCTACCTGTCGCCTTGAGCCAGTCTGGCCATTCTCCTCTGACCACTTTCATTAACAAGGCATTTTCACCCACAGAACTGTCACTCATTGGATGCTTTTTCTTGTTTCTCACACCATTCTCTGTAAACATTAGAGACTGTTGTGCACATAAATCCCAGGAGATCAGCAATTTCTGAGATACTCAAACCACCCCATCTGGCACCAGCAATCATTCTATGGTCAAAGTCACTTAGATCACATTTCTTCTCCATTTTGTTGACAGGCTTGAACAACAACTGAACCTCTTAGCCATGTCTGCATGCTTTTATGCATTGTATTGTTGCCACGTGATTGACTGATGAGATATTTGCATTAATGAGCAGCTGTACAGGGGTACCTAATAAAGTGGCCACTGAGTGTATTTAGATAGTCCCGTGATTATTTTCTCCCCTTAATTGATTTGTCTATTAGAAGTCTGGAAAATACTATTAACATCTACTTTGATCACAATGGCTATGAAGAAATCTGAACATAGCACAGACTGAGGTGTTACAGAGTAAAGATCAAAAGCATACTAAACAGGAGCATGAGTAAGCGATTCTGCCCTTTGGAATTGCACCACTGACTACAATTGAGCATTCACTTCAGTATCCAGTTCCCTCTTCCTCTCCACATTCCTTGATCAACATTAAGAAACATATTTCTCTCCTTCTTGAGTGTAAGTAATGACTTAACCTTGACTGGTTTCTGCCAGAGAGAGAATTTCCTAGGTTTGCCACCCACTCGGTGAAGAACTTCTAGTTCAATGCAACATAAACTGAGATAATATCTTCTAGTTCCGACTTCCCAGCCATCAAAAACACCCCTCCCCCTGCACCTAGATAGTTTAATCGTGTTATACAGGTTGAAAAGCTCTAGTTGGTCAGTGATGATCACTACAAACCTTCAAACCTGTACAAGTGTCATGAAAATATGACCTCTCCACAGGATACAAATGAAGCTTTACTGAAGAATCTGGAACTCCAGGTCCGTACTCAGTTCCTGAAGGAAGACATTGACTCTACTAAAGAAAGAAACATGAAGGTATGTTCAAGCATCACTCTTCTAGCAATTAACATTTTCTCTCAGTATTGGTAAACAAAATACTCAATAATCAATATGGCTTATTGTATTAACTCTGATTAAAGGCAGATGAGATTTAACATGGAGAAGCATTAGATGAAATATCTTGGAGAGCAAAATGAAAAGAAAAATATAATCTAATTTTCAACCTAAAAATAAAAGTTAAGAATAAGGGACCTAGGAATAATGTTCTTGAATATGTTAACAAAGGAATTACAAAATCATATGGGAACTTGTCATTTATGATTCAAGGTCTAGTATAAAAAGCTGTTCTTAGTCAAAATGTTAGCTGTGTTATGCAGTAACAAGGGCAAATTAATTCTGAAAACAGAATATAACATGCACATGGTACTATTTAGAATTTAATGCATTTAGCTGGACTTCAGCTGGAGAATTGTGTCCAATTCTGGCAGAGTATTCTTTGAAAGAAGGCAAAGCTTTGCAAGAAGATTAGACACAAAATGCTGGAGGAGCTCAGCAGGCCTAGCAGCAGTTATGTCTTCCTGCAGAAAAGTCTCAGCCCAAAACATCAACTGTACTTTTTTCCATAGATGCTGCCTGGCCTGCAGAGTTCCTCCAGCATTTTGTGTGTGTTGCTCGGATTTCCAACACCTGCAGACTTCCTCTTGTTTGCAGGAAGATTCAAGTTGTCCTTATAGAACATTACAGCACAGCACAGGTCAGCCCATGATAAGGGAATAAAAGACAATTAATGTGATAACATGGAGAAATGGGTGTACTTTCCTTAAAGTAGAGAGGGCTGTGGGAAGATCTTTAATAACAGAAAGAATTTAAGGAAATGAGAAGAAACTGATATCAATAGCAAAAAAGTCAATAATAAAAGAGCACAGAATTAAGGTGGGAGACCAAACAAGTGAAAACTTAAGGAAAACCATTTTTAAACAGCTAAGAATGAGTATACTCTGCCTGATATGATGGTGGATACAAGTCAGAAGTGTAGTTGACATATATTTAAAGTAGGATAAGATATATCAAGATATAGGCTAAGAATGGGGAAATGATTTGGCTGGATTGATCTTCAGTGGAATTGACACAGATCTGATGCACTAAAAGACTTCCTTCTGTTATTCTTTCTTCTACAATTCCGTGGTTACCAAAATCAAACTCTCTATAAGAATATTGAATAACCTCGTTTTTCTGTGTTTTCCTTTGAACACAAATGATTCTGAATTTAGGGTTTGTTTTTGGAAAATGTGTGAGAAAAAAGAGACAGCACTTGCTATGAGTATTTTTGAAATTTACTTTTCACCAGAAAGCAGTATTTCTATATGTGGCAGCAGGTCTCTGAAGCACTGCTGCTGATGCAATATTTTAAAACAATATAGGATCCAGAATCATGAAAAATGACAGAATGAGGCCATCCAGCTTATTGTGTCTGTACCTCCTCTTGCTGTCCAATTAACACCTACTGCCTCTGCTTTTTGTTCATTCTCCCAAACGCTCTCCCTCCCAAAAATATCTATCCAACTACTTTTTAATCTATTTATGGAATTGACTTCAATCACCTTTTCAGCAAGGACATGACAACCTTACAACCAATTAAAAATTCTTCTCCACTTCCTTCCATATCATTTACCAAGAGGATTAAATATATGACCTCCAGTAATTGGTCCACTCACCTGATTGTTTTACCTGTTTCTGACTTGTATGACTATATCTGCCCCATCGAAACCATTCACCATCTTGAAATTCAGATTACATCAGATCTTCATGTTCTCAGTTCCAAGGAGAAGTTGTTATTTTCCTGTTATCTCCTTGTGGCTGTTTAATTTATGTGTCATATTTTTCATTCTCAACTTCAATAAAATTGCCACAGATTGCAAAAAAATGTTATTGGGGAAGCATATCTTCCTATGATGTTTAAAGAGGCCATTCAGCCCATACAGTTTATACTGGTTCACAGATCAATCCTTATTTTACTGTAGCCAATTTTCTCCATATTGCCATTAACATCCATTACTTTTCTCACCCACCACCTACTCTAAAGGTAATTAACAGGCACCGGCTAACCCCCCAAGCAGATAAATGTGAGATATTGAAGGAAAGAGCAGCGTTGGGGGAAACCCAAACAGCCACGAAGAAAAGGCACAGATTCTGAGTAATACAGCATAGGAGGTCATGACTACACCTGGATGTCTGGATCTGTGAGGCTGCAGCTCTATTCATTGTGCTACTTTTATACGGAAGAGAAATGCTCAGCAAAACTGCTGACAAATTTCAACAGAATCTGTGTCTAAATGATGGAATAAATGCTGCTTTCAACTGCAGCAGAGATGTCAACCTTAATGTTCTAGGGCAGATCTGGGATCTATGCCATGTGTTTTACCAATATTACTGTCATCAGAAAGCCAGCATTGGTTCAACAAAAGTAATAAACCATTTCAGTAGTAGCTCAATTCATATGAAACATTCCAAGTCACTTTACAGGAGTAAATTTGACATTGGGCCATGCAAGGAGATACCAGGATAAATGACTAAATGTTTTGTTACACAGAGAGATTAAGATACATAGATAGATATTCCAGATGTTAGGTTTTGACAGCCAGCAGCGCAATTGACCACCAGGGAGGCAGAAAAAAGCTAGAAATGAAAGAAGATAGAGATCATAGCAATTTACGCTAGTGGAGGAGGTTACAGAGAACTGATGAGGTGAGATCCTTCGTTCATTTAAAGCCAATAGTGAGAATTTCAAAATCAAAGCGATGTTTATTCATGCACCAAAGTACATTGTGAGTCCAGGGGTTGATGAGGGGCCCAGACACATTGCAAAGTAAGGCATTGGTAGCAGAACAGTACATGACTTCAGGAATTGAGGTCAGCAAATTCTAAAACTCATGATCCTAAATCAAAGTGCTTAGCTCATTGAATTTTTAATAAACTCTATCTTAGATGCTGAGAACACCAGTCTGTAGTCCAATGACAGCAGGGCAGCAAAGATTCTCCATTAACAAACAACTCCTCATTATGAGCTAAGAAAATAGTAAAACTGGTGCCAATTTTCAGGATGTCTTCAAGATAATTTCAATATGGACTTTGAAGGGGACCTTGGGTTTAAGAGAGAAACACAGCACGGGGAGGGAGATTGGTAATAAAGCCAAATTTAGTAAGGAAATCAAGCGAAATGCATTCAGCGTGTAACTACAGTGTTAAGTTCACTACCACTGGAGCTGGTTAATGTGAATAGCTTCAACGGAAAGTAGCAGGTTAGACGAGTAAAAGGGAACAGAAACATAATGAAATATAGAAACACAATGGATAGAATGAGAACAGGCAAGTTCCTGGTGTAATCATCAGCCCTAACTAATTCAGCCACATCTCCTGTCTTTGTCCTGATTATTTCCATACAGAAGACAGAATGGAATTGAAATAGTCAATCTGAAAGTAATATATGGTAACATATAATACTTCGATAACAAATGTTACTCTGACTTTGATGAATAGACAGGATAATTGACATGCAGAAAATTAGAAAGATATTTAAGTTTGTTCTAATTTCTATAGCCTTTGTATAATTAAATATTTTTTTTTGTTTTGGGAAACAACAGGACACTGAAGTTCCACAAGGATTCTCCTGCTCTCCTTTTAAACTATCTAATCTGAGAACGGTCCTTATATCTTGGGAATGAAATTACAGGGCTACGTCTACTTCAGGCTAAGTCTGCTTAATTTTCTGATGCTTTCCTCTGCTGTCCTTCTCTGCAGAATCTAGCTGAGATTCAGAGCTACATGAATGTCCTGAAGCAAGTCCACCAGCCCACAAGTTATGATTCACCAGCCACATTAAGCTTTGAGGTATGAAGGATTCCAAGGCAATGGAAATGAATGTCCTTTTTAACAGTATCTCTGTCCAGAATAAATACTAACTGAGCAGCACAGTTGTCAACCTTATCGTCTTAGGCCAGATCTGGGATCTCTGCCATGTGTGCAGCTGCAGTGGAAGGACTATAAAATCTAATTATTTCTCTCGCTCCACAAATGTTGCTTGTCTTGCTGAGGATATCTGTTAATGCCTTTGTTTACAGAAGTTGATCCTGTGAGTTATAGGGCCAGGATAAAATTAAGTTAATGTGTAAAATAAGACCAGCAAACCTGAGTTAGTCAAAATATAATCTATCTGGGAATTAGAGTGAAGGAACTCTGCAATCATACAGTTTCATTAGGCTTAATGCCAATAATCTATTTAATGATTTGTAGTTTCTTAAAGGTCCGGCTGGTGGTGTAGTGGCATCAGCACTGGACTTCAAAGCAGGTGGTCCTGAGTTCAAACACAGCCAGCTCCCATCCTGGGCAGCAGCAGTGTCTGCACAGAGCAACAAAATTCCTTAGAATTTGAATGGACTTGGCAGTGGGTCAGATTTTGAAGAAAAACAGTTTGCTTAAACGCAGAAGGCATCTCAAAATGCCTCATGGGACCATTTTCAGCATCCATTGGCATTGTGATGAAGTGTCAATCAACAATTTTTCTTTCACCTTTGGAGATTTTACCTGCATTAAAGGTTCATCATAACCACAAATTCTTGTTACTGCACAACAAAGGTGTATTTTCAAACCATGCACTAGATGGTGCTATGAAGCTTTGGACATGTGCATTATTCACAAAGACTGTTCACTTTTATTCCTGTATAAATTCCTTTTTTCATTCTTCCCTGGGTACTTCACCCAGTGTGGATGTGTATCATCCGGTATATGAGTAGGTAACTTGACACTATATCCATTAATTCTGATATTTGTGTTTAAAATTTTTATAGGTCTTGAAAGATTAACTCAACCATATTGGCATTTCTTAAAAATACAATGTCAAACTGCATCAACCTCTACTCTGTTAACTTGCAGACTATATGCAGTGATTGTATATATTCAGCATAACTGGTTAATATCTTTTGGCAGTCTGTCAGAATGTAGTAGCTTCAACACATATTAGTTTGGTCAGGCCATTGATTCCAATTTATTTTATTACAAGAAGGAAAAATACCTCTTTAATATTGTTTTTCTCTCATTCATAAAGATTAAGTGCAATTTCTACCATTAATGGCATCTGGATTTCATTTTATAACCATGGAAAGGTCAGTTCTAATACAGTTTTAACCCATGTTATTTAAACTCTGTCCCCTATGTCGAATGACAGCAACATGCCTTGTGAAAAGCATAAAAGAGATTAATTGGAAATGAGTGTATATGAAATTGTCCATATGAATCCTGCTGATATAACATATTTTATTCAGCACCTTCTTATTGTTAAAGAAATAATAAGATGATTATCTTCTCTGGCATTCTATCTATGTATAGCATCATTGGATGATTTAGCACATGAGACAATTTGGCCCATTATTTTAGCACCAGTTTGTTGAAGAGCAATACAATACACTGCTTTTTTAAATTCATTTATTCAGAGTGCAGGTATTGCTGGCAAGGCCAGTATTTCTTGTCCATCCTTTACAATCCCAAATTCCTTTCCCCTTCATATTCTTAGCCAATTCCATTTATTAAAATGATTATTGAATCTGCCTCCAGCAGGATTTCCAAGACCCCATTCCAGATCATAACACTATGTCATATTTTTAAAGAAAGGTCTTCTATCATATTGATGGCTCCACTTTTAATGTGTCCCCGCCTATGTAGATATATATGGAGACATTGCCATTGCTCTGAAAAGAATGCATATTGCTACATCCCATAGACTGAGGTTTTTGGAGCTCCTGGGAGCAGGTGGTACAGCACTTATTAGTAATTGGCCTTAGCCAGTCTTAGAAAGTTTTTCAAGGAGGTTACCAGGAAAGGTGATGAAGTAAAGGCAGTAGACGTTGTCTACATGGACTTTAGGAAGGCGTTTGACAAAATTCCACAAGAGAGGCTGGTCAGACGTGTCCAGTTATTTGGCATTTGAGATGAGCTACAAAAACTAGAGTCATCCTGATGAGGGGTCTCGGCAAAATGTCGACTGTTTTGCTCTTTCCCAATGATGCTGCCTGCCTTGCTGAGTTCCTCCAGCATCTTGTGTGCATGAAGTTAGAATGGACATCGACTTTGTGGCAGAAGACAGAGAGTAGTAATACATGGTTGCCTCTCTGTCTGAGGGCCTGTGATTACCGTTCTGTCACAGGTGTCTGTGCTGAGCCTTTTGGTGTTTGTTACCTCTATCAACATTCTGGATGATAATGTGGTAAATTGGATCAGCAAATTTGCAGATGGCACCAAGATTGGGATGTAGTGGACCTCTAGGAAGCCTATCAATATTCGCAGTGTGATCTGGGCCAGCTGGGAAAATACCTAACGGAATTGAATGCAGACAAGTGTGAGGTTTTGTACTTTGGGAGGACAAACCAGGGCTTATACAGTAAACAGAAGGGCATCGAGGGATGCAGTGGAATAGAGGGATCTGGGTGCACAGATCCATAATTGCTTGATAGTCATGGGTAGGTAGGGTCATTAAGAGAACTTCTGGCATATTGGCCTTAATAAATCAATGTAAATCCTATACTCAGAGTATAGGAGTTGGGATGTTATGTTGAGGTTGTATAAGATGTCAGTGAGGCCTAATTTGGAGTACTGTGTGTAGTTCTGCTCACCAACCTACAGGAAAGATGTCAGTAAGATTGAAAGAGTATGGATAAAATTTACAAGGATGTTGTCGGGACTAGACGAGCTGAATTTAGGGAAAGGCTGAGCACACTAGGACTTCATTCCCTTGAGCATTGGAGAATGAGGGGAGCTTTGATGGTGACAAATGGAATTATGAGGAGATTAGACAGAGTTAATGCAAGCAGGCTTTTTATAGCAACACACACAAAATGCTGGTGGAACGCAGCAGGCCAGGCAGCATCTATAGGAAGAAGTACAGTCAACGTTTTGGGACGAGACCCTTCGTCAGGCTTTTTCCACTGAGGTTGTGAGAGACTTGAACTAGTGGTCATAGAATAAGGGTAAAAGATGAAATTTTTAAGGGGAACCTGAGTGTGATCTTCTTCACTCAGAGAGTTGTGTGAGTGTGCAAAGAGCAGCCAGGCAAAGTAGTGGATGCTGGTTCAATTTCAACTTTGAAGGGAAGTTTGAGTAAGTAATTGGTCAGGACAGGTATGAAGGGCTATGGCTCAGGAGTGAGTCGACAGAACTAGGCTTAGTAACAGTTTGGCATGGACTGGATGGGTCAAAGGACATGTTTATTTGCTGTCGTGCTTTATGACTCCCTTGCAATGGGTTGAGCAGGGTGTCTCACCTTCCGCATGACTGACAATATTCATAGAGGTAAAGGGAGCAACAAGCAGTCTCAAACCTTTCCATCCTGAGGCCTTGAGGAACCTGGGAATTTTGTCTATTAAAGAAGATTAGCAACTTGTGTTTTGTGTACCCTTTGCACTCCCAGAAAATACTATACCAGAAAATATATTTCATTCATATTTATACCTGATAACAAATTAACAGAGTATATTTATGAAAAGAAATAGCTTAGGATCATTATTATGAATTTATCAGATTTAGGTCAATGTTTGATAATGTGCCTTTATGGTTCGCTGTAATATTTTGTTATGTCAACATCTTGTTCTTTTTACCCTTAAGAAAGGTGAGCAAGAGCTGGTTTTGTGAGGTGACAACAACGCAGTCCAGATTTTTCTCAAAGGGCATATTATGCAGTGTTGTGAATCATGTTATTAATTTCCAGGTAGAAATATGGATCTGTTTCATGCTTTTCATAGCCATGGGGGTTTTCCAAAGCGCTTACATTCAATTAAATGTATTTTGAAAGATCCTCAGTGATGAGCTGTAGAAAGTGCAATAGATGACTCATGCAAGAAAGCTTTTTGAGGCAATTGGATAATGACAAAATAATCACTTTCATAAAGGGATTAATATTGACTGAGGACCAAAGGAATTCTCCTAGATTTCTATGAAAAGTGCTATTGAACTTTTGCGTCTATCTGAGAATTCATTTAGGACCTTGGATCTACACCAAATACCATGACTTCTGAAAGACACTATATTGGATGCCTGCATTACAAAAGGGGCAGCTCTTCAAAAGTACCCTTGTGATGATGAAGTGCATTATGATGACCTCAGGCCATGAAAGGCTCAATAGAAATGTGTTTGAATCTCTAGTATGAGAACTTCATGAAGTTGAGTCTCATGTTATAGATTGAATCAAGTTTCTACAGGGCTATTCATAACTTTTAGGATCTTCTGATCAGGGTGAGAGTGATACAATTGAGTTGAAGACAATTGGTATAACAGTTATCACCTGTCCCAATAACAAACACAGATTAAATAAAGGTTTATGGTATAACAAAAATGATTATTTACGTATCATTGTGTTTAAAGGATGCAATGCAAGAGCAGGGAGCCAGGAACATGGAGGGGCATTATTTGGAACAGATGCAGTCATACAATGAGCAAATTGAAGATCTGAGGAAGAAGACAGAAGAAGCTGAGACAAGTTTGGAAATGTGCGCCAATGAGTGTCGACAAGTTGTTATATACCAACAATCATTGGAAAATGAGCTGGAACGCTACAAACAGTTTGTTGCAGATGAAGATTACCAGTAGGTTATTGGATTATTATGGTTCTCACTTTGAATGCTCACTAAATAGCATGTTGAAGTTACAGAGTCACGGAGAGATTAAGCTAGAAAAGTGAAAACTTATTTCATTATAGCCTTGTCAAAGACCAGTCTAATTATTCCTGCTCCCTGCGCTTTCCCCAATATGAAGCAAATTTTTTTACCTCATTTTTTTTCTGTAATTTACCAAAGAGAAGGCTTAGGAGTATAATGAAGGTAGAGTGGAGCTTACTAATACTCTGTGCCATTATGAGATTAAGGGGAGGTAGTGTTGGGTCTTTTGAAAAGCATTAAGGTGGATTAGTCCCCAGGGCCTGACTGCCTACAATATTCCAGAATAAAGAAAGAAATGCACAGGACTGGAAAGTAACAAATGTTGCTTTGTGAAGTAAGGCTAATCCAGGTAATTATAGGCCAATGAGCCTCACGTCAGTGGCAGGAAAGCCACTGGAGAGGAATAGGAGTTAGGTGAATTTGGAAAAGCATGATCAGCTTGGGAGCTTTCTGCAGGGCAGAATATGCTTTACGTATTTGATCAAGTTTTTTGAGGAGGTGACAAAGGCAGTCGAAATTACTTACAGTGAATTCATGGTAGGTTGATTCAGAAGATAAAGATGTATGGGATCCAGTGTGAATTGCAATCTTGGATTCCAAACTGGCTTGCTCATAGAAGAAGAACCGGATAGGGGTGGAAGGTTGTTATTCTGGCTGGATGTCCATGACCAGTGGTGTTCCACAAGGGTCAGTGCTGTGAACTCAGTTGTAAAAACAGAAACATCGAAAACATACAGCACAATACAGGCCCTTCGGCCCACAAAGTTGTGCTGAACATGTCCCTACCTTAGAAATTACTAGGCTTATCTATAGCCCTCTATTTTACTAAGCTCCATGTACCTATCTAAAAGCCTCTTAAAAGACCCTATCGTATCCACCTCCACCACCTTTGCCGGCAGCCCATTCCACGCAGTCACCACTCTCTGAGTAAAAAACTTACCCCTGACATCTCCTCTGCACCTACTCCCAAGCACCTTAAACCTGTGTCCTCTTGTGGCAACCATTTCAGCCCTGGGAAAAAGCTTCTGACTATCCACACGATCAATGTCTCTCATCATCTTATACACCTCTATCAGGTCACTTCTCATCCTCCTTTGCTCCAAGGAGGAAAGGCCAAGTTCACTCAACCTATTCTCATAAGGCATGCTCCCCAATCCAGGCAATGTCCTTTTGTAAATCTCTGCACCCTTTCTATGGCTTCCACATCCTTCCTGTACTGAGCACAGTGCTCCAAGTGGGGTCTGACTAGGGTCTTATATAGCTGCAAAATTACCTCTTCGCTCCTAAATTCAGTTCCACAATTGATGAAGGCCAATACACCATAGGCCTTCTTAACCACAGAGTCAACCTGCACAGCTGCATTGAGCATGCTATGGACTCAGAACCCAAGATCCCTCTGATCCTCCACACTGCCAAGGGTCTTAGCATTAATACTATATTCTGCCATCATATTTGACTTACCAAAATGAACCACTTCACATTTATCTGGGTTGAACTCAATCAGCTACTTCTCAGCCCAGTTTTGCATCCTATCAATGTCCCATTGTAACCTTTGACAGCCCTCCAACCTTTGTGTCATCAGCAAAATTACTAACTCATCCCTCCACTTCCTCATCAAGGTCATTTATAAAAATTGCAAAAAATAAGGGTCCCAGAACAGATCCCTGAGGTACTCTGCTGGTCACTGACCTCCATGCAGAATATGATCCATCTACAACCACTTTTTGCCTTCTGTGAGCAAGCCAGTTCTGGATCCACAAAACAATGTCGCCTTGGATCTCCTGCCTCCTTACTTTCTCAGTGAGCCTTCAATGGTGTACCTTATCAAATGCCTTGCTGAAATCCATATACACTACATCTACAGCCCTTCCTTCATCAATGTGTTTAGTCACATCCTCAAAAAATTCACTCAGGCTCGTAAGGCACGACCTACCTTTTACAAAGCCATGCTGGCTATTCCTAATCATATTATGTCTCTCCAAATGTTCATAATTCCTACCTCTCAGGACCTTCTCCATCAACTTACCTACCACTAAGGTAAGACTCACTGGTCTATAATTTCCTGGGCTATCTCTACTCCCTCTCTTGAATAAAGGAACAACATCGACAACCCTCCAATCCTCCGGAACCTCTCCTGTCCCCATTGATGATGCAAAGATCTTCACCAGAGGCTCAGCTATGGCTTCCCTCACCTCCCACAGTGGCCTGGGGTACATTTTGTCCAGTCCCGGCGACTTATCCAATTTGATGCTTTCCAAAAGCTCCAGCATATCCTCTTTCTTAATATCAACATGCTCGAGCTTTTCAGTCTGCTGCAAGTCATCACTACAATCACTAACATTATTTTCCATAGTGAATACTGAAGTAAAGTATTCATTAAGTACCTCTGCTATTTCCTCCAGTTCTATACTCACTTTCCCTCTGTCACACTTGATAGGTCCTATTTTTTCACATCTTAGCCTCTTGCTCTTCACATACTTGCCTTGGGGTTTCCCTGCATTCTGCCCGCCAAGGCCTTCTCATGGCCCCTTCTGACTCTCCTAATTTCCTTCTTAAGCTCCTTCCTAGTAGCCTTATAATCTTCTAGATCTCTAACATTACCTAGCTCTCTGAAACTTTTGTAAGCTTTTCTTTTCTTCTTGACTAGATTTATTATAGCCTTTGTACATCACGGTCCCTGTACCCTACCATTAATTCCCTGACTCATTGGAACGTTCCTATGCAGAACTCTACACAAATATTCCCTGAGTACTTGCGACATTTCTTCCGTACTTTTCCCTGAGAACATCCGTTTCCAATTTAACCCTCCAATTTCCTGCCTGATAGCCCCATAATTCCCCTCACTCCAATTAAACACCTTTCTAACTTGTCTGTTCCTATCTCTCTCCAATGCTATTGTAAAGGAGATAGAATTATGATCACTATCTCCAAAATACTCTCCCACTGAGAGATCTGACACCGGACCAGGTTCATTTCCCAATACCAAATCAAGTACAGCCTCTCCTCTTGTAGGCTTATCTACATATTGTGTCAAGAAACCTTCCTGAACACACCTAACAAACTCCACTCCATCTTAACCCCTTGCTCTAGGGAATTGTGTGTATTATATATCAATGACTTGGATGAAAATGTAGTTGTGATTAGCAAGTATCCAGATGACACTGAGATTGGTGAAGCTATGGATAGTGTAAAGGACTTTCAAAGAATACAGTAAGATATAGATCAATTCCCAATATGGGCAGAGAAGTGGCAGATGCAGTTTAATCTGGGCAAATGTAAGATGTTGCACTTTAGGAGGTGAAATGAAAGGAGAAAGTATACAGTTAATGGAAGGCTCCTTAATAACATTGAGGTACTGAGGGATCTTAAGGTCCAGCACCATTGTTTTCATTAAGTAACGATGCAAGTAAATAAGGTGGTAAAGGAGGCATATGGCATGCTTTCTCCATTGGTAAAGGCATTGAATGTAAGAGTAAGAAAGTCATACTGTATATGTGTAAAACTTTAATGACAATAGACAGGTGCAGGAGTAGGCCATTCGGCCCTTCTAGCCAGCACCGCCATTCACTGTGATCATGGCTGATCATACACAATCAGTACCCCGTTCCTGCCCTCTCCCCATATCCCTTGACCCTGCTATCTATAAGAGCTCTATCTAACTCTTTATTGAATGCATCCAGAAACTTGGCCTCCACTGCCTTCTGGGGCAGAGCATTCCACATATCCACCACTCTCTGGGTGAAAAAAATTTTCCGCATCTTTGTACTAAATGGCCTACCCCTTATTCTTAAACTGTGGCCTCTAGTTCTGGACTCACCTATCAGTGGGAACCTGCTTCCTGCCTCCAGCGTGTCCAATCCCTTAATAATCTTATATCAATCAGGTCCCCTCTCATCCTTCTAAATTCCAGCATATACCTGCATGCATGCTTTCATTGACTGATGTACAAGAACACCTAGATCTCGTTGTACTTCCCTTTTTCCTAACGACTCCATTTAGATAGTAATCTGCCTTCCTGTTCTTGCCACCAAAGTGGATAACCTCACATTTATCCACATTATACTGCATCTGCCATACATCTGCCCACTCACCCAACCTGTCCAAGTCACCCTGCATTCTCATAACATCTTCCTGTCATTTCACACTGCCACTGAGCTTTGTGTAATCAGCAAATTTGCTAATGTTACTTTTAATCTCTTCATCCAAATCATTAATGTATATTGTAAACAGCTGCGGTCCCAGCACTGAACCTTGCAGTACCCCACTGGTTACAGCCTGACATTCCGAAAGGGACCCGTTAATCACTACTCTTTGTTTCCTGTCAGCCAGCCAATTTTCAATCTATGTCAGTACTCTGCCCCCAATACCATGTGCCCTAATTTTGCCCACTAATCTCCTATGTGGGACTTTATCAAAAGCTTTCTAGAAGTCCAGGTACACTACATCCACTGGCTCTCCCTCGTCCATTTTCATAGTTACATCCTCAAAAAACTCCAGAAGATCAGCCAGGCATGATTTTCCCTTCATAAATCCATGCTGACTCGGACTGATCCTTCTACTGCTATCCAAATGTGTCATAATTTCCTCTTTTATAATTGACTCCAGCATCTTTCCCACCACTGATGTCAGGCTAACCGGTCTATAATTCCCTGTTTTCTCTCTCCCTCCTTTCTTGAAAAGTGGGACAACATTAGCCACCCTCCAATCAGCAGGAACTGTTCCTGAATCTATAGAACATTGGAAAATGATTACCAATGCATCCATGATTTCAAGAGCCACCTCTTTAAGAACCCTGGGATGCAGACCATCAGGTCCGGGGACTTATCAGCCTTTAGACTCAACAGTCTATCCAACACCGTTTCTTGCCTAATATAAATTTCCTTCAGTTCATCCTTTACCCTAGTTCCTTTGGCCACTATTACATCTAGGAGATTGTTTGTGTCTTCCCTAGTGAAGACAGATCCAAAGTATCTGTTCAACTCGTCTGCCATTTCCTTGTTCCCCATAATAAATTCACCCATTTGTGTCTTCAATGGCCCAATTTTGGTCTTAACTATTTTTTTGCTATTCACATACCTAAAGAAGCTTTTACTATCCTCCTTTATATTCTTGGCTAGTTTACCTTGGTACCTCATTATTTCTTGGCGTATTGCCTTTTTTGTTATCTTCTGTTGCTCTTTAAAAGCTTCCCAGTCCTCCAGTGTCCCGCTCATCTTTGCTATGTTATAGTTCTTCTCTTTTATTTTTATACTGCCCTTTACTTCCCTCGTCAGCCACGGCCGCCCCTTACTCCCCTTAGGATCTTTCTTCCTCTTTGGAATGAACTGATCCTGCACCTTCTGCGTTATTCCCAGAAATACCTGCCATTGTTGTTCCACCGTCTTCCCTGCTAGGGTATTGTTCCATTGAACTTTGGCCAGCTCCTCCCTCATAGCTCCATAGTTCCCTTTGTTCAACTGTAATACTGACACATCCGATTTTCCCTTCTCCTTCTCAAATTGTAGGTTAAAACATATCATATTATGGTCACTACTTCCTAATGGTAAGGGACAGAATATGATTCCTCACCAACAGAGCCACCCCACCCCCTCTGCCAGTCAGTCTGTCCTTTCAATAAGATGTATATCCTTGAATATTCATTTCCCAGGCCCTGTCCGCTTGAAGCCATGTCTCTGTTATTCCCAAAACATCATACTTGCCAATTTCCAACTAAGCCTCAAGCTCATCTACTTTATTCCTTATGTTTCGTGTATTCATATATAATACTTTTAATTTGTTACTCCCCTCTACTTTCATATCAATTCCTATTTCACTTGGCCATACTGTATGATCTCTTCTTGAGCTTTCTACTCCATTGATTCTGTTGTCCTTTTTAACTTTTCTTATTTTCACTTTCCCTTTAACTCCATCGTTATATTTCCAGTTCATCCCCTCCCTACTACTTAGTTTAAACACATCCGTGTTGCAGTGGCAAACCTGTCTGCCAGAATGCTGGTCACCCGCCTGTTAAGGTGCATCCTGTCCCTTTTGTACAATTCATCCCTACCCCAAAGCAGATCCCAGTGGTCCAAGAATGTAAATCCTTGCTTCCTGCACCAGTTCCCAAGCCACACATTCAGATCCATTATCTCGCTGTTCCTGCCCTCTCCAGCACGAGGAACTGGAAGCAAACCAGAGATAACTACCCTGGAAGTCCTGCTTTTCAGCCTTCTTCCGAGTTCTCTGAAGTCCTGCTGCAGAATGTCCTTCCTCTTCTTCCCGATCTCATTTGTGTCAACATGCACTACCACTTCCGGCTGTTCACCTTCACCCTTGAGGATTCCCTGCAATCGGTCCGTGATGTCCTGGATCCTAGCACCAGGGAGGCAACGCACCATCCTTAAATCTCGCCTGTTGCCACAGAAACCCCTTTCCGTACCTCTTACTATGGAGTCCCCTACTACCACGGCTCTTCCTGATGTCTGACTCCTTGGCTCTGCTTCTGCACCAATTTTCGGCTCGCAGACCTGTCTGCCTCTCAGACTAGCAGTATCTTCTGTCCTGATAGCTTCCAAGAGGGTGAACCTGTTTACGAGAGGTACATCCCCTGGGGTCTCCTGTACTTCCAGCATCCTTTCCTTCCTCATCATCACCCCCTTTCTCTCTTCCAGCATCCTCGGTGTAACGACCTCACTGTAGGTCCTGTCCAGGAAACTCTCGTTTTCGCGGATAAACCTGAGGTCATCCAGTTCTTTCTTCAGCGCTGCAACATGCTCCTTCAGAAGCTGAACCTGGACACACTTTCCACAGCTGCAGCAGCTGGGGGCACCATCAGTGTCCCTGACCTCCCGCATCATGCATGTAGCACACTGAATTGCAATACATTGCACCTGGAGTATTTCATGCAGTTTTGGTCACCCCAGTGAAGGAAGGATGTGGAGAGGATGCTGTAGAGGTTTACCAGGATGCTGTCTGGATTAGGAAGTATGATCAATAAGGAAAGGTTGGATAAGCTTTGGCTGCCTTCTTAGAGCATCAATGCCTGAGGGAAGACCTGATATAAGTTGTTAAAGTTATGAGAGGTATAGATATAGATAGAGTAGACAGTCAGAATATTTTCCCTGATGCAGAAATGTCAAACACCAGAGGACATGATTCTAAGGTTGGGGAAGAAGTTTAGAAAAGATGTGAGGGGCAGGTTTCACTCTGTAGAGCCTGGTAGGTGCCTGGAGTAGATTATAAGGGGGAAGCAGATAGTTAAGACCATGACATAGGAGCTTAATCAGGCTATACATCACATCAAGTCTGCTCCACCATTCAATTATGGTTGATTTATAACCTCCCTGAACCGCATTCTCCAGCCTTCACCCCATAAACTTTGACACCCTTACTAATCAAGAAACTATCAACTTTGAATACAGCTAGTGACTTGGTCTTCACAGTTGGGATCAAAATTGACACACCGTCGTGAGCCGACCACTTGTGCAATGTTATATGTAAGTGCATTTCAGGATTATAGGAAATTGCGGATCATAAAAAGTTCATTTCCGTTTTCACATAAACATGTTGATCCTAGTTGAACACAACTTAAACTATTATCTGCTGGGTATTCTAACTATGCAATAATTTATCCCTTTGTCAATTGAGACAAGAGACTGCTATAATAACATGACAGGTAATAATCACCACCTGAATACTGCCAGAAAGCATCATGCATCCTTTATTATGGGGATCTACAATATGCACAGAATCTCTGCAACTTGAATGTTTCCAGGAACGTTTTTTTTTCATTGTCATGAGCTTTTTGTTTGCCTACTGTGCTTTTTAATCCATGCCCTGTTTCCTGCCAGTCAGGTAGAACCTACTCATAATATGCAATTTGGGGTTCTGTCCTGTTTTGTTTTTTGTACCAATGAATGCAATTTGAACTATATACATTATAAACTTTGATACTTACAGTTGAGTCCTTAGTAGCCATTGTAAACAGCACCCCATTGAATTCCTGTTTGATTATGGGGGTTCGAGACAGAGGATTAAAGAAGCGACTTTGGAGTAAGATCCAACTTGTGTTCATGTAGCAGAAAATTTGAACAATCCGGTAGAGGAACTGGTTAAATAAATAACGAAGTAGAATTTGATTGGATCCTTAAAATTACATGATAAACACATCAGTTTGAGCCCCATGATCCAGTTCCCACACTTCCTACTTCCGCCAAGCTGGAACCTGATTGTGTTATGTAGATTGGGCTGCTACTCAGTTGCATTTCTGGAGGTATCAGCCATTTTCCAACTACAAGATAGATGCTTTTCATTTTTCAGATTGGAATCCACAAGCCCTTTGGCAACAAGTTCTCAATACAAGTTTGGACAAGATTTTCCAGAGCGCAAAGGTAAGATTAAAATTAGTAAGGAAGATGCCACCAGTGTCCCTATATTTCTATAATAATCTATTGAGGCCTTTCAACATTCAATAGGTTTCGATGAGATCCCCTTTCATTCTTCTAAATTCTAGTGAGTACAGTCCAGAGCCATCAAACATCCTTTATATGATAAGCCTTTCAATCCCGGACTCATTTTTGGGAATCTCCTTTGAACCCTCTCCAATGTCAGCACATCCTCTCCAGACATCCCACCTTTCCCAGAAGTTCCGGGAATCTCCCACATATTGATAGCGGCTCCCTGATGCCTGCAAATTATATACAATATCCCGGAAATCGATTATTTTTGAGAGGAAGAGTGAGAGCAAGAGGGAGCATCCTGATTAGTCTCTCTTCGTGTTAAGTAGACCCATCAGTTTTCTCTGTGGGCGGGCTCTACAGTTGACCTCAAAACTAATGACGGTGTTGCTCGCTGCCTGTTTGCAACAGTGACTTTTCTATTGCCCATGGTGGGTTAAATGACTGTAAAAGACATGTTGAGGTGAGTTTAACAGGTGTCATTCGTTCATTAGCATAGCTAACGTTATTTAAACTAGCTGGCTAGCTGCTAAGGAGCTACTCTATTGATGTCCTACATGATGAGGCCAAACTCCCTGTAGACTTCCTTAAAGTTATAATTGAATTAAAAAAACACCATGTTAATATAATATAACATATTTTAATGTCACATTTTCTGAATATACCCAACTTGGTTTACAGATTAAACAAAATCACTAAACAAAGTATTACACACACTCTTGGAGGTCAATCGTCGGTGGGGGGGGGGGGGGGGATATGAGGTTGCAGGGGTGGGAGTGCTACCTCCCTGAGATGAGTTTTTGCAGGGTGGGATGTCTGCCTTTCTCAGATAAGGGGCCCAAAACTGTTCACAGTTCTGCAAGTGAGGCCTCACCCATGCCTTGTAAGGCCACAACATTACATCCTTGCTTTCATATTCTAGTCCTCTCGAAACAAACGCTAACATTGCATTTGCCTTCCTCACCACTGACTCAGCCTGCAAATGACCCTTTAGGGAATCTTGCACGAGGATTCCCAAGTACCTTTGCACCTCAGAAGTTTGAAATTTTCTCTCTTGTACGTACCTTCACTGCACTGGCATCATGACCAGGTGTCGATTTGGAAACAGAGGCCCGAAAGGTCCTAACCCCATCTCAAGGACAGCCATTAAAAATATTTTTTCACCAGTGCAACTCATTTTGTCACTCTGCAGTCATCCAACTACAGTATATTTGGGAATACAGGGTCCCAAATATCTCACAGCTCTGCCTGACGTTAGGAGCTCATGGAGTTCTTTGCATTCTGTACAGTTATCAGTTTAAATATAAGTGAATTATATTTAGCATGCTGCTCTCTCTTATAGCAAGTGAGAGGCGGTGATAGTGGGAGAAGGGAATTGTCACCGGCCTCTCCTTCAGAACTGATACTCCATGTATACTGGGATCTAACTTCAAACCTGTTCCTCTTCAACCAGTGCCTTTGTCTTTACAGATCTAAATTTTGAAACGAACCCCCCCCCCCAATGATCATGTCCTCTCCAGCTGTTATAATGTCCTTTTGTTTCTTTACTCCTTACTACCCCCCCCCCCACCCCCGGTGCCTTTGGAAAAAAAATGAAACTTCATCTCATAGTTTCCAAGTCCTCCCAGAGCAGTCTTCAGCCATGTCTCAAATATTGGAATATACTCCCTATCTTCAAATTTCCTTCCCTCCACCCCCTCCTTTTTGTGATACTTTGCTCTTTGACCAAGGTTTTACTTAATGTCTCCTTTTGGTGCTTGGGGTCAAGTTTTGTCTGTTAGCTACTTCTCTGAATATAGCACAAAAAAAGAGACTGCCACAGTGTTAGGGGATAATGACAGCTGAATTTGAGAGAGGTTAGGGTTCAGGTTTAGGTGGGATAGCAACATGACAAATAACAGTAGAAAATGCTCAGAAACATTTGGTCACTCACCACTCAAATGAACCACCTAAAAGAAAATAAGATACTGGGAAATTGAAATAAAACCAGAAGATATGAGAAATACCCAGTAAGTCAGGCAAGATCTATGAAGAGAGTAACATAACTTCAGGTTCATGACCTGTCATGGCCTCAAACTTTAGTTCTGTTTACCTCTTCACAGGAACTGCCCGACTGCTGAGTATCTCCGACATTATCTTCTTTCCAGAATTCACAAATTACTATCCAAAGATAGTAATGATGTAATAATGTAATAATGTTTACTCTTCTGGAGTTTATCTGATAAAAATATAATAAAACTATTACTAAAAATTAAATATATAAACACAAAATATAAAAGAACCAACAAATTCTGTCTATTTTTATCTTTTCTATTTTGCGTGTTTTGATGCATGCACAGAGAATGTGGTTTTTTTGGTACAATAGGTTCATTTTGTTGTCTAACAGTATTTTTCTCAAGCATTATTCATATTACTTACCCTCAAGATGTCTGGAACAGGGTCGGGTAGTTCAGGTTGAAATTGTAAAGGCTGAAAAACCACGCAAAGGAATTTTACTGGATATAAAACTTAAGTTTTTTTCAAAGTTTTGACATTGGAGAGCTGTGCACCTTACTACAGCATCTGCAGCCACTTGTGTGTTTAAACACAGCTACTGGCCACATAAGAGACTGCCTTGTCAGTTTCCACAGCAAATCTCTTGTGCCACTAATGTCCTTCCCCACCCCACCCCAACAACACCCCGCCATGAATCAGCAGCCTCAGTACTATTGTTATGTTGTGGTGACAATCATCCTTCAAGAAAACATCTCCACTCATAACATGGATTCAGTGGGAAATCAGGTTTCCATTATGGAAAACTGTGACATGAATAGTTTTCTAATAATACCGTAGAGGTCACCTGTATGTGTAAAAGCTAGATTTGATACTTTGGTATTATTTATAGTAATTTTATATCATGTCTTCTTTTAAACTTCTTTCACTGGCGGTACGACATTGACTGGTTTTGAAATTAATGCATGGGCCACCTAGTTCTAGATCGTCAATATCTAAAGCTGTCAACTGTGACTTTTTTCCCCTCTAAACTTGATTATTCTAATGAATTCAAATTTATCACCTTGTTTGCACTCCACTAACTTGATCTCACTCTAGTCCCAGCTGTCCATATTATAACATGTACAAAGTCCTATTCATCCACTACCCCAGAGACTGCAGACATAAATTCACTTTCCGATAAGTAGTTTAAAAACTCTCCGTATTCTGCAACTCGAGTGCCTTTATTCCTTCATTTTTTGTTCACCTTTAACATTGAACAATACCTCCAGCTATGGAATTCCTCACTCTCAACCTTTTTCTTCTTCTTTTAAGATGCTCTATAGAATGCTCATAACTTTGTCTTTTATGGCCTAGCTTTCTTCTGATTGATCGCTTGTCTTCCTGTTAATGTTTAAGTAAGTTTTATACAGAGTACAATATAAGCTGTGATGTTTTGTTAGATAAATAAGTATAGATTTATTCCTAACTTGATTATTAGTTCTACCCTTATTTGATTTTAAAAATGATACATTAAAGTTATTCAATAATTGGTAAAATATTCAGGACAATATTATATTATCTTTATGTGTGTGCCTTTTCATTGTGTCACATGTCACAAGTCAAAAGCCATTTTCAAGGAAATAATTTAAAAGCAAAGATGTCCTGTCTCAGGTGCCAGTGAAGAAGAAAAGGTGCTGGAAAAGTATTCAGAAACTGGAAATGTGGAAGATAATGAGGATAAAGAGGGAGTCTGGGATGTAGCCCTGGATGATGTACCAGATGGAGCACAGATAAGTAGGGTTTATGATGCATTGTGTAACGTAGTGAGAGAGAGAATGAAAAAGTACAGGAAACCAGAAGTTCCTGCAGCAGAGTTCTATGCCAAAGGGCACCGTGTGCTGGTTACAGGTGAAGCCAGTTATACGGACCCATTCTTCTGTGCCTCAGTTCCTGCAAGAAGTCAAGTTACCGTAACTTTTGATGATGATGACCACCATCTCGGTACCATGGACATTCAACCCAAACCAGACCTACCTACACCATTAAGCTACAATGGAAATGGTGATGGAGAAAAAGGATTTGACTCCACTACTGAGAAAGGTGAAGATAAGGTTGAAGATAAAGAGCAAGATGATGAAATATCAGATGCTGACAGAGAACCCAAAAAGCAACCACTTTCACCACCAGCACCACCCCCAATTTCACCACAACCAATGCCAGAACCCTCACAAATCTCAGATAATAAGCCAGTACCTATCAGTGGGCAATCTGAGCCACACCCTGATCCGACTGCCCCTGATGATTTGGGATCTAAGTTTATTAGCAGTCACAAAGAACAGAAAGATGGTGCGGAACAAACCAGGATTACCATGCCAACACAGCCAGTGACATCAGATAAGAAGCAACAAAAGGAGCCGATGTATAAATACTATGAAAAAATAGAAGTGATCGAAGCAGTTGAGACATTTACAGACAATAAACTGCAAGGTTATGAAGAAACCGCCACAATTGTTGAAACCACTGTAGAAAAGGCAAATCAGGATAGGAAAGCAAAGAAACTTTAAGTTACTTGAATTAAAATAAGTATGTTTTTATAATTTGTAATTTGCCGAATATAGCTAAAAACTGTAATTTTATAACAACAAACTTTAAATTGTTCTTAAAAATTAAGTTAGTACTAGCACCAAAAGATAGATTAGCAGTTAACAACTTTTGTGTGCTATTGATGAAAATGACTGATTTTTGATAATTTTCTTAGAAAACATCAGGAAATATAGAGACAATATAGATGACACAGTTTAATATCTTCAAAGGATCTTGTTTCATGTTGTAATTCACCTTTAGTTCCTTAAGGAATTTAAGTTTACTTTAATAAGATAAATATGGATTTATATTAACAGAACTTTTCTAGGAATACTTAAGAACAATTAAAGGGCTTAATGTAATTGGTCAAGTGTGCAGTGTAGTGATAAAAACAGTTTAGGAAGTTTAATTGTTTTAAATATCCTTAATAAAAATATCAATGAATTTCTTCCAGTGATCAATGTGTTCTGTAAAACAAAACATAATAAATCAAACCAGTTGAGGCTTACTTGTTTTGATGAAGTTATTTGCATTACTTTTATATTTCTGATCTATTGGTGTCAGAGCTCTTAGTTGATAGTTGATCATTTGCTCCACTCTTCCAATTTTTCAGTTCTATTAATTTTAATTAGTGGCACGATTGATGTTTTTGTGCCTTATTGCAAATCAAGTCAACTGATTATTTCAGTTAAATAGCATCAAATTAAGGTTGTATACTAATACATTGCAAGAAAATTATGCAAACCTGAAATTATATGTTTTTAAAAATTTCCACACTGGCCAGTTTATTGTGTGTTATAGATTGAGATTTTCTCTGCAGTACTAGGGAAATGCCACACTGACAGAAGTGCAGTCAATAAATTATTAAGCGTACATGTTTATGTTCCATGAATGTGTTCCACTTCGATATGTGGACTTTGATGAAGCAAGGCTCTATTTTGTGCATTAACAAATGTTAATCCAATACTTAACGTTGCAAAATCAAATTCTGTGTCCATTATGACATCGGTACTCGCATGATTCTGCTTTGAAAATAGGATTCTGTTTTTCTTCTATTAGTGCTGCAATTACACTTTGAAAAGAATTGCACTGGTTTAATAGTGTTTTAGTGGCTTAAGCTACTCTGCAAATGCAAGACAGGAAAGAATAGCAAGTTTCCTTGAAGAAATAAATGAATAGTTTGGAGTGTTTTCCCGATCCAGTAGCTCTCATGGGAAAATTCCTGGTGAATTTACAAGATTTATTAAATCTTATTTCACAATTTTAAAAAAGATAGGAACTGCAGTAGTCCTGTATTAATACCAACATTAATATAAAAGCAAAAAAAGCTGCAGATGCTGGAAAGATGAAATAAAAAATAAAATATAGGAGGCGCTTAACAGACAACATCAACAGCATCCCTTCACAGATGCTAGCTAAACAGTTGAGCATTTCTTACTGTGGTGTCTGTGATTTTCTGTTAGATGTCATTTCTAATATAATTCATTAAATATTGTGTCATCTGATATTACAAAGCTGTCCACATTTCAGATATATGTACTTAACTGACTGTTAAATATCTGTGGATTCCTGAGACCATGAGAAACATTATATACTGTAAATGTCAGTCTTCCTTTCTCTCATATTGGGCGTAACGTATTAGCTATTTCTAGAAGGGTCCTCAGAAGAAAAGAAGATTATAGCAGTTGGTAAGCATATCATTTAAAATCTGGAGAATGGTTTAGTAAAGGAGTGAAGAACATCCTTAGATTTAGATATCCATTGACGCAAATGATGCATTCAGCACATATTTCGATATGCATGTGACAAATAAAGCTAATCTTTCCTTCTAAAGAAAAAGTATTTTCTGATGATTTATGAAGGCAATTAGTTAAAGCTTGCTGCCATAATGGTAACAGGAATGGCAATTGAGTTGCATCTCAGAGTGTCAATATCTTGTCTCCATTCTCTCAATTGAGAACTCTTCTAAAGTCTTCCAAAGGACGCAGGGCCACAGGACAAAGAGTCGAGCATTTAGTGCGCCAAACACGTGTTTTGTTGCTCTTTGTAATCCTCTTCTCCAGAAAGATGTGGATGCATAGTTGTCACCATAACCAAAGCTAATTTTCAGAGTTAAGGAATTCAGGCAGAAGGGGGTTTGGGATAAAGCTCAGCCGTAACTTGCCAAATGGCACAGAGAGCTAAATGGACTATGTAGTCACCTCCTGTGCCTACCTCTTATGCTTGCATTAATGGAGAAACAGGTGTTAAACACATCATCTCTACATGTAAAACTAGAAAGGGACTCTCACAGTTGGATCAAAAGTTCCAGGATTTAGACAATATTACAGGAAAGCAGATATATTCTCAGGTTACGATTATAAATGACATGGATGGCAGCCAGTAGGTGGCTGTGTACCTGTCCCTCAATTTTCTTGCTGATAGAGGTTGCTGATTTCAAAATCACCAGATTATGCAGATAACTAACTGCAATGCATTTTGTAGATGGTAAACACAGCCAGGAAGTGCTGACAGTGAGGGAATTCATGTTTCATATGATGAATAGGGTGCAAATTTAGACCATGAGGGCTGTAGATTATGGTCTACTTAAGAAGCTTAAGGCATTTTAAAAGAGATGATTCTTTCTTTCTACTTATCCTTTCTCCCCAAGAGAGTCCAGAACAGTAGGGGTGATATAACTAGATTTGAACTGTGTTATTCTGTGGTGCTTTTAAGAAGCAGTTCTTCACAGAAATGGTAGTAAAAACCCGGAATATTCTTTCCCAAACAAATGTTGAAACTCTGCTAACTAAAGATCATACCTCTGAGATTGCTGCACAAAGGACAATGGAAAAAAGGTAGGTGGAGGGAGCTGATCCATTTTTCTAAATGATGAATCGTGAGGTTGGGTGCCCTTTTACAGTTAATAAGAGGTTGGGATTGCTTGTTTCCTTTCCATTTCCCTTTCCAGGTGCTAGCTGAGATTGTTCTATTTCAAGCAAGGTAATGGAAATTTGAATTAAAACGCGGCAGGTCAGGCAGCACTTGTATAAAGTTAAACATTTCATGATTCACGTCCTAGACCCTTTGTCAGGGAAAGGGATTTATTTCAATGAGATATGCAATGCATGAATTATAAATTTTTCACCAAAGTCAATGTAATAGCACTTGATATGAAAGTGCAGGGGTCGGTGTATAGAGTCATAATGTTTACTTGTACAGCCCTTGGCACATCTAGTCTGTGCTGGCCTGGTCTTTGGTCTAGTTGCATCTGCTTGCACCTGGACCATAACCCTCCATCTATCTATCCTAACTACTCTTAAATGACTATTATCACTAGCAGCTCATTCCACACTCACACCACCCCTCTGAGTGAAGAAGGTCCCCCTCAAATTCCCCTTAAATATTTCACCTTTCAACCAATACCTATAACCTAGTCTCATCCAACATGAGCAGGGAATAAAGTCCTAATCTATTTAACCCTACCCTATTTCACAAGTCCCGGCAACATCCTTGCAAATTTTCTCTGCACTCTTTCAAGCTTACTGATATCTTTCTTGTAGGTAGGTGACCAGAACTGCACACAATACTCCAAATTCAGCATCACCAATGTCTTAAACAACTTGCAATATAACATCCCAACTCCTGCACTCAGTGCCTTATTTAATGTACCAAAAGTTCTCTTTATGACCCTATCTACCCGCAATCTTGTAATGCATTATAAGTGATGTGCAGAAGTTCTGTGCTAATATTCAATACCACTGTTTTGGCTGAATATACAAACATATACAATTAGAAAGCCAGGCTTTCATCTTCAAAGTTATGACTTTTGGTTACGTTGTTTTTAATATAACAGAGCACAAAATAAAGTAGGTACCCACAATTACAATATGTGCCAAGTTTGATCATTAAATAATAATCTATTAATGCACTATTGGCTTGATTTTGTACGATTGCATAGAAGAGGAATAACTCATTTCATAGGGAATTGGCAATGAAGGAGGTGGGTGTGTATGACTCAGTGTTATCCATTCAGAATGTAAAGTGCTTTTGCCAGCCAAGATAAGTTTGCTTTTAATTTGGGTAAGCTACAAAAATATGCTCAAACCATTGCCTGTAAATTGGAAACACACCTTTTTATATAAACATTTACCACAAAAATATAAAGAAAAACTGTCACTGCTTTGCTTGCAAGATTTGACTTTTAAATTTCACACACCAAGATTCTTTTACAGTGTCACAAACTGTACATAAAATTTGCAGAATTACATTATCTGTGTAAAAAATTGTCATTTAAATTTAATTATTTACTGACAATATACAACAGATGAGTTTAAAATTGCGACAAGGTGTGATGACTTTGCTACAGGAAACATTACTTTCAGTAATTTTAAATCACAAAGCAGCTGGGATGTAAGAATTGGGGGATGTAAGACTGACATGCAGTGTTTACTGAGGGTAGTTTTTCTTCAGCAGATTCTTCAAGCTTCTCTCCACTGCTTCATTTAATTCTTCCTCCAACTCCTCCTTCTTAGACATGGCCAGTTTGGACTGGTAATCATTCACTATTTGGTCTATGTAAGGAGCACTTTGAGTCCCATGTAACATCAGGGTCCATTCCTTGAGCACACCTTTCTGCACAGTGTCACCAACAAAGCCAAGTTCTAGGACCCAAGTTCCTCTGGGATCTTCTCCCCAAGTGTGTGTTGTCATGAAAGGCCACTTATCAAAACCCACCTTGGAGTCATCATCCCTTGGCCTTTGACTGAGCAGAATGGATTTTGTGCCCATGGGCGAAGTCATGTTAATGTTCAGGGCTCCTCTCCTAGTGGCATTTACAGTTATCACAGCTTGAACATGTTCTAGATAGCGGACAAAATTACCCCTCCCTTCACACGCATCGGTTGATATTGTAAGGATCAGCTTGTCTTCTGATGAGATCGTCCTGGACAAATAAAAGAAAGAAAAGCACAATTGTGGAAAAGACGACTGAGACTTGCACAACCCTCTTCCCAACTTTGGAACATCCTAAATCAAATCACCATGAGTAAGGTGTGCAAAATATTAAATAGAGGAAACATTGCTCATTTGCACACAGGAACATCCCAGAAATAACAATGTGATAGTGGCCAACTTAGCTACTTCACTTATTTTTATTGACAAAATGGAGATTGGCCAGAAAAATACCTGATGCTGATGTTGGAACTTTAGTACAGCACCTCATTATTGACCACCTCATTTGGAAGTGCTCCTCTCTTTAAGCATCAGCTTGATTCTTGAACTCACATCTCTGAAGTGGGATTCAAATCTACATCCACCTGACTTGGTGGCCAGTTCAGCCACATCAGGTATTTAGTCATTAAGCATGAACAAGACCTTAAAAATGTTCCTAAAGAGCAAGGGTGTTATTTGATTGGTTGGTTATAGTTATAGTTTAACCAAATATTTCTGTGCACTTTGAACCTATCTTCCAGAGATAATGGTTTTATGATTTCCACAGAACAATTGTCAAGAACAAAGGCTCTGTTTTTGGGATTCCTGCATTAGTACAACTTGAAGGTACAGCTGAAGTATTCATGTTGCTCCTCAGAAGTCCTTCTGAGTGCCGATTCTTCTAACAATGTCAACGTCAAGTTCACTGTCATATGCTCAAGCACATGTAGGCACAGAAGAAAATTACTTGCAGCATCATCCCAGGTACATTGCATCAAAGACATAACATTCATAAGAAAGACAGAAATTAAATGGAGGATGAGAGGTGACCTGATAGAGGTGTACAAGATGATGACAGGCTTTTTCCGAGGGCTGAAATGGCTAACACAATGGGGCATAATTTTAAGGTGCACGGAAGCAGGTACAGAGGAGATGTCAGGGGTAAGTTTTTTTTACACAGAGAGTGGTGAGTGCATGGAATGGGCTGCCGGTGATGGTGGTGCAGGCGGATACAATAGGGTCTTTTAAGAGACTCCTGGATAGGTACATGGAACTTAGAAACATATATGGGTAAGTCGAGGTAATTTCTAAGGTAGGGACATGTTCGGCACAGCTTTGTGGACCGAAGGGCCTTATTGTGCTGTAGGTTTTCTATGTTTCTAAACATTGTTGGATAGAATTATAAAGAAAGAACACAATGAGAACAAGGGAGAAAAAACCAAGTCCTCTATAGCGCTAAGTGGTCATAGTGTTGCTGTACTGAGGCAGTGACCAGGGTTGTGCAGGTAGGTTCAAGAGCTGAATGGTTGAAAGCTGTTCTTGAACCGGGTGGTGTGAGATTTCAAGCTTCTGTACTTCTCGCTCAGTGGTACTTGGAGACTAATAACCTTAGCAAAAGGACACAAGAAGTTAACAAGAAAACCATTCATCAATATGGAGCCTGTTACAATTTTATTACAAACTTGATGGGAAAAATCATACCTCCACCTGGAGTTATGGACATTTTTGTGAACTTTGACTAACAAGGAACTGATTAAGAAATTCATCTTTGAAATCTTACACAATTAGCAGAAGGATTACAATGGAGAAATTTGTACATTTCGGACTGACAGATTTAGCATTGACAAAATGGAGCTGTTCTCTACATCTTTGCCAGGGCTGATCCTTCTCCAACTACTGTTCAGAAATGATGCTGAATGAATGAAGATCTCTTGTCCTGCTCCACCTCTCAGCTCTCTTTCACAACTTTAATAAAGCAAAACAAAACATTGAAATGTCTATTGGTATCACCATGGTTTGATAAAGAATTTTCTAGTGTATCTGAACCAGACGTTATAAAATTAAAGTGACTAGTGCATAAACATTGAGAAAACATTTTCTTTTTGGACAGCAAATGATAATCCAGGATGAGTTGACTGTAAGAACAGTGGAAGAAGATTCAATAGTAGACTTCAAAATGGCTATAGGGCTTTCACGTACAATATTTGAAAGGTGAAAAAAAAACAAGAATGCTCTAGGGCGGGGGTCGGCAACCTGCGGCTCCCGAGCCATTTGTGGCTCTTTCACCTCTGTGCTGCGGCTCCCTGTGGCTTTGGGAAATAATTGGTCAGTATTTAATTAAAATGTATTTTATGTTAGTTTGTTAGCTTTTGAAATGTAATTCTAAATTTGAAGATTATGGTGATCTTGTACAATCTAAGTGTGGCGACACATTTCCTGGCACATCCGAAACGGCTCACAATTAGCCAGCATTCAGGCTAAGGGAGATAGCCTACGGGGGTTTGTGAGTACGCGTCTTTTGCAGCATCTGCGTCCATGGGGGCTGGGTTGAGGGAGGCTTAAAAGCAAGGCTGTTTAGTTCGAATAAAGTTATTCAACTGCAGTTTACTGACTGCGTGAGCACACCGCTACAACGTGTTTTTATCGCTATTAATATACGTCACCACTGCCAATACCTGACACCCGCCAGTGCGCGATTTCTTTAATTTTTCGATCCAAGGTAAGCCAACTATGGAGAATTCTAAAAAAAGAAAAGTGACTGAAGAAAACAGAACGTTTAATGATACGTGGACAGATTCATTTGCTTTCACTGTTGACGAGACTGGTTTACCGGTATGCTTAATATGCAATGAGAAACTAGCAAACAACAAAAAGTCAAATGTCGCAAGGCATTTCCAGAATAAACACGCAGCCTTTGCTCAAAAATATCCGGATGGAGATGAGAGAAAAAAAGCCGTTTCGGAACTGATGCGGAAGGTTGATCTGAGCAAAAATCATTTCCAGAAATGGATGAAGTCTGGAAAATCAACGACATACGCCAGTTATATTGCCGCTCAGGAAATAGTCAGGCACGGGAAGCAGTTTACAGATGGTGAATATATAAAAGAATCTTTCATTAAGATTTCAGAACATCTATTCACGGACTTTAAAAACAACAGTGAAATTGTGCAGAAAATCAGGGATATGCCCCTCTCTGCAAAGACTGTCAAAGACAGAACCAAAAAAATGGCAGAAGACATCACAAGACAGCAAATTAAAGACATCAATTCAGCTGTGGCCTACTCGATTGCCTGTGACGAGTCTAAAGACAAAGGTGATATTGAACAAATAGCGTTGTTCTGCCGGTATGTAAACTCTGCCGGGCCACAGGAAGAACTGATTGAGTTGATACCTCTAAAAGACCAAACACGGGGGGAGGACATCTGTGAGGCTGTCTTGAATTGTTTAAGAGCCAAAGGAATAAAGACCACCCATCTGGTGTCAGTAGCTACTGATGGGGCGCCGAATATGACGGGAACGCACAAGGGATTTGTGGCTTTACTGCAGAAGTCGCTGGACAGAAAGCTGCTGACTTTTCACTGCATCTTGCACCAAGAGGCACTGTGCGCTCAAACATTTCCTCCGGAATGCACAGAAGTAATGGATGTTGTCATTCAGATTGTCAATAAAATAATGGCAAAAAGTTTAAATCACCGTCAATTCCGTTTGTTACTGGACGAGCTGGAAAGCGCATATTCTGATCTCCTGCTGCACAACAAAGTCCGGTGGCTGTCCAAAGGGGAGGTGCTGAAACTCTTTGTCGCGTGTCTGGAAGAAGTGAAAACTTTCCTGGGCAGCAAAGGGCTCAACTTTCCTGAGCTGGAACAGCCAGAGTGGCTGGAAAAGCTACACTTCATGGTAGACATGACAGCGCACCTGAACACGCTGAACACAGCTCTTCAACGGGGTAAGGACGTACAGCCCTGCACATGTTGGAGGATGTTTTGGCATTCGAGCGCAAGTTGACGTTGCTTGCCAGAGATTTACAGAAAGGCACATTGTCTCACTTCCCCAATTTGAGAGAGTTCAAACAAGGTCACGACATGATAAATTCGGAGTATTTACATTCTGCAATCATCGCAATGCAAACATCGTTTGGGAAACGCTTCTGTGAGTTCAGAGAGGAAAAAAACACATTATCCTTCCCGGTCACTCCCCTAAGCATCGATCCATCCCTACTAAATACGACTGCATTGTCAGGTGTGAGTCAACCTGAACAAGTATGATAAATATTTTAATTGCCTATTATTTTACGTATATTCATATGTTTTCATTGTTCAGTGAAATAGTCCTTTTATTTTTCAGGTTGACAGCTGGCTGACGTTATTTTTGGTTTGCTGCTGGCGGCAAATTTAAGTTTGGTGTTTTTCATAAATACAAGGACTCAAATAGACGTTGAGTATTTTACTTAAAAGTAACGTCTTTTTTTCGGAGTTCAAAATGTTTTTGTTGCATGCAGAAATGTAATTTCATTTTCTCTGCAGGAGTTCATCAATTTCATAAATGCAACACATTATAGTTTGTTTATACATAGCATAAAGGCAAAACAAAACGTTGTATGCAGTGTTATTTCATTTTAAATGTCAAGCGGGTTTTGCGGCTCCCAGTGTTTTCTTTTCTGTGGGAAACAGGTCCAAGTGGCTCTTTCAGTGGTAAAGGTTGCTGACCCCTGCTCTAGGGGAATAGGACAGTGGAACTATTTGGATCACTTTACCAAGAACAGCACAGTGATGATGGGTAAGAAGCAGCTCATGTGAAATATCATCTTGTTATGATTTGAATAAGTCTTCTTCCTCTCTGACCAAGTAGGCCCTAGGAGTTCTCTGGAGAGACCTAGCATTGAGTATTAAGGTGAATATCAGCCTTTTCCCCTTAAATTGCATCTCTGAAATCCTTGCCTCATAAGACATGATCAAGGAAACCTGGTCACATCACATCCCAGAAAAATTTGCGACTTACCTTAAGGTAAGTCCAAAGGCACCAACATGCAGCATAAATACTTGAATTTGGAGCTTAGTGCTAAACAAATGCAAGAGTATTACCTTACACTATCCTGCCATCTGGTCCCTTCCAGTGAGGGGAAACACAATAGGTAGCTGACAATCTACTGCGCCAAATTTAGCACTGGATAACCAAGACAATTTTCTACCTGACAAAGCAACGCACACAATGTCTTAGAGAAACTCAGCAGGTCAGGCAGCATCTATGGAAATGAATAAACAGTCAATGTTTCGGGCCAAAACCCTTCTTCAGGACTACCCGATAAAGCCTGCCAAATGCATAAAAGCTGCCAGACAGATAAATAACTATTATCTGGGATTCCAGAAGTCAAAGATACATCCATCATGACAATAAACCTGTGAATACAATATAACTGTAGAGGCTTTGTCACAATGGTTATTATAAAAAACACTTTGTAACTAAAGTTAATCTAACAATCAATCCGTTCTTTTTCTTTAGCCGCAGGAAACTTTCTCCTTCAGTGCAACACAAAGCTTCATGACAGTTCAGTTTTTGAAACAAACTAATTTGTTTCTTCAGCCACCAATTTTTTTTTCATTTGTTCTGTTTTTCAGTCTAACTAATCTAGTTTGAGGCCTAAGCTGTTATTAAGGTGTCTAACTGTAGATTAACCACCCTGTTTCAGCACTGCAAATGTAACTCGGGTAACTGCTTGGGTGGTGAAATTAAAATCATTCATTACACGTAGCAGTACACTAAGAGGATTATTCCACCACTTCCTATGGGAAAGGTGCTACGCAGAGTTCTGGATACAGTAATTCTTCTTGGACTGTACACAGTAAATGCTTCCTTAGCAATATGCACAACAAACTCTGCACAATGTACCGTTTACATATTCAATAGGGAACCATTCTGATTCATTTATTTCTCACACAGACATCAAAACATACAGTGAAATTAACAACCAACACAATCTAACAATGTGATGGGGTAGTTTGGAAGTGCTGTTATGCATTCTGGTGCCAATATAGCACACCCACATTGCTTGGCAGAACACATCAAGCAACAGAACAACAGAAAAACAAGGCCTGATCCTCCTTCCCACCCACTCAGCCACGCATATACACAGTCCTCCACCCTCGGAACAAGCCACCTTCAGCTTCCTGTGGACTCGTGGATTTGCAAAGAGTGGGCTTCGACTTCCCCAATGGACTTGCACAGACTCACAGACACAGTCTTCTGCTGACTTACCATTGACCAATGGACTTCAGTCTTTGGCACTGACCCAGGAGGACCCTGGATAAGGACCCCAAATACTAGGCCACAAACTCTAGACTTGCTGATGACTGGATCCTGAACACTAGGCCTCAAATTCCAGTCTTACTGATTCGCGTACCTAGAGAGTCACTGTCTTTTATACCGCCTGCCTGCATGGAACTCTGATTTCGCTGACCCAGGAGGCGCCACTAGCCCTCATTCTCACTGGTCTGCTGGCCTGACATCTGACCATGGATGTCCCACATCTGCGTCGTTGTCCTTCAAATGCAGAGTGGAGTACTAGACTCCAGCCTGGCCTCTAATTTCCCCCACAATCCTGTCCCTAAACCAAAATCTAACCCCTAATTCCCTTCTCTTGCCCAAAAACCATCCGTGTGAGCCTAAAAACAATTCATTCTGAGCCACGCACACAAAATGCTGGAGGAAGTCAGTAGGTCAGGTAGCTTCTATGGAAATGGATCAACAGACATATTTTGGGTCAAGACCCTTCATCAGGACTGAAAGGACTTGGACTGAAATGTTGACTGTTTATTAATTTCCATAGCTACTGCCTGACTTACTGAATTCCTCCAGCATTTTGTGTATGCTGCTCTGGATTTCCATCATCTGCAGAATCTATTGTGTTTAAGCCTGAGCCATGACTGTGACAGAATTTGTAGCTCCATGTCTTCTTGACCAGTAGTTTCGATTGGACAAATGTCTTTTCCTTTACATTGTGTGTACTTGAGTCTGCTTTAAAATATCACTAGTTCTTGAATTGTTAAAGATTCCAAGATCCAAACTCCTGAATGTTTACAGGAAAAATATCCTCACAGTGAGTTATTAAGACCAGGACACTCTGCTTGAAAGGGTGGTAGAAGCAGATTAAAAGAGGTCTTTAAAAATAAATAAATATTTAAGGGTAAGAAATAGCTCAGGGGTACAAGAGTGAGGGAAAAGGGCTAACTGGACTGTACTTATCAAAAACCAGCATGATGAATGCCATGCCAAAGCCAAGGTGTAAATTAAGATATTCAGGGACATATCTGAATCTCTTTTCAAAAGTTGTTGGCCATGAGTTTGGCAAGCATGTTGTGACTTAACACTAAAATTGTTAGAGGAGTATTACCATTCTGTGAGGTTGATTACAGTCAGGGTCAACTGTACCACAGAAGTGTTAAAGGAATGGAATTTGTAGGCAGCTGTCTGCCCCAATGCACGATTTTCATTCCTACGATACACATTGAAATCACAATTGTGAGAATTTAAGTATAGAACAATTCAACGTAACTTATTTACACAATTAATTTTTTAACTTCAATAACTTGATGAATTCAACCCCTGTGTCATCTGTGGCTCCCTTAGGGGCTAAAGTATGGGTGTGAAGGTAGATAAGGAACATTGGGCTTGTACTCTTGAAAATATTTCATAATGAACTTACTGAAATTTTTATTTTTATGTTGGGGAAGTTAATAGGAGCATAACTTCAAGTACCAAAGGACCATAAAATAAAAGGGGCTGAGAGAGATTTCAGGCAAATTTCTGCCTACATAATAATTTATTGTGGAGAAGATTAGAAAGGAAGTACCTGTAATTGTTTCATTGATGTAAAGAGAAGCAAGCAGTTATTTTTTCTTGATGATAAAAAGGATCTGATATGAAGACACAAGTGTAAACTTATTGCTATGTTTCAATAGGTTTTTAAAGTCTCATGGGACCACATTTGGAACAGAACAAAGGAGGCCACTACTTACTGAGGTTCTTGAATCGATCCTCCAATACAGTGGAACCTTTCAGGAACTGTTTTCCAGTCTTTGGCCATTTTCACCATAGCTCCAGCATCAAGAACACCATAACCAAAGAGGTGATTGAACTCTAGACCCACACCATTTCTTCTCCATTTATGGACATCATCGTGCAGCTGATTGCGCTTGGACGTCAGCACAGTCAGATGTTGCATGTCTCGCCACGTTAGATTCGGACTGAAAGACAGAAGAGTGTCAGTTGTATTGTATCAGTTTGCATGGCCGTCATCAGAAGCAGCCATCAGAAGGAAGTAACTGAACTTAGGCAGTGACTTTCAAAGCCACCAAGCGCATAGCAACTATCAAATAACTTTTGAGTTGTTCCCATGTTATAAGGCAAGGAAAAAGGCAAACAACTTGTATCAAGAGACCACAAACAGCATTGCTTTAATGATAAAATAACCTATTTTGACTGAGGGAGAAATTAGCAAATGCATCAGAAATGGCTACTCTGCATTTCGCCTAGATAGCACTATAGTATCATTTATATATAACTTTGCAGCTCAAAGGCAGCTCCTCCAGTACTGCAGTGCTCCTTCAGAATTACACTGGAGCATCAGTCATGAATTTTATACATATAATTTATAAATAGACCCATAGCTAATAATAATCAGTGATGTAAGAATGGGAAATAACTGAAAAGAAAACATGGTTCAACCTACCAAAAAAAAATTTTGTAAAATTAAATGAGTTTGAGTTGTTACTGAATTGGTTTGACATAAAGGACACAAGGCCATGGAGGCATGATCCACTTCCAAGATGTGAACATAAAACTTTAAACTAATAACCCAGTACAAAGTTTGCTGGAAGTGCTGCTTTCCAACGATCAAGTGAACCCTTTCTCCTTCCTGTGTAGACAGTGCAGGGAAGATTGAGAGATCTGACCAATATTTTTCCACAAACATCATCAATAAAACAGATTATCTGGCCATTGTAGTTAAGTACTTTAGAACAGCCTGAAATCAAGAGAGGTGTAATGCAATTTTAAGTAACTTTCAAAATGAATGATTTACTATATTTTGTATGTGTTTTGTGAATTTTGTGCTATCAAGATAAAGGATATCACAATGTAGGAGAAAAATCTCTTTCGAGGGGCAGATGTAGAAAATGGTCACTGGAGTGGCTATGTTGTCCAGAGTATCTGTTCAGACATGTGGCAAATTTAAACAGCCTTATCGTACCAGTGGACAATTCCCCATCTGAAACCCTGAGTTGGTCGGTAGCAGTTGCAACTGGACTGGGCAATAAGACAGTGAACAGAGGTGTTCTTGGTTGGAGAGTGGTGGGTTGTCTGGTTCAGTGGGGATAGTTAATGCACTTGAGGCGATTGTTGTTAGGTCAGAAAACTAAGTAAATAAAGTGCAGCTTGAATGGTCTCCTTGTGTTCTGATTCCAGATTTACGGAAGTACTCATAGCCCGCACTCTGACCTGAGCTGACCTTTACCTTCCATCGTGAGCTGCCTCAAAAATTGACAAAACTGTCAATCATCTCGGAGGTGACAGATTGAAAGCCAGCTCAAGGTGCCTCCGTGATTCATTTTAGTACTATTATCCCACTGAATGAACACTCTGTATTTGGTTATTAATTGTTACCTTCCTTACATACCCCTCACCACACCCTTCCCCCATCTACCACCAACTATTCTCATTGTTACAAGTTTTCTGAGAGGCGGTATTTGTCTTTTATGCTGGCTTGTTTCCGTAATGCTTTGTTGTCTCCAAACTATCATTGCGAAGCCCACCTGTGCATAAGGCATTCTGAAAGAGGAGGGTGAGTACCCAGAAGACATTGTCCATATTGGCACTATCATCTAAGGAGGAAGGGGGGTGAGAGTTGACAAAGGGGATTTAGGGAGTTCGGGAGAAAGTTACAAAGCAGGACCTCTAGGGTTGTGCATAAGGAGAAGAAGTCCAAGTACAACCCTCCAGAGTTTCAGATCACTGTTCTTAAATGTCTTATATTTAGATCTGAGCAGGTTGCAAATCTCCTTGCTCATCCACAGCTTCTGGTTTGGGTATGCCCAGTATGTTTTCCAAAGCACACCTCATCCACACAGGTCTTAATGAAGTCAGTGACAACCTCGGCATATTCATTCAGATCTGAAGATGAAGCCCTGAATTTGGTCCTGTCAAGCAATTCAAAGCAGTCTTGTAAATGCTCCTCTGCCTCGCTTGACAATGCCTTCTCAATCCTCACCACCGGTGCTGCAGTCCTCGGTCTCTGCCTGTACGCCCGGGGTAGGAGTACAGCCAGGTGACTGGACTTGCCAAAGTGCAGGCATGGGTTAGCACGGTAGGCATTCTTGATGGTTGTATAACAATGGTCCAGTGTGTTGGCTCTTCCAGTTCCACAGGTGACATGTTGCTGGTAGTTGGTCAGAGACTTCTCCAAGCTGTCCTGGTTAAAGTCTCCACAATGATAGGGAAGGCATTAGGAGGAGCTGACTTATGACTGTTGATCAAGGTGCTCAGCTTCTCTAGTACCTGCCAGATGTTGGCCAGGGGTGGAATGTTCATCACTACCAGGATGATGGCGGAGAACTCCCTCAGCAGATAGAACAGATGACACGGGGGAAGCCACACTGACGCAGAGTCTCCATGTCTGTGCATATAACAAGTTAATCATAAAGCAAATGCTGCAACTTCTGCCTTTACCTGACCTTGCTGTCCCATCTGTGCGATAGAAGCTGAAGCCTTCAGGCTGAAGCACTAGGGGAGGAACCTGGAATGCTGGAGGTGACCCACGTCTCTGTGAAGCAAAGTACACTGCAGTCCCTGATGTCCTTCTGGTACTGCACTCTTGCTCTGAGGTATTCATTTTTTTTTCCAGGAGACTCTACGTTAGCTAGGAAGATGGTAGGTGAGTGTCCTTCATTTCAGTTTTTCCTGCAGCCCAGCCCAGCAACTGCATTTTCTTAAAGAGAAACTGCCCTTGTGAGTCAGAGTCTTTATCTCAGGGTGGAAGTGTCAAGCATTGAGTTTACGGTGAGGATGGAAAGCTGTAAGGCGATACACAGGGCAAATTTTTTTCTACACAGCTGCCAGGGGAGGTGGTAGAAGTAGATATGATGGCAGCGTTCAAGAGGCATTTAGACAGTTAAATGAAATAGAAGTAGGTGGACTGTATGTAGGCAGGTGGGACTAGTTAGACGAGCAACATGATTAGCACAGACATGTTGGCCCAAAAGGGATTGTTCCTCTGCTGTTCCATTCTATGTTTATGGATAACGGAGTCCGGTGCAAGGAAACTTAACAATAAATCTGGAACAAAGCTATTTACAGGAAATGGCGAAATGTCATGAAGAACTCCTTCATGCAGAGTTTAGTGGTAATCTAATAGGTTTTTTTGTTATAATATTATTGATTGTGAGGTTCAGCAACTTAAAACAGATTAATGGAATTATCTTAGGTTTGGGAATTTCAAGGTTTATGGTACCCAACCTGAATAAAGGTAGTCATGGTATATTCAGTATGGCCATGAATTAAGTCAGTGGGAAACTAGCTCCCATAGACTGAATGGCCTCATCCTATGTCAAAGCATTTTTATATACGGAAAGTGTTTTAAGTCGCACTTTTATACACCCAACGACAGTCTGCAGAATCTCATTGAACTTTAAAATGAGTGAATATGGTGTCATGTAAAAGAGGAGTGGTTAATCGGGATGTAAGTTTAACAGCATAAATATAATTGTCCCTACGTACTTAGCTTCCAAACCCAAAGCAAAGACAGCAGCGGCTTCTGGTGCTGCGGCAGATGTTCCAGAATGGCGAAGAGTACAGTTCCCATACAGATCAGTCGTTGCCTTTCATAAAGCAATTAAAAATAATAATTAGATCATTTACCTAAGTAAACAGCTCATCTCTCACATACCAAGGGTCTTCAATTATACATGCTATCAACAAAAGCCTCTGCAGTACTCTCAGTTGTGCATTTTGAAAATAAATCCAACAAAGAAACAGCTGCTATCTACACAAAGAAGCCCGAGTTGAACAATAATATCAAGGCTCACCACACCGGCCTCGGGGTTCCTCTTCCTGCCATTGCTGAATGTAGATGCAAGGGTTGAGGAGCAGCTTTCATCATAAAGTGCTGTCCTCCCATCATTGATAGCAGAGTTGATGGAAATGGTCCACATGCTTGATGCATAGCCATCACAATTGCAGTCATCGTAACTGCCCCCATCACCCGAAGCCCAGACGTAAATGCTTCCCTTTCCATTCCGACCCTACGACAAAGAAGTCAGCTGTCAGGTTAAATGCCTTGCTTTGCTTATCAAACAGAGGCAAAGCACCACAGCGGGAGGAGATCTGTGTACAGTCAGGTTCTTCCTTTACTACTTTTGGATGGGACATTGGATCAAGACCCTGTCTGGGAGACACCAAAAACCCCAGGGCACTATTCTGATGTGTTCTTCCCAGTATCCTGGGAATGAGGTTGTCCCTTGATCAACCCCACTAAAAAAAACACTGACCTGGCCTTTATGCTGTTGTGATGGGGAGCTTACACTGCATAAACTGGCTCTGTATTTCTATGTTGTATGGTTAACTGCTCATCAATGAAGTTCATTGGCTGTAATACGCTGTTTGTGGAAAATGTGCTATTCTAGATTTTCTGACTTCTGCTTGTATTGCAATAGAACACAGAACACCACAGCACAAGAACAGGCCCTTTGGCCCACAAAGTTGTGCCAGACCAATTCAATTAGTAATCAAGTGGCCAACTAAACTAATCTCTTCTGCCTGCACAATGTCCTAATGCTTCCATTTTCCTCACATTCATGTGCCTATCTAAACATTTCTTAAAAGGTCCCCTAAGTTTCTGCCTCTATGACCACCCCAGGCAATGCATTCCAGGCCCCCAACACTCTCTGTGTTAAAAAAATACTTGCCCCTCACGTCTTCTTTGAAATTACCCCCTCTCACCTGAGATGCATGCCCTCTGGTATTAGATATTTCAACCCTGGGAGAAAAGATTTGCTCTGTCTCCACTATCTATGCCTTGAATAGTCTTATAAACCTCTATGAGATCTCACCTCAACCTCTGCAGTTCCAGAGGAGACAACCAAAGTTTGTCGAGCCTCTCATTACAGCACATGCCCTCTAGGCAGCATCCTGGTAAACCTCTTCTACCTCCTCTCCAAACCTTCAATAACTTTCCTATAATGGGGCAACCAGAACTGCATGCAATACTTCAGATGTGGCCTAACTATATTTACTAAGCTGCAGCATAACTTCCTGGCTTTTGCACTCAGTGCTTTGACTATTAAAGGAAAACATGCTATATGCCTTCTTAACCACCCTTATCAACCACTATGGCAACATGCAGGGAGTTGTGAACTTGGATCCAAGATCCTTCTCCTCATCAACACTGTTAAGAATCGTGTCCAAAGAGGACACAAAGATATTGGTCAAGGCACCAGCAATCTCTTCTCTTGTCTCTCTCAATAACCTAGGTATGTCCCATCAGTTCCTGGGCACTTATCCACCTTACAGCTCTTTAAAAGATCTAGCACACCCTCCTTTACTTCAAAATGCCCTACCATAACAATACACATAACCTCCATGTCCTTCTCCACAATAAATATGATGTTAAACACTTATTAAGGACTTCATCCACATCCTCAGAATCCAAGAAAATGTTCCCCTTTATCCTTGAATGGTCCTACCCTCTCTGTTGTTATCCTCTTGCACTGAGGATGAAAATGACAAGAAGATATCAATGCCAGAGAAAATGGCTACAAAAATCATTAGCCATGGATTACTTGAAGAAAAAATAATGATAACATCTTTAAAATATTGTTAAAAGGATAGAATTCAATAATGGCAGTATGTTGAAAAAAACTGCAGATTAATGATAGTAGATTTACCGACAATTTACCAGAAATTCTTTAATGCCCACATGTGCTTGTCACTTATTATAAATCCCAGTTTTGTTTGCACTGACTGTATTGCAAACATTTGGCAGGTCACTGAACATACTACCATGCAAGGGCATGCGGGCCTTCCTAAAGTTAAACATATTTAATGTCTGCCTTCAATAAAACATATTTAAATCCCTACAGGTCAGAGTACAATAGCTTTAATAAAAATGAAATTGATTATGGGCCAGTAAACCAAATTATAAAATGACAGAAATATAAAGAAGGAAAGCTACTTAAAATGACTGTGATAAGATTAGGTGAAAAGGCAAAGGAAGCGGAGTAAATCAATCAAGCACAGCGAGGACAGAATGAAATGCAGGCCCTAGTAATGAATGACATGGGCCAAATCTTGTTTCAGGTCTCAGTACTCTAGGAGAAAATGTGCATTCTGGTAGGAAGAAGATAGTGAAGCTCAGAGGACCAGTAGTTGAAGAAACACAACTAATAGTGAATGAATAAATGAAACCACCATGTATAGTATGAGTTCTCAGCTCTGGGACTTTGGTTCAATTCTGACCTCTGGTGTTGCCTCTGTGGATTTTGTAAATGTTTTTCCTTGAGACTACAGGAATTCCAGGTGCTCCAGTTTCCTCCCACATCTCAAAGATACAAATGCTGACTGTTAAAGTCAATTCTCTGCTGCCAATTACCCACAGAATAAGCAGGTAGATGGAGAAAGTAAAGGAAGGGTGGGGGTTGTTGGTTGTTCATGAGCATGTGTGAGAGAGTACATTACAGAGAAAGAATTAGAGAACTGGGATTTCTATGAGATTGAGAATAAAATCTATTGGCTGATTGGCCTCCTTCTATTTGGTAAGAAAGTATGAAATATGTAACCAGAGCTGAGCACTGAACAGTTGACACAATGCACTACTAGAAGTCAAAAGTAAACACAAAGTACACTGCAGATGCTGTGGTCAAATAAATTCGTACAAACAAGCTGGATGAACTCAGCAGGTTGGGCAGCATCTGTGGAAACGAGCAGTCAACATTTCGGGCCAAGACTCTTCATCAGAACTGAAGAAGGAGGAGGCAGGGCCCCTATAAAGAAGGTGGGGGGAGGGTGGAAAACCAATCAGAGGAAAGATCAAGGGGTGGGGGAGGGGAAGCAGGGAGGGGATAGGCAGGAGAGGTGAAGAAGGAATCTAAGGGGAAAGCACTGTATGTAAGGGGTAGTAGAAGAAGGCAGAATCATGAGAGAGGTGATAGGCAGCTAGAAGAGGAGACAGAGTGAAGGTGGGATGGGGGAAGGGAGAGGGGGGGAATTACCGGAAGTTGGAGAATTCGATATTCACACCAAGGGGCTGGAGACTATCCAGTCGGTATATGAGGTGTTGCTCCTCCAACCTGAGTTTGGCCTCATCATGGCAGTAGAGGAGGCCATGTATGGACATATCTGAATGGAAATGTGAAGCAGAGTTGAAGTGGGTGGCAACCGGGAGATACTGTCTGTTGTGGTGGACGGAGCGGAGGTGCTCGACAAAGCAGTCCCCCATTCTGCGTCGGGTCTGCCTATCCCCTCCCTGCTTCCCTTCCCCCATCCCTTGATCTTTCCTCTGATTAGTTTTTCACCTGGCACCTTCCATCCTCCCCCCACCTTCTTTATAGGACCCCTGCCCCCTCCTCCTTCAGTCCTGACGAAGAGTCTCGGCCCGAATCATTGACTGCTTGCTTCCACGGATGCTGCCTGACCTGCTGAGTTCCTTCAGTTTTTGCACGTGTTTAGAAGTCAAAAGGATGCTCAAGTTTAAGATGCAAAATGGAAGCTGGCATCAATGCATAATATTTACAAATCGCCAGTACGCTCAAAGAAAATACAAAGGAGTCTAACAATAAAGTCCATGGAAAGGCAAGTTATACAAGACCAGCTCTGAACACAGGTAGAACTGGGACTGAGTTTGATCAGTCATCAACTTTTGATTTACATTGTTGGCTTAACATGAAAATTGAAATACTGAATGTTTGGAAAGATGTATGGAAATAATAGTTAATTAGCATGAAGTTTAAAAAGGGAGAGCATGTTTGATCAAGTTCTTTGAAGAAATAAGAGTGAACGTAGACTGAGAAAATACAAGTGTCTCCCTTGGTATGGATTTTCAAATAGAGATTGACGTCTAAAGGTTGTGTCCATGTACAATGTTGGGCAACTTTCTGTCCAATGAGAGGCAGTTGCTTTATTTTGATATTTAAATAGACTGCTGCAAGAAATACCTGAAAATTACATAACTAGTCACTCCAAGCAAAGGGAGCATCCACCCCACACTCCGTTGGGCTGTGAGCAGAACAGTCAAACCCAGAACAAGCACAAGAAATACCACCCCTGGGTCATTGAGTAATGTAGGTTCAGAGCAACAAAAGTTTGACTCAGACAATGCTGGTGAAATGCTGGCACTGTGGAAGCCAATATATCCATGAAGCCAATATATCCATGAAACAGATATCACAAAAGCAGTGAATAAAGGCAGCGAACCCTGATAATTATAAGATCAAGTCATGAGGAAGTTTAGTTTCACATTGTTGATAACAGTAATCCTTTTCATAGTGTATGTGCTTCGTTGTGGAGCCAACAGTGTGAAGCTGCCTACAGTGGGAATATGACAAAATCCCTCTAATTGATGCCTCATCTAAATGCTGGAGGATTGATTATCTTGTTTGCTCCAAAAATTGATTGATTTGCCTCCATTTGTACATACGAAGAAAAGGGCCTTAATCTTGCAAAACCCCCATGAACTGGTCAGATAGCTCAATTCCCTTGGCATCAGCATCACTAGCAGAAACACAAAACGTTCAAACCATCTGTCTTGTCTGGCTTTTAGCCCAGGAGCCACAGGAAAAAGGGCAACATCTTGACTCACCACATAAACAATTAAATCTCCAAATCTGGTTTACAATGATAACATAACACATTCAACATAATGCTTTCACACTCATTGCAGCAACTCACGGACAACTATGCCTAAACCTATGCTTGTTCAGATTCATTTGGCAGGGGTGTTGAACCATAACTAACTTGTAAATGCAAAAAAGAATTATTGCACATACATCCTACAAAGTACCCCCTGAATGCAAGGCATAACTCTTTCTTATTCAATAGATATCAAACCATTTAATACATTTGAGAAGTTAAATAAATACTAAAATATTATTTGTTTGCACCTCGCATTCTATTCTTTTCATTTATTGGATGTGAACAAAGGCTGGTATCTGTAGTTATTTAATTTTAGCCTTAGCACACCACACAGATGAATCAACACAAATAGGACCACAAGGCTGCACAGCATGAATGTTAGGGAATATTGTACCTGGACAACTGGGCACATGTTTTTATTTAAATTATTATTGAAACATAGAAAATAGGCCATTCGACCCTTTGAGCCTGCACCGTCATTCAGTATGATCATGGCTGATCATCCAACTCAGAACCCTGTGCCTGCTTTCTCTCCATTATTTATTATATACTATTACTTCTTCTTCTTCTTCTTCTTCTTCTTCTTATTATTATTATATAACTATTGTTTATTATTGTATTTATTATTTATTATATATTACTTATTATGCTGTTGATATCAGGAGAGCTGCATTAGAATTACTTACAAAGTATTGCAGGCTGCCCAGATATCTTCTAGTACCATGAGCAACATAAAAACTACTGAAGCAACCATTCTACCACAACACTCCTTTACTCCAGGCATCAGATTGGCCATGGCTGGACTGGCAGGGTGGATCAGGGACTGTGTGGCAGAAGGCAAATTGATACCTATCCGCAGCACTCTAAGGCAAGTCTAACCCTTGTAGGATTATTATAGTACCTCACTAAGGGCACAATTTCCATTTCTACACAGTCATTTGCACTAAAATATATTATGATCAAGAATTTCTGTGACATATAACTAGGTGTGGTAATTCTGCAGATTAAAGCAAACCATGGTTCTTACAAAATAAAGCTTTGGGAGAATGCAATTGCCTTTAAATCTTACTCTTCCCAGCTGTCTCAACATAATCTTTTAGGTTTTGTGTCAGATCACTTTCCTGAAAAACAGGTAAGGGTGAACCAATATCATCTTAACACATTTCTGCCACATGGCAACACATAATAAACAAATCATCCACCCAGAACTTCATTAACAGCATTAAATACATGGTAGTAGCTGAACATTTTATACTGCTTCCAAAATTTATTCCCGTGGGCCTTTCTGCACCTCTTATCTATGGTGGCAATCGGCATATTTGTGTTTGTATAAGTTCAAATAGACCTCAGCAATGAAATCCGCTAAGCCCATGTCTTACCTTATTAACACCATCCGCCATAGCTTGCAAAGTCAGCTCACGAGGTCCATCTACAGTTTTGCCATCATCAGTTGGCCCCCAACTAGCACTATAGATGTCTATAACTTGAGGCATGTGACTGATAGAAGAAGCTTCTATAATGTCCGTCATGAATGGTTGGTCCAGCATACGAATGCCTTTAGGATTTTAAATGACAATTTGAAAGACAGTTTCAAATCCATTTCTCAATGCAATAGCAACAGCTTAAACAGAAACACAGCATCTGAATAGGCATATTTTGAAGAATGTAAAAATAAAAGTTTCCAGTTCAGATTTAATTGATTTAACTTTACACAAATCACAAAAAGTTAAGGAGGAGGCATTGCAAATAGTTGGGAGATTTAATCAGAATCTCAGAGCTGAATCTTCCAAAGTCGACAGCTGACTGGTGACATGTGGCGGTATTCCATTTCCCTGATAAACAGGCTGATGCACCATCAATAACTCTCGGAGACGTGAGGCGAGAGATAGGCTTTTATTAGCTGGAAGAGAGCACTATCAACAGCAAGAGACCATCACACAACATCCTGGAGACTGAGGGAGGAGCAGTGCCTCTGATTGCCTTTATACAGGGGTCTGTGGGAGGAGCCACAGGAGTGTCCAGACAGGTGTATGTAGTTCACCACACAAGCCTTTGTGCAGCTGACCTTGAGCGAATGGATTCAGACCTGGAAGCCTTGCCCAGGTATTTCGGCCCACTGGTCCCTGGCTTTCAATAATGTCAGACAGCCAGTTGCACTGCGGCAAACTGCAGGTGTACTTTACAAGGTCACTCTTTAATCTTTTCTCTTTAATAATTTGTTTGTGAAAATTTTGATGATACATTTCATGAACTCTACCCTGCTTAACAGAGCAAGATAATAATTTTCAAGCCCCAATCATTTAGAGGTGTCAGAGACACCAGTACCAATTTCTGTCAGGTTGGTAGCCAAGTTGATTGCGTTTCTAGTGATTCTCATCTCCTCTCCTTACAGTAGCTGTAAACCCAAGAAAGCACAGCAGACAGTTGGGTGATTGGTCATACTCCTGTAATTTATGATAATGCTATCTGGATGTCTGGTAGTGGGGGGGAGCACGCCCTAACACAAGAACTGTTTCTGCTCAGACAGAAGCCTCTACCTTCCAATACTAAAAACTCACACATTTTCGGGAGTAACTGCTGATTTTGGCTCATTATTATAGAATACACTGTCAATCACTTAGAACAGAGAAGAGGAGAGAACTGAACCACAGGTAATGTTGCAAACACTCAGGCAACATATTGAGAGAGTAACAGACATAATGCTTCAGGTCGAGAAAACTTGTTTCAATGGGCAGATGGCAGATCTGAATTTGGCTGTAGATGAGAACCTTCTGAGGTCAAAGTTAACAATTTCAATGAATGATGGATTAAGGAAATATTTATCTTGCTCCTGTATCCATTATCCACATTCACTGTTCCTAAATAAAGTGATGCACACAGTTTATATAGAACACCAGGTAAACTGTATGCTTAGAAGGAAAATTGATCGGTATTTGAAAAGCAAAAAATAAAATTGCATAAGCAGGAAAGCTGAAATAAAACAGAAAATGATAGGGATAAAAATTGGTCATTCAGCATCTGTGGAGAATGAAATGAGGTCATAAAGTTTCCTTCATGAGAACTTGATTCACTCTGTTTTGTTGCCTGATAAGGTGAATTGTGTATTACATTATTTGCCATTGTTTTCCACTCCATAGCAATTTTATCATTAGTGAATAAATTCAATATTATTTAGTTCTGAGATGAAATAGTATTGGCGGTAGCTTAAATGTTGTAATTCTCTGCCCCAGCAGCAGTTTCACACCTTTAGACACCTTTGACTTGAAAATCGTCTGACTGGGAATTAAATAAAATTTTAGGGCTAACTAACCCACATGAACAATCTTTAACACCAACATCAGAGCGAGCTATTAAGTTAGTTTAGCCTCATAATTTGATACAGACAAACAATGATTAAAAATACCCCTACTGATATTATGTGGCATAACAGAGACAGCAAACTGAATGTGGAAGATGAAACATCCCAATTCTGTTTGATGTATTTGAAACAGAAGGTCAGCCTTTCATGCAGCATGCATTGTGATGACAGGGGTGGTTGTGAGATTTATAATTTAAGACTACCATTTTGTGCCAGGAACAAAGACAGATATTTTGGGAATCATATGGTTTTATAATTTTCATTTATTTTTCATGCAATATGGAGATTGTGGTCTATACATTTGTTTTTGTTCCTGATCAAGTGTAGAGATTCAACCTTATTAGTGTGCCTGCAGTCACCTTTAATCCCCATTTCCTTTACTAAAGGACATTAGTAAATGGGCTTTTTATAACATTTCTGTAGTTCCTTGTTTACAGTATGGTACTGCAATTTGATGTTTGTTAGCAGATTTTAAAATTTTGTGCTATGTAAGAAATGTATTGAAATTGCATGTAACGGCTTTAATTTCCAGTGAAGTTTGAATCTAATGAGGGATAAAGATAACAGGATTATCATTTGTGTTCCAGTTAGAAGACATTATCTATTACCTACTAGTCACAGTGCAATATTTGCCCACTTAGCAGATACAACATAATAATGCAGAAAATACTAAGGAAATGATAATAGCAAATAAAGAGCAAGGCATCCACCGTGTTTACTTTTTCCAGCATAGCATGTGGCACACTAATGACAGGATTTTTTAAAAATGGACAATGCAAAATTACATTGCACCAACAAAGCAATTACTATTTCCCACAGCTCCAGCATTCAAAGTCTCCAATTGTGTCAAATTATCCACATAGAATTGCTCAAATCTAATCTCACAGCAACTCAGGAGGCCTGAACGGACAGAGCGTTCTTTGTAGATTTTTATTGAATACTACTATGGTAATACAGTTTGCATTTTAGTTCAGAGTAATACCAAATCATAGAAAACTACATTCAAAATGAAATTTGTAAAATATTATAACAACTTAACTTTTTTTGAATACATGGATATACTCAGATAAAAATATTACCAACATTCAGACATTAAGGAAAGTATACCTTGCTAAAAATGTAGCTCATGATTACTCGATGTCACATTTTGTTCAGACATAAAATCAGCAGTTTGGTTGTAATACTGACGCTCCTCTATTTAATCCCTATTGCAGGGCTTCAACCTAGTTTTAAGAAAATGCCATACCTGCCACTTTTGAGGAGTAAGCCACCCCAACACCACATATATTGTTATTGGCTGCAGCCGATACTTCTCCAGCACATCTCGTCCCATGGCTGCACAGGAAGAGTCCAAAGTCACAAATCAAAATTGATCCTGCTTTGTTCGTTTTCTGCTTCTAAAAATAGTTACTTTATAAATACGGCACTGGCACCTTTTGTTCAGCAGATTTTTTAAAGTCAACACTTCTCTTCCTTTAAGTTAAGAATCAACAAATTTCATTTCCGTCTCAGAATACGACGTCACTCCTGAGTACATTGCTCATCAACAGTGGACCACATGTCTGTCTCTTTTTGCTCTTCTTTTGTTCAGTTATCTTGAAAGCATTGGTACCCATTTAAGTAGGAGGTTAATAATTTGTTATTCATTAAGGATTTTAACTGTGGAAATGGAAGACGGGCAAGTTACCATTGGCCTTATGAATCCCCAAATCTACCTGTGGTCATAATATAAGAAAGTATAATTAACGCTCTAACTGCCTTAATTATTACCAAAGAAATGTACATTATAATTTATCAGATTGTAAAGAAGAAAACAATTGTGCCCAGACATATAACATTTAAGGTAGATTATGTTTGAGATGAGTAGTCCCTCACTGTAAGTAAACTGTTGATTAATGCTAATAGATCAGTTATGAATTAAACATTGCTCAATGATTATGTGCTAGTATGTTACATGTTTTCCCATTAACTGCCAACCACGTATTATAAATAAAACCATTGGACAGCTAGGCAGTAGCATCGAGGTAATACAACACCTGAGTAGTATTGTACGGATAGCAGGAAGTAGTGTATACGGCCCAGTCCATCACGGGTAAAGCCCTCCCCACCACTGGGCACACCTAAATGCAGCATTGTTGCAGGAAAATGGCATGCATCATCAGGGACTCCCAGCACCCAGTCCCTGCTCCCTTCTCGCTGCTGCTATCAGCATGAAGGTACAGGAGCCTCATGACTGAACAGGTTCAGGAACAGTTATTACTCCTCAACTATCAGGCCCCTAAACCAAAGGGGATAACTTCACTTGTACCATCACTAAAACATTCCCACAACCTATACACTCACTTTCAAAGACTGCTCATTCCATTCTCAATATTTATTGTTTATTATTATTATTATTTCTTCTTTTTTTGTATTTGCACAATAGTTGTATGGCCAGTTGGTGTGGTCTTTCATTGATAGAAGGATATATTCCCTGATGTATTGCTTGTCAACAGCTCAGATCAAGAAGGTTCACTCCTCCTTGCAGGACATGGAAGAATAACATTGTAAAGAAATTGCTCAGATGTGCAGAACCATATAGTGGTAGAAATCAGGGTTTTAAACTGTCCATAAATAGCAATATCACGAGGGGCAAAGGAGGAATTTGTGAAACTTGTGGAGGAGATTGCTCTTGATCAATACATACAGACTATTAAGGTAGTATGGTAGCCCCTTGGTCTACAATGGTGGATTTGGTTCAGAGAGACAAGCTAGGTTAAATGAAGGATTAGTGGAGGAATATCTAGAAAACAGTGATTAATTGGCTATGGAAAAGGATACCGGCTACTTATTGGTTAAAATAGTCAACTGAAGGAAGTCCAATTTCAAAAAGAAGAGAAACGGGTCTGACCTGGGTACATTGATATCAAAGCTTGCTAGAACCCAAAGACGGAGATGTTGCAGAAACGGTCCAGGTACAGCCCCCATGATGGTGAAGGGGGGTTGGGGGTGTGAGAAGAGATCAGAGTTCCATGCATGTTCAAGTAGTTAGGTGATTAAACCAAGCAGAGAAACCCAGCACATGGTGGATGGCAGCTTGTTGGCACATTACAGAATCTTTCAGGGGAGAGTACAGGAGGGGAATATATAGTGAAATTTCCAGTGGTCATTACCAGGATGACACCTTACCTCAATATATTTAACTAATTTGATCATGGGTACATAGGCACAATAATTAAATGTGCAGAAGACACAAACCTTGGAAACACAGTGAAATATGAAAAAGGTTGTGATGTTCTTAAAGGAGATAAAGAGCAGAGGACAAATGAAATGTAATAGCAAGGTATGTGAAGTATTACATTTGCATTGGTAGAATGAGAACAGACAATGTGAACTTGCACTCAGTGGACTTAATAAAGTGGCTTTAAGATTAGAACTTGGTGTGGTCTTCTGCTGCTGTAGGCCATCCTCCTCAAGGTTCACCACACTGTATTTTCAGAGATGTTCGTCTGCACACCACTGTTGTTACACATGGTTGTCTGAGTTAATGTCACCTTGAACCACCCTGACCTTTCACCTAACTTCTCTCATTAACAATGTGTTTTTAACCAGTGAATTGCCACTTACTAGATGTTTTTTTCACTCAATGATCTGTGAACTCTTGAGACTGTTGTACATGAAAACCCCAAGAGATCAGTGTTTCTAAGATACTCAAACCACTCCATCTGGCATCAACAATTTTTCTACAGGGAAGTCACTTAAATCACACTTCAAACCCCATTCTGATGTTTGGTCTGAACAAAACTCAAAAGCTTGACCAAACCTAAACATAAAGAGATTTTACAGATGTTGGAAATTCAAAACAGCACATGCAAAATGCTGGAGGAACTCAGAAGGTCAGGCAGCATCTATGGAAGTGAATAAATAGCCGATGTTTCGGGCCAAGGCCCTTCATCAGGACTGGAAAGGAAGGAGGTGGAAGCCAGAATAAGAAGGTGTGGGAAGGGGAAGGAGTGCAAGCTAGAAGGTGATAGGTGAAGACAGATGGGTAGGGGTGGGGTAGAAAGCTGGGAGGTGATATGTAAAAAAGGTAAAGAGCTGGAGAAGAATAAACACGATAGGATATGAGAATGGACCATAGGAGAAAGGGAAGAAGGAGGAGCACCAGGGGGAGGTGATTGACAGGTGAGAAGAAGAGGTTAAGAGGCTAGAATGGGGAACAGAAAAGGAGAAATGGAAGGGATTTATTTTTACCAGAAGGAGAAATCAATATTCATGCCATCAGTTTATAGGCGACCCAGATGGAATATGAGGTGTTGCTCCTCTAACCCAAGAGTGGCCTTATTGTGGCAGTAGAGGAGGCCATGTACAGACATGTCAGGTGGGAATGGGGATTGGAAATAACATGTTTGTCCACTGGGAAATCCTGCTTTTTGAGGATGGAGTGAAGGTTCTCAACTAACTATTCAATTCCAACAGTGTTTTAAAATGGATCGCAACTGTGGTGAAAAATATTGAATGGTATCTATAAACTATTTGGTTGTATCAAATTTCTTCATGAAATATCATTTTTGCTGGTTTGTCATTGCTGTTTAGTCAGCATTATCTTTGTTGCTACTGCCTTAGATCTGTGCAAGTGTTTCTTTTTGGGCAATGCTTATGTGAGGCCCTGATAAAGGTTTTACTGCTAATGTTGCAGGTTATATCATGTAATGGTTCTTCTGTAGAAGCAGTGTGTTCTGCTGGCTACCATTAAAGATAAAGGGTGCTGAGGAATGTGTGTGTCATCCACTCAGGAGGGTGGAATTGGGAGAAGGTTCTAGAGAATGCTGGTCGCAGAGGGTTTGGTGATGGACACTGGTGTGGGTTGAGGTGTTTTTGGTGGGAGCTGGGAGAGGACAGGAGGGAAGACGGCTGAGGAAGCTGTCCCGGTTGCACAAGGCGTTTTGTGCAGATGAATGGCTCCAAGGAGGAAAGACCAATACTCCCGTGGAAGAGCCCCTCTGTTTGAAATGGATTTCCAGTGACATTGAGACACTTTCACACAGACTGAGGGTCCAGCACACGAGTTACAGACAACTTCAAGATGAACGCTGACTTATGTGTACAATTGACTGTTCAATTGTAATGAGCCCTTTTTGTTTTTTTTCTTTCTTTTCTTTAATAACACTTTTGTTAACGTTCATAAATGCACTTTCTCTATAATTGTATGCAGTGTGCATTCTGTTATTTTGTGCTGATGGGCGATTATAGGGGGCAGTAAATCACACAGGATTCACACAAACCGGGGTTTGGGTGGGCGAGACATCCCAATATCACGGGTTTGGCAGGACCAAAGTCATATACACCCTAGACGTACAGAGCCAGAGAAAGGTGGTTTCCTGACTGTGGAGTGCAGTGGCTGTTAGTGAGGGGTTAATGAGCCACATTTTCACAGACACCCAGTAAAAAGGGGCTTCACTTATTTTATAAATTGACGGGAGAAAATTTAACAAGGTTTACAAGATAATTAATCCATAATTGACTGAAGAATTTTGAGTGTAAGAAACATGAACAAAATATTGCCTTGCTTTCTTACAGAGAAATGCTATCTTAAATGGATAATGAACTATTCTACCAAGTACGTTCAAATGTGTGTTTAAAAAATCAATGATAAACAAAAGCTAGACAGATACTGCTCTTCACTGTTATTGATCACCACTGAGCTTTTTACCATGTTCAGCAACAAAGTATAGTCTGCATCATACAATGATCCATTAATGGTTTCTTGGCATCGGCAGGAATGAGCAGGTTGTCTCTACATTACCTGTTAAACCAATCCTTTGTATAGCGAGGGTATGGATAGGGATCATTGCTGCTGAAGTCATAGCTAGCATCTGCATTCTGTAAAAGAGAAGCGATGTAAGCTTAAAAGGATGAAATACTTAAAAATATTTGACCTTTTTAGGATGGGCTGGTAAAAGGTCTTTGCATAAGTGACCCCCTCCCACCACCACAGTTAGGAAATAAATTTGCATAGGATTACAATAAATTTAATTTGCAGAGATACAAGTACATTTTACTTCAGCAGATGTTACAGACTTCCAGAAAGAAAATGAGTACAGATACACAAAATGGAATTTGAAACAGCTGCTAGATTGTGTTGGAAAAACCATTGTCAGGTATTTAATCTTTACTGTTCTGTTGAAAAAGCCAATGAATGTTCTGGAAGGAAAAGGACAGTCAGTCTGATCTTAGGTTCACTATTGTAGAAGTAGAATTAATTTCATATTTTCTTGTAATAATGTTCATTATCCTTTGCTACTAAACAGTCAACTTCAATGCCAATTTAAGGTAATTGCCTTTGAGCAATTAAAGAGCAACATTATTACTGGAAGACATACTTAGGCAGAAACAACATAAGTTAATCACTTTATAGTAGTAAAATTATCCCAAATTTGAGTCAATATCAGGAGATATTAGAGCTGGAAACTGGATCCTCATTCAAATAACTGGGTTTTAAGGAGCAACTTAAAGGCAAAGAGAGCTGGAGAGGCAGTGTTGCGTGCCCATTTTTTTTTTGGTTTCTGCTCTCTCTCTCTCTCTCCATCCAGCTTTCCTTGTTTCGGGTGTGCCGACCCAATGTCAATCTCCACTCAGCCCGTTACTGGACCCGCCCCTTTGTCAAAACCGCTCCGGTCGGGATTTGGCGAGTGCAATTTATATTGTAGTAGGATTTCAGGAGTACAATAAAATCCACTTCTTTACATGCACATTTAACACAAGTGACCGAAGGCAAAGCTTTAATCTTTTAGTCAATGTTTCGATGACAGGCCATGGACTTGAATCACTGGACTGAAGTTCCTTTTGAAACCTTCATTGACGGCCAGCTGGTTGAGGAGCCCTAAGTGAATCTAAAATTCTCAAATTTGCTGCCTGGCAATTTTCCATCTGACCTCCACTGCTGAGCTCCAAATGGAATCCAAATGCAGATATGAATTTGTTTAAGTCCCTGGTTCAAGATAAAGAATCTGTCCACCAACCCTGTGTCTGTTGGTTTGATGTACAAGCTCACTCTCTTAAATGGAAATAGGATGTTTGGAACAAAGTAAGTTAAATTATTTTAGGCTATTTGTTTTCTTTAATATCTTTAATTATTTAAAATGTTAAAGCAATTTATTTTTGAAGTATTTTTAATTTTAATTTACAACAGAGATTATTCAAGCACATTAAGAGCATATAAAGTCTTTGACAGCTTTGGCAGCCTGCAAAGCTGATAGGTATGGCCAAGTATCATAGATTTCAAAGCCTTTCCCAGGGCAGCGCTTGTTCTGGATCACCAGCTTGTCCAGATTAAGTCACACAAGGCCTAATCTCCACGTAGACCTCATGAAGTGAGTCCCTGGACACCTCCATCCAATATATCCAGCAACCGAGATATGAATCTGGTAAACCAATGACTTCATTTGAGTTCTCTTTCCATTAGTGCTTTCTGACCTCCTGGGTATTTTCATCAAAAAACGATTTTCCAACAATATATATAGCAATTTTATTATTGTAAATCATCGCATAAGCTTCACAGAAGTGGTTATCGAGGAAAATTTGGCACCCAGCCATGTTGGGGCACATAACCCGAAGTTTGTTCAAATATTTAGATTTCAAAGAAATAGTTTCTATTTTAATTTTAGATTTTCAGCACTTGCAGTCTTTAACTTCAGTTATAAACTCAAGAAGAACACAGAAATAGTTTTTATGTAATTTATGTTTTACAGTTGCAGAACTATAAAAAGCGTTGACAGTCCATAATATTTTGATCTTTCATTAATTTTACCTTTTAACAACTGTAAAGTATGCAGAAATTAGATATATTTTAGTAAATACTATATTCATATAAACATTTCCACACAAAGGTGGATTAATTAATTATTCTCTCTTCAGTCAAAGGGGTCACTAATAACTCATTTTTTGATGTTTCCATAGTATACAGGTTGAAGTCATAATATCAATCTCAACAGAAAGCCCATAAATAACACAAATAATCTTTAATCAGTTGGCTTTTTAAAGGAATAGTTTAAAAATGGGACCTGGCTGAAGAATGCATTTGAATCTCTTGAGAAAAGAAACTCTTGAGAGAACATTTTAAAACTCACATTTTGCATTACTAGTGAGTCATAAGAATGTTCACTTCACAGACTTGCACAAAGTAATTCATTGCTGATATCAGAGCTAAACCATTCATATTCATAGCTTGGTTGAACATACACACCTCATAGCATCACAACCGCTACTAAATCTTAATTATACTATATAACATGCTGAACTTTTAGTTCATTATGCAAATCAATGCTGATTGACAATCCAAAGTTATGCAAAACAAACTCAAAGTCAAAGTAAATTTATTATCAAAGTTCTTATATGTCACCATATACTGCCTTCTTTTTCTTGCAAGTATTTACAGGGAAATAAAGAAATACAATAGAATTTATGATAAATTATACATAAAGTCTGACAAACAGCCAATGTGTCAAAGAAGGCAAATGGTGCAAATAAAAACAAAATAATTAATATTCAGAACATGAGTTGTAGATTACTTGAAAGGGAATCTGTACATTGTGGAATCAGTTCAGATCTAAGGTGAATGACATTATCCTTGCCGGCTCAGGAACCTGACGTTAACTGTTCCTCAACCTGGTGATGTGGGACCTAAGGCTCCTGTACCTCCTTCCGAATGTTGGAAATGGGGGATGAGAGCATGGCCTGGGTACTGGGGGGGCGGGGGGGGGGGCGATGATGATGGTTGCTAATTTTTTGTGGCAGCGCTCCTCATAAGTATGCTCACTGGTGGGGAGGGCTTTGCCTGTGATGTATCCACCACTTTCCGTAGACTGTTCTTTTCCTGGTCACTGGTGTTTCCATACCAAGCTGTGATGCAACCAATCAGGATACCCTCCTCTGCACATCTATAGAAGTTTGTCAAAATTTTAGATGATATGTCAAATCTACTCAAACCTCAAAGGACGTAGAGGTGCTGCCATGCCTTCTTTGGGATGGCACTTACATGCTGGTCCCAGGACAGATCCCTTCATATGCTGATACTAAGGAATTTCCATTACCAATCCTCCAATGAGAACAGGCTCATGGACCTCTGACTTCTTCCTCCTGTAGTCAATAGTCTTTAGTTTTACTGATTACAGTGCATACGGTGTATCGGCCTTCATCAATCATGGGATTAAGAGCCGAGGGGTAATGCTGCAGCTATATAGGACCCTGGTCAGACCCCATTTGGAGTACTGTGCTCAATTCTGATTGCCCCACTACAGGAAGGATGTGGAAACCATAGAAAGGGTGCAGAGGAGATTTACAAGGATGTTGCCTGGATTGGGGAGCATGACTTATGAGAATAGATTGAGTGAACTCAGCCTTTTCTCCTTGAAGCGAAGGAGGATGAGAGGTGACCTGATAGAGGTGTACAAGATGATGAGAGCCATTGATCATGTAGATAGTCAGAGGCTTTTTCCCAGGGCTGAAATGGCTAGCATGAGAGGGCATAGTTTTAAGGTACGGAGGAGATGTCAGGGGTAAGTTTTTTTATGCAGAGAGTGGTGAGTGCGTGGAATAGGCTGCCAGCAGCGGTGGTAAAAGTGGAAACTATAGAGTCCTTTAAGAGGTTCCTGGATAGATACATGGAGCTTAGAAAAATATAGGGTTATGGGTAAGCCTAGGTAGTTCTTAAGTAAAGACACGTACAGCACAGCTTTGTGGGATGAAGGGCCTGCATTGTGCTGTAGATTTTCTATGTTTCTATGATATTGAGTGAAATGTTGTTGTTGTTGTGGCATCATTCTACCAGATTAGTTTTGAGAGGATTATTGTGTTGAATGCTGAGCTTTGGTCAATGATGAGCATCCTGATGTATGCATCTTCATTGTCCTAGTGTTCCAGTGCTGAGTGAGGACCAATGAATTGGCATCTGCTATTTACCTGTTGTGACGGTAGACAAATCAAAGTGGATCCAGGTCATTCCTCAGCCAGGAGTTGATATGCATCAAGACCAATCTCTCAAAGCAGTTCACCACAATGAATGTAAGTGCTACTGGACGACGGGCATTGAGGAAAGTTACCACGGCCGTTGTGGTGAACTATGTGCCTGTCGGGACACGCCCCTGCTGACTGCTCCTGTGGCTCCTCCCACAGGCCCCTGTATAAAGGAGGTCTGAGGCCTGACGCTCGGCCTCAGTCTCCAGGACATTGTATGATAGACACTCACTCCTGGTTCCTTCTTCCAGTCAATAAAAGCCGATATCTCGCCTTACGTCTCAGTGTGAGTTATTGATGGTGCATCAGCCATCTTGGACAGTGGCATGATTGAAGCCTGTTTGAGTAGGAAGGTACCTCAAACTGCTGAAGTGAGAGGTCAAAGTTATCCCCAGACATTTCTGCCAGTTGATTAGCACAGATCTTCAGAACTCAGAAAATTACTCATCTGGGCCAGATGCTTTCCATAGATTCAGCCTCCCAAAGGGTATGCTCGTTTCAGCCTCAGAGACTAAAATCACAGGGTCGTCAGGAGTTCTGGATGTTCATAAAGGTGCTTACACGTTCTGTTGGTCCAAACAAGCACAAAAGGCATTGAGCTCACCAGGGATTGAAACCTTGATGAAATGGTCTTGACCCAACATGTTGACTGTACTCTTTTCCATAGATGCTGCCTGCTGAGTTCCTCCAAGGTTTTGTGTGCGTTGCTTGAATTTCCAGAGTCTGCCAATTTTCTCTTGTTTGTCATTTATGTTGCTTGGTTTTGCTTTCTAGGAACTTGTGGATATCAAGTTACAGCTGTCAAACATCATTCTGCAATTGAAGTTTTGACTGGAGTTGCCACTTTGCATGTGAGATGGCTTTCCAGACGTCATTCTCAGACCTTTATTACATTCCCATATTACCAGCCCTGAACACCACAAATGTAGCCCTCAGCAGAATCTCTTGGCTCATCCAGGGCTCATTAACAAATTGCAAAAACGATATTCTTGAATGAATAAACAAACTGAAATTTTCAATTAACCATCTCTAAAACATTCTGGCTGTTGGAATAATGAAGCACATTAAGTAAATGTACATCAGTCTAAGTTATGTGATAGCAGGCCACCAGCTTTTAAGCATCACAGAGATGTTTTAGCTGTTTTGAAAGCTTCATGCTGGTATCGTAATGCTGTCCCCCATGGATTTCCTAAGCCTCTAAATGGTAGTGTTGCTTGAGAAAAATAGTTCATTTTCTATGTTGTCCCTTGAGGTCAGTTAAATACCAGGGCTGAAACAGTGGCCTATTTAATTTCTTAGTGGCAGAGAAAATGTACGTCCTTGAACCCCATCAAGAACATCTGGATATCCTTTACTGCCTGGTTCCCTGCTCCTCCCACCCATCTCCCCTTTTTATCAGGAATAAAGTAATCCATTGGCTACAGAGCACTTGGGAATTTTTCAAAGTGGCAAAATGTATTCTGCAAGTACACTCAGTGGCCACTTTATTAGGTACCTCCTGTACCCAATAATGTGGTCAGTGAGTATGTGTCGGTGTTCTTCTGCAGCTGTAGCCCATCCACTTCCAAGTTTGCTGTGTTGTGCATTCAGAGGTGCTCGTCTGCACGCTACTGTTGTAACGTGATTGTTTGAGTTATTGTTCACTTCCTGTCCGCTAGAACCTGTCTGGCCATTCTCCTCTGACTTATGTCATTAACAAGGCATTTTAGCCCACAGAACTGCCACTCACTAGGTGTTTTTTTGTTCTCTGTAAACTCTATAGACTGCTGTGCATGAAAATCCCAGAAGATTCAGTAGTTTCTGAGATACTCAGACAATGTGTCTGGTGTCAACATTCACTCTGCGGTCAAAGTCACCTGGGTCACATTTCCTTCAAATTCTGATGTTCAGTCTGAGCAGCAACTAAACCTCTGGCCACGTCTGCATGCTTTTATGCAATGAGTTGCTGCCACATGAAATATTTGCATTAACAAGCAGGTGTATTTAATAAAGTGGCCACTGAGTTTACGTGTCTTTCTTCATTTTATTCTTACTGGACTCTCATTAGTACAGCAATGAATAGAAAAAGACTGTGTTCTTGCACAATATTTCTATGAACATCAAAACAGAATGTGCACTGAATGTGGATACACTAGGAACACTGGAGATGTGAAGTGATATAGGTGTCTAGTCCCATAAACTATCCCAATGTAGATGTACTGGTTAAAAGAAATTTTTTTTAATAGACTAATGAACTGATGGTTATTATCAAAAGATGCAGGAATTCAAATGTCAGGAAGCTTCCTAAATTTTACTGGGGGTATCTCACCTCAAGAGAACTAAATTGGTCATGGTGTCTGGACAATAAACATTACCAGAATGTGATCATGGTTTTAAAGCTTAAATTATGAGAATTGTTTTATACCTGGATTTCAGAAGATTTCAGGGTAATTGAGGTGCCTGAATAAGGCTGAGATTCAGCAGGGCAGATATAGAGAAATAATTGCCCTATGGGAGGAATCCAGAACATGGGAGGAAAATTTATAATTGCTAAGTGGGCCATTAGGGGTGCCATGTGAAAAGCACGTTTTTGTAGCACAGAATTTAGTGGAAGCACAACCCGAAATATCATTGCAGCCGGCTCAGCTGCATTTTTTCCACATAGTTTCTTTTCATTTGACAGGGGATGCAAGAGAATAAGTATTTGGGAGTGAAGCCAGATAAATGTTTCATATCCATGAATTTTACAAAGCTGAAGGAATGGAGCAGTCTCCTATGCATGGAATGAAGCTGCAGTGAATTTCTTTTGTCCGTCTGTGATCATGCTATGAAGCAGATCAATTTACTTTTAACATCAGACATTTTATCTCTTTGCTTACTGCTTGAGCAGAAGAAGTTCAAGTGTCAAGTGCAAAAAAAATCTATTGCTCCATCCCTCTTCCTCAGCCAATTCCCCTGGAGTTATTCAATATGATTCAGCTGTTAGCAGATTAAGAATTCTCTTCAACAACAGCTTTGTGTCCAGGGTAATATGAATTTTAATATGACAAAAGCAACATATGAATCTGCTATTTCTGCTGCACTACCAGAGCCTGGAGGAGTTTTAGCTCCCTGATCAAATTAGTAGGAAAATCATTGAATGCACTTAACAATCCCTGGTGCAACCTGCCTTTATTTTTCTAACACTTTGTCAATTTATAAAGTGTAACTCTAAAACATGTACGAATTATCACTTTGCCTTGTACTTCAATCTGATTCATGTCAAGATAATAAAACAGAAATCAGCTCACCTCTCCTTGCTGTTGGTTTCACAAGGAAGGTGTGTGTTTAGATTGTCAATGAAGCAAGGTCATGAGAATTAGGAAATAATTGTATTAGTACACGGTCAATGTAAAATAATATACTGTAACGGAATTTCCATGCTTCTACCTGAGGATAAACCTTAATCTTAGGAATCAACCTAGAGAAATTTCTGTGTACTTTTTTCAAGGCAAGTGTATCTTGCCATCGATGTGGAGGGTGCAACTAAGTGTAGTATTACAGTTGTGGTCTTGCTAAAGCCATGAAGAAATGCTGTATTCCTTCCTTACTTTTGTTCTCCAACTTGCATTAAAAACAAACCTATACATGCCTTCTTTATTCTTTGCTATCTTTGAAGGTTAATTTTCTGTATTTCATGAACTAAGGTATCCAGGTCCTTCTGCATACCAGTAAATCCGCAAAGTGATTTGTTTCATACTTCCCCATGTTATACTTCATCTGCCCATTCCTTTCCTGCTAAATATAATCTTCTACCTTTCTCATTTCGCTCCTATCATAGCAACATTTGCAGATTTTGATATATTATTATCAATATCATCAATCATTAATATAGCACAAGTTCTAACACTGATGTGTGTGGCACACTGATGCTGAGAACATCATGCAACTTAGATATCATTAATTTATTCTTTCTCTGTTTTCTGTCCATTAATCATTTTTAGCCATGCTTTTAATCCCAATCCCATTTATCCTTCAGATGCACGATACAACAAATAACTTTTGAAAGTCAAGTTAAACTAATTTTATTATTGCACCTTATCTATCCAACAAGTTACATCCAGGTAGCTCTAAGCAGTCAAAATCCAGAGTGAGAATTGGAGAGCAGGTCTTTGAACATGTGATGAAGTGGACAATGAGGACTTTGGCTAAGAGTTTTCCTGAAGCAGACTATAGGGAAATGGCTCCTCATTCACCTATTCAGACCTGTTTACTTTTTTTGAAGGTGGACCTAGTTGTCTTTCTCTTTTTCAACCTTCTGTCCCTGTTGGGGTGACCAGGCAATGTACTGTGGGATATATATATATATCTATAGGCCCAATAAGATTTTTTGGTATTATATATACAGTATTAATTGAGAATTATGAAATTATGATGTAATCTTTAAATGATTGTTGTTGTTTACTTTTTATTTAAAATAACCATTGCTCTAGAATCAACATTGTTTCAAGCTAATTTTCCAATCTCTCTTAACCAATCCACTTTACATGCAAATTCAATTAGTTCAGTTTGCATTTAAGACTCTAAGTACAGTCTCCAGCATTTCCTTTGATATTAGACTATCATGACCACTAGAGTACTACCTACTGATATTACTCATTAACTCTGAATTATTACCAAATACAAGATCTAATAATGGCCTGTTACCCTGCTGGGTACAGAAAGCTATTCAAAATGCAATTGTAATATGAAAGAATGACCTCTGATTCGCTCACAGTAAATTTCAATAAACCTATTTTATCAGCGTAGATTAAGAAATGCATAATGTCCAGACCACTAAACCTAATGCCTGCCAGCTTTAAAATAATATTGGGACATTTACTTCCACATGGCAATACAATCACATTATTGGTTTTAACATCTCATCTGAGGGAAAACACCTTTCACATTGCAGCACTCCCAGTGTACTGCAGTGCACGGCCAGCTTTGATGTTATACAGGTCTTCTACCCATAATCTCTGGACTTTGAGGCACTAGTGCTTTCTTTTTACCTATTACCAGCAATGCATCTGCTATGAAACAAATAATCCAACCAGAAAATTAATCAACAATGCTTCCATGTGATCAGACATTAATTTCCTCCTGACTCAAGAAGGAAATCACGTATATTATTTTCTGAACATCTGTTCCTACCTAACCAATTTTCTAAAATTCCAGGAGACAAAACCCAGAAAACCATTTGCATTATTCCTGAGGACAAGAGATTATATTAAACTGTTTTGTTGAATGCACAGGCTGTTAATATTTTCATTTAACTTTAAGATATGGGAAAGGCCAAAATAGTACTTTATGAAACAAATGTAATATTGTTCTATCAAAGGAACAAAAGCTTTCTGCTTAAGATGGAATTGAGAGTGCAAAATATCTTTGGAAAAAATCCTCACCACCATCAATGTTTGCTTCTGATCAGCTTAGGGCTATACGTCTCGGTACAAGTGATGCTTCATACTCAAAAGTTAATCTGATACTCTTTCAGAAGAAACTCCATTTTGCAAGCAAAATTTTTCTCAAAGCTATTTTGGGAGAAACTATTTGAAAATCAAATGGCATCAGATTGTTTTTGTTGGATAATGCAATCAAAATATCTGGGTAGTCATTTACAATTTTGTTCATTGTGGCGGCTGAAGCAGAGTTGGACTTTGCTTGTATGTTATTTTTGAAAATGTCTGCTGGTTATAATAATTCAGTGGCTCCAACAATACAAAACTGCCTGTCATTATTCATCATGAAATATAAATTAAATTGCAGTCTTTGTGCCAATAGATACTAGCACCTCCTTAAGTACAGCAGCAGCAGTAGCACTGTACACACAGGAAGCAGTATTCTGATTTGCAGTATTTCAAGTCTGACTCTAGTGATTTTGATTTTGTAATCTCTTGACATGTTACAATTGCAATAGGCTCCCGGGAGAGTTGGACTCAACCAGCTCCATTATGGGTACAACACCCCCACCATTGAGGATATCTACAAGAGGTGATGCCTCAGGAAGTTGGCATCTACTATCAGAGAACCCCACCATCTGGGCATGTCCTCTTCTCAACATTGCCACCAGGCAGAAGGTACAGGAGCCCAAAGACCTAAATCTCAAGGTGCAGGAATAGGCTCTTAACCACTGCCATCAGGTTCTTGGACAGACCTAAAAAACCCTAACACTACCTCAGATTTCATTTCTTTTTCTCTCTCAGTCAGTCATGCAAGCAGTCATGTTATGTTTACTTTGTTGTTTATTTTGCAGCCTTGCAAATTATGTATAAATTACTGCATGCAACTTAAGTTTGTGCTAACTGATACGTAACCCCATCTTGTATTGTGCTGCTGGTGCAAACAACTGATTTTCATGGCATTTACATTCAATGGCCACTTTATTAGGGATCCCCTATACCTAATTAACTGGGCACTGGGTGAATTTACATGGCCTTCTGCTGCTGTAGCCCACCCACTTCAAGGTTCGATGTGTTGGGCATTCAAAGATGCTTTTCTGCACATCACTACTGCAACACGTAGTTATTTGAGTTACTGTCAGCTTCCTGTCAGTTGAAACGATAAACATTTAAAGCTTGTTTATTCCACTGGGGATCGGGGATTGAGAGGGTGAACAGTTTTAAGTTCCTCGGCATAATCATCACCGAGGATCTCACGTGGTCTGTACATACCGGCTGTGTAGTGAAAAAGGCACAACAGCGCCTCTTTCACCTCAGACGATTGAAGAAGTTTGGCATGGGCCCCTAAATCCGAAGAGCTTTCTACAGGGGCACAATTGAGTGGCTGCATTACTGCCTGGTATGTGAACTGTACTTCCCTCAATCACAGGACTCTGCAGAGGGTGGTGCAGACAGCCCAGCACATCTGAAGATGTGAACTCCCCACTATTCAGGACATTTACAAAGACAGAAGGGCCCAAAGGATCAATGGGGACCCAAGTCACCCCAACCATATATTGTTCCAGCTGCTACCATCCGGAAAATGGTACCTCAGTATAAAAGCCAGGACCAACAGGCTTCAGGGCAGCTTCTTCCACCAGGTCATCAGACTGATTAATTCATGCTAGCACAACTGTATTTCTATTTTATATTGACTGCTCATATTTAACCATCTTGTTACCGTCCTGTTGTACATGCTATTTATTACAAATGACTATAAATTGCACATTTAGACTGCTTAACATAGAGATTTTTACTCCTCAAGTATATGAAGGATGTAAGTAATAAAGTCAATTCAATTCAATTCAAAAACTGGGCGATTTTAATGCTAGCAAACAGCCATTCTAAAATACTGTTTCTGGAACTTAAACAAAACCATGATAACAGCTCAGAGGAATGATGCTTCATTTAGCTGTGTGTATATAGAAAGTTAAATGACAATAAGCTTAAACTTATACTTAAGTTTGAATGCTTGCTTATGAACATTTCTTTAACAAACACTTCCAGTAGCTGCAACCAAGCTAATTCCACAAGTTTACAAGCCATTCGGTTCATGCTGATAGATTTAGATGGGTGGAGCATTGGTGTGGCATAACTGTCAGCACAGACTAATTAGCCAAGTTTCTGTGCTTTCTGCACTACATATTCTCAGTAAGCACTGGAAGGGACTCCTGCATTGAATGAAATTGTTGGAGCTGGGGGTCAATTTAATATTTTCCAGCTGAGATTTTTGTAAGGGAAGTGTCATGAATTAAGATGCAGTTTCACCAAGAAAGAACTGCCACAAGTATTGAATGCCATTCTCCTGATCTTATATTTAAAACAACTTTACTATTGAATACAGTGAAAAGCTTGCATTTGTAAGCAATCTCAGCAGTCAACTCCAATAGATTATTGTAAAGAATAATTCTCATGCTCTGGAGATGTTTTAACAATCCTGACGAAGGAAAGGGGATAGGATTCTCCTTGGCATTGAACGCTGGGAATGATCAAGACTGGTAAATGGATTTAATGTCCCACAGGCCCAGTCATGGAGAATATCATGTCTGACATGGCCAAAATTATTTTAATTAAAAGCCAGCTTCACCTGCCACATCAAGAAATATAAGCTTTAAACAATGCCAGGAAGCCACAGTTTGCACTTAAATTCTAAAAATTCCATAACTTTAGTGATCTGGGTCCCTGCTAGACATAACTTGTAAGAGTTAACAAATCAATGCATTTTCTCAGACAATCGAAGTGTTTAAATAGAGTTGTAACAGCCATCGCACTCCATAAGCTTTGACTGAAAACAGCAACAGGGCTATAACACTGTAGTTATCATTACTCAGAGTCAACAGCACAGAAGCAGGCAATTCAGACTAGTTGACCAAAGTTATTTTAAGCTCTACACTGCTCCATTCATCTAACTTATTACCAGAAACTTATATTTCTTTCTTCCTCATGTGCTTATCTAGCTTTCTATTTAAATGCTAGTTGCTGCAGTTCTAACGGTCAATCTGCCTGGTCATGAAAGTGAGTAAGAATTTATCCGCTATGACATTTTAGCACCAGAGATCTCCAGTCTGAGCCTGCTTAGTAAAAATAAGCACATCTTTACTAACAACAGATGGAGTCTCTTCTAGTTATAAATTATTCCTTTTTTAAAGCATTCTGTATATCAATGAAACTTTGGGAGTCTTGCCAAGCTACTATTTCAGGAGTATTTTTTCCCTGGCTGAGTAAATCAATCATGCTTCACATCTTATTAATTGTGACATTTATCTCTGCATCTACATTTCTTAACAAAATAAATTATAAGCCCAAAAGAGGAACCTCATGCATACTTACATAATTTTCTGCAAGATCTGGGTGCAAGTAGTCAATCCCTGCATTAAACCAATAAACAGGTTAAACAAACACTTGAAAACTGAGTTCATCATAATAAACCTAATTCTGATTCTGAGATTGCAAAGCCACGGTAAATGCAGCATATTTGCATAGTTGCAGTAACAACTTCTAGCAGAGAAAACTGCTTATATAATCACTTCAGTAGGAATACAATTAGTGTTTGATTAGCTGGCAACAGGACAAAAATGCAGAAACGCATTTCCACAGAAATGCATCATGTAGGAAAAGGTGAAAAAAAAACACATGGATATACTTGTAAGTGCATACTGTCAAGAAAGATTCTCATTTCTTACCATCATCCATGATTGCTATGGTTACTCCTTTCCCAGTATAACCCATTTTCCAAGCCTCAGCTACGTTAAGGTCTAACCCAGGAGTTCCATCTATTTGGCCAGTGTTGACCTAATTCAAGAAAAACAATTGAGCATGTTTTATTATTGATACCAGACGTTTTAGACATTGTACTCTGACTTCAAACCTACTTACCCAGCATAAGTTATGAGTGTGAATGTCTGGATAATCAGCAATTACTTGTTGCCTTTACCCCACAACTAAAAAAATGCTGCTGGTAAAATATCTTCACACTAACCTAACAAGCATTTTATTTCTTCTTTCTCTTCATCACTTGTGTTGACTAAAACTTTAACTCTGATTCTCTGTCCACATACGCTGCCTGACCTGCTGAGGGTTCTGGGTAGCAATTTGCATTTGAAGCAATAATTCCTTCAGTTAGGATGATCATTTTATACCCCCACAGAAATTAAGTTACCAACATACTTTTTTATGTTTACCCACTTAATGTCAAGCAAGCGATAATGGTATGGTACAACTTCAGGAATTTCAATTCAGTATTACTTTCAACAATTCAGATGAAGAAATTTACGAATGCATAAGGAACAAAGTTTTCTTCTAAGAAGACATGGGGATGGCATGGGGAAATATCAGTACCAGTAGAAAGTGCAAGGAGCTTGCAGCCAAATCTCTCTTGGTTCTGTCATTATGTTGCCCATATTCCCATCAGCTGCCTCCCCCACCCCCCCCCCCCCCAAGTCACAGAATTTTTTCTCCAGAAAGAAGATCCATCAATTGAAAATTATAAAATTACGGTACATCAGCTGATTTTTGTGAGCCTAGGGAAATATCACCAAACACAAGTGAACAGATCAACTCAAAGACAGATCAGTAAGAAGAGGCTGAATGATGTCATCATTCTTATGTTTCTTGAATGCCCACACAGAATTAACCACAATGCAATGGACGATAAAAACTTTTAAGATTTTCCCTTTGCTATCAATTAATTATATTGTCCTGATAATGATTTTATTCATATCCTAATGAGAAAATGTTTAGTCACCTTGGAGTGACATAGCATTTCTCATGTTCAGAAAGCTTTCAGCAACGAAGACAAGGTGAAGTATTGGTACCTCCCCATCCACTTGGGTTGCTATAACAACAACAGTAACATGTATTTACATGTCATATCTAACAGAGCAAAATCATAGAATCACAAAATCGTAGAAATGTCACAAAGAGCATTGCCAAACAAAGTTTGACACTGAGGCACATAGAGTGATATTGGGATGCCGTGACCATCTAGAAAGGAGCATCTTAAATAAGCAAAGAATGATGTTTTTGCAGAGATTTAGGGAGGGATTTTTTGGAGCTAAGGGTCTTGATGCCGGGAAAACATGACCGATTTGATTAAATGCAAAAGACCAGAGAAAGAAGAGCACATTTCCCCAAGCATTGCAAGACAGAGCTACACATGATAAATTAATTCCTTGGTCAGTGTCAATAGTCAGCAGCTTTATTATTTTAATACCTTTACTAAAATAGCATATCATTCCACTGAATACATAAGCTTCATTTCAGTTTTCATAACTAAAATGAATATTTAAGCTCCATGCATGCCTCACTCCATCTTTCCTCTTACCAGCAAAACTCACTCATCCCTCCTCCCCTGTGCTTAAAAAGCATCCATCTTATTTGTCTCACCTACTGCCTGCAGAGGTGAATCCCACAATCTAATCGTTCTCTGGGTTAATAAATAAATTCCTCTGAAATCTCTATCTGACATTTGGTATTTTTGTATATCAGTGGCCTTAGTTTGATCATTCCCATTTTGAAATAATTGTTCCTGTTCTGTTTGTCAAAAGCTTCACTGTTTTAAAGGCCTCCATTAGCTCACATGTCAGCATTTATTTATCAAGAGGAAGGGAACCCACCCTTTTAATCCTTTACAACTATAGAATATCATTGTTGCAGTATCATCTATATTAGCTGTAATTACATACACTCTCACCAGTGTTTGCACAATAACACCAAATGTATGAAAATCAAATGTTGCTTACAAGATACCATTGTTTTGAAAACAAAGGATCATTCATCGTGATACCAATTTCATGGATGCTACGATATCCTCGCTTCTTTCTGTTAAAACCTTCTTGCTGTATGACATGTTTTACCTGCAAATAAACAATGTACATGAGCAAATCTATATATTTTAGTATGGGCAAAAGGCTCATAGAAATATAAATTAAAATGTTCTAACTGATAACTTTCATTGCACAAATACAAAATCTGAGCAGGATTCAGGGAAAAAATATTTCCTGATACACTTTCAACATAATTAAACAAATATTCTGAGCATTTATCATATGAATGGATCAACAACATTAGAAAGGAAAAATAGCCTGTTGTCCATTCAGCTTTCCTACGGTATTTTTATGTGATAATACGTGCTTTTGTCATTTCATCTAAAAACCACTCAATTTTCTGGCAGAATTGAAGATATATGCAGATAAAAACATAAATAAAAACCTATGCTGGTTTGGTGTGCATTTATATGTGTGTGGGGGCGTGGAAGTGGGAGAATGGATGGGTAGGGATGAGTGTTTGTGTGGGGGGGAGATGGATTAGAATTTTTGGGAATTCCTTTCCAGCAAACTCCTCCCTTACCTCCATTAGTCCAATGAATCACATTAACCGAATACTTTCTCATTTATCATTAAGTCACTTCTACTTCAACCAGAAACATGTTGAGCTCACATTAACAATTTTCTCTTCACATATAATCTTTAGGAGTGCCTTGGGATGCCCCTCTACATTAAAAACACTCTAAATTCAAATTGTTTTATTTTAATATTGTATAATTATTAAAGGCACCAATTCAATATTGTGAGTGAGATGAGATGCAAAGTTTGATTAACAAAGAAGCCTGCTAGGTGCTCAGAAAAACAATTATTATCAAAATTAGTTATCCTTTGGTAGAACAGTCCATTGTCACTGTGGCAGCAGCTTGTAAAAATAATCCCACTTCTGCACATTCTCTCAAATTCCAGTAAAAATTCTGTCCTTCAAACACTTACCCATTTCTGTTTTGAAAGCTATTATTGAATCTGTTTGCACCATATTGTAAGGCAGTGTGTTAATAAACATGGTCACTAATTGTCTGGAAAATTCCTTTTACTTCATCGTTTCTGCTTCTACTTTGGGATACTGTCCCTTCTGCCACTACACACAGTTTCTCCTTACAAATGTAAACAGATTCACAGACAAGAGCAAAATGAAAATATCAGTCTTAATTGGCCGTGATGTTTTACTGAACCAATAAGAGGAATGTTGCTTTATTCCACCAGCTGCACCAGGTCAATATAATCAATCCCAATCCGTAGCAAATTTCCACGTATGTACTGTGGAGAGCATTTTTACTTGGTTTCATCACCGTCTGGTATGGGGTGGGCCACTGCACAGGATCAGAAAAAGCTGTACAGTGTTGTAAACCCAGCTAGCTCCATCATGGACACTAACTTCCCACCATCGAGGACACCCTCAATAGGCAACGCCTCAGAAAAGCGGCATCCGTCGCTATGGACTCTTACCAACCAGGACATGCCCTCTTCTCATTGCTACCGTCAGGGAGGAGGTAAAGGAGCCTGAAGATACACACTCAACTTTTGAGAAGCAGCTTCCTCCCCTCCACAATCAGATCTCCGAACAGACTATGAATCCATGAACATGACATCACTTTCTGTTCTCTTTTTGCGCTATTTATGTATTTTTAATATATGTCTGATCGTAACTTGTAGTAACTTTTTATGCATTGCACAGTATTGCTGCCACAAAGCAACAAATTTCACAACACATGTCAGTGATAATAAACTCGATTCAGATTCTGAATCAGGTTTCCAATATTGATGCAAATCTGCTGTAACAGTTCCAATCCTCATATATCAAGCCCGCAATTCCAGGAATCAATCTGATTAATCTTAGCTCCACGCCTCCATCTCAAGTACAGTATATCATCCTTTAGTCAGCGTGACCAAGTCAAGAAACAATACTCCAGGTACAGTCTCAGCAGGGCCTTTTGTACTTAGAGTAAGGAACCTTTATTCATGAATAAACAAGACGGCAAGACATGGTGATGCTTTGCAGGCAGCCAACAAAACTATTCACATTTCTACTAAGTATAACTTTTTGGAACTATGATCACTGCATTCTCCAGCCTGTAACTTTCCACTAGGAGGTATGCTTTTGAACTGTCTGAACAACCCGGTGTTTTTGTAGTATCCTGAAGGATCCGGTGAACTGGACTCTCGAGAATGCAGGTGCAACCACAGTGGCCATTGCTGGAGTGGACCTGGGGGCCAGACTGCATCTCTCAGCTGCACTGAAGTGGTAGTGCCCTGGCCCAAGAGTAGATGACAATCTGGCCGATTTAAACCCTGAGCCAGATTAAAAAGATTAAGGTGTTGAGGCCGAGGGCAAAGGACGAAGCAGTGTTCAGCTACCCACTCACGGAGGCTTTACTCACCTCAGTGCTGAGCTACCTCTGCATCTGTGGCCTGCAGCCATAGGCACTCGTCTCAGCGCGTAACTGGCTCCGTGGCTGTGGCCCGCAGCTCCTGGGTCGGCTGCAACGCTGAACTAGCCCTGTGGCTGCGGGTGTACTTTTGGGGACTCTGCGGATTGTTCTGTGGATTGTTGGCTCTTTTTTATCGTTTGCATTATTTCTTCTTTCCTTTTCGCACATTATATGTTGGACTGTCTTTATGGTGTAGGGTTTATCATGAATTCTATTATGTTTCTTTCTTTTGTGGCTGCCTGCAAGAAGATGAATCTCGAGACTGTATATGGTATACATACTTTGACAATAAATGTTATCTGAACTTTGAACTTTGCATCAAATCTTCTTGTAAAGAGGAACATAAAATTAGTGTTCATTATTACTAGCTGAACCTATGTTAATTCCCAGTTACTGGTGTGTTCAAGGGTACCCACTTTCCTCTAAACACCAACATTTCTTAAACTGTTGCTATTTTAAAAAAATATTCCAGCTTTCTATCTTTCATACCAGGGTGGATGATCTCACAATTTTCTGCATTTTGTACACTTACCATGTCTTCCCCAATCTTGTCCAATCTCTTCACATTACCATATCCCTAAAGCTTCTCCGCATTGCCCTCATTATTTTTTCCTACTCTTTGTTTAATACAACTTTCAGAGAATCATTGTGGGAATCCAGGGCTCACCCGCTCACTTTGCTTTAATGTGGAGGAAAGAGGAAAGTGAATGCTCCCATGTCTGTCTGCAGTGGGCAGGCTGCTTTAGGAGGGCCGGTTGAGCAAGAGTGGTAATGTGAAGAGGGATGTGACAACCTGCCTGTGAACTCTACCTGTGTCATAAAGGAATACCTGTGTGTAGAGGGGTTACTATATACTTGCGTGCAGCTTTTGCTGACGCTATCTCATCATGTCCTTTTGTCAACAAAGTTTAATGGATCTCTGGTGTCAGTTCTCTTTAGGCACTGAATGAAACTAAAAGAATTGACAAATCAAAAGAACTACAAATGCTGTAAATCAAAGTAAAAACAGAAAATGCTAAAACAGTCAGTCGGTCAGACAACATCAGAGGGAAGACAAATATAACTAATATTTCAGGTTGATGATAGTTCACTGACAAATTTCCAGTACTTTCTTTTTTATATTAAAAAAATTGGCATCCAATTTTCATTTTTATCAGGAGCACCCATTTATCAGAAACTATTTGGTTGTAATAAGAAAAATAAAATATTTTAGAATGGATAAGACAATGTTATTGAATTTTTCCATGTTGCCTAGTGATGTGGAAAAGGTATCCTTAATATTGCATCATGATCACATTGTTAATCTTCTACTTCAAATGAAGTAAGCAGTCGAGTTTATTGACTATTGTAAAACAGAAATTTAAATTGCATGAGCCACACTACATTTGAAAATCAAAGTGTGTATTGTATTGCTTCCAATTACTCATTTACCAATCCAACATAATCCATTTGCAGTCCACGGGTTTGTAGTTTTGCTTCAGCCACTTTACTATGAAGAGACTGAATCATTCTGTTTTTTTTTGCTTTTGTGTAAACAGATGTAAACAGATGTATTCAAACAAGAACTTTTATAATGGTGAAGAAGTTTCCAGAGCTGGCATACAGATGTAGTGAAAATATTTTCCTTCTTACAAGCTTGCAGCTTTGCAGAACAGAATTCGCACAACAAAATTGTGTGTTCCAATGGTTCTTTCTTCATTCATTTATGTTATGTAAATAATCAGTCAATAGGGAGGTGACAACACATCTTCTCAGGGAATGAGAATTCCTGAAATTTCCAATTTCATTAAACAATGAGTGCCAAAAGTAGGGAAGTAAGGAAGTGGGTGAGTTAGCATGTCTGGAAGTTAGGAGAAGGTGAGGTTGTTACCTGAAATAGCTGACTTCCGTTATGAAGATTCAAACATATATCCCAAATCACTATGGAAATACTGAACTGTATATCTCCTTGGTTCCTATCAAGAAGTCAGTGGCTTCAGGAAAATTGGAAAATTTAAAGAAGAATTGGAAAATGATGAACATCAGATAAGACAAGTAACCTTATTTACGGTCCAGAAACTATCTTTTAAATACACATTCCCATCTCTCAAACACTAGAATAATTGGAGATGTTCTCTTTTAAAAGACAAACACATTAAGAAGAAGTGTTGGCACGTGGCCAAGTGGTTAAGGCTTTGGGTTAGCGATCTGAAGGTCATTAGTTCGAGCCTCAGCTGAGGCAGCGTGTGTATCCTTGAGCAAGGTACTTAGCCACACACAGCTCCTGCACGTTTATAGCCCAATGGTGGCGGTTGGTGCAGTATGGACAAACCAAGACAAGACAAGAACACTGGAGGACGGGAAAAAAATTCATTGCTACCTAGAAGTTCTATGAAAATCTGCACACAAACACAGAGAATCCATAACTAGCCAAGGCAATGAATGAAGGGGTTATTCAATGGGTGATCTTGTATTACTTAAATTGCCAATCACTAACAAGACTCCACTACTCAGAAGTCCCAGAAATGAAAATTTCACTTCAGTATGATCCTAAGGATATTCATGTTTAACATAAACTTCTTTGATTTTATAGTGTACCAATCTTTATCATCTCTGCCTTAGGTGCCCACCTCTCAGGGGCACAATGTGCAACTGTCCCTCAGAGGCATGTAATGCTCATCCTATACCAGCCCAAACAGGCCATGGGAGGTCGTGATAGAGGCAAGGTCAGATATCACATATGGCTTTGGACTGCCGAATTTGGACTGCAATTGCTATTTCCAAGCTGTGCATAGGGAAATACTGCTCTTCCAAGGCATCAGAGAAACCAGTACAGATCACTTGTGTGAGCCATTGTTGTGTGTACCACTGAATCACTCTATAGGGGAAACATTCAGAGAGAAAGAAGCAAATTCAGAGAGAAAGAATTCACAGAGGAAGGCCATTCAAATGAGATCAGGAAACAGTTCCTTTTGCAATAAACAGTAGATGTTAGCACAATAAATTATTTAAGATTAGGACAGCAGAATTTAGCAAGCAAAGGGTACAACTGGGATGTGCCTTGAGATAAAATATGGATGAGCAACTATCCACTTCAGTGGAAGAACATGCTTAGTGAAGCTAAATATTGTCCTCCTATTCCTAAGATTTGGAAGCAACCTGGTTTAAGCAAAAATCATTCCATTTAAGCCCACAGCTGAAGAAACAGAATCAGCCTTCTCAGCAGAAAAAAGGAATGGATGGTTGGCAATTGGGTCTGAATGGTGACTTCCTTAAGTTTTGTTTTGCTTCTGAGTATAGAATTAAATTAAAATTTGATGTAATCTGTTCTTCTATACAATCTAATTCTGTCTGCAAAACACAGCAATTTCTGTCTGGCTTCATCTCAGTAAATGCTTCAGCCTGTCTCCTCAAAGGTGGCTAAGCTGCACGCTAGTTGGGAATGCCAGTGCTGGTCGAGCATATTTCTGGAAGTTTTGTGAAACTTCAACAAGTAAAGGGGGTAGAGAGAGAGAGAGAGAGAGACTAGCATCTCTGGACCTGTGGAATGGCATCAGGTTTGGCAGGTGTCTTGTCTAAGACAACATTGTCAGTTTCAGGTGTCACATTGCTGTCAGTGACTTCATCACTGAGAGGTAAGTCAGCTGACTGTAATGTATCTGCCTTGTTGGATGCAATCGACTCAGGTGTGTCCTTTGGTTGAGCATCCAGTATCTAGTCCACATGTAAACTCTATGTCTGACCTCCAACATCCACTGAGTACATCAATGGTCCAGTTCTTGTAGCTTTTGTTCCAGGTGTCAACTTGTCTTCTCAGTAGTCGTGCGCTAGGAATTCCTGTCCAATCATGAAGCTCCTTGCTGCTTCACTTAACCAGCTGATCTGTTTATTCTGCACTTCCCTCCATAGATCTGGTTTCAGGAGGTCTATGTGAGATCTCAGATTCCTGTTCAGGAACAGCATTGCAGGTGTTTGATTTGTCTTTGCATGAACTGAGTTCCGATACACAAAATGAGAATTGTCCAATCACGAATAAGAGAGAATCTGCAGACTCTGGAAATCCAAGCAACACACAGAAATTGCTGGAGGAACTCAGCAGAACAGGCAGCATCTACGGAAAAGAGTACAGTCAACATTTTGGGCTGAGACCCTTCGGCAGGACTGGAGAAAAAAATCTGAGGAGTAGATTTAAAAGGTAGGGGGAGTGGAGAGAGAAATACAAGGTGATAGGTGAAACATGAAGGGTGAGGGATGAAGTAAAAAGCTGGGAAGTTGACTGGGGAAAGAGACAGAAGAAAGGGAGGAGCACCAGAAGGAGGCGATGGTCAGGTAAAGAGATAAGGCGAAAGAGGGAAAAAGGGATGGGAAATGGTGAAATGGGGGTGGGGGCATGACTGGAAGTTTGAGAAATCAATGTTCATGCCATCAGGTTGGATGCTACCCAGGCAAAATATAAAATGTTGTTCCTCCAACCTGAGCGTGGCCTCATCACAACAGTAGTGGAAGCCATGGACAGACATATCAGAATGGGAATGGGAAGTGGAATTAAAATGGGTGGCCACTGGGAGATTCCACTTTTTCTGGCAGGCAGAGTGTAGGTGCTCGGTGAAGTGATCTCCCAATCTACGTCGGGTCTCACCGATATAACAAGCAGCCACACTGGGAGCACTGAGCACAGTAGGTGACCCCGAAAGACTCACAGGTAAAGTGTCACCTCACCTGGAAGAACTGTTTGGGGTCCTGAGTGGTAGAGAGGGAGGAGGTTCAGGGTCAGTTGTAGCACTTGTTCTGCTTGCAAGGATGAGTGCCAGGAGGGAGATCAGTGGGGAGAGATGAATGGACAAGGGAGTCACGTAGGGAGCGAACCCTGCGGAAAACAGAAAATGTGTGGGAGGGAAAGATGTGTTTGGTGGTGGGATCCTGTTGGAGGTGGCAGAAGTTTCAGAGAATTATGTGCTGGACCCTGTGCTGTAACAGGGTGGAACGAGGTATAGTCCAGATAGTTGAAAGAATCTGTGGGTTTATAATAGACATCAGTTGATAAGCTGCGTCCAGAGATAGAGACAGTGAGATTGAGAAAGGGGAGGGAGGTATTGGAAATGGACCAGGTAAATTTGAGGACAGGGTGAAAGCTGGAGGCAAAGTGGATGAAGTCAACGAGTTCAGCACGGATGCAGAAAGCAGCACCAATGCAGTTGTCGATGTAATGTAGGAAAAGTGCGGGACAGTCACTAGTGTAAGCTTGGAACATAGACTGTTCCACGTAGCTGACAAACAGGCAGGCATAGCTGGGACTTATGTGAGTGCCCATGGCTACAGCTTCTGTTTGAATGAAGCACGAAGAGCCAAAGGAAAAACTATTGGAAGTTCCACTAGAGTATGGTGGTGGAGGGGAACTGGTGAGGTCTGGAGTCCAGAAAGAAAGAGAGGGCTTTGAGGCTTCCTGGTGGAAGATGGAGGTGTACAGGGATTGGACAAAAATAGTAAAAGTAAGATGATGAGGGCCAGGGAACCTGAAATCATTGAAAAGATCAAGAGCGTTTAAGTGTTATGGAAGTTGTCCACCTTGTGCTGTAGATAAATATCCTCCTTGTCTATCACTTTAATGGACTTCTTGAAAGTTTGGATAAACCAGCTAACCCATTCGTTGCTGGGTGGTAAAGAACTTACTTGAAATGTCTGATGCCATTTTTTTTCATGAACAGTCAGAATTGTTCTGACATGTATTGTGGTCGTTATCACTCACAATTTGTTTGGGTAAGCCATTGCTGGTGAAGGTAGTCCTCAGGGTGGAGACAGTCTTTGCTGACATAGTTGACTTCATCGGTATAACCTCAACCACTTTGAATGAGCATCCGCAGCAATCAAATACATGGAATCCATAAGCGGCTCAGGAAAGTCAATATGTACTCTTTGCCACAGTGATGATGGACACTCCCATGGGTGTAACGGCGCCTGTGGGGTGCATTTTGAACATCTTGGCATCCCAAACAGATTTTGGCCAAGTCTTCAATCTGTCCATCTATTCCCGGCGACCACACGGAGCTGTAGGCAAGACTTCATCTTGACGGTACCCAGGTGTCCTTCGAGTGGATTGTCAGCACTATGGTGTGCAGTTTAGAGGGAACCACAACACCAGGTCCACACATCAGCATTCTTTGACATACCAACAGTTGATCTCATCTTGCTGAGAGCTCTGGAAACATCAGGTTACCATGGGCTGGCCATCCTTGCATGGTGATTTCATAGACTTTTGACAAAGTTGGGTCACTCCTTGTTTCCTGTTGTATTTCAGAATTTGTTATTGGCAACTGGTCCACCAATGTGGTGTGGAACATTTCTGCTGGGTCACAGAATGAAGACTTTTCTACTTCAGTTGCCAATAGTGGAAGATATGACAAGCGATCAGCATTGCTGTGTTGTTTAGTACCCTTGAACTCTAGAGTGGGTTCCTAGGAATAGTGCCCAATATTGTAACTGGGTAGCAGTCATCACTGGAATTCCCTTGTGATTGAAAATGGACACAAGGGGCTGATGATCTGTCACTAGTGTAAACTTATGGAACCTCATTATTCCCCGTGCTAGACTAAGGGCCCCTGGGTCGATCTGTGCATAGTTGTTTTCTGCGTTCATCGGTAAACCTAAAGCAAATGCAATCAGGCATTCAGATCTTTCATAGTGAGTGACAAAATGTTTCCAATATCATAAGGCATTGCATGCCAGTCTGATGGGCAGGGATGGGTCATGATGGGTGAGCAGTTCATCAGATGTCATTAGTCTCTTTGTTTCCTTGAATGCTTTTTCACATCTTTCTGACCATTCCTTTTTTGCTCTTGTCTGTAACAGTGCATTCAATGGGTGCAGCACTGCAGCAATGTTTGGGAGAAACTGGTGGTAGTAGTTTACAAGGCTCAAGTATGATATGAGTTGTGATACATTTTCCAGTTTGGTGCCTGTAGCACTGCTTCAATCTTCTCTTGTCACTTATGTAACCCGTGCTTGTCAGTGACATGTCCAAAATATGTGATTTCACTCTTAGAAAACTCACATTTCTCTCTCATTGTGCGTAGACCATATTCACTCAACTTGTTAAGTACTTTACCAAGGTTCTGGAGGTGCTCTTCATCACTTTTGCCAGTCAAGATTCTGTCAACAAGGTAACATTGTGTTCCTGAAATATCTTGGAGCACTTGGTCCATTGCTCTTTGTCAAATTGCTGAAGCTGATGCAACACCAAAGACAAGACAATTATACTGGAACAGTCCCCTGTAAATGCTGACTGTGAGGAATTTCCACTTGACTCCTCAGTCTCCATTTGCAGATCGGTTTGTGACAAGTCAATCTTTAAAAACTTCTCCCTGCCTGCTAAAGATGCAAAAATGTCTTCTATTCCTCGCAGGGGATACTGCACATTACGCAACATTGGGTTGATGCTCACCTTGAAATCCCCACAAATGCGAACTACGCTAGCCTTCCCTTTCTTGATCACCAGGACAACGGGCATGGCCCAATCACTCCACACAACCTTGGAGCGAATTCCAGATGCCTCCAAGCTCTGCAGTTCAGCATCCACTTCAGGATGCAGTGCGTAAGTCACTGGGCGCACTTTATGGAACCTAGGTGTTGCTGTTTCATCGTTTAATTCTGGCCTTTGTGCCTTTGTGTTTACCAATCCCCTTCTCAAACACCTTCTCATTAGCATTAAGCAGCTCTGCTAGTCTCTGGTTAGTGCTATCTTTGCTGTTGCCTGTTGATGTCACACATAGAGCTTTGACTGAGTGCCAGTCTAGTTGGATTTTTCGCAACCATTCTCATCCGAAAAGTGCTGGCTCTCCACTTTTCAATACGTAAATCTCCAGAGGCTGTGTTTGGCCTCCATACATCACCTTTATTTTCAGTTTGCCTTTGGGAGACACCTTTTCACCTGTCTAAGTCTTTAGCATCACTGAGGTCTTCTCTAATGCTATCTTGGAAAACAGTCTGTTGTAGTCAGCCTCTGGAATTATGGAGAAAACTGACTCTGTACCCAGCTCCATTTTCAGTTTTACACCACACACTTCTATTGGGATCCAGATGATTTTGTGATCTGCTTCAGTTATACTATGTAGTTCTAGACATGACAGTTCTCCTTTGTCAGACTCTATGTTGTCTGATTTTCTGATTTTATTTTACATTTGATAACTTTGTGCATTTGCCTATTTTTGAGTTTGAGACTTTTCCCTCAGTTGTGCTTTTTGTCTGCCTTGCACACTCTCTCTCTGTGACCTTGCCTGTGACTCTTTCTGCACACTGTTTCTTTGAACCAACAGTCATTTGCATTATGGGAGAATTTGCCACATTGATAATATCTTTGGCTTTTTGCACTATTCAGAGACATTTTGTGCATTTCATTTTCTAACCTCCTTTTCTGTAGTTCTGCCGCATCCTTTTCTGCAATCTCTAATGATACTGCAATGGTCAAGTGATTTTGGAAAATTGTAACAATGGCATCGAATTCATTGCTTGCTTGCTTTGCAGGGGTTACAAAGTTGCAAAAGTTGGGCCATTAAGCTAACAAGTTTAGGGACTTCCTTTTGCTTCTCCACGCCAGTTATGTTACAATACAGTTCCACCTGCTCAATATCTGACTTCCAGCCTTCAATAGTGCTATCAATTTTGTCAACCTTCCTGACTGAAGCCATCGGCATGTTACTTTCACTTTAAATTCAGCACGTCTTTCACTCCCACTGTCACGTTCCTTCATCGGTGTCCATAATGGCTTTCTAATGCTATTTAAGTCTTGCTGTTTCATCCCCGTAACTATTGGTGCATTTCGTGATATTCTCTGACATTCAGGTTTGCACTCGTCATCAATTGTTGTGTCTGTGCACAACTACATTCCAATTAAATAAAAGAATGAATGCGGTAGATGGCTTTAACGTGTACTCACATTGCAGAGAGAGAGAGAGAGAGAGAGAGAGAGAGAGAGAGAGAGAGAAAGAAGCAGAGAGCAACGCACATGCATAGACAACAGATCAATATGTAATGCTAAGGGGAAGGGTGTCATTGCTCTGAAAGAAATAGATCCATATATTACATGGTCATCTTCATCATTCTCTGATTTTACTTCAGATTTCCAGTGCCTGCAGCATGTTACTCAATATAGCCAGAGTACCCGGTGACGTGTGAGCCATTGCAAATGAATAACTTTCAATATGACAACCTACATCACAGATGAAGCAAATGGTAGATTTCTAATGATACATCACATCTATTCAGATCAATTTATGTGTTTCTTCAATTTGCTACTATCTCTTCACTATGCATTTGACATTCTGCACAAATTCAATACACTGCATGAGAACAATTAGTTTTATCAGCTTAGATATGGTATAATCCTAGCCAGATGAATATCTTCTCTAAATTCAAGTCACACTCTAATGGCCCTTTGCAGAAAAGTCAATCTCTATTGCACAGAGGTTCTGTTCAGATGTAACAAAATATCACTTCCTTAGCTCCACATTTGTCATTGTAATGATGTGACCCAGTTAAGCCATAAATACAATGCAACTGTATTTGTAAATTTCATTTGATTTAAACCTGAATGCAATTAAAGAATAAGTCTCTTCAGCTTACCAGGGTGTTTCACAAGTCACATATTTTCCTTTCTGAATTTTTGCATTAGTGAAAGATATCAAACACAGCTTTTTTTTAAAATTCCTGCTGATTAATTGAGTATATTGCCAAAGGGAAAGTTGCTAAAAGATGGAAACATATTAACTTACCCTTGTGTCTCTTTCCAGATAATACTTGTGATGAAGACTGCGTCTTTTTCTGGCCTTAGGGATGCCACTATGAGTGAAGTGATAGAGTCCTTCAGCAAATGGAAGCTGCGTTAAATAAAAAATAGTCTGTTGCATTACAGTGAATATCCTGAACCACTAATAGTGTATCTTCATGGCAAATAAACCTCCACATATTCTTATTTTCACTTTAAATGATTTGTCCATTAATAATCATGGAGCTAGTCTACAAAAAACTCAGTGGTGTTCAGAAAATACCAATATATTTCCACAATTCCTATTATGTTTCACATATGTCAATAAAGAATATCCAGTAGATCTATTTACATGATGCAGAATAGTTAGGCTCTCTGCCTGATGAAAAATTTATAAACTTGTACTCCTTTACATCACACTTCTTGCAATTTCTATCTTAATTTTATCATTCTAAACCTAAAGAACAATTAATTTTTTGAACAAATGACCTTATACGAGGGGTGATTGATATGTTTGTGGCTTAAGGTAGGAGTCAATTTCAGAAAACTTAGCACATTTATGTTTCAACATAGTCCCCTCCTACATTTACACACTTAGTCCAGCGGTCGTGGAGCATACAGATCTTGGACCTCCAGAAAGTGTCCACAGCATGGGTGATTGATAAGTTCATGGCCTAAGGTAGAAGGAGATGAGTTATACAGCTCTCGTTACATGCACATGCAGTTCAACTCTTTGAGTGATTATGCAGAAAGTTTGAAGTTAATAGCTCATCAGGGGTAATTAATAGGTTCATGGCCGAAGGTAGAGGGAGATGAGCTATTAACTTCAAACTTTCTGCATAATCACTCAAAGAGTTGACCTTCATGTGAATGTAACGAGAGCTGTATAACTCATCTCCTTCTACCTTAGGCCATGAACTTATCAATCAGCCCTGCGGTGGACACTTTCTGGAGGTCCAAGATCCGTATGCTCCACGACCGCTGGACTAAATGTGTAAATGTAGGAGGGGACTATGTTGAAAAATAAATGTGCTAGGTTTTCTAAAATTGACTCCTTCTACCTTAGGCCACGAACTGATCAATCACCCTTCATATATCTAAATAATATTTTAAAAACGTGCATCATAATTGAAGGAGACTAGATAATTTTGGGTCAGGTTCCATACAGATTTTTGAAAGTAACCTTTCAAACTTAAATCTGATCTGTAAATCCTTCTATTCTATTAACATAACAAGTATCTATCTGTTCCATCCCAAACACACCATGCCTGATAGTTTAATCCCTTTCAATGCCATGAAATGGTTAAAGCAATAAAGCACCAGAACTTTAAACATAAAACGGTTTACTGTGTAATTATTAAAATAAAACAAAAGAATAGTTTTTATCTCTTAATAAATTTTTCACTTCTTTTCATGTGAAATGCTATTTCACAGATTCAGCTAATTCTGTTGAAAAATAAACAGCTTGGCATCGACTAAAATAATGTTGAAATTGTTTCTGTTTCGCCCTTAGGTTGATATGTGATCAATCCTTCTTTCCTTTCTGTTATCATATTATCTCACTCAGTGTTAGATTGATGACCTTTTGGCTAACCAAGATTTCCCCACACTTGCTGGTGTACTCACATAATCCAGGCTCTCAGTAATTTTCAATCTCGGTGAAGTTTCAATAAATCATTTATTCTCTCCCATACCAAGTATTGATTTGTTGTCATAATTTATTTCAAGTTAGTGGTTTGATTAATAAAAAAAGAGAATTATTTATTCCCTTTAGTTGACCCATTTCAGTCAATTGAGTGAAATTTCTTCTTTCCCATTGCTAGCAGAAACATACATATTTACAATGGAGGGAGACACCGCATAATTTAGCCTGTTCTGACATCACCACAGTCACTTTCTCCTTCATGTAAGAGATTGATTTCATTCATTCTACTTCTCTATTGTTTCTCTAAACCTACCCTATTTTGCTATTTTGTTCTCAAACCTTTTACATTGTTCATTAAATAATTGGCCATAAGTTTCATTGCTGAAATCAATTTAACATAGATCCACCCTAATACGCTAATGCATTCCATAATCTTAAAACAATGGATGATCAAGTTTCTTCTAATCCAGTCCTTCATATAGTTGGTGAAATCTGTGCATCATTTGAGATAAAAACATGATTTAACTGTGGTGTAAAGAGTTGGAACTTGGAGCAGGAGTCACACACATACTGTGATCTGCCTTCCAGAAAGTTGCCTGTGTGACTTAGCAAACCAAGATTTTGTTCAGGTACTTAGGCTGTCCTAATATTTTATTTGAAAGACCAGCTCTTGTGGAGGAAACCAGTTGTACTGCTGAGAAGGGATTCAATGAATGGCCTTTCAGCCAATTAAGTACAAGAGGTTAATTTCCCCTTTCTTAGTCTCCTGCCATGAGGCTCTGTGTATTTCCATATATCATTCTGGCAGAGGAACACAGGAACTGGAAAGAAACAGCATTTGAAAGACATATTACAGAACGTACCACTCGCTCAAGGCTATATTTGAGCTACTTAAGAAACAGTAGTTCATTAAGGAGCCCTGGAAGGGAATTTGAGCTCCACTGCAAAATAACTTTCAAATATCATATGCAGGCATTGAAGTCCAAAGCTCACTTCAGAATGTGGTTCTGAAAGCTCATTCTTCATAAGAAATGATAGTTGGTTATACTGTGTCTAGCCCGAGTGCTTCATCCTGTCTTTGCCCCTGTTTTCTTGTTGCATTGAGGTCTTGCCTTGGCTAGAAGAGCAATTTTGACAACTCTGGATATACTTTGCCTTCCCAAAGAGGTGGTACACCACTATGATGCTTTGCAATGGTCTTTCAATTGCCAGTAGAGAGAGGAGAGAGGAGTAGACAAGTTCATACAGCTGCGGCTTCTTCCAATTCCCACCACATTGTGTCCAATGCTTCTCAAGTACTGTTATCATGGGCTCCACTGCAGACTTTATGCCAGCTCCTCTGCAATGCACCTTGCTGCCTCTATGTGGCAATCTTTCTTAAAATAGGAACCTGGAGAGTTGAGTCCACATACTGCAGCATTTGGGGTTGAATTCTAGAGGCTCTCTGACAGCAGAAATCATTGCTAACCTGTATTAACAGGCAAAGTATCAGAATCAGGTTTACTATTTCTGACATGTGTTTGTGAAACTGGTGGCTGCAGTATAGTGCAGGAGGTAAAACATTGCAATAAGTTTACAATAAAATATAAATAAATAATGGAAAGGAGAAATTAGCGAGGTAGCATTCATGGGTTCATTTTTCCATTTTGAAATCTGATGGCAGAGGGAAGAAGCTGATCCTGCAATGTTGAGTGTGCATCCCCAGGATTCTGTAGCTCCTCGCTGATAGTAACAATGAGAAGAAGGCATGTCCCAGATGGATGGATGCTGCCTTCTTGATGCACAGCCTTTTGAAGACATCCTTCTTGGTGGGGAGGCTTGTGGCCGTGATGGAGCTGGCTGAGTCTAAATCTCTCTGCAACCTTTCGATACTGTGCATTGGAGCCTCCATACCATTAGTTCTACAACATCCTCAAAGCATCTGATCAAATGTCTCTTAAGAATAATGATTTAGAAATGAGTTGCAGTGGAGACAAAAGCACCACCAGCCCTGACATGAAATTTTCAGTGCCTATAGAAAAATAAGGCTTTAGGACTGCAGTGCAAATTCTTTGAAATTAGTTCAATCATACAGAAAATCATGAAACTTTAAATATAGATCTTCAAGAAGGTTTCCAGTATAAAAAAACAGTTGAAATACCGTGATTTGGATTTGAAGCTTTAAGGAGAACGACACTTTTGTTTGGTGTTGCCATTGAGTTGGAAGAGAGCTTTATAGCAAAATCTAGGACAGAGAACTAGAAAACTCTAGACACACAATCCACAGACCAGTTTAATAGCAGCAAACTTCTCAAATTTGCTTGGTTAGCTTACAGCCCAATGGCATGAACACCGAATTTTGCTCTCCGGTGTTTTCTTCAACACATTGTTCCATCTGTCCATCATCCCCTTCCTATCTGGTTCTACCTGTCACCTACAAGCCTCAATCCCACCCCATCATACAGCTATAGCTTGGCTACCTTTTCTCTTCCTCAATCTTGTCTTGACCCAAAATGTTAACTAAACCATTTGCCTCCACAGATGTTGCTTGATCCTAAGATCTTCAAGAGCTTAGATTTTCATCACTAGCATCAGTAAACCTGAAGTTGTGGCTTTTAATGGGTGTCAAATGCATCTGAGCATCCACAGTCAGTGAAATCCCACAGGCAAAGGCTTTAACCTGAGGATCTGTTGGCTCTTTCATTGTTCTGATGTGACCAATATTTATCCCTCACTCAGATCACTGTATCCGGTCACTATTTATGGGAATAATCTACCAAACATACAGATTGATCACAAAATCTATAGGAGATATCTTACCTTCAGTGGTTCCTAACTGGCTGTACTTTGCTGTGTCCTAAAGAGGAAGTGAAAAATGCAATAGAAATGCAAATTTTTCCTTCCCTGTTTAATTTTCTTTTTTCTTCACGCAAGACTATTAAAAGACTACAGGTCAGAAACACTATTTGCTTTGGTTACTGTTTGCATGATGATTCTTTTTCATTGCCCATTGGGTGTTCAACCATCTTTTTTATGGGTTATTTTATTCTTTACTTCAGTGATTGGTAAGTTGATGGAGAAGATCCTGAGAGGCAGGATTTATGAACATTTGGAGTGGCATAATATGATTAGGAATAGCCAGCATAGCTTAGTCAAAGGTAGGTCATGCCTGACAAGCCTGAGTGCATTTTTTGAGGATGTGACTGAACACATTGGTGGAGGTAGAGCAGTAGATGCAGTGTATATGGATTTCAGCAAGGCATTTGACAAGGTACCCCATGCAAGGCTCATTGAGAAAGAAAGGAGGCATGGGATCCAAGGGGACATTGCTTTGTGGATCCAGAACTGGCTTGCCCACAGAAGGCAAAGATTGTTTGTAGATGGGTCATATTCTGCATGGAGGTCAGTCACCAGTGGTGTGCCTCAGGGATCTGTTCTGGGACCCTTTATCTTTGTGATATTTATAAATGACCTGGATGAGGAAGTAAAGGGATGGGTTAGTAAACATTCTGATGACGCAAAGGTTGGGGGTGTTGTGGATACTGTTGTAGAGGGCTGCCTGAGGTTACAGCGGGACATCAATAGAATGCAAAACTGGGCTAGGAAGTGTCAGATAGAGTTCAACCCAGATAAGTCTGAGGTGGTTCATTTTGGTAGGTCAATTATGATGGCAGAATATAGCATTAATGGTAAGACTCTTGGCAGTGTGGAGGATCAGAGGGATCTTGGGGTCCGAGTCCATAGGACACTAAAGGCTGCTTCTCAGGTTGACTCTGTGGTTAAGAAAGCATATAGTACATTGGCCTTAATCAATCATGGGATTGAGTTTAGGAGCTGAGAGGTAATGTTGCAGCTATATAGGACTCTGGTCAGACCCCACTTGGAGTACTGTGTTCAGTTCTGGTCACCTCACTACAGGAAGGATGTGGAAACTATAGAAATGGTGCAGAGGAGATTTACAAGGATGTTGCCAGGATTGCAGAGCATGCCTTATGAGAATAGGTTGAGTGAACTCAGCCTTTTCTCCTTGGAGCAACGGAGGATGAGAGGTGACCTGGTAGAGGTGTATAAGATGATGAGAGCCATTGATTATGTGGATAGTCAGAGGCTTTTTCCCAGGGCTGAAATGGCTAACACAATAGGACACAGTTTTAAGGTGCTTGGAAGTAAGTGCAGAGGAGATGTCAGGGGTAAGTTTTTTACACAGAGTGGTGAGTGCGTGGAATGCGCTGTTGGCGACGGTGGTAGAGGTGGATACGATAGGGTCTTTTAAGAGACTCCTGGACAGGTACATGGAGCTCTGAAAAATAGAGGGCTGTGGGTAACTCTAGGTAATTTCTAGGGTAAGGACATGTTTGGCACAGCTTGGTGGGCTGAAGGGCCTGTATTGTGCTGTAGGCTTTCTATGTTTCTATGTTTAATTATTTTAATGGGCATGATGTAGTTTTTATTCTCTGGGGTTTGTTATACGGGGTTTGTTTTTGGGTTTCTTTGTTTCGTGACAGCGAGTCAGGAGACTCATTTCAAGGCTGTATAATGTATACATACTTTGATAATAAATGCACTTTGAACTTCTGAACTTTGATTTGGAAACACGGATGAAAATATAAAAATCCATCAATTGTCACAACCTAACTCAGCCCTCCCAATATGCCTTTGGTGGTCAGTATGCACAGAGATTAGAAATGAACAACAAGCCTATGAAACAGAGCAGTAAGGTAGTGAATGAGCTGAAATTTATATAGACATGGCAAATGAAGGTTGGCTGGGAAAGAACTGGGAGACATATATCGAGATAAGATTGATGTCAACTGACAAACTCAGGCAACATTCTCATTAGGTACACTGTTTTAGTTTCTGAAGCTCTGAAAAGCGCAGTTGGTACTGGACTCCCTCTTGCATTTCATTAGCAACACCATCTGACTCAACTTTTTTTCCCTCCACAGAGCAAAGCACATAGCATTAGTCAATAAAGGTATATTATACCCGTGACACTGTTGAACTGCAGTGACACATGATTATGTGAGAAGTCCATTGGCTCACAAATACTTTTTGTAGCGCTTCTCAATTTCTAAGAACATTACTCCAGAGCTCACCACCAAACTTCCAAGGATTGCATTCTGTGATGTGACTTAATTAGGCAGAAGTTTAGCTGGAGCAAGTCTCAACATTAGTGTGGAATTTCATGGTGAGAATGTTCAAATTAGGCAGGAGCAAGATGCAGAACTTGCCAAAACTCAAGATGGACTACAGCCTGATGAGCATACAAATCATACATCCGTATGTCTTTCCTGTGATAGAAAAATCACACTTTATCATTTCATTCCTCATTTCGAAAGCCTAACAGGTTGAAGGTTGGGTGCCAGCTTGAAGAATTAAGCCCTGGAATTATTGCAGCAGTATTTCTAGTATCCAACATGTACTCTTAATTTGCACAAATCCAAGATTTTGCTGAGTGATTAAATTCAGCCAATGTTAACTGTAGATTTTGCCTGATTACAGTGCTGAGCTGATAAAATAGATTATGAGCTGAGGCATAAATGCTCATCTCACTGTAAGTGGGATCAGTTCCTTTCATAAGATTGCAATGTGCAGTGACTGTGAAACCAAGTGCCAATGATCTAGGGCATTTGCTACTTGAACTCAATTTTCTGCAGTGCCCTAACCTCTTCCTGGTTTCTGATCACGTATAATGAAGTCGATTTGGGGCTGCTTGGTGCTTTGAAGTATTCCCTAGATTTTAACCGATGTTATCTATTGTTGCATCATTCACACAAGACAATGAAGGTATGTGATAAGATTTACAAAGCCTCAACAAAACACAATAATCTTAAATACCTTCACAGCATTTTTGCATTCATAAGTTATTTTACAATTCTGACTCATCTTATTGATATGTATGTAATTGATTTTTCACTACTAGTTTCTAAAATACATTTCTCAATTTAGTAAATTAAATGCCGGTTCCTCTTATAGCATAGAAAAGTGGACTAAAAAGCATGATGCAGCAAGGCATTCCTGGGAGTTGGGAAAAAAATTAATGGTGCTTCAATGACCAAGATTGCCATTTAATCAAATTTAAATTTTCAGGTATCAAGTAATTCACACCAAATAATTTCTAAATAAGTAAATCATGTAAATTAGTGTGATAGATTCTCAGTCTAAGACATATCACTGAGTACATCGTGTGCTGTCTATGTCATATATAACATTTTTACAAGATCATTTGGATTTTAAATTAGGCTATTGGAAAGCATTGAAAGTATTTGAATACATTTTGTCCCTTGAAAGCATTGTCATCAAGAATGCTCACATCAGAACTTTAGAAAACTTCACATTAGTGATTAAAATTACTAAATTAAGAGTTGAAAAAGTATGAGCTTTTTCAAAATTGCTTTAGAACTCTTATAATATTTGTGATTCCCATAAGTTGTGGATGTCTAGCTTGTAGATGAAACAAGTAATTTCTTATAATACTAGCAGTCCAGCTAATCCTAATTGTTGAAAATCCTTCCATGTTACATGAAATCATTCATAAATTAGAATATTAAACAGGCAATTCAGCCCTTCCTATCAATTCTTTATTGACTGATCACATGAACTGTTTCTTGTAACTTGTAACTGATCATTTTAGCTTTTGGTAGGGTTACAAAGAACAGGGGAATCTCTTCTGACCTTACAAAACCAATTCTAACCATAACCAATTCATCCTTTCTGCTTTCCCATCCTTCTCACCCCCATTCCTTTAAATAAACAATCAGCCAGTATTAATTAGGTCTTACTAATAAGAATCATACTTCCACTAACTTGATGCTTAAATCTAATAATAGTTTTGAATAAAACATCTAAATCTGAGTAAAATAAACTGAAGGGATACAATTGACAGAATTACAGAGAACAGAATTATTAATAAACAAACACGCAATACAATATAAGTATATATTCTAAGATTTATTTAGTATAATGGCAAACCAGTACACCGCCTTGAAGTAGTTATGCTAATCCTGGCCAACAAATGAAGGATGAAGTGGTAATTATCAAGAAAAAATATGATTTACACAAAAAATAAATACAGGGAATAAACACTTATAAAAACACAAAATCCAGTGGTACAAAACGTGGATCCAAAATAAAACATATAACAGCAATCAGAAATGTCAGAAGAAATTATTAAACAGGAAAATGAGTGGTAGAGAGACTGAAGACCATTAGAAAGGAATCTAGAGTGGGTGGTTAAAAAAAGAACACTGTTAAAATGTACTGTTTTTCCACTATTGCAATGGTGAAAGAGACAATATACTAATACTGCAAGAAAATATAAAATGTTAAGTGAAGGGTTTAAAATAAAAATATAATTGTGAAAACTAATAGGATTTAGTTAGAAAATTTTCCAGGATCTGATAGTTATCATTGGATGGTTAGTAAAGAAAATGTGTGAGGAAAATGCAGGTGATTTAATTGGCAGTTTTTAAAATTTCTGGGTTCAGGCAGTATACTTTTTTGATTCAACAACTACAAACATGAATCCACTATTTAAGATTTAAGATGGTAATGAAGGACCTGACAATTTATCACCAAATGTGGGCAGGTTCTTGAAATCTTTAATCTGAGACAAAGTCATTGAGTGGATTATTATATATCTATCCGTCTCCGATGCCTCTTCCTACAGCAACAATCAACTTGTTTTCTCTCTTCAGATGAAAGTTCTCAGACCTGAAATGTTAACTGGTTCCACAGATACCACCTGCCCTGCTGTGGATTTCCAGCATTTTCCATTTCTATGATAGGATTGAGAACATTTAAAGGAAGGTAGATATGTTAGAGAGTGACAACACTAAAGCAGATGGAGTTAATATAGACAAATGCTAAGACAAGAAAAGTTTTGAAATGTTGGTAGAAAGAATAAGACTCACAAAAAAAACAGAACATTAAGAAACAAGTACATTGCATGAAAAATAATCCTGAAGCTGGCTAATGAGATTTTTATCTTCAAGGAGTTAGAATTCCAAGAAACTGCTTCTTCAGCCAAAGGGCGGCGAATTTGTGGAATTTGTTGGCACATGCAGCTGTGGAGGTCAGGTTGTTGGGTGTATTTAAGGCATAAGCTCTTGATAGGTTCTTGATTGGACATGGCATCAAAGGGTATGGGGAGAAAGATGGGATCTGGGGTTGAGAAGGAGAAAAAAAAGGATCAGCCATGATTGAATGGTGGAGCTGACTCGATGAGCCAGGTGGCCTAATTCTGCTCCTATGTCTTATGGTCTTGAGCATCAAATTTTACAGAGCTTTGACTAGAGCCCATTTTAAGAATCTATATTCAGTGTTGAATATCGAATCCCAGGAGAAATATTCTGATCTTGGAAGGGGACAGCAGAAATTCATCTGTATGGTTGTAGGACCTAAAGTGTAATATTGTATAGCTGTTTTCCTTTGGCTTTGGAAGACCTCAGTGATCTGAGTTGTTATAACGATGGAGTAATTTGACAATACTGATGTAGGGAAATAATGTTTTTCATTGGTGAAGGAATCCTGAAAGGAGAGCAAAATCTTAAAGTGAGATTTAGATCTTTTGGGATTAAAAACAGAAAACACAATTTTGCACAAATTGCAAAGTAAATCTTGCCCAAAAGATTGGATGTGCTGTATAAGATGAAATATTAAAGACAATGTGGATTTTTTTAATGATTAAGTGATAATAAGGCAAAGCTGGTGAACTACAGTTTGATTCAGCGGATGGAGTGAAGGTGCTCGTCAAGGCACTTCCCCTATTTACAGTCTGAGTGCCATAACTCTCGTGACAGGATGAATGTCTAAACTTGACATTGTAAGTAACTAAATTGTATTGAAAATTCTTTAAAATATTTGCATATTTGCTTTGTGTTCAAAGTCAAATTAAATTTATTATCAAAGTACATATATATCACCATATACTACCCTGAGATTCATTTTGTGGGCATTCACAGTAGATGCAAAGAAACACAAAAAAGTCTACTGTATGATTAACTAAACACAAAGACAGGCTGGGGGAGCTCAGGTCAGGCAGCATGTATGGAAATGATTAAATAGTTAATGATTCAGGCTGAGTGCTTTCTTCAAGAATGGAAAGGAAGGGGGAAGACACCAAAATAAAAAGATGGGGGGAGGAAGGAGAACTAGCAGCAAGGTGATTGGTGAAGCCAGGGGGGTAGGAAAGGCAAAGGGCTGGAAAAAAAAGGAATCAGGAAGAGGAGAATGGACCATGGGGAACTGATAGGCAGGTGAGGAAAAGAGATAAGAGGCCAGAGTGGCGAATAGAAGAAGAGGGAAAGGGGAGGGAAAAAAATTACAGGAAGGAAAAATCGATGTTCATGCCAACAGGTTGGAGACTCCCTAGAAGGAATATGATGTTTTACTCCTCCACCTTGTGAGTGGCCTCCTCATGGCAAAAGAGGCCATGGACCGACACGTTGGAACGTGAATAGAGATGGGAATTAAAATGGTTGGCCACAGGGAAATTCTGCTTTCAGCAGATGGAGTGAAGGTACTCGTCAAGGCACTTCCCCTATTTAGTCTCACCAATGTAGAGGAGACTGCTTCAGAAGTACAGGATATAATAGACAACACAATGGATTGTAGATATACAAAAAGAAAAAGCAAACAATAAATAAATAAATAATATTGAGTATAAAATCACGAATTTGTTTAGATGGTTCAAAACAATGTCACAAACAACATATTAGCAATTAAAATACAGGAATTGTTAAATTACACTTTGAGGGAGTAAAGTGTTATTTTCAGGGCCAGAGAGGATGTTGAACAGTAATTATGACTTGGAACATAGTTCAGAGACAATCTCCAGTTTAATTGTATTCTATGATTTTTACAGCAGAGAAAAAGCTGGATACTGATTGTTAAATCATTGACTCCTTGGTCATTATATCTGAAAAGTCCTTTACACTGTAGCCCATGAAGGAGCAAACCACCAGTGACAGCACCTTCCAGGCTTTTTATGTGAAAGAGTGTGTTATTTCCAATATTACACAAAAATAACTGCAAAGACTGACTGCTTATTATTATAGCAGCATATTCTGATTCATTAGTTTGTTTGTTCTCTAAACAGACATTGGCTGGCCAGATAAATAATTGCTGAATATTGTGCATCTGTGGGGCAGTTTTCATACTTCTAACATTGTACGTGTGCAGAAAAGAACATCATTTCAATATCAAGGTCAATAATATGACTGATAACTATAATACAAGCCAGCAATTGTGCAATACATTTCAAAACAGGAATGACCAACAGAAATGAACCATTCAGTTGGTCACAGTGGTGTTATGAGAAAAATTTTAAAGTAAAGCAAAACATTTAGATCCTGGTCTTTCTTTTGTGGATCAAGAAACATCAATTCAAAACTAGCTGCTGATAGCTTTTTTAAAACATAGTGGTTTAGCAACTCTGCTGGAACATGCCATTTTTATGATGTATTTATATATTCCAATGAACAAAGATAGAGCATTAAAGAATAAATTGCAATCCAATTAGTCTCTTTGAAGTAAAAAGCCATGTTAATGCAAGTTGGCTATATATAATTCTCCCTTTAAAGATTATTTTTCATCATGAACCTGCTTTTTTAAAAATTGTAATCAAATTTGGAAATCCACAAAGTAACTCATAAAATATACATGCCCTTCCGTGCTGAAGTTTTTAATAAATGTGTAAAATATATCTAGACAATATACAAAGCATTAATTTTATTACAAAAAGTTGCAACATTGTTATCATATTACATACTTCTAATTAGAACTGTTTATTCAGATATATAGATTTTTCTGCTAGCTAAATTATTTCATGTGTTTTATGCCTGAACTCTTTCAATGACTTTTGAGGGTTGGTATTTTACATTTAGTGTTTTTCACTTTTTTTCACAGTTTACACAATTTGTTTTGTTTTTTTTTCAATGTGTTTGGTGGCAGTGGTGGTGGAGGAGTGTTGTTGATGTCTTTCTTTGAACAGTTCCATTGTTCTCTTGTTTCATAGCTAACTGTAGGAAGAGGAATCTCAGGTTGAATACTGCACACATTCTTTGAAAATAAATGCAGTTTGAACCTTTTACATGGGTGTTCTCGAATTACACCTTCCAAAATTCACAATAGTGTGGAGGTGAGCATGATGCTATTACAGCTCAGGGTGCTCTGGAGTTTGGAGTTCAATTCCGGCCCCATATATTTTCCCCATGAACATGTAGGTTTCCTCTGGGTGCTCTCATTTCCTCCCACAGTCTAAAGACCTACAGGTTAGGAGATTAATCAGTCATTATAAATTGCCCTGTGATTAGGCTAATACTAAATAGGTGTGCTGCTGGGTGGTGCAGCTCATGTTGCATTTCTAAATAAATAAATTCTAATTAAAATGATCACATGAAACAGTTCTGCCAACTGGGAGCTTTTTTTTTATCAGAGCCTGGCTACTCTTGATGTGGTTACTGAGCATTAAAGCTCATTGTGTAATCTAGGTACTGTATATCACAGTAGATTGGAGTGAGTTTAGACTTGATCATCATTTTATAGAAACGTTGGGATTCAATGAAAATAGAAATTATTCAGTAAGAAAATAAAACATATTGATTTGCATAGAGCTAAGCAAGAATAATGCAATTCCATTTATAAGTAGCACTTTGGTCTGTTCATTTTATCTGGTTACCTAAGTAGGTATTTTCATATATTGATACTTAGCTGTGGCTCAGTAGGCTGGACAGTTAGTGCTGCAGCTGCACAGATTCAGCAGCCCAGGTTCAATTGTAATTATGGATGCCAGCTATTTTGGATTCTCACATTCCTAGTCTAATTGTATGACTATCCGTAGACACTCCAGTTTCCTCCCACATCCCGAGGTTATGCTTGCTGACGAGTTAATTGGCCATTATAAATTATCCCAGATATAGGTGGTAGAATTATGGGTCAATTGATGGGCTTGTGTGAGACAATAGATTATAACAAATAGAGGAATGGAATTGATAGGATTGCTTTGAGAGCTGGTAGAGACTACAGAGGATTAATTGTCTCCCATGTCTTAAATATTTCATTTTACACCTACTATATTAACATTGTTTTAAGATGAGTGTATTTTTAACAAAGTTTAAAAAGTAATTATTTTGGCTGAAATTCAATAATTTGTGGCCCACAAACCAGAATAGTTTTTATCAGAAAGTGACTTAGGGTGAAGTTAGCAGACAATAGTCAGCTTGTTGCCATTTATGTGCCATACTTACCGACTCCAACCCGTTTGAGAATTTGTGTTACCATACAGTGAAATAAATAATATCCGATGCAAAGTCCATTTCATGAAGGCTGCGTTAACTCAACAACTAAACCACTGGAAACGCAAATAAGAATTAACAGATATGTTACTGCATGCTGAAATATCGCTGAATTTAAACTGTAGCATTACATCCAAACTCACGATGATCACTAACAAAAATACAACTCAGAAGTGCAACTTGGATCTCAAAATATTTGAGATACCAGAGTCAGATTGTACGGGATACATAACTTTTCTGTTTCTCCACTTAAAGTGGAAACATTCTAAAAACTTCAGAGAAATAGAGAAAAAAAAACTTTTTATTGATTTTGATTGGGAATTACAATTCTAAATGCACATTGTACGTCCTGACATTTGATTGATTATAGAATTCTTTCAAGGATTATTCAATTCCAATCAATATATAGAACAAATTGAAGAACGGCAATTCACGTGATCCTAAGTTAAAAAAAAACAGAATTACATATAATCCGCAGCACAAAAGTAGGGTGTTCAGACCAACAGGTTTGTGTTAGTATAGTGATTCCATAGGACACTTCTCCCACTGTTATAACATCACTTCCCTTTCATTCTTACGTCCTTATCTAATTTAGTCGTAAATTAATGTATGCCACATGCATTGATTATTCCTTATGGCATAGAATTTCACGTTCTTACCTTTTTTTCCTACGAAAATGTCAGCGAAGCGCATATACATAGGACAGTCATTTATCCTTGATCACTCATGTCTTAGCCCTACACTACAGTATCCAGTGTAAAATCAGTTGCTCTCTCCTTATTTCACTGAAACGAAAGGGGGATGCATTGATGGCATTAAAAGGGAAAAAAAAAACACTGTTCAGCGTTAAAATAAATTTCAGCCCCTAAGATGACTTTCTTCCTCCATGATTTTAACTGGTCCTAGTATCCAAAGGCACCCTCCTACTACAACAGCCACAAATGGCAAAAAGTGTTGCCAGACAGTCGAGCTTTGAGTTCCCACAGAAATATCCTACCCTTGAGAAGTTCTCATAAGCTGTTCGGTTAAATACCACTCCCAAAAGAACACAAATGTAGAGAAGCCTTAAATAAAGTGTGGACAAAAGACAGAAGTTAATGTTTCAATAACATTGAGAACATGTCACTTAAAAACATGAATAGAACTTTTATTTTAAAGTGTTATTGAAAAGCAAACTTAGGTACAGAAGTCAGGAAGAATTCAGATGCGGCTTAAGTTTACAAAACGGGAGTCGACTCTGATGGTTACTGTAACGTTATCAAATGCCGGTAATGACATCGACTACATGATAAAGAAATCTGCACCAATATGGCATTGAGGTGATTATAGACAGTGCAGTGTAACATTTCACATCAGAAACTGGGGCTAGGTGTAAATCTACCACCACCACTCGCATTGCAAGCCCCAGATCCAGGAGATTGACTTTGAAATTGGTCACGTCCCGACGTGTCTTTACTTACAGGCAACTCTTCTACTCGGACTGGAATGCCAAGCCGAGGAAGACAGAAAATCAGTGGCAAAGTAAGAGAGATGGACATCCTGCAAAGTAACCTTTTGCTGACAAATGGCATGTTTTTATCAGCAGTGGAAAGATGTACACACCACAGAATACAAATTTCATCTGCCGGGGCTGTAGAAAACCAGGGATTACAAATTCAGCACCATGGAGAACGCAAAATGAGACCAAATACACTGCCAGATCAAGACTCTGAAACAGACTATTTCCCAACACAACCCTACGCTTGAGAGTTGATGCAACACACCCCCTGGCTCCAACACGGATTCTGTAGCCCTTGATAGAGTATGTTTTCGCTGGATACATTGTCGGAGCTGTACTGGCAGTGAGCAATACACGCCAACGGCAATCAGCTTTTCGGCTAAAACAAAAATGACGGGTGCTCAATTCAGTACGACCCTGGAGAATATCTATGGCAGCGGAGTCACACTGCGGCGTCGGCTTTGCGGTAGTCAACCCGCTAAAATATTTAACTGCCCTGCATTGTGAATTATTTCTCATACTTTTATTTTTATGTCACATTGCTGTTTCACAGCATCAAAGAAAGAGCAGCTGCTTGGTGATGGGGTGGGGGCGGTGGAGTGGGCGGAGGTGGTGCTTGCTGCTGTAGCATTGATCAAAGCAACCCCCGGCCATGACCCGTATCGGCTGGTTTGAAAATCCGCCACACGATCTCGTCTCACATGGTTCATTTTATACAGATGCTCCGAGTGTTCCTAATAGCTTTTGTTATTATCTCGCGTATGTGAATCTGGGCTCACTTCACAAAATCATATATGGGCCGTGATAAACGGGTGAGCGCGTTTGATTGTTCACAGTAAATCTGATGGGGACCCAACGTGAAGAACTGTCACAGCATCGATTAGTAAACCTGGAAGGATACTTAACCACTGACAGTTTGCTGGTAAATTAATGAGCAAGGAACGCCAGTGTAAGTCAGCACCGTGTGTTTTTGTTTTTGGATGGGGGTGTGGGGGTGTGCACTTATCGAGACACTGAAAGCCTGACACCTAGGGAATATTGATGGGTTTCACTCATGTTGAGTGATAGTCAATGCGTGAGCTCTTTTGCAGTTCGTCTTGAAATGCCGAGCCCAGCATCGAGAAGCCGTTTGGGAAGCTATGATATAAAACTTTCTTCAGCCGCCAATGCTGGTTTGCTTTAGAATAAGAATTGACCGAAAGGCTGTGACTTTGGCACCGCCGGCTCTGGCCGAGCACCTCAAGCAGCGTGGGATCGAGTTCGGGTCGGAAATAATTCCTGTACCTCTCTCCTAATTAGCAAAACGATCAACGGTTTTGTTTTGGGAGTAAAATAGAACGAGCAGACAAAGTACCATCGGATAAATGAGCCAGGGGCACAGCAACATCCAACAAGACGCACGTTGTGCATTTTATTGACAGTAGAGCTCTGATCCTACCTTTCTCACAGCAGTAAAGCCGGTATCTGCAGCAACTCGCCGGGCTATATCGTCTCCGCCTCGGTGCAACTCAACCAAGAAGTGGTTGGTGTAAAGCTTTGGGTGGATCGCCGACGTTGCAAATATAATCGCAGTGAGCAAAATAAGGACAAACGTGACCCCATCCTTGGCATATTCCCGCTGCATCTCTTCCGTGGAAAAAGCAGTGGGCTGTTAGCGCAACGAAGGAAGCAAGGAATGAAACACAAACGTTAGCCAAGCCGCTGACTACACTTTATTGAATTCGCTTGTCCGAGTATCCGGGCGGAGTACGGAGCTATGTAGTTCAGGAGACTGCCTAACCCTTCTGTGTGTGGTGGTTAAAAGGAGCCCGCATTTTTACCGGTTGATCTATAATTCATGAAGAAATCGCCGAGCTTTCTCACTGGATCACGTCGCAGCCGCGTCAAAGCGATTAAACATTCAGAATATTACCCAGCAACTCAAAGCGAGGGGGAGGTGGGACTACAGGGAGGTAATAATCATGAACGCATTTCAGGGAGGGAAAAAATATCATGGTTTATATCGTTCCACAACACGGTTAAATAGTTGTCCAAAAAGATCATGTTAAATATTACTGGGCATCATAATGGCTCGAAACCCTTGCAGCCCATTTGGGGGGATGGGGGGTGTACCCAAACCGCAAACTTCTCGTTTCATCGGGTTGCCGGGATGGAGGGCGGTCTGCCCTTCCTATAAGTCTGTGGCTTCTGAGGTGACGGCAGAATATTTTGGGGAATCTGCAGACTCTGTCACAGGTGGACGGCCGTGCCTGCCAGGCAGGTGGGTGGGTGGATGAGTATTGATGACGTTTGATGATGAAACTTCGTAGCAGCCCCGTGAAGAAGTTTGCTTTCTGTTCTCCACTTAGCCTCTTAACGTTAGAGAGCCCGAGGTGCTGAGTGCCAGACTGGGAGCTTGGTGCTGGGACTGCAGATGACATTGCCTATTCGCAGGAGCTGTTGCAGCTTGATTAGGACCTTGATCCTAAGTATTAGAACCCCGGAGAGCATTCTGATACTGGTTTGCCCATTTTGCCAGTGAATTTGGAAGAACCAGTGTAGGCTGTATCAGTGTTACCTCTCTTGAGCAATGGGGCGCCTGTTGTAAGGCGTTTCTGAAGCAGAAAGTGTTCGCTGTCACTTGATGGCATCGTCCACATGGTATTGCGCTTTCTGCTTTGGCCCCCAGACACACTCCTCAGCAGCTGTGCTTGCTGCACTGAAGGAGTACATCCTCATGGAGAGGTGAGTACAAGGTACGTGAAGCATTCCACGATGATCATGACCTTGTTATGAATCTTAAATGCTCAAGTAACCTTGCTTCTGAAGTGGGCATGGTGAAGGTTGAACAGTTCCCTGTGCCTTCTGTGGATAACTCTATTCCAGTGAGGAGCTTGTTGGAGGTAAAGTGAAATATTGGATGGGGAAGATTAATTAGATTATAAACATTTGAAAAAGCACAGTTGGTGGTAAGAAATAAACCCAAGCAAGTGCCCATCCTGGTGAGCAAGATCCTGTCATATCCAACGCCTTGTTTCACCAGAGACAAAAGTACATGTTCCAAGGTCAAGCCATTGACCTCTGTTAGATTACATGATCATCCATCATCTTCATTAATGTGACACCCTGAGTAGTCAGATCACCACACAAATGTCATTGCAGCAAGTTCAATATCAAAAGAGTCAATGACTCCAAAAAGAAAATTCTGCTCAGTCAATGTTTCACAGCCAACCACACAATTCCTAATCAACAGCAAGCACAGAGCTGGATTAACCAAAAATCAAGTAGGAATCTCTTGATTTCTCTAACAGAAAATACTGAGGTTGATTTGATGAAAATAAACTGAAAATTAAATTTCATCAAGATAACAAATCTAATTTAACAAAGAATTTATGGACTGAAGGCATCATCAAAGTTCAAAGGGTAGAATGCAGATCTGCAGTCACCCAAATGTCATATGGTGCATTGTCCTTCATCAATTGTGGGATTGAGTTTAGCAGCTGAGAAGTAATGTTGCAGCTATATAGGACCCTGGTCAGACCCCACTTGGAGTACTGTACTCAGTTCTGGTCGCCTCACTACAGGAAGAACGTGGAAACCATAGAAAGGGTGCAGAGGAGGTTTACAAGAATGTTGCCTGGATTAGGCAGCATGCCTTATGAGAATAGGTTGAGTGATCTCGGCCTTTTTTCCTTGGAGCAACAGAGAATGAGAGGTGACCTGATAGAAGTGTACAAGATAATGAGAGGCTTTGATAGAGGCTTTTTCCCCAAGGCTGAAAAGGCTAGCACAAGAGAGCTCAGTTTTAAGGTGCTTGGAAGCAGGTAAAGAGGAGATGTCAGGGGTAAGTTTGTTATGCAGAGAGTGGTGAGTGCTTGGAATGGGCTGCCAGGGATGGTGGTGGAGACAGATACGATAGGGTCCTTTAAGAGACTCCTGGGCAGGTACATGGAGCTCAGAAAAATAGAGGTCTATGGGTAAACCTCGGTAATTTCTAAGGTAAGGACATGTTCGGCACAGCTTTGTGGGCCAAAGGGCCTGTATTGTGCTGTAGGTTTTCTATATTTCTATGAATGCCAATATCCAAACTAAAAGCATTTGACCTAATCATAGTATCCATTAAGACCAACTATGATCCAAATATCCACCTCAGTGAAATACTACAACAGAAGAGAGCTCTAATAACTTCAATAACTTTAACCAGATTGTGTCTTATGGAGGCTAGCACTATTACAAATCACTTAAATTACTCTAGATCAACCAAACTACTAATAGTCCACAAATCTCGAATACAGATCTCAGGTACTGCGTACAAACGTTCCTCAGTCAGTCAGCCTGGCCCAAATATGCTTTCTCAAATTGACTGGCCAGATGGTTTTGTCCTCCAGCTGTAGCTCATCTTCCTGAGTGCAGTTCTACATATCTCTTTATGGCAGTAATTCAGCAACTAAGGATGCTCATACCAGCACAAACTTCATACCAGCACAAACAGCAGTGGAAACTACTCAGTGGAAACTACTCAGGAGAAATAATAAAATCTAGGATGTGTGCCTTTATGTCCCTCCTCCCCGATTTCCAATCAGCTGCCAAAATGTTATGGCAAAATGCCCAATTAATAGTCATATTAATCCAAAGTTGCAAAATCCACCTCTTATCAAAACTAAAATCCTCACTGGGCAGAATTTTTTTGAATGTGGTATGCATGGCGTCACAATATGTGGGTAAAATTGGAAAACCTAGAATGGCTCTTATTTTTTCCCTGAGAGGACTGCAGTTTTCTGACATCTCCATGTTTAAACTTTGGTATCTTTCAAAGTACTTGTGGCTGCACTAATTATTTTGTTGTTTCTTAACTTCACTGGTGCTAAACTGATAATGTAAATGAAGAGTTAATGAAGAGATAACGTAAAATGAATGGTTTTGCATCAAAAGTAATAATAGGAAGTCCGAGTTGAAAATGGACCTATTGAGAATTTTCACTACTAATTTTCAATCCTTTTATATTTTTGTAGAGGTTCAATTTTATTAGCAACTCTATTTTAACATATAATGTAATGATAAATATTTTATTTGCTCTTGGGCAGGGTGACACAAGATCTGGTAACATTACTTAGCACTAGAGTCACTGATTTTTTTAAAAAATTCAGGTTGGAATGTGGGACAACAGTGTATGTCTGGGCATCTTAAATTAAAAATATAATTATAACCTTGACATGATAAAGAATTGTTGTATCAGACACCATTACAGCTAGGATCACCTGAAGGCCAGACATTCATGGTTCAAAATTCTAAGTAATTTTATATACGTCGAGATTCACTTTCTTGCAGACATTCACAGTAGAACGGGCAACTACAATAGCATTCCCACAACATGTCTATCCATTGCCTCTTCTAATGTCACTTTGAGGCCAGATGCAGACTAGAGGGCGGCACCTCATATACCACCTTGCTAGTCACCAAACTTTCTCTAACTTCCAGTAACCACTACCCTGCCCCCCTTTGTTTTCCCTTATACCACTAGCACTATCACTCCTTCACTTTCCTCTCCCCTACTCTTTTGATCTGCCCATCACCCACACATTCCTTCCCCTGGTTCCCTTCCTCACCTTTATTTTTTAGGCCTCTGCCCTCTCCTATCAAGTTACACCTTTTTCAGTCCTTTGACACCTCCACCTAGCACCACTCAGCTTATTCATATTTCTCATACTCCCCCTCCCTCATCTGCCTATCATTCTACTCCCACCAGGATGAATTATCACTCTCTACTCTGACTCCACCTCACTTCCTTACCCCTTCATACTGACTTTCTCCCCTCTTTCTTTCCAGTTCCTATGAGGGTCTCACCCTGAAATACTGACATATACTATGTGACCCATCAACCTTTTCCACCATTTTATGTATTGCTTCAGATTATCACCATCTGCAGTTTGTCTTGTGCCTCTTTTTGTTGAATTGTGCATTTTGTGGAGAATATGATAGCTTAGTTACAGTAACTGACCACTTAATAGGGTACACCTGCTCATTAATGTAACTATCTAATCAAACAAACATGTGGCAGCAGCCTAATGCATAAAAAACATGCAGCCATGGTTGAAGGGTTCAGTTGTTACTCAGACCAAACATCAGAATGAGGAAGAATGTGATCGAAGTGACTTTTACCATGGACTGGTTGTTGGTGCCAGATGGGATGGTTTGAGTATCTCAGAAACTGCTGATCTCCTGGGGTTTTTGTGCACAACAGCCTCTAGAGTTTACAGAAGATGATGTGAAAAACAAAACACATCCAGTGGGTGGCAGTTCTGTGAGTAAAAATACCTTTTAAAGAGAGAGGTCAGAGGAGAATGGCCAGACTGACAAGCTGACAGGAATGTGACAGTAACTCAGATAACCACAGGTTACAACAGTGATGTGCAGAAGAGCATCTCTGAATGGACAACATGTTTGAATTTTGTGTGTGCTACAGCAAAAGAAGACAACACCAGCTTCCATCCCTGTACCTAATGAAATGTTCACTGAAAGTAAGTTACAGGATGAGTTTCCTGACACAAATATGAGGCTTTCAATGATAGTTGGCAAATTGAAAATCATATTATTATATCTGGGGAGACCTCAGCTCTTTGAAATGTATCTGCTTGAGTCACCAGCGAGGAACACGGCTTTCTCCACTTTGCGATTGTCAATGTTAGTTCTTCAACTGACACAAGCAAAGTAAATTATTTGCTCCACTTTGCTTTATGCAGAGGGCTTGCTATGCACAGATTAGCTGCTGAGCTCCCTGCACTGCAATATCAAATATTCTTCATTGACTTTGGCTTTTTGATTTAATGCATAATCTCAGAGCTATGATCTCAAACAACACTCTGAGCAACACACCAGAATGTCAATTTGACCTTCTTTTGGTCTTGAAAAATAACAACCTTCTGATCTAGAGGTAAGAATGCTACCATGAGGTTCTGGTCTTAATTTATTTCAAATAAAGAAGGGGAGATGAGCTGGGATTGGGGTTAGTGGGGGCAATAACGAATCATTAAGCCGATTGACAGAAGAGGTCAGTTATCAGTTGTGCTGTTACTACAGGTTCCTAATTGTGTATCAATTATGATGCTTTGGTTTACCTCCTTAATCACTACAAATTCCATGAAAAAACACCAATACTCTGTGAGAAACTAAATTTACTGGATAGTTAATAGGATTTAACTATCCAGTGTGTGTGTGTATGTGTGTGTGTGTGTGTGTGTGTGTGTGTGTGTGTGTGTGTGTGTGTGTATGTGTGTGTGTGTGTGTGTACATCAGATGCAATTTCCACTGTGTAGGAGAGTAGTCTAGTTTTGTCCTTCATATTTCCAAGAACCTACTTTTGATCATCCCTGTAGTTCCTCATCCCCAGGGCAATGCAGGCCATTCCCAGGGATGAAGAGGTGCTGTTCTTGGTACCTTCTGGACGTCTTGGCATCTTGATTAGTGCAAGTCAAGCTGCTTGATCCGCTGATCTATACCAGGCCACCAAACAAAGCTTCTTGCCAACACTTTCATTTCGACCAAGCCTAGATGACCAGCATTCAGCAATTTCATTTTGGCACAGGTAAAAATGGGGAAAATAGAATTTCTGCTGCACATTCCAGCCTTTTTGGGTTGCTATGTTGATCTAAGATAGTGTGGGGTCCTTCTAGTTTCCCTTTGCATCATCTCTGCTGTAATAGGGAGACTGTCAATTTGCATTATGGAGAATATGTCAAAAGGAGTGTCCTCTTTTGTAAGTTTTTCAGGTGTTTCCTTTGGTAAGTTTTTCTGGTATTTCCTTTTCAAAGGGTAAACTGGAAAATCCATCAGCATTTCCATGATTAATCCTCCTCTTGAATTTGATCTTGTAATTGTGTCCTCCAAGAAAGAGTCCATCTCTGCATTCACACTGCTGCTGTTCATGGATTGAAAATGGGCTCTAGAGGTTGATGATCAGTAATGAGGGTAAACTCTCTCCCTTACAAGTCTTGGTTGAAACATTTTACACCCCAAAGCAGTTTCAAGGCCTCTCTGTCAATCTGTGCAAAATTTTTCTTTGCAGTGGTAAGGAAACGTGATGCAAAGGCTCTGGGGTGTTCACTTCCATCACTCATAACATGTGACTGCACCTATATCTTAAGGTGAGGCATCACAGGCAAGCTTCTCTGGATGGTGTAGATCATTATGTGTGAGTATAGTCTGATGTAAACATTTGTCTTTTGGAAAGCCACCTCACACTGCTTTGTCCATTGCCTCTTCTTCCTGACCTGTAGAATCGAGTTCAAGGGATACAGCATGGTAGCCAAGTTTGGCGGGAACCCGGCAGAGTAATTGACAAATTCTAAAAAGTACTGTAACTGTGACACATCAGTTGGTGTTGGGGCATCCACCACTGCTTGAATTTTCTCAGCACACTTGTGTAATACTTGTGTATCAATGACGTGACCACAGTTATTGATGCTTGGTTTAAAGAATTCACACTTGTTGTGTCATGCTCTGAGCTCATAATCTTCCATTCTCAACACTGACTTGAGATTTTGTCATCCTTACCAATAACAGTGAAGTCAACCAGGTAACACTGAGTGCCTGGGCAACCTTACATCAGCTGGTCCATAATTTTCTGCTACAGTGCAGGTGCAGTTAATCCTATTACAGTTATAAAGCTTTTTGTGAGTATTTATGGTGAGAAACACATTGAAGTCTTCCATCTCCATCTGTAGGTAGGCCTCTGCTAAATCCACTTTGCTAAAGTGTCTCCCTCCAGAAACATTTGAAAAGGTATCCTCTATCCTGGTAGGAGAGTATTGATTCGCTTTCAGTACTACGGCATCATTTCTTATTTCACTTTCAGCTGTCTCTATTGAAAGAATGTGGCATGCAAATAGTGAATGGATTTTCATTCAAGTGTTAAGTTTTGTATCTCCAGAAACTAACTGAAAGAAAAAGACAGACATAGAAAAAAGAATGGTAGATTACTTAGTTTCTTTTCTTTAGCAAGGTGCACAGATGTGACAAGGTGGCATAATGACATGTGCATAAGACCCACAAAGCATGATATAAACCACAAAGAATGCTTATCAAACAATGTATTTACAATATTACTAAAACATTGAATATACTACAGTAATAGTGTTGCCCTAACCGCTATGCTACAATGGCACCCATTTATTAATCATTCTAAATGTGTTACACTGAGCTAGTGTAACAAGCATGGTAAACATAGCAAATTTACTGTTAAATTAATGAGAAAACTAATCAATGTTAAAACATATAGAATTTGATTTCAGTACCATTGCTCATTTACAAAACAGAATTCAGCACCAAATTCAAAGGAAATGTAAGATCTGTTTTCTTTTTGGGTCTTCATGTTATGAGTTATGAAAGCAACTAACAGAAAGTTTCAGTTAAATCAGTAGTTCAAAGTCCTCAAAAAATTGTTTGATTCACCAAATTTATTGAGTTATTTTTCCGTTAAAAGCAGCAAGTATTAGTACTATTCTTTATGGAAATTTAGGTGAATTTGTTCTGGAATGGAGCATTTTAATAAATATAAATTATAATTTGGCATCTATAATTTAGCTGCAATCACAGTTTGAAAATAAATCCAACAATTAAGTGACAAAGAATTTTGCATTTATTTATTATTTATTCCAATGTGCTTCAAGGCCGCCACCATTGTCCCCGTGCCGAAGAAGTCTTCAGTGTCCTGCCTAAATGACTACCATCCCATTGCACTCACATCCATCATCATGAAGTGTTTCGAGAGATTCGTCATGAGGAATATCAAGACCCTGCTGCCCCCCTCACTGGACCCCCTGCAGTTTGCGTACCGTCCCAACTGCTCAACAGATGACGCCATTGCCACCACCCTCCACCAGGCCCTAACCCACCTGGACAAAAAAGACACATACATTCGAATGCTGTTCATAGACTTTAGTTCAGCATTCAACACAATCATCCCTCAGAAACTGATTGGAAAGCTGAGCCTATTGGGCCTGAACACCACCCTCTGCAACTGGATCCTAGACTTCCTGACTGGGAGATCTCAGTCAGTCCAGATTGGGAGCAGCATCTCCAACACCATCTCACTGAGCACGGGGTCCCCCCAGGGCTGTGTGCTCAGTCCACTGCTGCTCACTCTGCTGACCAATGACTGTGCTGCAACACACAGCTTGAACCATATCATCAAGTTTGCCAATGACACCACAGTGGTGGGTCTCATCAGCAAGAACGACGAGTCAGCTTACAGAGAGGAGGTGCAGCGGCTAACGGACTAGTGCAGAGCCAACAACCTGTCTCTTAATGTGAACAAAGCAAAAGAGATGGTTGTTGACTTCAGGAGGGCACGGAGCGACCACTCCCCACTGAACATCGACGGCTCCTCAGTAGAGATCGTAAAGAGCACCAAATTTCCTGGTGTTCACCTGACGGAGAATCTCACCTGGTCCCTCAACACCAGCTCCATAGCAAAGAAAGCCCAGCAGCGTCTCTACTTTTTGCGAAGGCTGAGGAAAGTCCATCTCCCATCCCACATCCTCATCACATTCTCCAGTGGTTGTATTGAGATCGTCCTGAGCAACTGCATCACTGCCTGGTTCTGAAATTGTACCATCTCGGATCACAAGACCCTGCAGCAGATAGTGAGGTCAGCTGAGAAGATCATCTTCCCGCCATCACGGACATTTACAATACACGCTGCATCCGCAAAGGAAACAGCATTATGAAGGACCCCATGCACCCGTCATACAATCTCTTCTCCCTCCTGCCGTCTGGGAAAAGGCTCCGAAGCATTCGGGTTCTTACAACTAGACTATGTAACAGTTTCTTCCCCCAAGCTATCAGACTCCTCAATACCCGAAGCCTGGACGGATACCTTGCCCTACTGTCCTGTTTATTATTTATTGTAATGCTGGTACTGTTTTTGTGCACTTTATGCAGTCCAGTGTAGTTCCAATTACGTAGTTCGGTCTAGTTTTTGTACTGTGTCATGTGACACCATGATCCTGAAAAACATTGTCTCAATTTTACTATGCACTGTACCAGCAGTTGAAATGACAATAAAAGTTGACTTGACTTGATTAGTATTAATTTTGGATGAACTGTAGTTAAAAGGTAACTTTTTGTAAAGGAAAAGAAGTTGTAATCAGCTGAAAATAGGCAATTGAAATTTGATCTTTTTTGAGAGAAATTTGAACTGTCGCAGTTGTGATGTAAATATTTATAGTGCAGCACAGGGGCATAAAAATTTATATTAACTATCTCACTTTTTAAAGCGATTGTTTTAACTCTTTTTGATGACACGGTATTTAAAATGCATTTTTACCAGCTTTATTTTTCTGCATTCTCATTATAGCAATTCAAATGTCAGAATAAACCTTTAAAAATCTTTATTAATCTTAAATTTTACCAATATCAAAGGAATGCTGCCAATGATTGCATGACCAGATTCAGTGACATTTTCAAATCTCGTAATTTAACACAATGAGTTAGTTCCTGAGATCCAGATTCAGAGTCAATGATGTTGCAGAGAAATCATATAATCAACTTCCAGATTTGTGTCTTGCCTTCTTAGGTTTGCATTTAAAGACATAATTCCACAGAACAACTGACCACAGTCCATGCAGCCTTACTCTGCCAACAAATTATATACACTGAGGGCTATTTTCTAACTCACTAATTCCTTCCCTAATTATACAGCCCAAATCTCTGTTCAGATTGTTGCCTTAGTGTTGACCTGGGAAATAACCTGAGCTATTTACATCATTATTGCAACATTCATTATTAAGATGGCGGCCCTCCGTGTATAAATATATTTGCAAAATGTGAAATTAGTTTTACTTAATAAAGTAATACATTTTTAACAAAACCTTACAAAAATCCAAGTTGTTTGCCTCAAAATTCATTATATTCAGTTGATGTGTTTAGTTTTGACAAGTGTTAATTTTTAACTGATCTACAGTAAATAATAAAGAAACAACACTTTGCTTTTCATGTCTCTGATAGTTTCTTGAGAACATGTATTTTCCTCCTTGCAATATGCTTGTAGAACAAGGACCAACATGAGACACTCCCAGCTATTATTTCTGTCCCTCTGCACTGAGTAATGATTTCTTAATGAACAGAGCAGGGAGATAATGTTAAAAAAAGAACATAATTAATTCAAACTGATATGTACATTAGAAAAAAAACATTGGTTTTCTATTGATAATCCGACCATGAAAATGGATTTCTGAAAAAAAAATAGAATTTAAAAAAAGCTTTTATAACTAATTGAGACCTTGGCAAAACATCATATCAGATTAAAAACCATAAACAACTGGTCCACACAAAATTACCTCACCTGTTATGCAGAAAGGTGAAAAACTGAAATGATAAAATAGTAAGTATACTGTTACAAAATTACAAACGTATGTTTATATTCTCAGAGTTAAATTAAATGGTCACTGTCATCTTAATAAAAAGACTGGAGTTGACTTAACACAAACTATTTATCAAATAATCTTTTTTTTCAGAAATAGGACACCCTTAAACTTAGTGTAAGCCTCTAAGTGTGGGTTTGGCAACCAAGTGTAGTGGATAAAGAAGAAAAATGATTAAAAATACACCTACTAACATTCATAATAACTTTCCTGATACAAATTCTTTAAGACAATAGTGTGATAATATATGAAATACTTCAAAAAAACTAAAAAAGATTTCTTAAATAAACAGTTTTATCATTTGACGTGCAATCTTATTAAATACACAGCTCGCAGTTGTCCCTCTAACTACTTCTTCATCTCCATAAACATAAGCACAGAACTAACTCTGCTGTTCCCATCCAAATAAGTACAAAGGCTCCTGTTACCTCTGTGGTCATGTCTATACCAGTACTCAGTTTACCATGCTCAGTTTTAGAACTCCCATATGTGCTTTCAAATTCATCCAAACCCTTCTCCAGCTCTGTCACTGTAATGTCCTCCATAACTCTATTCCTACTAGCTATCTTTGTTGCTCTGTTTCTGACCATGTTTCATTAATGGTGCATTTTGAATTAATTAAATTATGGAATTTATATCCTAAACTTCTCCAACCTCACTGGGATTCTGCTTAATCTTTTTGACAACTCTTTGGTCAAGTATTGAAATACATTTTTATATGATTTGGTGTCAAATTCTATCTGATAATCTATGAAGTACCAAGGGATAATTTACTATATCAAAAATGTTATGTAAATGAAAATTGGTGCTTTTCATTAGACAATAAGCTATTCTGTTCAGAATTATAATTATTTAGTGTGTATTAGGAGAAAAATCAAAGACTTAACAACATAGAATCTATGGCCAGAAAGCCACAGACTGCCCCTACTTCCTCGCAAGTTCAGCAAGTCCCCAATTTTTATCAATATACGATAGAATGTATCCTAACCAGATGCACCAAGGTTTTGTATGACAACTGCTTTGTCTAAAATAGCAAGGAATTGTGGAGAGCTCAGTACATCATGAAAACCAACCTCCCCTTCATTGACTCTGCACTTCCTACTGCCTCAGGAACACCAACAAAATCAAAGACCCCTCACATCCTGGTCATTCTCTCCTCTCCTCTCTCCTCTTCCACCAGGCAGAGGAATGAAATCACACATCACATGGATTGAATACAGTTTCTATCTAATCTGCTGTTATAAGAACCTTGATCTGATCTCAAGTATGATAAAGATGAACCTTGATTCCTCAATTGACCATTACATGGCCCATACATCTTAATTTTCTACCTGCACCACAAAGTTGCTCTAACTGCATTCCGTTATTGCTAATCCTTTTATACGGCCTCAATGTATTTATGTTTTGGAATGATTTGTATGGGTAACATGCAAAGCAAAGTTTTAAATTGTATCTTGGTATATATGACAATAATATATTAATTACCAAAGATCAATCACCTGTTATCATTGGTTAGTTCCCTGCATCGGCACAATAACATAATCAAACAGATATTATTAGTCATTAGCTTTCAGCGGTTGGCACCAAGATCTACATTATGGCCAAAAGTTATTTACTTTCGGTATCATCATGATATGTATTCATACCTTGAAAAACATACTTATATGTCAAATATTGATCAAAATGGTTTTACATTTCTTGAGAATACTAAGCAGGAAATAAGTTTAACAAAGTTCACGACATATGTTGATAATAATAAACCTGATTCTGAGTTTGTGAATCATAGTTCAATATTAATCATTTAAAAATCTATAAATTTCACATGCTCACTCAAGAGTTTCATCTGAATTTATTTGCAGGTCTTTCTCAATGCTACACTCGATATTCTCCTCCACCTTTGGTTTCAAGTTAATGATCACCTCAATGTGCTTTGTGAGTTGTACAGTGCTGTCTGTTGCTATTGATTCTTCATCATCTTTTTCATTATCAGTATTGGGTATTTCTGAAGCCTCCAACTTTGTCAGGTCCTGCACTTCTACTTCCAAGGGTTCTGAGTTGTCTATTTTAAAACTTCCTGGAATGTTGCTTTCATATGAATCAGGCTGTTCACCTTTCATCCTGTCTGTATATAGTCCATTTCTCTCCGAATGGGGTGAAGTCCTTGTCCCAGAGTTGAAGATAGAACATACTTTTAACGAATGTGAAGAATGGCCTGATAGGACACATAAATGTTGCATTAATTGTCTTATTGTTAATATAGCAAAAGATTTGAGTAGAATCCAGTGTTAATTCTATAATACCTGGTGGATAACTAGACTCAAAAACAGGAGGAAAATGTCAATGTGTTTGATGATTGGACACGGTATCAAAGGTTACGGGGAGAAGGCTAGGAAGCAGGGCTAAGGTGGGGGGGTGGGTGGAATAAAGGATCAGCCATGATAGAAGGGCAGAGCAAACTCGATAGGCCAAATGGCTAATACTGCTCCTATATCTTATGGCTTTATGTTCATATTGTCCTGTCTTTGCCATGCATTCTCAAAAAGTACAGCTGGGAAGATAGCATCATTTTCATTTTGGGTCCAACACAGTAAAGCAGACAATGAGACAACAAACTGTCTGAGGCTTTTGTGATTTTCAGGGCCCAGAGGCAGACATTCCCTCTATATGGATCTTTAGTTAGTGGCAAAAGTAAGACATAGTATATGATTTATTACTATATTCTGTTAACAAAATTCCAAATATTTATTGAGATTAACAAGGTCAGTCAGTCCATTAAATTTCACTCTGTATTAAAATTAACTTATTGTAAACACAAGAGATTGAGGAACTCATCAGATCAGCCTCTATGGAAATGAATAACCAGTCAACATTTCAAGCTGAAACCCTTCATCAGGACTGGAAAGAAACAGGGAAGATGCCAGAATAAGAAGATGGGAAAGGGGAAAAAGGGCAAGCTAGAAGTTGATAGGTGAATTATTAGCGGATGGGAGAAATTGGTGTTCATGCCATCATTTGGAATACGAGATGTTGATCCTCCAACCTGAGAGCAGCCTCATTATGACAGAAGAAGAGGCCATGGACTGAACAGGAATGGGGATAGGAAACAAAATGGTTGGCCACTGGGAAATCCTGCTTTTTGCAGATGGAGAGGAGGTGCTTGACAAAGCAATCCTCCAATCTACAACAGGTCTCACCAATGCATAGGAGGCTGCATCAGAGCACTGGATAAAGTGAGGGTCTCCGAAAATTCGCAAGAGAAGTGTTGTCTCACCTGGAAGGACTGTTTGGAGGAGGTGAATGGGCAGGTATTGCACATCTGCTGCTTGCAGGCGTAAGTGCCGGGACAGTGATTAGTGGGGAGGGACAAATGCACAAGAGAGTCTTGGAGGGAGCATTTCCTGTGGAAAGCAGGGAGTGGTGAGTGGGGAGGTTCAGATGTGCTTGGTGGTAATGGTGATTGAAGGTGACAGAATTTGTGGAGAATAATGTGTTGGATGTGGAAGCTCATTGGCTGGTAGGTGAGGACCACTGTTAAGGTGGTGGTAAGATGAGATGAGCATGGATGTCCGGGAAATAGAGAAGATACAGGAGAGGGCAGCATCAATTGTGGAGGAAGGGAAACCCTGGTCTTTGAAGAAGGAGGGCACCTCTGATGTCCCAGAAAGGAAAGCTTCATCCTGGGAACAGAGGCCAAGGAACTGAGAAAAGGGAATGGCATTTTTACAGCAGACGGGGTGGGAAGAAGAATAGTAAAAAAAAGCTGTGGGATTCAGTAGCTTTACAAAAAAATAATGGTGGACAGTTTGTCTCCAGAGATGGAGACAGATTGAGAAAGGGGAGGAAGGTGTCAGAAATGGACCAAGTGAATTTTAGGGCATGGTGGAAGTTGGAGGCAAAGTTGATGAAATTGACAGCCTCAGCATGGGTGCATGAAGCAGCACCAATGCAGTCATCAATGTAACACAGAAAGAGTTGGGGAGCATTACCAGGGAAGGCTTGGAACATGTAGCCAGTGAAAAGGCAGGCATAGTTGGGATCTATGCTAAACCTCAGGCTTGGAGAAAGTGATGAGGTTGACAACCAGTTCTGCTAAATGGAGAAGGGTGGTGTTGGAGGGGGACTGGTTTGGTCTGTTGTCAAGAAAGAAGTGGAGAGCTTTAAAGCCTTCTTGATGGAGAATAGAAATGTATAGGGATTAAAAATCCACGGTAAAAATGAGGACCAGGGAATTGAAAGTTGTTGAGGAGAGTGAGAGCATGCAAAGTGTTGGTGGATGTAGGTCAGAAGGATTGAACCAAAGGGGATAAAATGGTGTTGAGGTATGCAGACATGAGTTCAGTGAGGCAGAAGCAATGGGCCTACCCAGACAGTCAGGTTTGTGTATCTTGGTTGGAGATTGAAACAAGCAGTGCGAGGTAAGGGAACTATGAGGTTGTTAACTTAGTGTTCATTTACTTTGCCCACTATAATGTATAGCTGGCTGCTCATGAAATTTAATTTGCAGTTCAAACTGATGAGACAGAAACAATGAAAAATACATTTATTTTTGAATACTGGATTTTTAAATATTATTGGAATGCTAATGACAAGAAATGCAAATTGAGCGAGTTAGAACCAGTGGCAGCAGGCCCTCTAGTGGCATAGAGAGGAAGTCCTGCCCCAAAATTGTCCTGAAAGCTTTGACAACTGTGGACTTTTTAAAGCATATTTTAAGTATCTCTGACATTCAAAGACATTTAAAAACTGTTAAGATTGAAGGTAATATTACAAGCATTATTTTGTAAACACATAAATAATTAGAAACTTAAGTGAGATAATCATGAAAAATGTAACCTACCTTCCCTTTGACCCCTAATCTTCTGAAGATTTGATTGATTTTGTTTTTCCGAAGTAAAGCTGTTTACTTTGTTGCGTCCTAAGGGATATTAAGCAAGTATAATGAAAAGAGGTAAGCAATTATATTCCATCACAGGAAACCCCTGTATGATAGCACACTTAGTTTGTATTCAATAAAAGATTGTGGAAACAATGAAAAATGAACAATAAAATTATGCTCAATGTTTTAAATGGGCTTTCTCATTATTTAGTTTAAATTTCTACTGAATTATGTAATTTTCTAATCATTCCTTGAGGGGCTCCATTGACATTTGTATTCGAGTGCATTAATGTCTGTGAGTTTCTGAGTTGTTTGAAATTCAAATGATACTAAGTTCCTCCATCCAATGAGTGACTTCAGCAGATTCTGCTGCAGACAGAACCACACACCAGAGAACTGATAATGTGGAATAAATTGGCATTCTCACTCAAAGTTATACAATGAGGGAGTGGAAAATCTCAGGGTTATCTGTAATGAGGTTCCAATTGCAACACAGCTATACAAAGCCCTGATTAGTTTAAATCTGAAGTGTACCACAGGCAATTCTGAGCTCCATACCTCAAGTAAAATATAATACTAGCCTTGGAAAATGATATTTCACCAAAACCAGCACCTTAACTTAGGAACATTTAATATGGCTGTTCAATGAATGAATAAAGGATCTGCAAAGTTCATTGAGGAAATATTTTTTGCTTAATTAGATTATTTACTAGTGGCAATGAGAACTGTTTATATTTATTATCAAGCTTTATGAAGGTTCATAAATCCTCCACTTTGGAATTTGCAGTTCATCACTAACCCTGTTGGAACATAGCTGCCCAATTCATGTACCCATGGAAATCTAACTTGATCACTTGCTCTATTCCAAGATTATATTGTCCTCTCATAAATAACTGGACTAGATCTTGAGCTGGCATTCTCATATTTAATTGTTGTGCCTTTCCCTTTACTGACTTTGTGCAAAGTGATCACCATGATCTTGACCTGAACTTTCAGCATCAAACTAGTTCCACTAGTTATGTGAACTCTGAGCTGGGGCACACTCAGGAGTCAGAGTTGAAAGGAAGGGGGTTGGGGTGGTAAGAGCATTTGGCGGGGAGAGGAGGGGAGTCCTAGTGAGATGAACGGTTCTGACTGACTGACTGTGGAAGCCCACATTCTAATTTCAAGCACTATTATCTGTCAAAGTGAATAACTTAAAAATTGCCTGTATAACTACATTAATAAAGCTGTCAATAACCTTCAGGTGGATTTATTGTTTTAATGTTAGCAGCTATTTCAGGGTTACAAAGACAAAAAATACTGAAGTATCCACAGGAAAGAAATTATAATTCCAAAACATTTTGCGCTACAGTAATCACAATTAATCTAATCATAGATTAAAAATTCAAAACTGGTAATAGTAATCTAGAGTTTACAATATTTGGGATAGTTTCTTAAAATAATATATTTAGTAACCAGCCAGGAAATTATGTTACATCAGTTTTGTGGAATAAAATGGATTTTTAAAAATATGATGCTTTAGTGAAGGATCTAATGCAGTGATCATAACATAACAAAATTTCACATTCCATATGAGAGGGACAAATTTGGGTTTGTAAGCTGATGTAATAACATTATAAAAGTTAACAAGGCAGTATTGGCTGAAAGGTAAAACAACAGATAAGCAGAGGTGGACATATAAGGAAATGCACTGGATTATAATTCTTAACAAATTTATTTTTGATTGAAAATAAATATTCTGGTAAAGATAATCAATTCATGGCTAATTAAAGCAGTCAAGGGTTGTGCCAAATGGAAAGAGAATGCTACAGAATATAAGCAAAAGCAGGACTCGGCTATTTTGCACCTTATAACTACTCTTCATTTAATTTAGATCATGACCGATCTTTCAGCACATTGAAACCATGGATGAACTCCATATTGCCTTTTTTACTTTCTTTAGTTGATTTCATTTAAACATTGATGGTAGACAAGACTAGAAAATAGCAATGATGAAACAGAGAAAAATAGAAAAAATCAAAAGTAAATAGACAAAATCTATAAAAAAAACAAATATTAATTCTTCTATAATTATTTGAGAATGAAGAATGTACAAAGTAGATATAGTGACTATTGGTCCACAACAGAGCATGTTTGAACAAATACTTAACATGTGGGGTCTTACAGAAGATATGAAAACCATGCCATAACAGTAGAAATTAAGAGGGCCAACGAATGGAAGAAACTTAATACAGGTAATATCAGTACTGCTGAAGTTCTAGGTAAACTAAAGGAACCAGAAGTTGACAAGTACCCACTTTCCTTGCTGTTACCATCAGGTAGGAGGTATAAAGGCCTGAGGGCACACGCTCAGCGATTCAGGAATCTGCCATCTGATTCTCAAATGGACTTTGAACCCCTGAACACTACCTCACTGTCTTAATATATATTATTTCTGGTTTTGCATGCTTTTTAATCTATTCAAAATACGTATACTGTAATTGATTTACTTATTAATTATTAGTTTTTTCTTCTTCTATATTATGTATTGCATTGAACTGCTGTTGCTAAGTTAAAAAGTTTCACAACACATACCAGTGATAATAAACCCAATTCTGATTCTGACACGCAAGTTAGGACTCCCAAGTCCCTTTGCACCTCTGATTTCTGAATTTGCTCAAAATTGCAAAATATTCTACAGCTTTATTCCTTCTACCAAAGTGCAAGAGCATTTACTTCCCTACACTATAACACATCCGCCATTCCTTTAACCATTCATCTAATCTATCCAAGTCCTTCAGCTGACTCCATTTTCCTTAATACTGCCTTCCCACAACTCTGTAACAAATCCATAGCTTTAATAACCTTTATGCTGATGTGCATGAATCTTCACATACTGTATTGTTATAATCTCTATTTCAGTGAAGGGAAAGCGTTCTTGCAAGGGATACTGTAGGGAAGGGATTTCTGTTGAAGGCTGCAAAGTACTTTGGTCATCTCCCATATTGATGGGTCTATGCACGATTCAAGAAAATATCTCCTTAGATGAATGTAACTGCATGGCTAATAACAAATCTGTGAACAGATGTCAACAGTTAAATCCTTAGGACATATTAATGTCTGCAGGTCTTGATGCACCAGAAAAAAAAATGTTCTTTTAAAACCATTATTTGCTATTTAACTTGGTGGTCTGCAATAAGAAAATACATTTAACAAAAAAAAATCTTACCCCTAAAACCAATCCAGTCCAGGAAATTGAACACTGAACATAAAAAGAAAATTCGAAATGGGTAACAGACAGAACTCCTAGGTGAGCCTTATTAATGGGCTTAGGACCTTCAGTGAAAGGATTCACATAAAAAGAGTACATAAATATAAAACATTCTACACAAACAGGTGGGTCTATGTGTGTATTGTATGCATGGTAAGAAAGTAATTCTAATTAATGAGCAGGTGAAAGTTTCATACACACTGAGTTGCTCCTTCAAAGTGTCATCCTTCAGCTTTGTGCTCTAGAACCTCCACATTGACAAAACTCATTACCTTCCCCTAGCTAACAGTCTCCATGACTGTGCTATTTTGTTTCTCATTTCTCTATGGATGCTATAGGGAAGTCCTTCAAGCAAAGTTCAAAACAAAATTTAATATCAGAGTACATACATGTCACCAGATACAACCCTATGAGTCTTTTTCTTAGGGCGCATTTCGCAAATCTATAGAACAGTAACTGTAAACAGTATCAAAGGACAAGAAACAGTGCAAATGCAAATATAAATAAATAACAGTAATAAAAGCATGAATTAACAAGATAAGGAGTCCTTAAAGAGAGACCATTGGTTATGGTAATACTAGAACAAGTGTAGTCATCCCCTTTTATTCAAGAGCCTGATGGTTGAGGGGTAGTAACTGTTTTTGAACCTGGTGGAATTTATACCTTCTACCTGATGGCAGCAGCGAGGAAAGACCATGGTCTGGGTGGTGAGGATCTTCGATAATGGATGCTGCTTTTCTATGGCATCGTTTCATGTAGATGTGCTCAATGGTTGGGAGAGTTTTACCCATGATGTACTGGGCTGAATCCACTACCTTTTGTAGAATTTTCTGCTCAAAGGCTCTGGTAGTCCCCTACCAGGCCATAGTGCAGCCCAACAGCACACCTTCCACCATTTCCAAGATTATTGATGACATGCCTAATCTCTGCAGACTCCTGAGGAAGCAGCAGTGTGCTCGTGCTTTCTTTGCAATTATATTTAAATGATGGGTCCAGGACAGGTCTTCTGAGATAGTAACACCCAGGATTTTAAAGTTACTGATGCTCTCCAATGATTACTAGCTCATGGATCTGTGGTTTCCCTCTCTGGTGTCTACCAATCAGTTCCTTGGTCTTATTGACATTGAATGTTATTACACCACTCAATCAAATTTTCAGTCTTCTTCCTGTATGCCAATTCATCACTGCCTTTGATACAGCCCATAACAACGGTGTCATCAGCGAAGTTGTATATGGTGTTGGAGCTGTACTTAACCACAGTCATGGGTGTAAAGCGAGTAGAGCAGGGTCTAAGCACACATCCCTGTGGTGCTCCTGTGCTGACAGAGATTGTGGAGGAGATGTTTTTGCCAATCCGAACAAGTGAAGAAATCCAGGACCCAATTGCACAAGGGGTATTGTGGCCAGGTCTTGGAGTTTACTGATTAGTTTTGAGGGTATGATGGTATGAAATGCTGAGCTGTAATTGATAAAGAGTATCCTGATGTATGTATCTTTGCTGTCCAGATGTTCCAGGGTTGTGTGAAGAGCCAATGAGATGGCATCTGCTGTAGACCTGTTGCTTCAGTATCCAAGTTGCCAGACAGGAGCTGACATGCTTCAGCACCAGCCTCTCAAATCACTTCATCACTGTGGATGTAAACGCCACTGGGCAATAGTCATTGAGACAAATTATCACACTTCTCTTGGGCGCCGTTATGACCTGATTGAAACAGGTGGGTGCCACACATTGCTGATGCGAGAGATTGAAGATACACACCAGCCAGTTGGTCAGCACAGGGGACATGCCTGGGGAGATGTCAGACTTTGTAATCATTTTTCAATTCTTTGGCTAAAATTGTTCTCCTCTGACAGCCCCAAAGGAATTTCAAGGTCATCTCCAAGATATGGGATTTATTCTTCTGAAACTGATGCTTTATGAAATAATTCCAATGTTAAATAATGATGCTTCTGATAAAACTGCTGGTGATACTGCAATTAAATATGAAATAAAGCTGGGGCATTGGGGATGCAAACGGACCTGCAGAGGTCGGTAAGCCAACAAACACAACTTTGTCAATAAAGGAAATTAAAAATAATTGATTAAGCCATTTAGCAGCTTTCATTTTTTTTGGTCTTAATTGAACTGCACAAATAATGAGGCAAAGAAATATAAAGGAGAGGTAACCAGCTCTCCACCTCCCCTGTATTTCTGCAGTTCGCTTCCTAGCTGTGAGCCATGGTGGGAAGTGAATCAATCCAGAAATAGTACATAATTTTAATAATTGAAGCTTGTAAAATCCCTGGATTTAGTTGACAGCCGCATCTTTTAAATAATGTACGCATTTCTGATTAGTGTTTCAAGTCAATGTTATAGCTATTGAAGAGATGACACAGTATCCGCGTATAATTCACAATGACCTTTCTTTGTGTATGGGTTTCAACCAGTCACTGTCGGTGTAACCTGGGCTTGCAGGTGTGCTCCCGGTGGTACTATTGTTGCAGTGGTGACTCATCTGAATACATATCACAGTGAATTAAATGGCAGTAGTCTCCAGCTGTTTCTCTCAGAAAGTGCACTTAAAATGTTAATAAGGCAGGTGCTTACCCTTTATTTCAGGGTGAGTGTTCAAGAATGATTAGAAATTGAATGATTTGAGACCTGTGCGAAGTCGATTGCTGGATAAACAGCTAGGAAATATTGCAGCTGCCAGTTCTGTCTATTCAACTGAAAAGGAGTTTTATAAATATTTTTAACTATCACAATGTTCCCAATTAACATTACTTCATCTGTTTAACAAATTTTCACTTTAGTTTCTCAAATAGATGTTGTTGTTTATCCTCAAAATTCACCCAAGCAGAAAGGATTTCAGGCCGATAAAACACAGAAGCCAGGAACAGCCCTATCAATAATCTTCCATTATTGCTGGTTCCAATGATTGCATGCTACAGCAGATGCATGCAAAGATCCTAGTAATAAGCAAGGCTATCTGTACACAGTGTGGAGGACAGCTTTTAGATCAGTAATAGTAAGGGAGTAGAAGACAGGAGTCCTTTGTACCTGCCTGGAATTTGCTGTGCAGAGGCAGAAAAAGTAGCCACCACCAGACATTCTATGGCTGTGCTTGCGGGAGTTGGATATGGAGGCTGGTGGTAGAGCAGTGTATTTAAAAATTGCAAGCTAAACTGTTGCTACTGTTCTCTTTCTTACTCCCTTCTCCTCTAATACACCACCATTCCTCTCTCCCTTCCATCTGGTGACACATTAGGTTTTTCACTGAACTTGACTGCTTTTAATACAATTAGTATAGGGTTAGGCCAGTCAGCGGGTGAATGAGTAGTCTTTGGGGTACTGCAAGTCTGTGTCTTTACTGTTGCTTTGCTGCACGCTTGAGTGCTCAGTGGAGGGTGCCGATGATTTTTGCTGGTGGGGGAAGAGGAGGGTCGATGTCTTGCTGCTGCTTGTGTGGGGTGGGGGAAGCAGTGGGGGGCTCTGGGGTTCCAACAATTAACTTCCATTCAGTCTTTGGGGCACTCCTCTGTTTTTGTGGATATTTGTAAAGAAAAAGAATTTCAGGATGTATATTATATAGATTTCTCTGACAGTAAATGAACCTATTGAGGAGAAGAGAATTATGGGGAAGTGGTGAGAAGCAAGTAAGATTGGTAGAGGTAAGAGGTGGGAGAGATGAATTGACTCTATTTTTACTCCCAGAATCCCCACTTCTATCTGTTCCAGGGTCTAGCAGTAAAATAGCCATTGATATTATGCCCAAATAATCAGATACCCACTTATTGAATTCAGTAAGGCATGGGCAAGATGTAGTGCATCATTAATCAATTTGCAAACAAATCAATTGCACAAAGTTAGATTCAGCTGAACAACTGCAGAATCCTGTTACTGAACTACCTCCACCTACAGAACACCAAATTGCATAGAATTCTAGCTGAAAGTATTGTTCCTGGCTTTGTGTTTTTTTTAAAATCAGTGCTCTGATATTAAATCTATACATATATTCTATTCTAATACTAACACAACTGTGGAATCCTATGAGAATAAACAAATGTAATCTTTACTTAGTTGTTAGGAAACTGGTGAGAACCCAGCAACAACAGAATGAATGCCTGGAATTTATCGATGATCATTTAACTCCTCAAATAAGTTCTTAATGCACTGGCTTACTTCCAAAAAAATGCAGCAACATATATTACTGTGTCTAATAAACCTAAAAAATATGCTGTACATTCCATTGAGTACCATTCCCTGTATCCCTTAAAGTAAGCTCTTTGGATATGCTACAACAGTGTCCTTTCAATTAGTAAAATCTCAAAGCAAGACTGCCTAATTCTATCATAAATAATTTTTCATTTTATCTATGTGGGATCCTTCACACCTCAAATTGCCAATGAACTATTTCTGACCTGGGGTACCAGGCGTAACGTAGGAAGTGTATCAGCCATTTTGCAGACAGTAAACTCCCACAATGAGCAATTATTCATTATCCAGGATATATGTGAGACCTCACAGATAATATGCTACTTTCTTTCAAAATAGTTCCATGGTACCATTTGCATGCATCTGAGAAAATAGACAAGATGGCAGTTCATCATCCTATTTGAAAGACTGCATCTTCAATAGTAATAGACTAAAGTAGCTGCTTGGATTCTGTGCTCTTTGGAATTATGCTAATCTGTTGATGTCAAGAATTTGCCCTTCACCAAAAGTAGGATCAATTGAATGGCTCTTCGAAAGACCTGATGGGAAAAGTTGCTGTTTTGTTATTCTTAAATCTGCATCAACCACCTTGGGTGCATAAATGCATATTCTTGATTGCTTTCTAGGTCACTTGATACTGAGCCAGCTTAGACTTAGGAGACACAACAGACGACTGTTCACCACTGACAGTTCATTGGCAGCAATACACTGAAGACTAAATTTCAAACTGAACATTGGCTTCCATCAACAGGATTGGTCAGGCTGGCTGACCAAGAATTAGACTCTACTTTCAGAGCAGACAAAATCAGGGAGAGATTCAGGCCCAGCAAGCACGTGCCACCCAATTACACCCATGTAGTCAATTAATTTGTGAACGTGCACATCATTGAAATGTGTGAGGAAACCAGAGCACCAGGAGGAAACCAACACAGTCATAAGCAGAGAACATAAAATCTGCTTACAGACAACAGCGGCATTAAACCTGGGTCACCGGCATTGCTCAACACTAATGGGTTAATTTACATCTTTATTTATGTGATTGTGTTCAAAAGGTTATTCCAATTTGATTGAGTGACATTAATCTATATCTTAGTTTAACAACACTGGACTAAGTTAGTGCTGAATCAAACTCAAGTATATCTATTGTTAGCCACTGGTAAAATAATTGTGCATAAGAGCATCGCAGTAAGATTGATTGGTCCTTTTTGCATTCTTACTTTCAGATTTCTGCGGTTCATGCCCTTCGTAATATCTGGTTACTTTTTTTACTGTTTGCATGACTCATTCTTTTTTGACACATTGGGTGTTTCCTCCCACATTTCAAAGATAATAAATTTACTTTGAACTTTGACAATTTGGCAGTGGAGATCAGCAGCCATGCAAAGGCATGTGAAACACATGATCTTGGCTCAGGCTGTATGACACATTCACTTGAAAGGGAGTTTTTTTTTTGTTTATGTGGGTTTAGTTTAATGTCTTGAATTAATTTAACTTAATTGAAGTGTACTTAGCTGATATTTTATTTTAAAGCGTCATAATTGTTCATTTCATTTCTAATGGCTTTTTCATTACTTGCATTGATAAAACCTTTGATGCAGGACAAGGCTGGGAGTGGGGCTATGCCATCTGTTAAACAGATCTAATGGAGTTTCAGAAACAGCACTTCCTCTACTCTACCCATGCCATTAATTAAGACCCCATTGTCACTCACCAACTCACTGCACAGCTCCACAACCATCTGGCCCAGCAGATTTGGAAAACATCAGTTCTGGGGAATGGGAAATGCAGGTACAATTGCAGGCAACAAGCCCCACTCAAGAAAATCTCAGTCATCACCTCTACACATCATATCCATGAACCGCCTTTGCTCTCTTTTATTTCCCTCAGCGTACACACAGTTTGGTAGAAAATCTTCTCCGTTCATACCAGGTGCAAATAGACTTCCTATGTTGTTTCTAGAAGGAATTGAAGTTTGCTTGAATCCCTGTTATTTGTCTGATGATGATATTTTGTGTGGCATTTTATTGTCATTCCTAGTGCTCTTCCAGATTCTTATTTCATTTGTAACTAAATTGTTTTTACATAGTGAGGGAAGGCCCAGGTCAGACATTGATAGCAAAGTGCATGCCCAACACTTTTCTTGGTGCTTATTGTTTGGTGCCATTTGGATTATTGGTTAGCTTTAACTTTGTGTCTCTGACTTGCTGAGCCATTACTGCTTTTCCTCAAAGTGATGCCATGGGTTCTGCTGTGTATTTAATATTTATAATATTACTCAAATTCTACTGAAATATTAAATACACAACACTACTCCCTGTGTAGCTAGAAACTCCAAATCAATATAAAATGCATCTTAACTTACATACAGTACACTATATAATACAACTACTATATAGACATCCACAGCTTAGTCAATTTTACATTCTCCCATTCAGGCCTAAAGATATAATCTTCGTGAAAAATGTCTTACTCTTGTGAGATTATGTCTTTCCTGGCAAGGGGGAGGGGGGGTCACTCTGCTCGGCAGGGGAGACTTGTGGCTGTGAAACAATCTCAGGTTCTGGGGCCTCCTCCATGGTGCTTGTAGGAGTTGATCTGGCAGGAAGTGGTTCCGACAGTCTGGACATATTCCTTCTGGAGATGTTGGCATCTCAAACAGTGCATGGCAAGCTTCAGTGGATGTGGATCATAATATGTGAGTACATCACCATTTCTTTTCCCTTTTGGAAAGCCATCACCCACTGCTTTGTCCATTGCCATTTGTTCCTGATACGTAATAATGAGTTCAAGGGGTGGAGTATAGTAGCTAGGAACGTGTTACAGTAATTGACAAATCCTAAAAAGAACCACAAGTATGACACAACTTTTGGCCTTGGGGCATCAACCACTGCTTGATTTTTCACAGCACACCTGTGTAATCCTTGTGCATCAATAGTGTGACCAGAGTAAGTGATGCTTGGCTTAAATAATTTACATTTGTTGCATCATGCTCTGGCACCATAATCTGCTAACTTTTTTAACAATGTCTTCAGATTTTGGCCATGTTCCTTGTCATCCTCATAGATAACAATGACGTATTCCAGGGAGTACTGAGTGCCTGAAGAGCTTTGGAGCACCTGGTCCATAGCGTTCTGCTAGTGTGCAGCAGAATATCCAAAATCTAAGCCTATTAGAGTGATAAAGCCCTTTGTGAGGGTTTATGGTAAGAAATACTTTGGTCTCTTCTTCCATCTCCTTCTGTAGGTAGGCCTCAGCTGTCGACTTTACTGAAGTGTTTTCCTCCAGAAAGGTTTGTAAAGATATCCGCTCTGCTGGGCAGAGGGTATCAATCTACTTTCGGTATAGGTTGGTGGTTACCCTAAAATCATGACAGATGCATTCTTTTTGTCTTCTGGGACCACTGGCGTTGCCCATGGGCTACACTCAACCTTGGAAAGAATTCCTTCAGCCTCTGTGCGATCTAACTCAGTGGCTCCCTTTATCATGTATGGTATAAGGAACCCAACAGGCTTTATAAAACTTGGGAGTGGCATTTTCATTTAACACTATTTTATGTTTAACCCTTGATATGTTTGAGTTTTCCAATTCCATCCTTAAACACTGCTGTGGCAACATCCAGTACCTTTCTTCATTCACTTTCAGTTGACTATATTACGGGGGATGCAAGATGCAAATGGTGGATGGATTTCCTATCAAGTTATAGTTGCCCCAGCTAATCACTGCCCCACAATGCTGGCCCTCCTGTTTACCACATACAAGCCCAATGGGTCTTGCTGGTTTTTATACTTCAATGATATGAGTGTCATTCCCAAAGGAGTTATCTTTTCTACAGTATATGTTCTTCGTTGGATATCTGCAGTCTTCAGTTCAATTACTTCGAAAAGCTGTTTAAATTAATTTCATGGAATGACTGAAACAGCTGAGCCAGTATACAATTCCATTTTTATTCATTTGCCATTTACTTTTGTTCTTTTGTTCGTTTTCACATTGTAAATCTCAAGGCTACTCAGTCCTGTGTCACTCTCATTATGATCAGATTTTTCATCAACAGCATGCAGAATAGTGCTCTTTTTGAAACTGCAACTATACTTTTTATCTATATCTCTTTCCTATGCAGTCCATTTATGTTAGTCTGCCTAACATGTTCTTTGTTGCATTTTCTTCAAGTTTTGCCTTTAATCCTGCATTGGCTTAGTGTATGTGAGCCTCTGTAACACAATTTTTTTTGGCCAGGCCAATTTGTGCTTAGACATTGTAATTTTGTTTACCCTCAATTTCATTCCTGACTACAACTTAATTATGGCTCTGTATGCTGTTTCCATTGATACAGCAACTTCAACTGCTCTTTTAACTGTGAGTTATACTTCATCTAATAGCCATTTTCAAATGCTTTCTTGTAAGATTCCACAAACTAAACAGTCTCTCATTGCATCATTAAACCCATTACTGAACTGACAATGTTCAATCTCTTCAATTCAGCCACGTTCCCCTTCCTTTTGATTCTAGTTATGAAACCTACAATCAACAATACTTACAGTTCTAAACATTCCCATATTACTTTCATGATAGCAGCAAAGCTCATTTCCGCTGGTTTGGTTAAATCAGTTAAACATCTAAGCAAACTGTATTCCTTAAGCCCACTGCACTCAGAAAAACTTGCACTTGCTTCTCATTGGCTATTTCATTTGCTTCAAAATACAGCTCAACTATAGCTGAGCTAGTTATCCATTGTGCAATCGAACATGCCTATCTATCTGATGTAGCCAGCCATTTCTGCTTTTTAAAAATTTCTTTATGATTATTATCACTTGGCATTCACTGTTTATGAACCCATGAACTCATCTGTTTTCTGCCTTTTTAAAACAAGAAGGTCAAAACTTCTTGACCATTTCTCTCTTGTGAAGAAAGCATGCTACATATTTTTAAAAATTTGAACATCTCACTGCCCTTCAACAGGTAGATAGTTGTTTCAGGCTTGTTTAAAACGTCCTCATCGCCACTGTTTCGTTGTGTAACTCCAAAACACAAGGACAAATTGATAGCAAAACACAGAGCAGGGAAAGCAAGTCTAACTTTGTTTTTACTTTAAGGGAGGTGCATACATATGACGTGGCGATGTGGTGATGTATACCATTAACCTACTATTACGTATAATCTGTAATCAATTATTTAAATGAACAAGAATGTTTAATCAAACAATATATATTCAACATTACTCAAACACTACTGAAATATTAAATACACAACACTTCTAATAACACAAAAGGAGGCCATTCAGTCCACTGTGTTCATGCCAAATCCCAGTGGTGCAAAATCATTAGTCCTATTCCCTTGCTCCTTTCACTTCCGATATTCCTGTAAATTATTCTCTGTCCACTGGTTTGACCATTTCTCCTTTCCTCTAAGTATTATCATACATGGGTAATTTACAGTGGCTAATTAAGGCACATCTTTAGGATGTTGGCCTAAAACTGGAAAATCCAGGAAACTGAAGCATTCACATGGAGAATGTGCAAACTCTGCATTGACACTATCCATGTTCTGGATCAAACTTGGGCACCTGGAGCCAAGAGCTGGGTCATTTAGACAAAGTTCAGTTTGGTGAATTCCCCCCTGGGATAGAGATGCCTTTTCTGTCACCCTCATGTTTGATTAAGTGATTTTATCAATTCCAAAACTGAATATCTTTGGTTGACTTTAATTACTTGTGTGTTCTATGCAGGAAATAATATAGAAGTACTATTACAGCCAAATTACCAACCGAAGGTGTTCTCTTTGCTAATGCTTCAGTAAGATAGTTTACCTATTTCGCACTGCTTCTACTGAAGTATTTCCGAAATAACATTTAACAGTCAGTAAGACAAAAGCAATGTGGCTCTTGCCAATGATAAGCCATGGTATTAACTGGGGCTGTAAGAACTTATATTTGTGTAACCAAGCATCTGTTGTAATGGAGCAAAGAGGAAATTAGCATGATACTATTTAATGAATACAGATTATAAATGAAATGAATAATTGTGAACTGTACATTGCACCAAATGAAGCATTATTCTTCCTCCTGTTTACTTTTTAAAGGTATCAACTATTGGTTTTACATTTGTACCCAGAGTCAGTGTATTGGAGGTTGTTAACCCCATTTTACACACCTGCTATTCGAGTGCAGCACAACTGGAGTGCTCAGAATCAGGTTTATTATCACTGAAAAATGCTATAAAATTTGTTGTTTTGTGGCAGCCATGCAATGTATAAAAATAGGTATAAGTTAAAACAAGAAAAATATAATAATAATTACATAGCGCAAAAAGAGAGCAAAATCACCAGGTAGGGTTCATGTTCAGAAATCTGATGGAATAGTGGAGAAGCTGTTCCTAAAATGTTGAGTGTGCGCTTTCAGGCTCCTGTACCTCCTCTCTGATGGGAATAATGGGAAGAGGTCATGTCCAGGATGGTGAAGGTCCTTCACGCTGAATGCCACCTTATTGATGCACCACTTTCTGAAGATGTTCTCCATGGTGGGGATGCTCATACTCGTGATGGAGCTGGATGATTCTACAAACCTCTGCAGCTTTTTCTGATCCTGTGCAGTGTCCCCTCCATACTAGACGGTGACGCAACCAGTGAAAACGCTCTTCACAGTACATCTGTAGAAATTTGCCTAGAGTCTTTGATGACAGACCAATACAAGGTAAAATTCTAAAACAAAATTTAGTCATTGGCGTGTTTCTTCATAATTGCAACAATATGTTGGGCCTGGGATAGATCTTCAGAAATGTTGACACTGAAGGACTTGAAGCTGCTCATCCTTTCCACTGCTGACCTCTTGATGAGATCTGCAGTGTGTCCTCCCAGTTTCCTCTTCCTGAAGTTCATGAGTTGATTCTAGCCACACTTCCTCACTATAGGTGTGTGCGATACTGGGCAATAGTTGTTGAGACAGGCCACCCTGCTCTTCCTGGGAACCGGTATGATTGGTGCCCTTTTGAAGTTCGAGGGAACCTCCAGCTGCAGCAGCAAGAAGCTGAAGATGTCCCTGAAGACTCCAGCAAGTTGGTTGGCACAAATGTTCAATGTCCTGTCAGGTACATCAATAGGGACTGAATCCTTGCAAGGGTTCACCCTCTTGAAAGGTGTTCTGATGTCAGCCTCTGAAACTGATATCGCAGGGTAGCCAGATGCTGCATGGATCTGCACAGGTATACTTTTATTCTCCCTTTTAAGTCAAGTCAAGTCACTTTTTATTGTCATTTTGACCATAAATGCTGGTATAGTACACAGTAAAAACGAGACATTTTTCAGAACCATGGTGCTCCACGAAACAGTACAAAAACTACACTGAATTACGTAAAAACAACACAGAAAAAAAACTACATTAGACTACGGACCTACCCAGGACTGCATAAAGAGACAAAAAACAGTGTAGGCATTACAATAAATAATAAATAAGACAACAGGCACAGTAGAGGGCAGTAAGTTGGTGTCAGTCCAGACTCTGGGTATTGAGGAGTCTGGTGGCTTGGGGGAAGAAACTGTTACACAGTCTGGTCGTGAGAGTCCGAATGCTTTGGTGTCTTTTCCCAGATGGCAGGAGGGAGAAGAGTTTGTATGAGGGGTGCGTGGGGTCCTTCATAATGTTGTTTGCTTTGTGGATGTAGCATGTACTGTAAATGTCCGTGATGGCGGGAAGAGAGACCCCGATGATCTTCTCAGCTGACCTCACTATCTGCTGCAGGGTCTTGCGATCTGAGATGGTGCAATTTCCAAACTAGGCAGTGATGCAGCTGCTCAGGATGCTCTCAATACAATCCCTGCAGAATGTGATGAGGATGGGGGGGTGGAAGAATTTCCTCAGCCTTCGCAGAAAGTAGAGACACTGCTGGGCTTTCTTTGCTATGGAGCTGGTGTTGAGAGACCAGGTGAGATTCTCTGCCAGGTGAACACCAGGAAATTTGGTGCTCTTAACAATCTCTACCGAGGAGCCATCGATGTTCAGCGGGGAGTGGTCACTCTGTGTCCTCCTGAAGTCAACAACCATCTCTTTTGTTTTGTTCACATTAAGAGACAGGTTGTTGACTCTGCACCAGTCCGTTAGCTGCTGCATCTCCTCTCTGTATGCTGACTCGTCGTTCTTGCTAATGAGACCCACCACGGTCATGTCATCGGCGAACTTGATGATGTGGTTCAAGCTGTGTGTTGCAGCACAGTCATGGGTCAGCAGAGTGAGCAGCAGTGGACTGAGCACACAACCCTGGGGGGCCCCCGCGCTCAGTGTGATGGTGTTGGAAATGCTGCCTCCGATCCGGACTGACTGAGGTCTCCCAGTCAGGAAATCTAGTATCCAGTTGCAGGGGGAGGTGTTCAGGCCCAGTAGACTCAGCTTTCCAATCAGTTTCTCAGAGAAATGTTGAATGCTGAACTGTAGTCTATGAATAGCATTCGAATGTACGTGTCGACATAAAGTGGGAATAAAAGGCATTCAGCTCATCTGTGAATGAAGCATCACAACCATTGATGATGTTAGAGTTTGCCTTGAAGGAAGTAATGGCTTGCACACGATTTTGTCATTAATTTCACCAGGGGCACCAAATATAGAAATTGTCACCTTATATTTCAAGCAAGGTTCGATTATGTAATGAAACTACAGTTTTTTCCCTTATTGATGCAAATGAAGTGCATTTTTGACAGTGTAAGTGCATGCAAGTATTGAAGACACTCTGGAGTGGTCGAAAGTTCTGCTGACATTTAAGGTCATGATATAGTATGGCAGTAAGAAAATCAGTAATACATACAATGATTGAGACAGAATAAGGAAATACATGCTCGTTATTCTTGTTGTTGAGATTTCTAACTACAGGAAAAACATCTTTCAGCCTATTTGTCAAAAGAAAGCCAGTGAGACAGAGATAATAACTGATGGCTCCTGCATTTGATTTTCTACTAATTATGTGAATGCCAGCTGCCTAGTAACGAGAGTGAGTGCAGCTCTGGATGAATGTTAAAGTGTAATAATGTGAGTATACAGTAATTCAATCCTGCAAATAAATTGAAGCAAAGCTGCATGATCCTAGCAATAAATACTCTTAATAATATTAATAGAACCTTAAATTTTTACTATTACAGAGTGGGCAAGTTGAATGGCTCAGGTAGATCGGGAAAGGATCAGTAAATAGTTTTATTCTTTGGGATTGACTTTTGAATATATAAAAGAGGAATTCATCTACTTACACCTAAATATCACTCAAATCATTGAGGAATTCTATCAACACAGTCCCATGGGCAGATAAAATACCCGGAGCACACACACAGAAATAAACTTTACAATTGCTGCAAGGCAGTTATATCAGGAAACCATCACCACCTGTCAATGTCACAGTAAAAGGATTATTAAACAAAGATTCACTTTATCTGAAATGCAAAGATAAAAATTATCTGCATGGATCATACCACTATCATTGATCAGTTTTTGTAAATTTGCTCTTTTTTTATATGCTTCTGATTTTTGCTTTCACTTACCCTACCAACAGAATCCCCAATATTCTGCAAGACAGCACATGTGCTGTTCTAATTTTGTTTATTGAAATTAAACTTTAAATTATAGCAGTTTATCCAGTAATCTGTGAAATTTTAACTGCAGTCACTAATTTCCTTCACTTTGATTACTTTTCAGGTGAAAGTTGGCTGAGAATTTGTCACATCTACATTCATGTTTGCAGTCTCCACTCCTTAAATGTTGTTCAAAGCTAGTTTACCAATTTACTCAAAAGTTCTTTTTTTATTCTGTCAAAGATGTGAACTTCATCAGACATATCGGTACTTATTGTCCATCCTTAAGAGGAGACAATTAAAAGCCAATAACTGTGGCTAGACTGGATAAAAATAATGGGCTTCCTTCCCTGAAGAGCATCAGTGAACTGGAAGGGCTTTTATAATATTCTGAAATTTTCATGATTATCATTACTTGCAGGAGTTTAAATTCCTCAGCTGGCATGATCATCTTCAAATTCAGGCCTCTGGAGTAAATCTCTTGCTGCTGGTCCAGATATAATAAGTTCAATATGGGGCAGTAGCAATTCACCACATCACTTGCTGTCATGTTCAGTTTATGAATGGAACAGAGAAACTTCCAAGCTTTAGTGACATCACCTCTCCTAAATTCTAGAGGACAGGTTCAATAATCACCATGCTCATCACCTGGGACATGCCCTCTTCTCCTTCTACCATCAAAGTACAGATAGAGCCTGAAAAGCTTCTTCCCCTCTGCTATCAGATTTCTGAATAGTCCATGAATCCGTGAACACTACCTCGCTATTTCCCTTTTATTTATTATTGTAACTTCTAGTAGTTTGTCTTCGACTGTCCTGCTGCCAAAAAACAACAAATTTCTTGATGTATGTCAATGACAATAATCCTGGTCCTGATTCAAAAGGTAATCTCTTCATCAATAATCCCTTTGATCTGTAAGCCTGCTTCCATTATACATTTCCTATCCAAGGACCTGAGCACATGCTTTTCAAATATTGCAATCGTATTTGCTTCAACCACTTATTCTGGCATTTTGTTTCAGATACTTACCATAACCTGTGTGAAAAACTCACTTCTCACATCTCCCTTAAATTCTTTCCCTCTCACTTTAAACCTATTCCCTCTGGTTTTAGACTCCCCCGTCTTGGAGCAAAGATTCAGAATCTACCTACGCCCATTATAATTCTATAAGGCCCCTATATGAGGCTATCCCTCAACCTCCAATGTTCCAATAGGAACAAATACTGCCTATCCAATTTCTGTTTCTCAAGTTCATCATTCAACCATACATAAATACAGCCAAACTAAACAGCATACTTCTGAGGCCAAGGTGAAAAACATACACAGCACAACACAGCACATTCAAGATAACAAGCAAACATACAGTTATACAAAAAATATAGGGCCAAAAACCGTAAGTGACATGTCCTGTAAACTGATGATGCAGTTCCCGCACACAATCCAACTTGTCATTCCACTGATGGAACAATGCAGCAGCGATGGGGGAGGCCAGTTCCAAACTGCGTGCACTCACCACCTCTACTGTCTCCTCTGCTGGACTGCAGCAGCAGGCAAGCCTGCAGCTTGAGGCCTAAACCTTGCTACAACCAAGGCCATGCAGCTCCCTTGCCATCTGTTAGTCCAACAAATGAGGGAAACGGGCCTGCGGCATCTTATATTATCAATGTCCACAAATGTCCAAGGCAATCACCCGCCGTCTTCACACACTAACTCTGGTGCCTTCTGTAGCAGGTAGCAACACAGTCCACACCAAGTCTAGCTCTTCTAGCTCTTCTACCAATGAGCAGCTCCCTGATGGGGTAAACCTGCAGCACCCAAAGCTCTCAAAGTCCGGCATTGTCTTGCAACGTAAAAAAGACGTTTAATAAAGACTAAAACGTGTTTAGTTGGTCCCTGAGACCCTGCTGCTTCTGAGTGCACTGCCGTCTTACAGGAAGTCCTTGTAACTACAAAATTCCACTCTAGGCGATGTCTTGGTGAACATCTTCTGCACTCTTTTTATTGCTATCATCTCCTTCCTGTCATGTGGCAATCAGAATTATACATATTTTCTTTTCTTTTTTAAATCTTTTTATTAGTTTTAAACAAACATAAATGAAACATGAATACAAAATGTTTGAGAGTACACAATTAATAGTTTAAATAGACATTCAGATATGTAATAATAAAAATATATAACCTCTCAAACCCAGAACAATAATGAACAAAGAAGTAAAAAGAAAAAAAAAGGAAACCCCCCCCAAAAAAAGAGAGAAAAAAAAAACAAAAAAAAAACCCACTAACCAACATGGGCCATTGAATAATATTAAGTACATATACAGTAGTGCCAATAACTCCGAACCTCCATCCAATCGATTAAGGATAATATAAGTAAGGTTTAGGAAAAGACAATTCAACTCATGTGAAAATGTTGAATAAAAGGTCTCCAAGTTTCTTCAAATTTAACTGAAGGTTCAAAAACCACACTTCTAATCTTTTCTAAACTCAAACAAGAAATAGTTTGAGAAAACCACTGAAATACAGTTGGAGGATTAATTTCTTTCCAATTCAATAATATAGATCTTCTAGCCATTAATGTAACAAATGCAATCATTCGTTGAGATGAAGCAGATAAACGATTATTATCCATCATTGGTAAACCGAAAATTGCCGTAAGAGGATGTGGTTGAAAATTAATTTTTAAGACTTTTGAAATAATACTGAAGATATCTTTCCAATAATTTTGTAAACAAGGACAAGACCAGAACATATGAGTCAATGAAGCAACGTCAGAATGACATCTATCACAGGTTGAGTTAAGATGAGAGTAAAATCGAGCCAGTTTATCCTGAGACATATGAGTTCTATGTACAACCTTAAATTGTATTAGGGCATGCTTAGCACAGACAGAGGACGAATTTACCAATAATAAAATTTTTTCCCATTGCTCAGTAGATATAAGACAATGCAACTCTTCTTGCCATTCCTTCTTAATTTTTTCTGATACATCTAACTGTAAATTCATGATCATCTTTTAAATGATGGCTACTAAACCCTTTTGATAAGGATTAAGAGCTAAAATTCTATCTGTAATGTCCAATGGACATTCTTTCGAAAAAGACTGTAACTCATTATACAAAAAATTTCTAACTTGCAAATATCTAAAAAAATGGGTTTTAGGTAAATTATATTTATTAGATAGCTGTTCAAAGGACATAATGTTATCATCCAGAAACAGATCACGAAAACATGTTATACCTTTTGTTTTCCATAAAAGAAAAGCTTGATCCATAGATGAAGGCCGAAAAAAATAATTAGATATTATAGGACATGATAAAATAAATTTATTCAAACCAAAAAATTTACGAAATTGAAACCAAATTCGTAATGTATATCTGACTAAAGGATTAGTTATCTGTTTATTCAATTTGAATAAAGAAAAAGGAAGTTAAGATCCTAAGACTGAAATCAATGAAAAATCTTGTACAGATTTACATTCCAAATTTACCCATTGTGGGCAAGTAGCTATAGTCCATTCTTGTGTCCAGAATATTAAATACCGTATATTGACTGCCCAATAGTAAAATCTTAAGTTTGGTAAAGCCAAGCCGCCCTCTTTCTTAGGCTTCTGTAAATATTTTTTACCCCATCTAGGGTTTTTGTTCTGCCACAAATAAGAAGATATTTTAGAGTCAATAGTATCAAAAAAAACTTTAGGAATAAAAATTGTTATATTAATCCTTTTTTATAATATGGGTTGTTTGTATTTTTTTCAATTTTTTTTGTCTGAGTTGCCTTCCTGAGACACAGGGGTAATTTTAGTTTTAGATTGCCTGCTTGCCTCTTTTTGGCTTTTTTCCTGGGGTTTCGAGGGTGGAGGGAGGGGGATTTTTCTTTTTCTTTTTTTTCTTTTTGCTTGCTTTTTGCATAGTTTTATTTCATGGGCCTATATGAAACTACAAAAATGGTTGCAGTGCCGTGACTTCCGGTTTCTCCTTGAACTCACTTCCTTCTTCCGGGTTCATGAGTTCATTTTTTTTTTAAACTTATGTGTTAACTGTAATAAATATTGTCAATATGGATAGGATTATTAATTTTGTTTCTTGGAATACTAATGGTTTAAATCATCCAATCAAACGGAAAAAAATATTCAAAGTATTCCATAGAATGAATGCTAATGTTATTTTTGTGCAGGAGACTCATGAAAGGAAGGTGGATAGTCAACGTTTTTTTAGGTTTTGGAAGGGCCAACAGTATCACGCAAATTCGCAAGCCAAAGTAAGAGGTGTTTCTATTTTTATAGACTCATCAACTTCTTTTATACATCATGAAACAATTTCAGATCCACAAGGTAGATTTTTGCTTATTACTGGTCTACTTTTCAATCAAAAAGTTGTCCTAGTTAACATTTATGCTCCAAATACTGATTGTCCTGAATTTTTTAAATGCTTATTTACATCTTTTCCTAATCTGAATCAATATAGACTGATAATGGGTGGGGATTTTAACTGTTGTTTAAACCCTGTGATGGATAGGTCCAAGCCTACCCAAACTCTTCCGAATAAATCGGCTTTTCTTATTAACTCTTTTATGATCAATTCAGCTATTTGTGAAATTTGGCGTTTTCTTCACCCTAATGCCAAAGAATTTTCATACTTTTCCCATGTTTATCATAATTACTCAATTGATTACTTTTTCATTGATCACCATTTACTCACAGATGTTACTGATTGTAAATATGAATGTATTACCATATCTGACCATGCACCTCTGAAGTTATCTATTAAAATAACGGATTCATATGTCAATACTAAATTTTGGAGGTTTAATCCTATTTTATTGCAGGATTTAGATTTTGTTAACTTTATTAAACAACAAATTGATTTGTTTTTCGCAACAAATTCTACAGTAGAGATCTCTAGTGGAATTTTGTGGGATACTTTTAAAGCATATATTCGTGGACAGATTATTTCATACTCTGCTGGAGTTAGGAAATGAACTAATTCTAAAATATTAACATTAGTTGATAAAATCAAAGCAATGGATAAAATTTATTCAATGACTCCAAGTAAAGAACTTTATAAAGAAAGAGTGGAACTTCAAATGGAACATAGTTTATTATTATCCTCTTTGATTGAAAGTCAGTTAATTAAATCAAAAACTCAATTCTATATGCATGGAGATAAGTCTGGTAAATTATTGGCTAACCAATTGAAAATTGTTTCGGATAAACGACAGATTACTAGAATTCGTAAACAAGATGGTACTCTGACGATCAATCACAAAGAGATAAATAGAGCCTTTCAAGATTTTTATAACTCTTTATATCAATCAGAATTCACTAAGGATTCTTCTATAATAAATGAATTTTTAAGGAAATTGAATATTCCAAAAATAACTGTTGAGGATAATGTAATTTTAGATACACCTATTACGGAATCTGAAATAGAAAAGGCTATTTCTTTAATGAATTCTGGTAAAGCTTCTGGTCCAGATGGTTTTCCTGTAGAATTTTTTAAATCTTTTTCTTCTATACTTTCTCCTTGGCTTTGTAAAATTTTTGAAGATGTATTAATTGTAGGTAAACTACCACAATCTTTTTATGAAGCTTCTATTTCTTTAATTCTTAAAAAAGATAAAGACCCTACTGAATGTGCATCCTATCGACCTATATCCTTATTAAATACGGATTTTAAGATTTTCAGTAAAATTTTTGCTATTAGATTAGAAAATATTTTACCTCGAATTATTTCTGAAGATCAGACTGGGTTTATTAAAAATCGCTATTCATCTTTTAACATTAGAAAATTAATTAATATTATTTATACTTCTTCATCTAAAATACCAGAATGTGTTATATCTTTAGATGCTGAAAAAGCACTTGACAGAGTTGAATGGCCATATTTATTTACTACAATGCAACAATTTAATTTTAGTTCAAAATTTATATCATGGATTAAATTAATATACCATAAACATTTAGCTTCGGTTTTTACCAATAATCAAAGATCCCCTTTTTTTCAGTTATTTCGTGGTACGAGGCAAGGTTGCCCTTTAAGTCCTTTACTATTTGACATTGCTTTAGAACCGTTGGCTATAGCTATTCGGGAATCACCTAATATTCTGGGTATTACCCGTGGGGAGAGGACGTATAAAGTATCATTGTACACTGATGATTTGTTATTATATATATCTGACCCTGAAAGATCTATCCCTGCTATTTCGTCTTTGCTTACTCAATTTAGTAATTTTTCTGGTTATAAATTGAATTTTAACAAGAGTGAACCATTTCCATTAAATATGCAAGTTCCAATTTATAAAGATTTACCATATAAAATTGTTACAGATTATTTTACTTACCTAGGTATTAAAATTACTAAAAAACATAAAGATCTATTTAAGGTTAACTTTTTACCTTTAATTGATCAAATTAAGCAACTTGCTATTAGGTGGTCTCCACTATCTTTGTCATTGGTTGGTAGAGTTAATGCTATTAAGATGATGATACTACCTAAATTCTTATATTTATTTCAAGAATTATACATATTTTCTATGTGTAATCTAACCAACATTTTATACAGCTGCAACATTACATCCTCCTTCTTGTATTCAATGATTCTGTCTATGAAGCAAGTACAGCCAATGTCTTTTTCACCAGGCTATTGGGAGCTACATACTTGCACCCTAAGGTCTCTCTGTACAACAATGTTTATAAGGTCTCTGCCACTTATTCTGTATGTTCTCCCAGAAGTACTTTCCCAAAGTGCATTACTTTATTTTTCCAGGATTAAGTTCTGCTCCATCCCTATCAAATTTACAGATGATCCGCTGTGTGTCTCACTGCATTCTTAGCCAATCTCCTTCGCTATCTATGTCCACCAATTTTCATGTTACCTACAAACCCTTACAATCACATATATTTTTAAAACAATGGTCCAAGCACAGATCCCTCTAATGCACTATTTGTTAGACTCTCAGTCACAAAAATACTTGTGATATAAGAGATTCTGCAAATACTGGAAATCTTGAGCAATACACACAAAATGTTGGAGAAAGTCAGCAGCTCCAGCAGCATCTATGGAGGGGTATGAATAGTTAATGTTTCAGGACAAGACAACTCATCAGGGTTAGGTAAAAGTAGCCTTTGCCTCTTATGCCAAGTTTGGATCCAGTCTGGTCCAGTTTGCTAATATGACTCAGATCCTTTGCAGCTTAATCTTCTGGACCATCCTACAATGTCAAAAGCTTTACTAAAGTTTGCGTAAAACATTTCTACTGATTTGTCATAGTCAACTTCCTTAGTTATCTCATATAAAAACTCAATCAGATTTGTAAGACACAATCTCTTCTGCATAAACTATAGAGCGATGCAGGTCTGAGAATTTCCAGCATTTTCATTTTTATTTAATTTTCACTGATATTACCAACATTAGTGACTATGATTAACAAAAATATCTGCCATTTCTCAAAAAGCAATATAAACCAAAAAAGAGTACAAATGTGCCTTACTTTTGGTTTCATCCAGCCTTCCCAATCCATTCGTCACACGATTGCCGTTCACAGAGGTTGCTAAGGTAACCTATATACATCAAGACAGAAGAACATGCTTGATTTTCATTTGACGTTTCATTAATTATTGTCATACAGACACTCATACCCAAATAAAAGAATACAATTACAACATGAACAACTTTAGGTGTGACACTTGTGAGAAACTCATCTACAGTAAATACATGCCATATTATCAGGTTTAAGTCTGACATTTAATTACATGATGTGCAGAATGTGCACAAGAAAGTACAACCAATGGCCAAATCTTGTGTACAGATTTAGTTCCAACAAAGATTTCTTTTCATTGTGCTCTACATTTTAACAAATTGAATGCTGGTCAAGAGGTTAAGGGTTCATTGCTATGATACATGAAGTCCTGTGTCTAGCATCACTTTATGGACATACCATCAATCTATGTACTGTAGAGAAGCCATCTTATGTATTTATATTTATTATGTTTTTCTATTATTATTGTGTTCTTTGTTTTCGGTATTTGTGTTTGGCTGCATCAGATCTGAAGTAACAATTATTTTTTTCTCCTTTACACTTGTATACAGGATATGACATTAATCAATCTGAAATTCTGAATCTTCAACAGGGGTTTCAACACTTCAGGATGGAAGCTGTCCTTGAGCCTGCTGATAGGTATTCTCAAGTTTTTGGATCTTCTACCAGATGTGGTGGGGGTGGGGTGGGGTAGTGGAGAAGACAGAATAACCAGATCATTAAGTGTAGTCACATCCGTAGTGTGGAAATCATCTACTAAATTCACAAATCCATAAGACATAGGAGCAGAATTAGGCCATTTGGCTCATCGAGTCTGCTCCAACATTCAGTCATGGCTGATCCTTTTTCTCCTCCTCAGCCCCACTCCCTGGCCTTCTCCCCGTAAACTTTTGATGCCGTATCCAATCAGGAACGCATCAAGCTCTGCCTTAAATACACCAAACGACCTGGCCTCCACGGCTGCGTGCTGTAACAAATTCCACAAATTCATCTTTTTCTGGCCAAAGAGATTTTTTCCGCATCTCTGTTTGAAATAGAATCCCCTCTATCCTGAGCCTGTGCTCTCTTGTCCTAAATTCCCCCAGCATGAGAAACATCCTTTCCACATCACTCCTGTCTAGGCCTTGCAACACCCCCCAGCACCCCACCCCCCCCATCCTTCTAAATTCCAGCGTGCACAGGCCCAGAGCCATCAAACGTTCCTCATATGACAACTCTTTCATTCCTGGAATCATCCCTGTAAACCTCCTCTGAACCTTCTCGAATGGCAGCACATTTTTTCCCAGATAAGGAGCCTCAATCTGTTCACAATGCTCAAGGTGAGGTCTCACCAGTGCCTTATAAAGCCTCAGCACCACATCCCTGCTCTTATACTCTTGGCCTCTCGAAATGAACGCTAACATTGCATTTGCCTTTCTCAGCACCGATGCATTCTGCAAGTTAACCTTTCAGACACGGTTTCTCAACTGGGTTTCTGTAAGAGGTTGCTAGAGGTTCCGCAAGGGATTGCAATTTAAAAAAAAACATAGCTTTCAGAACTTCACACAATGCGCGATGCTAGCGCTCACAGTGGTGGGCAGTGACTGATCAGCCCCACGGGCAATCTCAGTCCAGTATGGCAGTGCGCAGTAGGACCGTGCTTATTCTCAGTTTTTGATGTGAGATAGGGAAGGCAGTTGATTATTGGTGAGCACTGTTTTACATGGAGGGGAGGATGTAGGTAGGCTCTTGAGGAGCATGGAGTGCATTTTCTGAGCATTGAATGGACTCACCCAACTTGGGCTGTGGTGTCAGCCTCTCCCTCCTGAATTACCTCCCACCACCTTACCCTTATGCACCAACGACCAACTTACATGAGTGAACAAACTACCAGTGTGGTAGAAACTGGAGGGAAATTTTCATTCAAAAGAAGGATTTTTATGCACTGCAGCTGCTGGCCTGCCACTTTACTGTTGTTGTAAACGTTGCAAAAGGTGGATTGTGTAGGTTAGAAGTGAATTGTATTGTGAAGTTTTCATATTTTTTTCAGATTTTCCTGCTTAGTTATTTATTATGCCATTAACGATGAAGAAATACAATCTCCTAAGTTGTTTCATTACACTAGTGCAACAATAGACCCAAAAAAATTACGTCTTTACAATGAAAGCTACTGTACTTATCAATGGGTTTTACATAGACTGTTGATCCAAGTTGTCCTGTTCCATTGTACCAAATCTATGGCACACAGCTTATAAATGCAGCAATAGTTCCAGCAAAATTGAAAAGAAACTTAACTACAAATCATATGACACATAAAAAAGCTGATCATTTAAAACAGCTATTGGAATCTCAAAAGAAAAACAGAATAAAGATTTTAGTAATAAAGTCACAGTCAGGAAAAGAACTCAGGAAGCTAGTTATTTAGTAGCAGAACTAATTACCCAGAAAAGGAAAAGTCACACAGCTGGTATGAACCTAATAATGCCAGCATGTTAAATTATAGTGGGCAAAATGCTAGTACAGATACAGTACGAGAAATTTAAAAGGTTTCACTCTCAGACAGGACAGTAAGTCCTCGGATTGATGACATGTCACATGATGCTGAAGAGGTTTTGTGTGATAAGTGCTTCTCTATCTAGGTTGATGAGTCAACAGATTTCACCAATAAATGTCATATTGTAGCATTTATAAGCCGGTTAAACAGAAATTTATTATGTTTGCCTTATGAGTTTTAAAAATTTATGAAAGGGTAAGAAAGATTAAATTCAAGAAAGGTAAGCTAAGCTCAACTACTTGTTTTTTTCAAGAAAGGTTAGCTAAAAATTCATCCTCTACTCAAGACCAGTTAAAATTATTTGTCGATTATCGTATCTACAACTTACTGATCACGCTAATGTACTGTGAACTGTAGATATAATAAATTTTATGCAGGGGTTCCCTGAGACCTGAAAATTATTTCAAGGGTTCTTCCAGGCCAAAAAGGTTGAGAAAGGCTACTTTAGGGTGTTCTGCATAAGGGCTCCCCAGTCCTTTTGCATCTCAGATTTTTGGTTTTCTCCCCATTTAGAAAATAGTCTGCACATTTATTTCTCCTACCAAAGTACATGACCATACATTTTTTAACGTTGTATCTCATTTGCCACTTTCTTGCCCTTTCTCCTAATCTGTCTAATTCCTTCTACAGCCTTTCTTTCATCAACACTACCTGTCTCTCCACAAGTCTTTGTTGTCTTCAAACTTGGCAACAAAGCCATCTATTCCATCACCTAGATCATTGATATACAGAATAAATAAGAAGAGGTCCCAATACCAACCCCTGCGGAACATCACGAGGCACTGGCAGCCAACCAGAAAAGGATCCTTTTATTCCCACTCACTACCTCCAACCAATCAGCCAATGTTCTAATCATGCTATAACTTCCCAGTAATACCATTGGCTCTGAACCTGGTAAGCAGCCTCATGTGTGGTATCTTGTCAAAAGGTCTTCTGAAAGCCCAAATATACATCCACTGCATCCCCTTTATATATCCTACTTGTAATCTCCTCAAAGAGTTCCAACAGGTTTGTCAGGCAAGATTATCCCTTAAGGAAACCATGCTTACTTTAGAACATAGAAATCTACAGCACATTACAGGCCCTTCAGCCCACAATGTTGTGCCTACTCTAGAAACTGCCTAGAATTTCGCTATCACTTAGCTCTCTATTTTTCTAAGCTCCATGTACCTATCTAAGAGTCTGTTAAAATATCCTATTCTACCACCATCACTGGCAGTGCATTCCACTCACCCACCACTCTCTGTGTGAAAAACATACTTCAGACATCCCCTCTGTACCTACATCCAAGCACCTTCAAACTATGCCCCCTCATGTTAACCATTTCAGCCCTGGGAAAAAGCCTCTGGCTATCCACACGATCAATACCTCTCATCATCTTATACACCTCTATCAGGTCACTTCTCATCCTCTGTCGCTCCAAGGAGAAAAGGCCAAGTTTACTCAATCTATTCTCATTAGGCACACTCTCCAATCGAGGCACCATCCTTACCAATCTCCTCTGCACACTCCCTACAGTATCCTGTAGTGAGGTGACCCAGACTGAGCACAGTACTCCAAGTGGGATCTGACCAAGGTTTTATATAGCTGCAACATTACCTCTCAATTCTTGAACTCAATCCCATGGTTAATGAAGGCCATCGCACCATCACCTTCTTAACAACACTGTCAATTTATGCAGCAGCTTTGAGTGTCTTATGGACATGGATCCCAAGATCTCTCTGATTTTCCATGTCAGAAGAGTCTTACCATTAATATCATATTCTGTCTTCAAATTTGACCTACCAAAATGAACCACCTCACACTTATGTGGGTTGAACTCTATCTGCCACTTCTTAGCCCAGTTTTGCACCTATCAATGTTCCGCTGTAAACTCTGACAACCCTCCAGACTATCCACAATACCCCCAACATTTTTGTCATCAACAAACTTACTAACCCACTCTTCTACTTCTGCATCCAGGTCATTTATAAAAATCACTAATAAGTGGGGCCCCAGAACAGATCACTACGGAACACCACTGTGCAGAGTACGAACCATCTACAACCACCCTTTGCCTTCAGTGGGCAAACCAATTCTGGATCCACAAAGCAAGGTCTCCTTGGATCCCAGGCCTCCCTACTTTCTGAAGGAGCCTTGCATGGGGAACCTTAACAAATGCCTTACTGAAATCCATTTAGACTAGATCCACTGCTCTACCTTCATCTATGTGCTTTGTTACATTCTCAAAGAATTCAATCAGGCTTGTAAAGGCACAACTTGCCCTTGACAAAGCCATGCTGACTATCCCTAATCAGATTATGTCTCTCCAAATACTCATAAATACTGCCTCTCAGGATCTTCTCCAACAACTTGCCCATGACTGAAGTATCACACACTCATCTATAATTTCCTGGGTTGTCTCTACTCCATTTCTTGAACAATTGCAACCCTCCAATTCGCTGGTACTTCTCCTATCCCTATTGATGATGCAAAGATAATTGCCAGAGGCTCAGCAATCTCCTCCCTTGCTTCCCACAGTAGTCTGTGTTACATCTCGTCCAGACTCGGTGACTTATCTAACTTAATGCTTTTCAAAAGCTCCAGCACATCCTCTGTCTTAATATCTACATGTTTCAGTCTGCTGTAAGTCAACCCCATAATTTCCAACGTCCTTTCCCCTGGTGAGTACTGAAGCAAAGTGTTCATTAAGTATCTCTGCTACCTTCTCTGGCTCCATGCACACGCTTCCACTATCACACCTGACAGGTTCTATTCTCACATGGCTCATCCTCTTGCTCTTTATATACTTGTACAATGCTTTGGGGTTTTCCTTAATCCTGCTCGCCAAGGTTTTCTCATGGCCCCTTCTAGCTCTCCTAATTTCATCCTTAAGATATTTCCTGGCAACCTTGTAGTTTTCTAGATCTCTAACAGTACCTAGTTTCTTCAACCTTTTGTAAGTTTTTTTTCTTAACTAGATTTACTACATACTTGGTACAACAAGTCCATTTACTCTACCGTCCTTTCCCTGCCTCAATGGGACATACATATGCAGAACACCATGCAAATATTCCCTGAAAATTTGCCACATTTCTACCAGCATTTCCCTGAGTACATCTGTTCCCAATTTATACTCCCAAGTTTCTGCCTAATAGCATCATACTTCTCCTTACCCTAATTAAATGTTTCCCCCCATTGTCTGCTACTATTCCTCACCAGTGCTATGGTAAAGGAGATGGGGGTTGTGATCATTACTAAAATGCTCCCCCACTGAGAGGTCTGATACCTGACCAGGTTCATTTCCCAATACCAGATCAGGTTCAGTCTCTCCTCTACTTGGCTTATCTATATATTGTACCAGGAAACTTTCCTGAACATACCTAACAAACTCCACCCCACCTAAACCACTTGCTGGAAAGAGATGCAGGTCACTATTAGGAAAGTTAAAATCACCCATCATAACAACCCTATTATTATTGCACTGTTCCAAAATCTGCCTCCCTACCTGCTCCTCAATGTCTCTTTTTCTGTTGGGTGGGGTCTATAAAAAAACGCCCAGCAGAGTTTTTTCCCCCTTCCTGTTTCTGACTTCCGCCCACACTGACTCAGTAAACAATCTTTCCATGACTTCCTCCTTTTCTGCAGCAGTGATATTATCCCTGATTAGCAATGCCTTGCCCCCACCTCTTTTGTCTCCCTGTCCTTTTTGAAATATCTAAAGTCCGGCACGCTCAGCAGCCAGTCCTGCCAAGTCTCTGTAATGGCCACAGAGTCATAGTTCCACATATTGATCCACACTCTAAGTTCATCCACCTTGTTTATGATACTCGTTGCATTAAAAATAGACACATCTCAAACCATCTGACTGAGTGCATCTTTGCTCTATCACCTTTGCCTACCCTTCCTCACAAACACCCTACAAGCTGTCTTTACTTGAGCACCAAACGCCCTATCCTCTGCCTCTTCACTTCGGTTCCCACCCCCTTGTAAATCTATTTTAAACCCTCCCCGATAGCATTAGCAAACCTCCCTCCCAGGATATTGGTTCCCCTCCAGTTCAGGTACAACCTGTCCTACTTGTACACGTCACTCCCTACCCCAGAAAATGATCCAATGATCCAAGATCCTGAAGCCCTGCCCCCTGCACCATCTCCTCAGCCACTCATTCAAATTGTTACAAACCCCGTAACTGGGTCACTTACCAGCAAAGATAGAGAGGTCCGTTGAAGTCTGATGGTACTATTTTTAACAGTATTTATTAGTAAAAATACACAAAAATAATATCAATGCAAGCATACAGATAATATACGTTGTCAATACTAAATCTAAAAGTGCGGGTATAATAATAATCAATAAGAAATAGCTCTATCGTTGTCTAGGGGATAAATGTATTGTCCAATGGAAATATAAAAGTCACTCAGTTCATTCAGGTTGCAGCCTTTGGTTGGAGTCAAGAGAGAGATTTTTAGAAACTTGCCAGCTTTTCCTTTTTATGATTTCGATCCTTCGAGAGTTCCGTTGGTGTGGCCGGTCACTTGTGGCCTCTCCTTTAGCTAAGCCGTTCTTCCGTGGTGAGGCCGCCAATACCAGGCAAGGGAAAGGATGCACACGAGCCCCCCACCGGCTGTCGCTATTAAATGCTGTCATGGGATTTCTAGCGTTTTTCCTGGTGCATCTTAAGGGGTTGTTCCCCAGACCCTCTTTTATCCTTACTCATGGGGTCTCAGATGTCAATCAGGTTGGGATGATGCAATCCCTCAACCAGCCCACTCTGGTCATCCCCTGAGGGGCTTCAATGAATAGTACAGTACTCAATACACAATTCTGTCTCCAAGAGATGATAGCCGTTATCAATGGTTCTGTCTTGCTGAGGCCAGGACACATTCCACCTGGTTGTGTATTCTGGATGTCTCTCCCTCATTTCCTGGGTCCCAGACCCGAATTAATAGCAATCTTGCGATTCTCAAAAAGGAGGGGGCTGCTTTGTACCCTTCGTCCCCTCAGAATTGTGGCACATTCATAACAAAATGCACTATCTTCCTGTTCTGACCTTCTCTGGCTTGCTGCACTGGAAGTACTTCAGAGATGACCACCCTGAAGGTCCTGCTCTTCAGTTTCCTTCCTAACACCCTAAAATTACTGCACAGGACCTCTGCCCCTCTCTTGTCTATGTCATCAGCACCAATATGTACCATGACCTTTGGCTGCTTACCCTCCCCTTCGAGAATATTCTACAACTGCTCAGAGACATCCTGGACCTTAACACCTGGGAGGTAACACACTAACTATCATGCCATCTCTTTTGCTGCAACAGAATCTCCTCTCTATCCCCCTAACTATCGCATCCTCTATGGTCATTGCTCCACCTGACTTTGCACTACCCTTCTGAGGCTCAGAGATGACCACGTTGCTAATGGTCTGGCTGCTGCTGTCTTGCCCAGTTCGGTCATCCCTGTCATCAGTATCCAAAGGGGTATACTAAGGGGAATGGCCTTGGGGAATCCTGCACTGACTTCTTTTTCCCTTTACCTCTTTCTGTGCTCACCCACCTACTCCCTGAATTCTGCACTCTGGGTATAACCACCTGCTCAAAAGTCTTATCTATCAATTTCTCTGCTTCCCAGATGATCCATCCAACTCCAGCTCCAACTCCTTAATGTGGTCTTTCAGGAGCTGGAGTTAGCTGCACTTCGTGTGGGTGTAGTCATCAGGGAGATCATCAGGCTCCATGAATTCCCGCATTCTACTGGAGGAGTATTCACTGCCATATCTGCCATCCTGCCTACACTGTACTATGGGCAACCAAGATCAAATCAGCAATAACGAGAGGAAAATCCTAACCCTCTTACCCATTTCTTTGGCCTCAGCCTCTTCTCATCGAAGTCTCTGGAGTCAAAGCCTCTAAGTTCCCACTCTGACTAGCCCCCACTCTGACGAAGGCCCTTCCACTAGACCCTATCTCTCTTTTATGGTTTAAAAACTAAGAAAAACCTCCAGGCAGGAAGGAAGTATTTACCACAGCTGGTGGTGCTCCACTGGCATTCCACTGCCGCTGATGCCTCTGATCCTTCCCGCAACTACATACTGGCTATTGTTTTTTAAGAAAAAAACCCACGCAAGGAGAAACAACTCACTGGATTTGGTGGTGCTCTGCCTGCCACTGCCTCTGTCTTGGTCCTATCTTGTCTTCTATCACTACATATTCTATAACCTTACCCTCAACAATTGACTTCATCGTCTGCCCAACCACTGAGATGAATCTGATCTCGATCCTCTGTGATTACATTATGTATATGCAAGGAGAAATCTGGGCACGTGCAGTGACATTAACCAGCACCTAACCCATGCCTCAATATCCTTTGCGCAAAAAAATCACTTGAATCTTTGAAGAACTCACATGATAATAGATATTTACAATGAAGCAAGCCATAAATCAAAAGGTGAGGGCTCTTTTGGCGTCCATTAATAGGGACCATGCGCAAATGGTCTGTTACTGGAGAGTACAAGGTACTGATTTTCTGGTAGAGGGTTTCTGTAACCCCAGCCTCTTATCATTCAGTGCCTATGCTTAACAAGTTAAAATCCATTGGTGTTACGGGAAAGATACTGGCATGGATAAGGGAATGACTGACAGGCAGGAGACAGCAAGTGGGAATAAAGGGGGCTTTCTCTGGTTGTCTGCCAGAGACTAGTGGTGTTGCTCAGGGGTCACTATTAGGAATGTTACTTTTCACATTGTTTCCCAATGATTTAGATTATGGAATTAATGGCTTTGTGGCAAAGCTTGCAGATGATACGCAGGTAGGTAGGTGGGGGGGAGGTGGGTAGTGCTGAGGAAGCAATGTGATTGCAGCAGGACTTAGACAAATTGGAACGATAGGCAAAGAAGTGGCTGATGGAATGCAGTGTTGGGAAATGTATGATAATATATTTTGGTAAAAGGAACAATAGTGCAGACTATTATCTAAATGGGGAGAAAGTTCAAAGATCCGGGAATGAATGGGTTAACATACAAGGAGTGTTTGGCAGCTTTGGGCCTATACTCACTGGAATTTAGAAGAATGTGTGGGGATCTTATTGAAACCTACCGAACGTTGAAAGGACTGGATATGGTGGATGTGGAGAGGATGTTTCCTCTGGTAAGTGTATCCAGAACTAGAGGGCACTGCCTCAAAATTGAGGGGTGACTTTTAGAACAAAAGTGAGGAGGAACTTTTTTCGCCAGAGGGTGGTGAATCTGTGGAATGTTCTGTCACAGACTGCAGTTGAGGCCAAGTCCATGGGTATATTTAAAGTGGAAGTTGATAGATTCCTGGTTGTTTGGGACATCAAGGAATATGGTGAGAGTGCAGGTGTATGGGGTGGAATGGGATCCGGGATCAACCATGATGGAAAGGCGGAGAAGAATTGAAGGGCTGAACAGCCTACTTCTGCTCCTATGTCTTATGGTCTTATACTGTCATGGCCCATGATGAAATGGCTGACACATGTCCAGGTCCACAGCCTTTCTTATGTCTGTCATTCTACACCAATTGTTTGTGAATTCAATACTTTGCATTCAATACCAATCAAACATTTGATGTCCATTCTTCTGGAATCTCTTTGTACAATTCTCTCTTCTCTCAATGCTGAACCCACCCCCAGTGTTGCCTATATCCCTAAATACCAACCTCCCCAACACCACCACCCACATACCTTCAGGTCTAATGCATTTTATCTTCTTCTGGTGCACTGTATAGTGTTTTGAGCTTCATATACAAGACAAAAATGGTGTCAAGAAACTAGCATTGGCATGGGCCATCCATGCACTGTCACTTTGACCTGCCTCCTGAGAAATACCAGGCCAATTGTACTTGAATAATGTTTACTTTCACATTCATCCACAGTTATGTATCAATATATAATTTAACACAAACAAAACTTTTCAACATTGCAAAAATAGCTTAAACTTATATATCATATTAAACATTGTAAAACATTGAAATCACTTCATAGTAGCATTAGCAAATGAATGGGACATACACTTGATCAACGGTCTAACCAAAAGAAGCAGCTTGTAAGGAGATTCAAAGTTTATCATCAAATTACACATATATCACCATACACCCTGCAGTACATTATCTCGCAGGTATTCCCAGTAAGTACAAGAAGTACAACAGAATCAATGAAAGACCACCCCAACCAATGAACAAAAGAAACCAAACTATGGTAAATGTAATAATATTAACAATAAGAAGCAGTAGAAGAAATAAGAAATAAATATCAAAAATATGATTTTGAAGAATGAAAGTGAGTCCATAGGTCAAGGGAACAGTTCAGTGATGGGGTGAGTGAAATTGAATGAAGTTATCCCCTTTGGTTCAAGAGCCTGATGGTGGATGGTTGAGGAAAAACATAGGGAGGTTAACCAAGGAATTCTTGAGCTCTAGCACTGGTACATGGATACACAATTGCATTGCTGGAATAATTAAGTTTGGTGCTAATTAAGAGAGCAGAACTGAAGAGTGAACATTTTAAATCAAGGCTGAAGTTAAGAGGAAGCCAATGTAGGTTAGGGAGCACAAAGATAGGGATAGTGAGTTAGGGTATTAGTAGCAGAGTTTAGGATGCTCTCATTTTTGAAAATAGTAAGCTAAATCATACATAACCTTAAAACTAGCAGCATTTGACATATTCCTCATATTTATAACACAGCAGGAAGTAGTTCAATGTTCTATATCTGCTAGAAATAGCAAGTTTAAATTTTATGGTAACAATCATATTGTGATCATTTCAGCTGCTCAACTTGGCTATCAAATACCAAAAGGACAGTTTAGCATGAATGAATGCTGATTCTTGCTACGGAACACCTGTGTGCATGACAAAGATCTCAACACTGCTCGTGCCCTTGCACGTTTTCTGCCCTGTGTAACAATGAATTGCTATTGAGTAGTTAAGCTCTCAGGGGGATGTTTTAGGAATTAATCAGTGACATTACTGTCAGTATTTTCAAAGTGAATCCATAATACGGCTCCAGAAAATTGATCTGGCATCAACTATGGAAGGAACTGTTTGTTGTGGCATAAATGTTGATAACAAGAGATACAGAAATAGCATAACGGAACAAAGAATCAAAAGGGAAGTAAGAAATGTTGTTTGATACACCAGGATGCAGTTTGGTAAATACTTTCTTAAAGGACAACAGAAGTAGATACAAAGGTAAATTTTAAAGGAGTATTTTTTATAGGGGTTCTGGGAAAAGCACAGTGGAAAGAAAAACTAGACAAGGAAACAACATAGGCATGATGAGCTGCATGTGTGCTGCAGCATTCTCTGACCTGTGTGATCTCAGCTCTCTACTGTATATCACAACCTGGGAGATTTTGTTCATCACAATACATAAGCCTACCCCGCCAGTGCCCTTCAATTACAAGCATTATTTTTAAAAGCGATATTTCTTCATAAAAATAAGTGCACAGGTTAATAAGGATGAATTCTTCAGGTAGCAATGATCATTTATTCACATTTATTAACTGACAGTAATTTATATGCAACTGTAGGTCACATCAACCCAAGGGAACAATTAAAGCAGTTGCAAAGATTTCACACTGACAACTGTGGTCTGAAGAAAAAGGCCTTGATGTCTCTTCCTGTAATTACAACAATGACTTCTATGGCACTTCACTGACTGTAGACCTTAGAGGTCATGAAAACCATGCCAGACGTGTCAGTCTTTTGTTCTCCTTCCTGAATCTCATGCCAGGTGACATTGTAAGTTGTAGCTCTCCTTGGCATTGTTCCTCTCCCTTTCAAGATCTTCAGAAATACTCTCATTCTCCAAAACTCAACCTGCACAACCTCTGTCCTTGATAACTAATCCCCCAACTTCCCTTGTCTCTTCAAATATTCTGGGCAATTTCTCTTGAACAACATCAGTTTAAAAAGTCCTTTTTAAGGAGACATAAGCTGTTTTATGTAAATACATGCCAGTGATAGTAAGATCTATAAAACTAAAAATGTCACAGACTTTAACTCATACTGAATTACCACGAGATCCAGAGAAAGTCATGACAAGAAAACAGCAAAAGAGACTTCTGCACTTGGCCACACGTGTAGAATCTAAGAGATACTGGCAAAGTTAGCTGGAAGCAAGTCAAGACCTGCCTTTTGTAATCTTTAGGATTTACAGCCTCTAAGATACTTCAAATGTTAATAGACAAATAAAGGGAAGGACATTTATATATAAGACCATAAATATAGGAGCAAAATTATGCCATTTGGCCCACTGAATCTGCTCTGCCATTTCTGGCTGATCCTATTTCGCTCGCAGACCCAGTCTCCTGCCTTCTCCACATATCAATCAAGAATCTATCAACCTCTCCCTTAACTATACAGAAAGATTCGGTCTCCACAGCTGCCCATGACAAAGAATTCTGCAGATTCACCACTCTCTGGTTAAAGACATTCCTCTTCATCTCCATTCTAAATGGATGGCCCTCTATTCTGAGGTTGTGTCCTCTGGTCTTAGACACTCCCACCATAAGAACCATCCTCTCCACATCCACTCTATTAAGGCCTTTCACCATTCTGTGGGTTTCAATGCCATCACTCTTTATTCTTCTGAATTCCAGTGAACATAGCCCAGACCCATCAGACACTCTTCATATGACAAGCTATTCAATCCTGGAATCATTTTCATGAACCTTCTTTAAATCTACTCCAGTTTCAACATATCCTTTCGCAGATAAGGGGCCCAAAACTGCTCACAATATTCCAAGAGAGGCCTCACCAGAGCTTTAAAAAGTCTCAACATTACATCCTTGCTTTTATATTCTAGTCCTCTTGAAATGAATGCTATCATTGCATTTGCCTTCCCCACTTAAAATTCAACCTGCAAATTAACCTTTAAGGAATCCTGCACAAGGACTCTCAAGTACCTTTTAACCTCAGTTTCTTTGTATTTTCCCTTCATTTAGAAAGTAGTCATTTCTTCTACCAAAGTACATGACCATACACTTCCCAACGCTGTATTCCATCTGCCAATTCTTTGCCCATTCTCCTAATCTGTCTAAGTCCTTCTGTAGCCTCTACATCCTCAAAACTTCCTGACCTGTCTTCATATCGTAAGCAAACTTTGCAACAAAGCCATCAATTCCATCATCCAAATCAGTGACGTATAATGTAAAAAGAATCGGTCCCAGCACAGACCCCTATGGAACAGCACTAGTCACCAGCAGGCAGCCAGAGAAGGCTTCCTTCATTTCCACTCTTTGCCTCTTGTCAATTAACCACCACTTCATCCATGCTAGAATCTTTCCTGTAATACCATGGATTCATAGCTTGTTAAGCAGCCTTGTGTGGCACCTTGTCAAAGGTCTTCTGAAAATCCAAGTACACCACATCAACTGATTCTCCTTTGTCTTTCCAGCTTGTTATTTCTTCAAAGAATTCCAGCAAATTTTTCAGACAAGATTTTCCCTTGGGGAAACCATGCTGACTACAGCCTATTTTATCAAGTGCCTCCAAGTACCCTAAAACTTCATTCCTAACGATCAACTCCGACATCTTCCCAGCCACTCAGGTCAGACTAACTGGCCTATAATTTCCTTTCTTCTATCTCTCACCCTTCTTGAAGAATGGAGTGATATTTGCAATTTTCCATTCTTCGGGAAGCATTGCAGGATCTAGTGATTCTTGAATGATCATTACTAATGCCCCTGTGATCTCTTCAGCCATCTCTTTCAGAATTCTGGGGTGTGCACCATCTGGTCCAGGTGATTTATCTACCTTCAGACTTTTCAATTTCCCAAGACCTTTTTTCTAATTATATTAACTTCACATACTTCATGACCCCTGAGAGCTGGAAATTCCATCATATTGTTAGTGTCTTCTTCAGTGAAGACTGGTGTAAAGAACTTATTCAGTTCATCTGCCCTTTCATTGTCCTCCATTACTACCTCTCCAGCATCATTTTCCAGTGGTTGTTGGAAATATCCACTTTTGCCTCTCTTTTACACTTAATGTATCTGAAGAAACTTTTTAAATATCTTTTTTTATTTCTTAGTGGTTGTTGGTGTGAAATTTGTATTTAACTGTTTTCTTGAGAAAATGCAGGAATTACAGGGGACATGCTATGTATGGAGTTTTGTAAAGTTTCTTCTCATGTACCATAGGGGAGAATTGAAGAGATAATTAAGTGACGTGGAATTAAGGAGACTGTACTAATTGGAATTAAAAATTAGATGGCAAACAAAGGAGATAACAAGTTCAAGGCAACTTTGAACAACTGAACAGAGTTCATGGGGTCTCATAGGATTTAATTCTGGATATAGCTGCCCACAGCTTCATCAGTAATTTGTAGGAAGAGTCACAAAGAGTTTTGTAAGGTGCTGGAAATCTTGAGCAACAGAGAGGAAACGCTGGAGGAAGCTGCCTACTGGACTGCTCCAGCATTTTGTAAGTGTTGCTTTGGATATAGAGTGATGAATTTAGTTATAAATCCTAAGTAGGAATATTTTTAAGAAGACCATAGGTTGCTGCAAAGAGATAAGACTGGGGAATGGGTGAAAAGGTAATAAATGGAAATCAGTATCAGTAACTGAGAGGCTTAATATGTTTCAACAAAATAATTTCAATAATGAAAAACTGAATGGAGGCTTGGCACCATTGATAGAGCAGCAATATTTTAGGGAATGGTGTTAGAATGCTAAGCCCCCACACCCCCCCCCCCCAGTTTACAAGCTACATTAAATTTAATTGAATTTTTAACTGAACAGCTATTGGGCTAAAATATCATTTATCCTTCTGAACAGCTTCAGCATCTGACCACACTTCAGCCTTCAGAACCATTGCGATCTTCGCCAACCCATCTATACCCCTCAACACAATTGAGAGAATACAGTTGACATCCCACCACCCTTCCCACTTGTATTCTAGTGCCTTACTAAATTCTTCTGCCTCACTGCATTCCTTTGACCCACAACATTCTTCTGTGCTGCTACATTTTTAACTCCAGCTGCATTCTGCTGACTTCTGACTCATTTGTCATTGTGATCTTCTGCCCCTTGCATTCTTCTGTCTCTTATTTCTCCTGCTATCCCCAATGCAGCTTTTGCTCTACTGCCTTTTTATCTATCTGACTGGGGCCCTGTTTCATTATTACAATCAAGAATTTAGATTTTTGATTCATATCTAGGGCAATAAATAGGACGGTTAATGTGGGCATCTATTTCTCGAGAGAATGTGGAGATAGATTTTCCAATGACCTTTAATCTTTTTATCAGCCTATTTTTGGGACTGAAGCTGTTGGAAGCACACAGCACACTGGGATAACTAATTTATTAAAAACAGACAGCACGTGTACAAAGTAGTGCCACTAAACAAGTTCCCACACTGCTTTGAACCAGGAGTTAAGAGTTTCAGGTGAAGAGGACTGGAAGTCCAGAGATAATTCATAATCAGAATCAGCTTCATTGCCATTGATGTATGTCTTGAGATTTGTAGTTTTGTGGCAGCAGTACTGTGCAAGACATATAAATTGTCATAATTTAGAAAAAAAAGTAAATAATGCAAATATGAATAATGAGGTTGTGTTCATGAACCATTTAGAACTTAGATGGCAGAGGCTAAGAAGCTGTTATTAAAATGTTGAGTGTGGGTCTGCAGGCTCCACTTCTATCCCTATTTGAAAAGAATATTTTCTTTTATTTAATTCTAAATAAGTGATAAAATTTATAGCTGTAATGGAAAATTGGAGCACATCCTTTGCAGCACAACCAAGTTGAGAGCGAGAGTGCCAAGAAAGCCACAATACCAGCAACGATGAAAGGGAATTGTGACACATCCACTGAGATGCTTTTGACAATAAGTGTGTTAACAGCAGAATTCCTAAGGAGAAGACAGTGTAATACAAGAGAATAACAAAAGTCAAGCCAAGTCAACTTTTATTGTCATTTCGACCATAACTGCTGGTACAGTACATAGTAAAAATGAGACAACGTTTTTCAGGACCATGATGTTACATCACACAGTACAAAAAACTAGACTGAACCACGTAATAAAAAAATACACAGAGAATACTACACTAGACTACAGACCTACACTGGACTGCATAAAGTGCACAAAAACAGTGCAGGCATTACAATAAATAATAAACAGAACAGTAGGGCAAGGTGTTAGTCCAGGCTTTGGGTATTGAGGTGTCTGATAGCTTGGGGGAAGAAACTGTTACAGTCTGGTCATGAGAGCCTGAATGCTTCAGAGCCTTTTCCCAGACTGCAAGAGGGAGAAGAGATTATATGAGGGGTGCATGGGGTCCTTCATAATGCTGTTTCCTTTGCGGATGCAGCGTGTAGTGTAAATGTCCGTGATGGCAGGAAGAGAGACCCCGATGATCTTCTCAGCTGACCTCACTATCTGCTGCAGGGTCTTGCGATCTGAGAAGGTGCAATTTCCAAACCAGGCAGTGATGCATTTGCTCAGGATGCTCTCAATACATCCCCTGTAGAATGTGATGAGGATGGAGGGTGGGAGATGGATTTTCCTCAGCCTTCGCAAAAAGTAGAGATGCTGCTGGGCTTTCTTTGCTATGGAGCTGGTGTTGAAGGACCAGGTGAGATTCTCCACCAAGAAATTTGGCGCTCTTTACGATCTCTACCGAGGAGCCGTCGATGTTCAGCAGGGAGTGGTTGCTCCATGCCCTCCTGAAGTCTACAACCATCTCTTTTGCTTTGTTCATATTAAGAGACAGGTTGTTGGCTCTGCACCAGTCCGTTAGCCGCTGCACCTCCTCTCTGTAAGCTGACTCATCGTTCTTGCTGATGAGACCCACCACTGTGGTGTCATTGGTGAACTTGATGATATGGTTCGAGCTGTGTGTTGCAACACAGTTGTGGGTAGCAGAGTGAGCAGCAGTGGACTGAACATGAAACCCTGGGGAGCCCTTGTGCTCAGTGTGATGGTGTTGGAGATGATGCTTCCGATTCAGACTATCTGAGATCTCCCAATCAGGAAGTCTAGGATCCAGTTGCAGAGGGAGGTGTTCAGGCCCAGTAGGCTCAGCTTTCCAAACAGTTTCTGAGGGATGATTGTGTTGAATGCTCAACTGAAGTCTATGAACCGCATCCAAACGTATGTGTCTTTTTAGTCCAGGTGGAGGGTGGTGGCAATGGCATCATCTGTTGAGCAGTTGGGATGGTACGCAAACTGCAGGGGGTCCAGTGAGGGGGGCAGCAGGGTCATGATGAGCCTCTCGAAACACTTCATGATGATGGATGTTAGTGCAACGGGATGGTAGTCATTTAGGCAGGACACTGAAGACTTCTTCGGCACGGGGACAATGGTGGCGGCCTTGAAGCACGTTGGAATGCTGGCATTGCTCAAGGAGATGTTGAAGATGTCAGTGAGAACATCTGCTAGCTGGTCTGCACATCCTCTGAGCACTCTACCAGGGATGTTGTCTGGTCCAGCAGCCGTCTGTGGGTTGACCCTGCACAGGGTTTTTCTCATGTCGGCCACAGAGAGACACAAAAATGCACAACCCATTCCAATGATGCAGGGTTTCAGATATGTGAACAGATTGAAGAATCTGGAATTGTTTTATTAAAACATAGATGAGAAGCAAAATACTGACAGAGGATTTGAGAATTGTAATGGGTTTTATAGTGTGTTTAAAAACAGAAGCAGATATGTAAGCTTTTGAATATTTTGTGACTAAGTGAGGAAAAGCTATTTTGATGACAGACTAAGAGGCAAATCAGTGTGAAACTAAGGAAATTTTTTTCCTTAAGCATGATTTGTTATGATGTGGGACATGCAGCCTGAAAAGGTGGTGGACAGACTCAATAATAACATTCAAAGAGAATTGGAAAAATAAAACAGAGCTCTAGGTGAAAATAGATACAATGGCTAATAGGTCTCCCTTTTGTGTTTTTAATTCTATAGTTTTGTGGACAGTCTCCAGATTTTGTAGAAGCACAATAAAGAAAGAAATATTAAGCTATAATATTTTTCTTTAAAATGAAATAAAATGACACCATTTTATAATGCTGTATTAAATATTGATAGTTTCATTCAATTAAGCAGGAATCAAAATACGACAGAAACATCAAAACTTATGCATTGTTTTGGATAATCTGAGTCCTTAGTGAATTCTACTTACAGTTGGAAGATCTTGATACATGATGTCATTAAGAGGCAGAGTCAAGAATAACACAAATAATTCATCAATTAATAATTGCAACATTGTGACTTGAGTTCAAGCTGGCAGACCAGACTGATGTTGTCACTTAGCTTATCAAACATGGACACAGGTATAAATTTTTTGTGTACCCAGGATATTTGTGTAATCAGAGACAATCTGATTTAATTTTTAACTTGGAGTGCCTTGCTCTCTGCCTTAAGAAGCTTTTAAATAATTTGCATCTCCATGAGAAGGTCTGCTTGTTGTGACGAATAATGATTTCTACATCATCGGCCTCAGTGTCTCTTTGGTGACTTTGATCACAGTCACAACATTTAGAGGCTCGTCCAGGATACATTCATGACCCACCGTGTGGCCAGTGACTTAAGCAGTTTAGGAGAATGAGTGTTTTTTAGGGATAGGACCCACTTCAGATCTGTTCAGGTCAATGGCCATGGAATCATGACACCTCAAAGAACATGACGGAGAGCTGAGCTGCTGGATTTAGAAGGTGGGGGGGTGGGGTGTGTGTGTGTGTGTAAGTAAGTAAAAGGGACCAGCTATCAGCAGTTAGTATTGGGCTGTGTGATGAGGCAGGGCGACCAGTTGCAAAATGTGGTTACTGACAGTTCGGGATGCCAAAGGGATGCATGCATACTCATTTGGGATACTGTATAATGGTATGATTGTTTGTGGGTGCTTTTGTGCACTTAGGAATAAGTTGGAAACTGTGGTGTAACAGATTTTATAACTCAATGGAATGCAACAGGCATCACGAGTTCAGCAGCAGTGTGGAAATATTTGAGGGAGAGGTTATAACCAGGTACTTCTATTGGGATGGCACCTATTGAGACCAGAAAATGACAAGTCAAGTATTCTGACGATCCCAGCCAGCTCTTGACCCTGATTACCACCATTCCCAAGCCACTCTCCTCTGGGGAGAAGCAGAGCATTTTGTCAGAACTGCCCTCACTTAAAGTTGCTTGTAAGAATTCAGAATTCTTGAGAGAGCTCGAACAATATGTGGGACAGTATGCCACAGGGAGTGCGGGATGGTACATGGAAACAAAGAGAGATGCCACTTCTTTAAGGGGGTAGTGAGGCAGTGACTGGGGTGAGGTGACAATAACTGGAGATTGATAATGTCAGTAGCTCAGAGAGCTGATAAGCCTGTCATGGAATATGCACAGCTTAAATATCAAGCATATGAAGAGTACTCAGAGTTGGACAATCCAGGGAGGGATGATCCAATCTTTATGAAAATGCTGAGGGAAGGCCTGAGCTCAGCCCACCAGGAAGTTTTAGATTTGGGGATAGCAGTGGGATCGACCTACCCTATGACAGTATCACGGGCTGGTGAGTTAGACCAGAGGAGAGGGAAGAGATATCTTAAAATGGCTGTAGTTGATGTAGCTGCTACGAAGACACAGAGATCTTGCAACCAAGGCACCGAGCAAGGAATTTAACTGCTGACTAGATTACACAGCTAGTGAAGAGAGCATCCATGTCAGACAACCAGCTAGCGGCAGACTCCGTTACCAGTAATGATCACCCACGGATGTATGCAGGAGGTTTATTAATGGGCTGGCACAGGGTCTTCAGTAACAATAACTCATCTATCCTCACCCACAACTGGGGAAGGGATTTATATTACCAATGCAAGGGTGAAACAATGAGGGCAGAGACAAGTGAGCCACAGATACTTGAGATTGAAGGAGTAGACCTTCATGTAGATCTCTGGTCTCTGGGTGTGAATAAACAATCAGGGAACTGTATCTGGGACAGACACACTAAGTAAGGCAGGTGCTATCATAGACTCAGGAGAACAGAGATAACATGGGAAAGCAAAAATGTATGACCCACAGAGCAGACAAATTAGCCCACAGAGAAACAGTAACCCCAAGCAGGGACAGGAGATAGGACGGTGAGCATGAAACATGTCAGGAAGTCCCGAGGGTAGGGGGCAAACAGTCAAGGATTGCTAAAAGCAGTGCAGCTGTGTGCAGAGGCAGCAGCAACTAAAGACACTCCACAAAAAAGGAGAGTAAGAAGCAGACAGGGAATGCGTTCCGATCATGGGGCAAAAGGAGAAATGGAATAATGTGAGAAGACAGAAATTGCAAGTATGGAGGAAGAAACTTCTTGAGCTGATTGGAAAAGATAATATGGAGATGTGAAGGGCCATTGTAAGCATGTTAACACATTGAGGGACAGTGCAAAACTGCAACAATGTACTACTAAATGGAGAGAGTCAGAGGGAGAGAAGATAGTCATTCCACAGCTGGGTGACCAAGTCCTGCTGAGGGAGCTTCCTGAAAAGGCAGGGGCCATGTCTTCAACCTGAGTCTGAGTCTCCAGAGGGTTCCTGTGCTGTGGAAGACGTTCTGCCTCGTTACTGTACTGAAGACACCACGCCCTAGTGGCTCCAATGACTACAGACTGGAGGCATTGACCTCCCACGTCATGAAGACCCTGGAGAAACTTGTTCTAGAGCAGCTCCGGCCAATGGTTAGGCCACACTTAGACCCCCTCCAGTTTGCCTATCAGCCCCAACTAGGAGTGGAGGATGCCATCGTCTACCTGCTGAACCGTGTCTACGACAAGCCGGCGAGCACTGTGATGGTCATGTTTTTTGACTTCTTCAGTGTGTTCAACACCATCCGCCCTGCTCTGCTGGGTGAGAAGCTGACAGTGATGCACGTGGATGCTTCCCTGGTGTCATGGATTATTGATTACTTGGTTGGCAGACCACAGTACGTGTACTTGCAACACTGTGTGTCAGACAGTGTGGTCAGCAGCACTGGGGCTCCACAGGGACTGTCCTGTCTCCCTTTCTCTTCACCATCTACATCTTGGACTTGAACTACAACACAGAGTCTTGCCATCTTCAGAAGTTTTCTGATGACTCTGCCATAGTTGGATGCATCAGCAAGGGAGATGAGGCTGAGTACAGGGCTACGGTGGGAAACTTTGTCACATGGTGCGAGCAGAATCATCTGCAGCTTAATGTAAAAAAGACTAAGGAGCTGGTGGTGGACCTGAGGAGGGCTAAGGCACCGGTCACCCCTGTTTCCATCCAAGGGATCAGTGTGGACGTAGTGGAGGATTACAAATACCTGGTGATACGAACTGACAATAAACTGGACTGGTCAAAGAACACTGAGGCTGTCTACAAGAAGGGTCAGAGCTGTCTCCATTTCCTGAGGAGACTGAGGTCCTTTAACATTTGCCAGACGATGCTGAGGATGTTCTACGAGGCTGTGGTGGCCAGTGCTATCTTGTTTGCTGTTGTGTGCTGGGGCAGCAGGCTGAGGGTAGCAGACATCAACAGAATCAATAAACTCATTCGTAAGGCCAGTGATATTGTGGGGGTGGAACTAGACTCTCTGACGGTGGTGTCTGAAAAGAGGATGCTGTCCAAGTTGCATGCCATCTTGGACAATGACTCCCATCCACTCCATGATGTACTGGTTAGGCACAGGAGTACGTTCAGCCAGAGACTCATTACACCGAGATGTAACATTGAGCATCATAGGAAGTCATTCCTACCTGTGGCCATCAAACTTTACAACTCCTCCCTCTGAGTGTCAGACACCCTGAGCCAATAGGCTGGTCCTGGACTTATTTCCACTTGGCACGATTAACTTATTTTTATTTAATTATTTATGGTTTTATATTGCTGTATTTTTCACTATTCTTGGTTGGTGCGGCTGTAACAAAACCCAATTTCCCTCGGGATCAATAAAGTATGTCTGTCTGTCTGTCACTCCCAGGTGGATAGGACGACAGGTTGTGCTCCAGTCAAATGACACCTGTGTCTGTGTACAGACCCGGCAAGGCAGCTAGTGGAAACAATGGACTCAGGTTAAACAGTAATACTCACCTTCCTGTCACCCTTACAGACAGAACAACGGATCAAATCTACCCAGTAATAAAAACATAGAAAACCTACAGCACAATACAGGCCCTTTGACCCACAAAGCTGGGCCGAACGTGTCCTGACAAAACTAACTAGGCTTACCCATAGCCCTCCATTTTTCTAACCTCCATGTATCCATCCAGGAGTCTCTTAAAAGACCCGTCATTTCTGCCTCCAACACCACCCCTGGCAGCCCATTCCAAGCACTCACCACTCTCTGCGTAAAAAACTTAACCCTGATATGTCCTCTATACCTACTTCCAAACACCGTGCTAGCCATTTCAGCCCTGGGAAAAATCCTCTGACTATCCACATGATCAATGCTTCTAATCATCTTATACACCTCTATCAGGTCACCTCTCATCCTCCGTTGCTCCAAGGAGAAAAGGCCGAGTTCACTCAACCTGTTCTCATAAGGCATGCTCTCCAATCCAGGCAACATCCTTGTAAATCTCCTCCTTTCTATGGTTTTCACATCTTACCAGAACTGAACACAGTACTGCAAGTGGGGTCTGACCAGGGTCCTATATAGCTGCAACATTACCTCTCGGCTCCTGAACTCAATCCCACGATTGATGAAGGGTATGCCTTCTTAACCACAGAGTCAACCTGTGTAGCAGCTTTGAGTGTCCTCTGGACTCAGACCCCAAGATCCCTCTGATCCTCCGCACTGCCAAGGGTCTTACCATTAATACTATATTATGCCATCATATTTGACCTACCAAAATGAACCACCTCACACTTATCTGGGTTGAACTCCATCTGGCACTTCTCAGCCCAGTTTTGCATCCTATCATTGTCCCGCTGTAACCTCTGACAGCCCTCCACACTATCCACAACACCCCCAACCTTTGTGTCATCAGCAGACTTAATAACCCATCCCTCCACTTCCTTATCCAGGTCATTTATAAAAATCACAAAGAGTAGGGGTCCCAGAACAGATAATAGTATCATTAAAAAGAATCTAAGTGATGAACACCAGTCTGCTGCTTCACATCTCATCACTCCTGATGGAAAAGGATCTGCAGATGTAAATGAATGTGAACACAATTGCAGAACACTGAGGAGAGTGTGTCAACAAGCCATCAACAGTGTGTTAAACTTTTAAGGTAACTACTTTGTTATGAAGGCTGGTCCTGGAAGGTAGATAATTAGTTATATAGATCAGGTTAGAAAGATATTGGGGAGGTAGATGGGAAGAGATCCGAGTTATGGCACGGACAACAAGTTTCACAACCTTGATGATAAGGCAGACCAAGAGAGAGAAGAAATTGCACACTGCATTTGAATGCAGTCACCCAAGCCTGGAACATAGATAAGCTGGGTTCTTCCAGTGGTAGGGTCAGTAATCAAAGGGACAATCCAGGAAGCGGTGCTACAGGGATGAGGTCCTTTCAGCCATTCAGATAGAGAACACCCCAAACCCTCCCAAACATTAATCAAAGGGACTGAGAGACTTGTTATTCTTGAAACTTGAGATTATTCTGGCAACCTTTTATCATAACGTGAAGTGTGAACTGTTGCCTTTGAACCAAAGTTACCTTGCTGTGCCCCTACCAACAGAGAATCTCCTGAGAGCCACTGTTGAGTTTTAGCTATCAGAGAAGGAAGGGACGAGATAAAGATATGTAAACCACAATGGGCAGCAGGGAAGCAGCTAACAAGCATATGGACCACAAACTGTATTTTAAAGACTGGTTAACATTGAGAGGACAAAAGTATCAAGAAAGGATGCGATCAAATTTCTGGAAACTTTTACTGCCACCTCTGCTTGGTCTTTTAGATAGACAGTAAGGGATGATAGTGTAGATGTAGATCAGTGGTCTCCAACCACCGGGCCGCGGACTGGTACCAGGCCGCAAAGCATGTGCTACCGGGCAGCGAGAAAGCGATATGATTTGGAGATGTGAAACAATGAGTCAGCTGCACCTTTCCTCATTCCCTGTCATGCCCACTGTTGAACTTGAACGCAGCCGAGGTCATCTGTCGCTTAAATGCAGTGACACCCTCGCGCCAGAGATCACTGGTTGGCCTCGGGTAACCAGCCGCCTTACGCAGCTGGTGAGAAGTGCTGTTGCTTCTGGCCTGGAGCGTGGACAGATGGGCACTGCCTCTAAACCTGTTTAGCACACCAAATGTTCGTGGGGAACCTGGTGCTAAAATATTCGTAGACGACCTAATTCGGGCTCAGGGTTTCCTAAGTGGCAAAGCAGCTACCTCACTGCGATCTACTGAAAGTCATCCCTCAAAACAAACTTTCGTCAGCTGATAGCTCCTACAAAGGGGGGGCGGGCACGCGTCCTGTCACACTCCTCACTCGGTTGGTCGCTCTCTCTGGACTGCGACCTCCGTGGTCCCGGTACGGGGACCTCCGGCCCTGAACCTGTCCTCTCACCCCACCCACGACCAGCTGCACCTGGCCAAGGCATTTGGCGGCGGGCGGGCAGGAAGCTGGAGTTCTGGCCCGGAGGTTGTCTAATGAGGCAATGAAAACTGCTTTGTGAGCAAGCGGGACAGAAGCAAGTGCTGATAGCCACATAAACTACATTGTGGAATAGACTGGACATAAGGAACCTCCTTCGAGTATCGCTGTATTCTGGTCGTGATTAACAGCCCCCCGCCCCATTCTCAGCCGGTCCGCAAGAATATTTTAAGTATTAAACCAGTCCGCGGTGCAAAAAAGGTTGGTGACCCCTGATGTAGATGTATGATCGGTTAGTAATCGGGAAAATGATCTGAAGTGAAGGGCATTTTTGCTGCCTTATTTAATTAGATCATTCTTAATGTTTGGCTGTCCTGTGACAGGTTTCTGCACAGGGGCCAGTATGTTATGGAGTATTCTGGAGTTATGTGAATATTGAAGATATTAATTCAAACAAGAACCAGTCTTCAGTTTGCAATCTGAATTGTGAATTGCAAGCAGAAAAATTGAAGTTAGAAGCAAATAAACAGGCTGGCCCACAGACTAAGAGATATGGTTTGCAAAATATTGACTATGAAACGTTTGCAAATGCATCAGCTAAGTGTTAAGACAATGGGCTTCTGTTAATAGGTGTGCTGTCTTTACGACAGTTATTTAGTTTATAATATTTCCGCTTAGTAATTCATTCAATAGTATTTTCTAGTTAGAATTAGAAGTGTTTAAAGTATATTCATTGCATGTAAAATATATCGGCATGCGATGACGTCACATCCGGTTTCGCCGCGTCTTGTGGGAAAATACCGGTTTGAAATTAGCGCGAGGGTGGGGGCTTACTACGAGGCAGACCCGAGCAGAAGTTGTTTTGCAGGCATGAGAAATCACAGTGAGAGCAACGCTGTAAGTTAATAGATAATCGATATATTGAACTAAGATGTTAATGCCGATCCTGTTAGAAGTAACGACGGTAGATAATGTTTATGCTTTCGTTAGTTAAAGAGTCGCGGATAGTTTGCATGGAAGTGTATTTAAAGTAGTCAATGGAGCAGGTAAACTCTCCCTGTATACTGCACCTTAGTGTAATGTAGTTATAGTCACCTTTGCAAGTATTTACACTTGAAATGTGATATTAAGGAAGGAACAAATACTGTATCAATCTTGTATTGTTTTATCAACAGTTTTCACCATATGTTAATGTGAAGAGTGAACAGTAAATGGTTAATCTTGCTGCGATCTGGTTCTTATTAACTGTGGTTTATCTCGACGTTAAATTCGGCGTTCGTGACACGCGAAGGAGAACGTTACAATAGGCCTCCATCAAACCTGGCAACATGGATAAGTTATCTGCTTCACTGTAACCTGAGTTCAAGCTGGCAACCCAGAGAGATGTTGCCACTGAGCATATCAAAAATGGTCACAGGTATAGGCAATCAATAATTTTTGTGTACTCAGAGACAGCCCTGACAACATTGATTTTGAGTGTCTGGCTCTCTGTCTTCAAAAGCTTTAACACTATTTATGTGAATTAATTTGGGACAATGGTGTCTGAACATTCAGAGATATCTCCCATTGTAGACATGTAATTCAAAAGAAGCACTGACAACCCAAAACATTGGAGTGAACAATGGTCATTGTAATGACAGAAACTGTATTGAATCACTCACTGTTACCTTTGAACTTAGGGGTATAAAAATGTGATGTACTTTTGGGTTTGTGAGCCTCTACGGAGAGTGTCTCCATAAGAATGCCTGCTTGTTGTGACACAGCCACAGTGACTCTGTAGTGCCTTTATTCAGCCACAACAGTGGTAAACTGCTTCCTCATCTGTCCATGTGGAAGAATGTTTATGAATTATTATTGACTAGACCATTAGTACAAGTGTTACACATCCCCGGTGCACGCGGCAGGCACAGCTATGGAAATAAACCAAGTAAAACAAGCTGTCAGGATGAACGGCAAGGAAGGACAGAGTTCTGGTAGTAACTAAGCAACAAATAAAAAAATCACCAGGACGATGTTTTACTATTGACCCAGATACTTCTAAACCAAATTCCAAAGATTTTCCAACGTGGTATAAATACGAAGCTGATGATGAAGGTAAGGTTTGGGTTTGCTGTCCTAAAAATAAGGATAAGAAGCAAATACCTTACAAATAGTAAAGAATGTTTGGCATAAAAGAGGTAGCTCAAGATATTGTGGAGTCATTAGGAATGATATTTCAAAAATCAATAGTCTGGCATGGTTCAGGAAGACTGAAAAATTGAAAATGTAACACCATTCTTCAAGAAGTGAGGGAGGCAGATTAAAGGAAATTATAGGCCAGTTAGCCTAACCTCAGTGGAGCCAAGTGTGAAGCACTTGGAGGCACATGACAATATAGGCCAAAGTCAGCATGGTTTCCTGAATGAAAGATCTTTCCTGGCAACTCTGTTAAAGCTCTTTGAAGGACTAAGGAGCAGGATTGACAAAGGAGAATAGGTATGTAAAGAGGGTTTCTTCTTTTTGTTAACTAGCAGGAATGCTAATCTACTGATAATGAGACTGGTATTCCTTTGTAAACCAAATGGGGATTAATGTTCTTTCTTCTGAGTCTGTAAGCTTTTGTTGACGGGCTTTTGGGAGATCGGCGCGAGGGGGTCGAGAGAGAGGACGCAATGCTGTAAGCTGGGCGAGGATTGGACCCCAAAGGGGGGTCCGAGGCCGGGAGATTCTCCGAGGACGGAGGGGGGAATGAAGCTAGATGTGCTTGGTTGACCACTCGGAGGGTCCTGAGCTGTTTGGAGAATCGAGGAGTTCGGAGGGTCCTGAGCTGCGAGTCGAGGAGTTCGGAGGGGATCGAATGGTGGCCAGAAGACTTCAGTAATTGAGCTCCAACGGTTGTGCACGAAGTGGTTTGGACTTTGATAAGTTTGGCGCCTTTTCTTTAATTTTCTCTTCATATATACTGTATCGTTATTAATCACTTAGTTATAGTAACCTTTATAAATTGTACTCATTTAATCGCATATGGTGTATTGTCTGTTTGTGGGCGAGGCGGGGAGGCGAGGTGTGGGCATCCACACCAGCTGATTACCCAGTTTGGCGGGGCCGAAGGCTGCTCCCCTAGACGAAACGAGCTGAGCCAGCCTGAGGCGACCCAGGGGGTTACATTGTGGGGTGCTCGTCCGGGGTTGATTTCTGTGGAGGCTGTGTGATCACCCTATTTAAATTGTGTCTGCGGCGAAGAGCTGGTGTGCCTTTGTGGGTGTGCGATTGCTGGTGATCGCTGCGTGTGTGTTGGGTGGGGTGGCTGCTGTTGCTAGCCTGGAGGTCGTTCGAGTTCCGACTAGTGCTGACGAAATGGTGGTGGGACCATGGGTTGTCCGTACTGTTTGGAGATTGAGGAGTGACAGGTCGGGATGTTTCAGCAGTGGTGAGCTCCGCCCAGTTATTGGAATAATGTCCAGCCCTAAAGGGGCGGAAGCGTGGGCGGAGCGGACCCCTCAGTTATTGGGTGAGTGGCAGTACTTGGCTGAGGAAAAGCGACAGGGACGGGTTGAAAGTTTGAGTAGGCGGGCTGGTGACTTTGTTAGAAATGTCAGGCGCAATTACTTCGAAGTGACCGCTGCCAGTTCTGGGAAAGTGTGGGAAAATGCGTGTGGTTCGACTGGAAGTCAAATGTCGCAGCTGGGGGGCTTATCATACCCGTGGCAGGAGATTGGTGGGAAGTTGTTAGGGTATCCCTTTTTGCCTAGGGGGGCAGATAAATTGCCTGTGGTGCCAAGGGGATCTGTCAAGGGGATCAGTTGTTCCGTTGATTCGAGAGGTGTCGGGAAACTGAGAGGAGGCCCAGTGGGGGAACGGCTTGGGGTCTCTGGGGGAGCACGTTCCCAGCAATGTACCAAGGAACTCCCGAAAGGAACAGACTATTCCTGAAGGCTTAGAGGGGCCACGTGCACAGGTGTTGTTACGGATGGATGGAAGTCAAGTTAAAGCCATCCTCGGCACCGGGGCGCCGGTGAAGTTGCTGTACAGTTTGTTTCATAACCGTTATTGGAAGCATTTACCCTTGACAACATTGAGAACACTGGAGATTCGGGGTACCAGTGCTGGTGATTATCCAGACAACGGTTGTTGGTCAGTGAAAATGGAGTTCTTAGAGGCAAATGTGGAGGAGACTGAGGTTCATGAATCGTTAATGCTGGTGTATCCGGACCCTGTTGAGACGGGCAGCGTTTCTGTTCTAGAGAGAACCAATATCCTGCAGGTGCGCTTGGGAGCCTGCCCGGAGGAGGCGGGTGAGCGCTGTTTGGAGGCATTGTCGATGCACCCAGGGTTTCAAGCTGCTTGTGCGGACGTGTGTAGCAGCATTGGGCTGATACCGAATTCAAACAAGAGCCAGTGGTGGTACGGCCTGGGGGAAGTATCTGAGGGTGAGACCCTCTTCGTGGACGCTGCGAAATACCACAAGGGAGGGGAGTTGACTGCTGAAGACACCTCGGACAGAGAGAGGTTGCGGCGACTGGCCCCTACAGCCGTGGAAGATGTAGGCAGCGTGTGTATGGATTATATTGCGTTGAAGAGGCGCACTGTCAGTGACCAGAATATGGCCCTGAGGGCCGGAGAGGCGATGGCCTGTCTGAGTGGTGCGAAATGGTTTAAGGTGCTGGATCTGAGGAGTGGATGTTGCCAGATCCCGATGAGTGGGGCCAACAAGGAGAAGACGGCCGTTATAAATTCCCTAGGAGTCTTCGGGTCCGAAAAGGTGCCACACGGCATATCTGGAGCCCTTGCAACCTTCCTGCAGGGCAGGTGGAAGACCATAGGGGATGCGGAGGCGTTTGGAGTTTTGGTGTATGTGGATGATCTCTTGGTATTTGGATTTGCCTCAGGAGAATATGAAGTGAGGTCGTTGCAGGAGCAGCTGAGAACTACCGAGTTAAAGTGTTTTCGGGACACGTGCCAGGGCTGGCGAAGGTCGCAGCTCGTGAGTGACTGTCTCTACAGAACCAAGTTTGAAATGAAGACGGAGAGACTGGAGAAAGTGATCTGGAACCATTCGGAAGACTTACAAGTTGGAGAGAATGAAGAAAGTTGTCTGACTGAGGGTAATAGCAAACTGAGAACCCGGAGAGGGGAGTTTGCGGAGGTGAAGAAATTACAGACAAATCTCAGAAGAGAGAAGCGGAGGCTTGAAGGGAAACTGAAGGTGACCATCGACAGTTCAAATGAAGTGCAAAACCTGAAAGTTGATCTGGAAGAAGTCATGAGGAAGAAAAAGCTGGAGAGAAGTGCAGTGAATACTGAACAGGAGGCTGAAGAGACTGCGGGAGCAGTGCAGGCCACGTGTTTCTGTTTGGAGAAGATCAAACATCAGCTACCGATCACAGGAATGAGGAAGAATACAGATTCGATGGATGATGTGCTGGATGTGTGGTACATGCTGCCTTTTGCTGACTTTCCCTCGATTGAGGAAGAGACCTTTGGCCCTTCTCCCATTGAGTCAGGTGTAGTGGGGAGGGTTAGCTGTGTGCAGTGTGGGGCATGAGTGAGAGGTTGAGAGAGGAGTTGGTAGTGGGCCCAAGGTATCCCCAGTTGTGTTCGAGCCTGAAGGGTTTAGGGGAGGGGGTACAGAGGTCTCAGAAGGGTTAGGGAACTCCCAGATAGTTGGCCTAAGTAGCGCCTGAAAAACAGGGCGTGAGGGTTACTGTGTGAGGAGGAGATGTCACTGTTTGTGCTTGGGTTACGGTGTGTTGGCAGGAAAGGTGGTGAGTTATTTAGTAGTCATGAGGACATGACTTTTATTTGGTGGAGGAAGTGTGTAAAGGGGGTTTATTTTTTTTTCTTTGTTACTGTTGGGAAAGGGTTTCCTTTTGTTAACTAGCAGGAATGCTAATTTACTGATAACGAGAATGGTATTCCTTTGTAAACCAAATGGGGATTAATGTTCTTTCTTCTGAGTCTGTAAGCTTTTGTTGACGGGCTTTTGGGGAGATCGGCGCGAGGGGGTCGAGAGAGAGGACGCAATGCTCTAAGCTGGGCGAGGATCGGACCCCAAAGGGGGGTCCGAGGCCGGGAGATTCTCCGGGGGGGGGGATGAAGCTAGATGTGCTTGGTTGACCACTCGGAGGGTGAGCTGTTTGGAGAGTCGAGGAGTTCGGAGGGTCCTGAGCTGTTTGGAGAGTCGAGGAGTTCGGAGGGTCCTGAGCTGCGAGTTGAGGAGTTTGGAGGGTCCTGAGCTGTTTGGAGAGTCGAGGAGTTCGGAGGGTCCTGAGCTGCAAGTCAAGGAGTTCGGAGGGTCCTGAGCTGTTTGGAGAGTCGAGGAGTTCGGAGGGTCCTGAGCTGCGAGTCGAGGAGTTCGGAGGGGATCGAATGGTGGCCAGAAGACTTCAGAAATTGAGCTCCAACGGCTGTGCACGAAGTGGTTTGGACTTTGATAAGTTTGGCGCCTTTTCTTTAATTTTCTCTTCATATATACTGTATCGTTATTAATCACTTAGTTATAGTAACCTTTATAAATTGTACTCATTTAATCGCATATGGTGTACTGTCTGTTTTTGGGCGAGGCAGGGACATCACACAGCATCCACACCAGCTGATTACCCAGTTTGGCGGGGCCGAAGGCTGCTCCCCCTAGACGAGAACGAGCTGAGCGAGCCTGAGGCGACCCAGGGAGTTACATGCAATATCTCCCTCTAGATTATATTCTTTTATAGTAGTTTTCCATATTTTAAGAGTCAATTTCACCCATGGGTTATCAATAGTATTTATGTACCTTTGCAGGTTGTTATCAGCCAAAATTGCTTGTATGGGGATGGGAAGGACCCGCTCCTCAATGTTTTTTCATTGAGCGTCATATGATGGGTTGCACCAACTTATCACAGCTCTCAACTGTGCTGCAAAATAATAACCTCTAAGAGAAGGTAGGCTCCATCTCTCCTTTTCCTTTGCTATTTGCAAAGTTTTGAGACAAACTCTAGGCCTTTTACCCTGCCAAATATACCTTGATAGCATCTTGTTCCATTCATTGAATTGATTTAGATTAATCTCATTGGTAGGGTCTGAAAGAGATATAACAGTCTGGGCAGTATATTCATTTTAATAGACTCAATCCTTGAACTGAGACTGAAAAAAGGAATCAGGTTCCATCTTGCCACATCTTCCTTAATTTTTTTTATATAAAGGCTGATAATTACATTCTGATAATTTTGCAATATATACTTATACACAGTTCTAACATCTCAATATAACGCTTTGTAGACCTCAGAAGCCCTAGGATTACATTGCTCTTTGCAACAGAAATTGCAACAGAATAGGTGAAAAGGTTATCAGAAGTATAGCATTCCTCAGGGGTAGCCATCTTTCTTCTCCTGGTAAGCCTTTTGCCTTTGTATAACATCACGCACAATATATAGTCAGACAGATGGTTTTAAGGTCAAAGGTGTAAACAGTGATAGCATAATGCGATCATCAGCAGTGAACAACACATTTACAAACTACATTATGTAAAATCTTTATATGCAGTATATAGAGTTACCCATGTTAAAATGTAAATATGTAATATCCAAATAGTTAAGTGAAAAATAATGTTTGCTGACTCATCTTTAAGTAGGATTGTGTTATTTGTGTTATAAGATCAATTATTTGAGACAGGCACATCCCAGCCCTTCTGACGATGAGGTGAGAAACATATGTACCTGTACGTGTCGTTAGTGATCAGGATGAGGAAAAGGAGAGGAGCAGGATAACATGATCAGGGTGATCCCTACTCTTCACGATTCCGGGGTTGATGGTGATCCTGAGAAATAGGTAAAGAGGCGAGTATAAGGGAAGGGGTAGCAAAGCAGCCATATGAGAGATAATCCGTGGTAATGCAGGTCAGGTATAGGAGTTAATGGAGTCTTAGGAGTGGAGGCCACTATACAAAAAGTAGAAGTCACCAAACTTACATTCTTGCAGGGTTCAATGTTTCAACAAAAGAGCACTAAAAAATCAGTAATTTCAATGGCTAGGGGAATTGTCCATTGGAAAACTGCAAAAAAAAAAATCTGCCAATCCACCTGGAAACTATGCACTGCTGCGGGAGCTGGAAACGTCTTAGCTATTGTTTCAACTAGCACATTAAGCCTGTCAGGGGCTTAGTATGATCCTGCAAAGGAAACCTGTGTCAGTTCAGCTATTAACCATATAACCATATAACAATCACAGCACGGAAACAGGCCATCTCGGCCGTCCTAGTCCGTGCCGAATTCTTGAAATAGATATAGAAATACTATTTAAATTTGACTGAGTTCCTTTTAAAGTAACACACAAAATGCTGGAGGGACTCAGCAGGTCAGGCAGCATCAGGACTGGAACGGGAGGGGGAGGATGATGGAATAAAAAGGTGGGGGAGGGGAAGGAGGACAAGCTCAAAGATAGGTGAAGCTGGGTGGGTGGGAAAAGTAAAGGGCTGGAGAAAAAGGAATCTGACAGGAGAGGAGAGTGGTGCCTGGGAGAAGGGAAAGGAGGAAGGGCACCAGGGGGAGATTATAGGCGGGTGAGGAGAAGGGGTAAGAGGCCGAAGTCGAGCATAGAAGTGGCAGGGAGAACTACAGGAAGGAGAAATTACTGTTCACGCCAGCAGGTTGGAGAATACTTAGACAGAATATCAGATGTTGCTCCTCTGCCCTGAGTGTGGGATAACTTGAATCAAGTCCTCAGCATTATTAAGTGGGAGGGTGAACAGCCAGAAGTCACGGTCCAGATGACATGGGTAGGATGAGTGATGATGTTCTGCATAGAGAGGTGGTATTTAAAGGGCTGGGCCTCCAGTGTTGTGATCTCAGGATTGATACCCATGCCACGTGCAAGTAAGGCCAGAACGAGGAAGATTGTACAGTTTAATATGTAGCTGTGGAGTTGGTGTAGGAGAGAGGGCATTAAGATTTTTGGATCAAGGGCTTCAGATATGCCCTGTGGCATCTTTTCGGACCCGAAGACTCCTAGGGAAATTATAACGGCCGTCTTCTCCTTGTTGGCCCCACTCATCGGGATCTGGCAACATCCACTCCTCAGATCCAGCACCTTAAACCACTTCACACCACTCAGACAGTCTCTCCCTCAGATACTTCCCCCAGGCCGTACCACCACTGGCTCTTGTTTGAATTCGGTATCAGTCCAATGCTGCTACACACGTCCGCACAAGCAGCTCGAAACCCTGGGTGCATCGACAATGCCTCCAAACAGCGCTCACCCGCCTCCTCCGGGCAGACTCCCAAGCGCACCAGCAGGATATTGGTTCTCTCTAGACCAGAAACGCTGCCCGTCTCAACAGGGTCCGGACACATCAGCATTAACGATTCATGAACCTCAGTCTCCTCCACATTTGCCTCTAAGAACTCCATTTTCACTGACCAACAACCGTTGTCTGGATAATCACCAGCACTGGTACCCCGAATCTCCAGTGTTCTCAATGTTGTCAAGGGTAAATGCTTCCAATAACGGTTGTGAAACAAACTGTACAGCAACTTCACCGGCTCCCCGGTACCGAGGATGGCTTTAACTTGACTTCCATCCATCCGTAACAACACCTGTGCACGTGGTCCCTCTAAGCCTTCAGGAATAGAGTCTGCTCCTTTCGGGAGTTCCTTGGTACATTGCTGGGAACGTGCTCCCCCAGAGACCCCAAGCCGTTCCCCCACTGGGCCTCCTCTCAGTTTCCCGACACCTCTCGAATCAACGGAACAACTGATCCCCTTGACAGATCCCCTTGGCACCACAAGCAATTTATCTGCCCCCCTAGGCAAAAAAGGATACCCTAAAAACTTCCCACCAATCTCCTGCCACGGATATGATAAGCCCCCCAGCTGCGGCATTTGACTTCCAGTCAAACCACACGCATTTTCCCACACTTTCCCAGAACTGGCAGCGGTCACTTCGAGGTAATTGCGCCCGACAGTTCTAACAAAGTCACCAGCCCGCCTACTCAAACTTTCAACCCGTCCCTGTCACTTTCCCTCAGCCAAGCACTGCCACTCAACCAACAACTGAGCGGTCCACTCCGCCCACACCTCTGCCCCTTTAGGGCTGGACATTATTCCAACAACCGGGCGGAGCTCATCACTGCTGAAACATCCCAACCTGTCACTCCTCACTCCCCAAACAGCACGGACAACCCACGGTCCCCCCACCATTTCGTCAGCACTAGTCGGAACTCGAACAACGACCTCCAGGCTAGCAACAGCAGCCACCCCACCCAACACACACGCAGCGATAACCAGCAATCGCACACCCACAAAGGCACACCAGCTCTTCGCCGCAGACACAATTTAAAGAGGGTGATCACACAGCTTCCACAGAAATCAACCCCGGACGAGCACCCCACAATGTAACTCCCTGGGTCGCCTCAGGCTCGCTCAGCTCGTTCTCGTCTAGGGGGAGCAGCCTTCGGCCCCGCCAAACTGGGTAATCAGCTGGTGTAGATGCTGTGTGATGTCCCCGCCTCGCCCAAAAACAGACAGTACACCATATGCGATTAAATGAGTACAATTTATAAAGGTTACTATAACTAAGTGATTAATAACGATACAGTATATATGAAGAGAAAATTAAAGAAAAGGCGCCAAACTTATCAAAGTCCAAACCACTTCGTGCACAGCCGTTGGAGCTCAATTTCTGAAGTCTTCTGGCCACCATTCGATCCCCTCCGAACTCCTCGACTCGCAGCTCAGGACCCTCCGAACTCCTCGTCTCTCCAAACAGCTCAGGACCCTCCGAACTCCTCGACTCGCAGCTCAGGACCCTCCGAACTCCTCGACTCTCCAAACAGCTCAGGACCTTCCGAACTTCTCGACTCTCCAAACAGCTCAGGACCCTCCGAGTGGTCAACCAAGCACATCTAGCTTCACCCCCCCCCCCCCCGGAGAATCTCCCGGCCTCGGACCCCCCTTTGGGGTCCGATCCTCGCCCAGCTTAGAGCATTGCGTCCTCTTTCTCGACCCCCTCGCGCCGATCTCCCCAAAAGCCCGTCAACAAAAGCTTACAGACTCAGAAGAAAGAACATTAATCCCCATTTGGTTTACAAAGGAATACCATTCTTGTTATCAGTAAATTAGCATTCCTGCTAGTTAACAAAAGGAAACCCTTTCCCAACAGTAACAAAGAAAAAAAAAGAAATCCTACTATAAAAGTATATAACCTAGAGGGAGATATTGCAATTCTTAAATGGTGTGCATATGACTCGGATTTTACACCAAATAAATTGGATGCTAGATTTAAGGACTGGACAGCTAAAGGAATAACAGTTCTTTGCAACATAATGAAAGAAGGAACACTGTTCAGTTTTGAAATGCTTAAAGAGAAACACTAAGTAGAAAAACAAGATTTCTATCGGTATTTACAGATGCGACAATATGTTAATAAGACACTTAAAAATGTAACCAAGACAAGTACATGCTTAATAGAGCTAATCAGAAAAGCATATAATTCAGATAATGGTAGCAGAATCATTTCAAGCATGTATAAGGGATTGTCAAATCTTAAAACACATTCGACTTCATACATTAAAACAAAATGGGAGAAGGAAGGAGGGATAATTATATCTGAGGAAGAATGGACAACAATATGGAGGTATCAATGGAAGTGTACCAGTTCACAGAAATGGAGGGAGTTTGGATGGAAAAGTTTGATAAGATATTTTATTACACCCTCTCAGAAATCCCATTAGGATAGTAACCTCCCTGTTTGCTGGAGAAATTGTGGAAATCAAAATGCAAATCATTATCATATTTTTTGGGAATGCCCTGTTATCAAAAACTATTGGAGGGAGATACACAATGCCTTACAAGACATCTTTAAATATGAAATACCCTTAGAGAGTAAGACCATATATTTTGGATATATACCTCAAGAATGGTTGAAAAGAGATAAATATTTAATGAATATACTGTTGGCGGCTGATAAAAAGACTCTTACCGGGAAATGGTTATCACAGGAGAGCCCAACTTTAAATACATGGATGGAAATTACAATGGACATTTACAAAATGGAGAAGATAACAACAATCTGTTAATCATAAGCTGGAACAATTTGATTCATACTGGGGAAAATGGTTTAACTACATAATGCCTCATAGACCTGATTTTATTCTCACAAATCAATGAATCTGTTGCAAAAAAAAATCACTTCCAACTTGTACATAGTTCTTTCCTTTTGCTTGTTTTTTCTTTCCACTCTTTTCTATAAGTGTATACCTCAGATAAATACTTTGTGGAGATTTGTAATATATATGATTATATGATTTAAATGTACAATGTCTGAAATACATCTTATGGAAATGTTTGTTTGATGATGAACTTCAATAAAAAAATAAATTACAAAAAAAAGAATATATTGTATATGTGGTACTCCTACAATGCAGTAAGTAGGACCATTAGGCATATTAATACTGCTATTCGTGTTATACTTATTGTTACTAATACAATTTGTATATTTGGTTGATAAAATCCCATGGTCTAATGGAGACCCTGCTCTGTTAAAGTTTCCTGGGAAGACGTATCAGTTCTTCTCAGTTAGGCCCAATCCTTAAAAGTAAAGCGGGAAAATCTGAACAATTATATACAGCATTCAGAATTACTAAATAGGAAGAAACTTACGTAGATGGTATGGTTGGTAACATAATGTTAAGTTATAGCATATGTATGGGTGTTCACTCGCATGGGAGGACCATTACCAATCCCAATGTTCTGACATCTTTTACTGGGAGCCTAGAGTTCAAGGTATAAACAAAATTCTCAACTGAAGAACTATACTCTTTCTTTCTTTTCTACATGTTTCACCTTTTATGTACATTATTACACTCTGAAATCATGCAACTGATGGATATAATTTTTTATAACTGAAATGTGCGATTACTAATCCTTGGGCAAAAAGAAGACAGCAATACACAATCAGTAATTTGTTTCAAAGCCTCATTTTCAGAAAACCTGAGTAAAGTCATGCATCGCATCGAAAGGAATGGGAACATTGTTGTGAAAAAAAAATTAACTTACTTCAGCTTATTGAAATATGTTGCCAGATGACCTGATGAACTAATAGCAACAGAGACAGTGATTCAAACTTGTATCAGGGAAAAATCAAGAACTGTTTTGTGAAGAAGATTTTAAAGATGGACTAATATGGACTTATAAAATGAATGTTGATATGTTGTTGTCATGGTGTTTATGGAAAATTAAAACCAAACCATGTTTGAGGTTTGGGAAATGTGAGCAGACGAGATTGAGGAACTGAATATATTAAACAGAAAATCATTTAAAAAAACCAACATTGGGGAGTATTCAATGAGCTCGTTGAGCATTAGAATGAGGAGAGCCTTTCCAACACTGGTATTCCACTGGAAAGATTGGAGGAGTGATAGCCTGGCAGGAATCTTGATCCCAATGCTGATATCCACAGAAGAAAGTGAGTTAGGGAAGAGGGAGATGTGATGGATATTCACTTTCTGGACCAATAGACCTCCTGGTTGTTTACCAAGCTTGCATTCTAAACAAAATAGATGCCACTTGTCAAAATTAAACAGTTGTAAATAAACTTCCAATTAACACTATTTAGCTTCTAGTCATAAATAGGAGCCAGACTTCAGTTCTTAAAATATAAATTGCAAGCAGTAATCAGCTTGAAGTGCCTATTGAGCAGATTTTCAAACAAGCTTCGTATGGACCCACAAACTTGTTGGCTCACAGCATCATGTTTTATTGCTCTAGAAGTGCAGTATAAGACAATGAGTTATTTAATTTGGCTTGTTTCAAAACAGACATCACTAAGTTGCTTAGTTCAAGGAAGCTTGCAGACCAGATCAATACAGTACAAATATTTTGCATATCAATAATTGATCTATTAATGTTAAAAGGTTTATGTACTCAGAGAAGTTAGCTTTACAACATTAATGGTGATAATAGTGTCTCCAAAATTTTACCGACCTTTTGTGTTAAAAGGGTACCTGAGGAAATATCACATGCATGTGGAATCAGCCCCCAAGTAAAATCATAGTGTGTAAATTTAAGGCATACAGTAAATGAGGTAATTTCATATTTCTCATGATGTTGAATATATTAGCATGGATTGAATATTGGTTGATAAATAAGGAACAAACATTGGGAATAAATAAATCTTTCTCACAGAGGCAGGAAGTACTGTTTAGTGTACTGCAGAGATCAGTAGATCAGTATATATTTATAATATACTACAAGGGTTTAAATGAATGACCCAAATGTAATAATTCAAAGTTGCTGAAGATACCAGTCCAAGTGAAATTCTGAATTGTGAGTCGGAAGCATCAAAAGTGACTGAGAGACGTTAAGCAAGTCGGTAAAAATATGGCAGATGCAGTGCAATGTGGTTAAATGTGTTATTGTCCACTTTCAATGGAAAACAAGAAAGGCAACATATTATTTTAGTGGTGTTAGTTTGAGAAGCATTGCTTTATAAATGGACTTGGATATCCTCGTCCAGTGTCACTGAAAGTAAATATACCGGTGCAGTAAACAGTTAAGGTAGCAAATGTTACTTTGGTTCTCATAGCAAGAGGATTCAAGTACAGGAGGAAGGGTATCTTGCTATAATTATGTGAAGTCTTGAGTAAGATTGTACTTGGGAAAATGCATGAAGCTTTAGATTCATGACTGAAGAAAGAATATACTGTTGAAGAGGGCATGCAGTGAAGTTGCACCAGAATGGTGGTATTGCTGTATGGGGAGAAAGCTGGTCAACGTCATCTACCAACAAGCATAAAACACAAGTCAGGAGTCCAATGGGACTACTTTCCACTTGCTTGGATAACTGCAGCTCCAACAATACTTAAGTTCAAAGGTCAAAGCAGCTGACTTAAATGGTGCCTAAATATGCATTGCTCCAACTGCTGGTATACAGTGTACCTTTAAGACAAGGCTTTGCATTTGCCCACTTGGGGCACTCCAGTAACACTCCCAAACCTGTAATCTCTATCTCCAAGGAAAAGGCATCATCCATACGGAAACATACCAATCCACAGTACTCTCTGAGTCACACACTATCCTGACTTGGAAATACATTGGCAATCTTCATCATTGCTGGGTCTATATGTGAAATACTTTACCCATTAGGACCAGAAGAGTATATTAGCCAGTAGGCCTACAACAGTTCAATATAAAAGGACACGTCACCAATTCTTCAAGGGCAATTAAGCATGGATAATAAATATTGCCTGTACCACAACATGAATATTTTTATATAAAGTACGGTTTGGATTCTTCAAGCTAATATAAGCCTTATCTGCATAACTGCTACCTGCAATTTGTAACAAAGCTATTGCCCAAAGTTATAAAGCTTAAAAATTTTATGTATACATTTTAGCTTTGATTAAATTAAATGCTCTTCAGGTACTGATCAGTATCCCTAAAAATAATGATTATTCTCCTCGTAGAGCTTGTTATATGACTGTATATTTCCTACCAGTTTACTGGTGTTATTGCCATCTATCCTCTGTTTTGGTTCCAAAGAATTTGAACTTAGAGCATTTCCCAAAGTTGTGTTGAGCTTTGGCATCTTATACCCTGAAAGAAATTTGAAACAAAGTTAGTATCATCAAACCAGTTAGACATTGTTAAAACTTAATTTTAAATCCTATTATCACCACTAAATCAGTAGATTACGGGATCAAATCCCATTAAAGACAGGCTGACACTCTCAAAGCATTTCTGAGCGAGTCCTAAATTGTCAAGTGTGGCATCTTTTGAATGAAATGTTAATTCAGGTCCCTGGCTTCTCTTGAGGTGAAGTCAGTTAAAAGATCAGCACAATATCATGAGCTGCAGAACCTGTACTGTTCTGTAATGTTCTATGTTCATAAATGCAAATTATTTCACCTTTGTGGAAACTAGTATTGGTCAAGTCAGATAATATTTCTGGATAGTTGAATTTCATTAATCTACTCATTTTTTAAATTAGAGACTTTCAAAATTGTGAAGTAATCTCAAGACCCTTTATTATTATAGTTGCAAGAGAACTGCCAATGCTGGAAATCTTAAGCAACACATATGAAATGCTAGTGGAACGCAGCAGGTCAGGCAGCATCTATGGAGGGGTATAAACAGTCAACATTTTGGGCCAAACCTGAAATGCAACCTACTTATTTCCCTCCATAGATGTTGCCTAACCTGCTGAGTTCCTCCAGCATTTTGTGTGTGTCTGTGTGTGTGCAATTCAATGTCTTTCCCCGGTATATTATCAAAATGGATCCTAAACTGAGCTGATCTGCTTGGGTTGGCTTTATGGTGCCTTCCCTGCCATACATAGCAGAATATTCTATTTCTTTAGTTCTGAGGATATGTAAATATGTTGTTTGATTACTATATTTAATGTAGATTTTTGTTTATTTTTTGTAGTAGGATTATCACTACATTGTGAGGTACATCATATTCTAATTGATGTGTAGTCTTAAGTTAACTTAGATGGTAATTAATGGTATGTCCTAGTGCCAAATAAAAGCAGCTCGTCACCCTCAGTGTGAGTGTGAGAGAGAGAGAGAGAGTGTCAGAGAGAGAGGGAGAGTGTGTGTGTGTGTGAGAGAGAGAGAGAGAGAGAGGGAGAGAGACTGAGACTGCTAGGAGTTCACACTGGACAAGAATAATATGGTGCTATTATCGTGTTCTCTTGTAGATATCTTCTTATGAATATTGGCAGTTTTCATTAATTTTTGTAGGTTCAATTTATGATGCACCTAATAAACACCATTGCACTGAAGTGCTAAGCAACTCCATTTTTCCTTTGGTCATAACCACGATCTAACACTGTATTGTGAAAATTTTCTTCAGTAACAGGAACGCAATGTAAATGTAAACTGCAATTACAATTGTTACATTAATTTAGGTTGACACTTCACTGTGGCATGAAAGGAAGAGTTGCCTTTCAGATTTAATCAGAGCTCTGGCTGCTTTGTTCAGTAACATCGCAATTGGAAGAAGTGCACTGAGTTGTCATGGTATCCTGGCCAAGATTCACTGCTCAGTCAACACTACCAAGATTCCCTGATATAGTATTCCATTTATTATTTGCAGAAATATGCCATGCACAATTTGAGTCCTTGCATTTGCTGAAGAAAATAATAATACTGGCAACTCAAATATAGCAGAGGGTTCTCTCATCATTTTCAAAACCATATTACCAAGAGGCTGTTATTGTGCTATCATTTCCAAAGAGGAAGGAGTAGCTTGCAATTACAGGCCAATCAGTTTAACCTTGGTAGAGAGAAAATTATTAGAAGGAAACTGAAGGAAAGAAAGGCGTGACTAAACGGAGGCAGATAAGATGCATTTGTTACAGGAAAGTCATCTTGCTTAATCTGACTGACCTTTTGAGACAATAACTAAGAGTGACTGATGTCTTCTGCTTGGATTGTTGGAAGGATTTTGTAAAAGTCAGACACATGGCAAGAGACCATGAGTCCAAAGGAGAACAATACACTGTAGCAACTGGCTTGTAGTTGGCAAGGGGACAATGCCATTGGTGACTTTTCTGCCATTCCCACTGCTGGAAACTGAGACTTATGTCGAAATACCAAGGTCAGAATCAGGCTTAATATCACTAACATTTATTGTTATTGAGCAATACATTGCAATACTTAATAATAAAAAGTTGTAAATTACAGTAACTACATATATAAAGAAGTTCAATAACTTGTGCAAAAAGGGAAAAAGAAAGTCACATTCATGGGTTCAAAGTCCATTCATATATCTTATGGTAAAGGAGAAGAAGCTATCCCTGAAAGGTTGAGTTTGTGCCTTCAGGCTCATGTACCTCCTTCCTGATGGCAGCAATGAGAAAAATTATTGAATTTTTTGAAGAAGTTACAAGGAATGTTGATGAGGGTAAGGCAGTGGATGTAGTCTATATGGACTTCAGCAAAGCCTTTGACAAAGTTCCACATGGAAGGTTAGTTAAGAAGGTTCAGTCGTTAGGTATTAATGCTGGAGTAATAAAATGGATTCAACAGTGGCTAGATGGGAGATGCCAGAGAGTAGTGGTGGATAATTGTTTATCGGGATGGAGGCCGGTGACTAGCGGGGTGCCTCAGGGATCTGTTTTGGGCCCAATGTTGTTTGTAATATACATAAATGATCTGGATGATGGGGTGGTAAATTGGGTTAGTAAGTATGCCGATGATACTAAGGTAGAAGGCGTTGTGGATAATGAGGTGGATTTTCAAAGCTTGCAGTGAGATTTATGCCAGTTAGAAGAATGGGCTGAACGTTGGCAGATGGGGTTTAATGCTGAGAAGTGTGAGGTTCTACATTTTGGCAGGAATAATCCAAATAGAACATACAGAGTAAATGGTAGGGCATTGAGGAATGCAGAGGAACAGAGAGATCTAGGAATAACTGTGCATAGTTCCCTGAAAGTGAAGTCTCATGTAGATAGGGTGGTGAAGAGGGCTTTTGGAACGCTGGCCTTTATAAATCAAAGCATTGAGTACAGAAGTTGGGATGTAATGCTAAAGTTGTACAAGGCATTGGTAAGGCCAAATTTGGAATATTGTGTGCAGTTCTGGTCACCGAATTATAGGAAAGATATCAATAAATTAGAGAGAGTGCAGAGACGATTTACTAGGATGTTACCTGGGTTTCAGCAATTAAGTTACAGAGAAAGGTTGAACAAGTTAGGTCTCTATTCATTGGAGCGTAGAAGGTTGAGGGGGGATTTGATCGAGGTATTTAAAATTTTGAGAGGGATAGATAGAGTTGATGTGAACAGGCTGTTTCCATTGAGAGTAGGGGAGATTCAAACTAGAGGACATGATTTGAGAGTTAGGGGGCAGAAGTTTAAGGGAAACACGAGGGGGTATTTCTTTACTCAAAGAGTGATAGCTGTGTGGAATGAGCTTCCTGTAGAAGTAGCAGAGGCCAGTTCACTTGTGTCATTTAAGGTAAAATTGGATAGGTATATGGACAGGAAAGGAGTGGAGAGTTATGGGCTGAGTGCGGGTAGGTGGGACTAGGTGAGATTAAGGGTTCGGCACGGACTAGGAGGGCCAAGATGGCCTGTTTCCGTGCTGTGATCGTTATATGGTTATAAGAAGGCGTGTCCTAGGAGGTAGGGGTCCCTAATGATGGATGTCATCACTTTCAGGCATCATTCCTTAAAGTTGTTCTGGATGCTGGGAGGTTAATGCCCATGATGGAACTGACTGAGTTTACAACTTTCCACAGCTTATTTTAATCCAGTGTAGTGCCTCCTCCATACCAGAGAGTGATGCAACCAGTTAGAACGCTCGCCATGGTACATCTGTAGAAATTTGCGAGTGTCTTTGGTGACATACAAATCTCCTCACACTCTCTAATGAAATATAGACACTGTTTTGCATTCAGTGTAACTACATTGATATGTTGGGCCCAGAATAGAGCCTCAGAGATGCTGGCACCCAGGAACTTGAAATTGCTCACCCTCTATGAAGACTAGTATGTGCTCCTTCATCTAAATCTTTCAGATGTCCACAATTAATTCTTTGATCTTACTATCACTGAGTGCAAGGTTGTTGCTGCAATACTACTCAACTAGCTGATCTATCTTGCTCTGGTATGCTTTCTCGTCACCATCTGAAATTCTGCCAACAATAGGTGTATTGTCAGCAAATTTATAGATGGTATTTGAGATGTGCCCAGACACACAGTCATAGGAGTAGAGAAAGTAGAGCAGTGGGCTGAGTACACATCCTTGAGGTGCACCAATGTTGACTATCAGTGTGGAGGAGACCGCATACTGTGGTCTTCCATTGAGGGAAGTCAAGATTCCAGTTGCAGAGGGAGCTGCAGAGGCCCATGTTATGGAGCTTTGTAATCAGAACTGTAGGACTGATTGTGTTAAACACAGGTCTGTAGTCAATAAGCAATATCCTGACATAAGTATTAATCTTGCCCAGGTGATCCAAGGCCATATAAAGAGCCAACAAGATTGCAGCTGCTGTAGACCTATTGTGGCAATAGGTAAATTGCAGTGAATCCAGGTTCTTGCTTTGATAAGAGTTTATATCCAACCATAATCAAATTTTCAAAGCACTTCCACTGTAGGTGTGAGTTTTACTGGATGACAGTCATTAAGGCAGCTCACCCTGCTCTTCTTGAGCACTGGTATAATTGTTGCCATTTCAAAGCAAGTGGAAACTTCAGCTTTAACAATGAGAGACAGAAAATGTCTTTGAACACATCTGCCAATTGATTGGCAGAGGTTTACAGAGCCCTACCAGATATACCATTGAGGCCTGACACCTTGCGAAAGTTCACCCTCTTGAAAGACTTTCTGACATTGGCCTCTGAGACAGAGATCAGAGGTTCACTGGTCGCTGCAGATATCCACATAGCTGTAGCTTGAACCTCTTGTGCATAAAAGGCATTGATTTACTGTAATTTGGGAGTGAAGTGTCACTGCAATTCACGATGCTAGGTTTCACTTTATAGGAAACAATGGCCTGCCATCAGCCAGAGTTAACGTGCATCCAATTCTACCTCTAACTTCAATTGGAATTGTCTTTTTGCTCTTGAGATAGCCCTCCGTAAATTGTACCTGGCCTCCTCATATAGTTCTGGATCACCAGACTTGAATGTCACAGATGTGGCCTCCAGCAAACTACGAATTTCCTGGTTCAATAACAGCTTTTGATTCAGGTACACACGGTACATTCTCGTAGGCAGACACTCATCCACACAGATTTAAATGAAGTCTGTAACAACTGTTGCATATCCATTCAGACTTGAAGATGAATCCCTGCATACTGTCCAGTCCACTGACTCAAAGCAGTCCTATAAGCACTCCCTTGCCCACACCTTCTTGGTCCTCACCACTGGTGCTGCAGTCTTCAGTCTCTGCCTATATTCAAGAAGTAGAAGTACCGCAGGTGATCACACTTTCCAAAGTGTGGGTGTGGAATGGCACATTAAGCGTTCTTGGCCATAGTATAACAGTGATTCAGTGTGTTGGCTCCTCTGGTTCCACAAGTGATATGTTTGTGATAATTATTTAGATTCTTTTTCAAGCTGCCCTGGTTAAAATTCTCCAAAATGGTGGGGAAGACATTAGGATGCACTGCTTCATTCCTGCTGATTATGTCACTCAGTTCATCCAGAGGGTCTGTTTGACACGGGCCTAAGGTGGGATGTAGACTGATACCATAATGATGACTGAAAACTCCCGCAGCGGATAAAATGGACATTACTTGATCACCAGATGTTCCAGGTTGGGTGAGCAAGACTGGGACAGAACCACCACATTTGTGCACCACGTGGACCTCCTCCTCCTCCGCCTTTGACAGACTCACCATTCCTATTGTGGCAGTTAATTGTGAAGCCAGCAAGCTGTATTGCTGTGTCCAGAACGGCTGGGTACAGCCAAGATTTGGTGAAATTAAAAAGCACAACATTCCCTGATCTCTCTCTCTGGTATAGCTATCTTGCTTTGAGGTCTTCAATTTTATTTTCCAAACACTACGTTTGCCAGCTGAATAGATGGTAGTGGAAGTCAGAACTCTCTTTTCCTCAAGTGAACTTCTAATCCAGCATGGTCTCCTCTCTTCCGCTGTCTTAAAGGGGAACAGCACTTGTGACTGGAGACTGCTGTCCAAGATTCACCAACTTTGAGTAACAGCAGACTACTTAAACGCTTCAAAATGATGTTGCTCACTGTATTGTCCATGTCTGTACCTGTGGATTTCAGCTGAGCTATCTAAAACAGGAATATTTGAAGATTTCCATTGGAGCTGCTCACACGAGTTGTCTTCTAAATCGCACCACCGTAAATTTGGTGCTAGGTGGTAGTTGGACAAGAAGATATGCCCCATTATTTGTGTTAAAGCTAACAAAATGTTGAACAGCATTCCTTAAATGCTTCCTACATGGGGAAAATATGTTGAAAGTTCAAAGTAAGTTTAATATCAAAGTACATATGTCACCATATGCAACTCCGAGATTCATCTTCTTGCAGGCATTCGCAGTAAATACAAGATGGACAAACAACTAATGTGATAAAGAAGACAAATTGTGCAAATACAAAACAAGAGAGAAAAACATTGAGAAAGTGAGTTGTAGAGTCCTTAAAAGTGAATCCACAGGTGTGGGAACAGTTCAGTGATGGGGCTGAGTGAAGCTAAGTGAAATTATCCCCTCTGGTTCAAGAGCCTGATGATTGTGAGGTTACAACTGTTCCTGAATCTGGAGGTGTGGGTTCTGAGGTTCCTGTACCACCTTCCCAATGGCAGCAGCAAGAAGAGAGCATGAACTGGATGGTGGGGGTCCTTAATAATGGATGCTGCGTTACCGTGACAGCACTCCATGTAGATGTGCTCAATAATGGGGAGGGCTTTACTCATGATGAACTGGGCTGTATCCACTACTTTTTGTAGGCTTTTCCACTCAAGGGCATTGGTTTTTCCATACCAGGCCATGATGCAACCAATCAATATAGAGTACTCTCATAGCAAATCTACAGAAGGTTATCAAAGTTTTAGCTGACATACCGAATCTTCACAAAGCTCTGTGAGGCAGTAGAGGCAGTGAGAAAGTAGAGGCTCTGCTGTGCTTTCTTCGTAATGACTCTTACGTGCAGGACCCCGGACAGATCCCCTGATATGACAACATTGGGGAATTTAAAGTTGTTGACCCTCTCCATCTCTGATCGTCTGATGACAACTGGCTCACGGACCTCCAATTTCCTCCTCCTGAATTCAATAATCAGCTCCTTGGTCTTGATGACATTGAGTTTATTGTTATGGCACCACTCAGCCAGATTTTCAATCTTCCTCCTCTATGCTGATTTGTCACCACCTTTGATTTGGTCAATGACAGTCATGTCATCAGCAAACTTAAACATGGCATTGAAGCTGTGCTTAGTTTCACAGTTATTTACATACAGTGAATTGAGAATGAGAACAAACATACAGCTTTCTAGTGTCCCTGAGCTGATGGAGATTGTAGAGGAGATGTTGTTGTCAATACAACTGACTGGGGTCTGAAAGTGAAGAAATTGAGGGTCAGTTGCACAAGGAAGTATTGAGGCCTAAGTCTTAAAGGTAATTGATCAGCTTGAGGGGATGATAGTGTTGAATGCCAAGCTGTAGTTAGTGAAGAGCATCCTGATATATGTTTGTTCATTGTCCAGATGTTCCAGATTGAATGAAGAAGCAATGAAATGGCATCTGCTGTAGACTTGCTGTGAAGGTAGGCAAATTGGAGCAGATTCAAGTTGCTTCTCAGGCAGGAGTTAATGTTTATTACCCAACTTCTCAAAGCACTTTATCATAGTGGATATAAGTGCTACTTGACAATAGTCATTAAGGCAGGTTACTACGTTCTTCACTCAGCCTCTTCCTTCCCAAAATCTACGTCACCAGGATTGAATGCATCAAGCTGCAACAATTTCTCTCTTATAAAGCTCATGATCACCACTGATGCCAATTTACATGTCACACTCCAGCTGAGTTAAATTTACCAAAATCTGTCTACTTTTTGAAAGGCATGAAATGAAACACAGCAAAAGGCCAAATTCATCCTTGATCTTTATAATTCAGTAGTCACGCATCACCAGCTGCCCTGCTTTTCGTGACATTTCAGAAGTCCCTTCATCTCCCCACAGAATCATTTTTAATTGTAGATGTTTCCTTTATAGTCCTTTGTAATCAGCATAGATTATTCTACATTTAAAAAGGTGATGACTGATACAACATTGAATGCTTTGCCAACATGATGCATTCCATCTGTAGATTTCTCCACAGAGATTACCTTGTTGTCAAGTTGATCTTACAACAGGAACATTGAATAGATTCATGAGGATGGCCTCAAAACAGTAAAGAATGTATTAGAATATTTATATTATAGGGAAATAGTCTGATATTTGTACAGGCAGCTCAGAATAATAAGCCGGTACAAGAGACGCAACTAAATAACGAAACCAGTTTAAAGAACTCATGGGGATCCCATTCTGTACTTGTAGGTTTGCACTGATTCCCCGTCCAGCAACACTACTGTAAAGTTCCATCCTCACTTGCAATCCATTAATGGCCTCACCAACCCAACCCCCACCTCTAACTGTATCTCCTTGAAGATCTACATATCCACTCCAAAAGGGCAAATTGTTATGCTTAACACTTCTGTGTTCATCTGCCTGTAAGCTGATCTGCAACTGAAACAACGTACAATTATCATAACAAACTTACAGAAAACAGAATGATTCCAAAAATCCATTGCCCTGTGCCTGTCCTGCTTCAAAGATCACAGACATTATTCTTCCCTGGCCCCACCCTTTCTGAGCGCATTGAGATCTAACTGCCACCAGAAGGCGGATGTGTCTTCACCACAGAAACTTGTGGTCTTTCAGTCATCATTCATTCATTCAATGCAACCACTAAGCATTCACTGCCATCTGCACAGTGGGAAATTAGAGTCATACAACCCAGTCTCTCCAATGTGATCAGCAGCTTATTCTTTTCTATCAAAGCACCCTGTATTAAGAATGGAATTGCACATGCTTTTCTTAACAAATACTAGGTACTCCTTCCCTATTGATTTCCTCTTCTAATTCAGGCTCCCACTCCTCATCCAAACAGAAAATCTCTAAGTCCAAGCGACTTACAAACTTTCTGAGGAAATTTGAAATGAGGTTCAGCAATAGCAAAGAAACTGCGTGAATATGAAGCATAGGTGTACATGTTATTAAACAGATAACCTAAAATCATTGTCCAGTACATCATTACTTTGAATTTTAAGATCACAGCATATGGAAGAACTTACCCCAGTGGCCTGCCATGTGGACTCTTCCCAGAGAAATAGACATTTGAGGAAGAAGCAAAGCACTCCCACTGATATATGATGATGGTAGAAGTATTTTGTCCTCTGTGGTGTCCCGTGAGCAGGTCTTTGCAGTTCTGCCATTCCGCTCCACCTTTGTAAACACTGGAGAACTCTGAAGACACCTACTGATTTGGAAATGCATTATCATTAGGGGAGCAATTAGACAAACATCTTTGCTAAGAAGTGAATGGCATGGAGAAAGTGGATTTGCAATTCTTGTAAAAAGCGACCAAAGTTGATGACCTCCATCATCTGGTACCTCACTTGTTGCTAGCAAAGACTTACTTTTTTAAGACAAAGAGTCCAAGCTCAAAATGATCCATTCACTGAAGTATATAAAATAATGGGTCTTATATTTAACTGCCACAGAATAAGCATCTTCTACCAACCTGCCTGACTGAATCACACTATGCTCTGACAATGGGAAATAGACGACTTCTCTGCAAAGCCAGACAAAGTCATCATTGCCGTCATTTGAATAAGGATACTTGAGATCAATATCTCAGACTTTGCACAAAACCTATGGTGTACACAATAGCAATAATCACTGCCTTTCTATCTGCTTCTGAGACCTGTACAATTCACAGAAGTACCTCAAAGAATAAGCTAAATAACACTTTTTTTTTGCAGCTACCATTGAACAACAGTTACAGAAGCTTGATATCCCACACCACCAGATTCAAAAACAGCTACTTCCCTTCGACCAGCTGATTCTTGAACCAACTGGCCAAACCTCCATAACTACTGTTTAGCAACATTGTGAACACTTTGGTCATTTTGCAATAACATGGACTACTTTTTTTGTTATGAATATTTCTACTTGTAAAAAGTTGTATATATTTATGTTTTTTGTAAATGATGCTTATATCACACCAAGTGCCTATAATGCCACTGGAAATAAGCTTTTTGTTGGACTTGTGCATACATGTACTTGTGAATATGACAATAAACTCAACTTTCCTTTGACTAATGCTGTCTCTTCAAAATCCTATAAATCCACTGGAAGAACTAGGAGACTAATGCCAACACCTTCCCCCAGACTAAAACATCCAAATTACTGCCACAGTTCTACTCAGTTGGCTTAGTAGGGAATGATGTTCACATGCTGACACGAAACTCCCAAATCAAATGCTCTAAATGAAAAACTCCCACAAATTATCTACCAATGACAGCTCAAGGTGGAGAAGGAGAATCTGGGATGGTGCTGAAGAGTCAGTGGGAAAGGTAAACTGCTGCATAAATCGCCCATCCACTTGTCCCATCAGTCACTTGCTGCATCCCCCAACTACCCTCCCTACTATGCCTCTCAAATTGACCTTATCAACCACCTGAAAACCCACAAAACTGGATTGGCAATAAGTTGTCTTTGATCCCCAAGATCAGACAAAGTAGAACAAGAAGGAATGGTATCAGTTTAGAATGACATTATGGTTGGCACAAACATCCAAAGCCAAAGGCCCATTCCTGTACTAGACTGCTCTATGTTCTGTGAATATGATATTGATATTGTGTAATGAAGAACATCTGAAATAAAAAGTAGATTACATTGATTGAATTAACTAAAATCTGAGGATAAAACCCAAAATAGGTAAGTGTTAGCAAAGTCTGTATTACCTATATTTAACAATTGATTAGAAAAGATGCACAGAGGACTGAGATTGTTAACCTACACCTACAGTATATTTAAGAAAGGATAAAGGACACATTCATTGAGACATAATAAATATGAGATTGTACATTTTGTGCTTGAAAGATATAACCCAATGTCAGGTAAAGGTACAAGCACATAGTTACAAGGATATTGCTGGGACTTGAGGACCTGAGTTACCGGGAAATATTGCATAAGGTAGGACCTTTCCCCTGGAGCATAGGAGACTGAGGAGAGATTTGTTACACGTGATACAGATAGGGTTTTTTCCACTGAGATTGGTTGAGACTAGATCCAGGGATCATAGGTTAAGAATCAAAAGTGAAATATTTACGGGGAACCTGAGGGATAATTTTTCATTCTTAAAGTGGTCCAAGTGTGGAATAAGCTGCCACTAGATGTGGTGGATGTGGGTTCGACTGCAACACATAAGAGAAGTTTGGATAAGTACATGGATGGGCGGGGTATGGAGGTAGTGGTCCAGGTGTGAGTTGATGGAACAAGACAGAGTAACAGTTTGGTTTGGACTAAATTCACCAAAGGACCTGTTTATTTGCTGTAGTGCTATATGACTATATTTCAGTTTCAGTTTGCAGTCATAGTCACAATCCTTATAAAAATGTTTAAAAGGTCATTAATAATTATGATTTTGATTTTCTGCCTTACTGCCCATGACGATTCTTCAAAGTGATTGGGAGCTAGGTTTGCTTGGTGATATCACAGTTGTTGAATACCATAAATTTCCCACTATAACATTCAACAGCAACTTACAGCTGGGAAGGAAAAATCCACCTCACAGAGATTGCTGGATCTTTGAAGGATTCTTTTCTATCAGTATTCAGCAGAGTTGCTTTGATAGTGACTGACTTTTCCCCCCAGGAACAGAGCATGCAGAACCACCATTCAATATATATGGAATAATGAAAACAGAACGCATTGAAATCCTGTGAGTTAACAACTGTGTAAGTCATACAGTAAAATATCATTTGGTTTTAAACAAAACTATGTTCTTACTTCATTGCCAGATGCTGAGCTTTACTGCTTCTTAGTTGTCTGGTGGGACTTCTTCTCCCAGGTTGGGCAGGTTTCACACTCTGGAATGCAAACAGACTTTGCTATGAAAAGGAAAAGCAACATCAGTCATATTGATGAAACCCCCATGTGTCAGGAGGCCAGAACACTCAGGCCTCTTTAGTGACACTTTAGTAAAAATCAGTGTTAATTCTTCCTGGTATACTGAGAAAGAGGGTTTACCTTTGTAATGATCATTAGCACATAGATGCTAAGCTACACTGATCCTGCGGTGCTGTGAATATTTAATCAAATGAATCAGGGAAGGTGTTTTTACATTAATGCCATGTAAATGTACAGTTATTAGGATAATTACTTTCACTCAACCTTAAGGAAGGTTTAAGGGCACAGTCCACACCAGGCAGAAGATAATGATCCTGGAATGGAAAATGCAGAATTTATCTTCATCTGGTACTTGAAAAGCAAAAGACTGCAGGTGTTAGAAATCTCAAATTTAAAAGAAAATGAAGATGTTCAAGAGCCAGTGCAGTATTTGAAACAGGGCTAATGATTCAAGTTGATTACCTTTCATCATTTTTCTCTCTATATTTGTTGCCAAACCCACTGAGTAGCTTCTGCATTTCCTGCTTTGATCTTGTACAGTTCTCGTCCAACTCTGAGACTGCGATGGCTAATATCACTTGATGACTGACTATTCTCTACTAATTCACATTGAGCATCCAGTTTCACTAACTGCTTGTCAAACTATCAGGACTTATCAGATTCAGGGAAAAATGTGGAGCTCAGTGAGCGACATCTCATCTGTAAAATAAAACTGAATGGATCTTTTACTTGTCATGGTCACTCTTGGAACCCCACAGCTCATTAAACTATTGACAGTGAATACACTGCAGTTCACATCATCCTTTACCAACTGACAGAAATAACATGCTATCAAAGACAAATACATCCCTATGCTAATTCTTCCAGAAATCTTACTTATTGAATTGTCTACTGAGCTCAACACAATTCATTTTGAAGCACAAATATAATTTATAAAAAAATGAATTATCCTTATAATTTTATTTGAAAAAACTGTATGAATTATTACCCCATTACATTATCCAATGGCATTTCCTCTTTCTTCTGTTGCAATCCTGTTACTATTATTCAAAGAATAATTACATCAGTAGATGGTCTGTTCAGACTTAAACACAAGAGGTTCTGCAGGTATTCGAGATCCAGGGCTGGATACAAATGCTGGAGGAACTCAACATGTCAGTAGCATCTATGGTTTAAATAAACAGTCGATGTTTCATGCCGAGATCCTTCATCAGGACTGGAAAGGAAGGGGAAATAGCCTAAATAAGATGGTGAGGGCCAATGTTCCCTCTAATTTTGCAATGATCAGTGTGCGCAAAATTCTTGTGTTGTGCAATTTTTTGCCCAGTGACAACTATGCGTGCACTGAATAATTTCTTCAACAAAATCAGTATAAATAAGACAGTTCTAAAATCTGTAGACAAATCATCGCAAACTCCATATAGTCAACTCCATCTACATCAGAAACTGGAAAAGGAAATGTGATTGTGTGGGATCATGAAATATACTTAACATGCCAACGAGGTTGAAGATGACAACCTTTTGTATGCAGTTTAAATTCCTTTGTGCACTAGTAGCAAAGAAGTATGCATCCGTACATGCACACACCTCAGAGGGAACATTGGTGAGGGGAGGGTAATGAGTACCAGGTGATAGGTGAAACCAGGTGAGGAGGAAGGTGGGTAGTTGAGTAAGAAGGGGAAAGGTGATAAGCTTCATCTCCTTAACCCATGGTCCACTCTCCTCTTCTATTAAATGCATTCTTCTTCAGCCCTTTACCTTTTCCAGCGATCACCTCCCAGCTTCTCACTTTATACCCCTGTCCCCTAACCACCCACTTTCCCCCTCAGCTGGTTCCACATAACACCCAGCAGCCTGTACAGGAGCTTGAAGACACACACTCACCGTTTTAGGAACAGCTTCTTCCCCACTGCCATCAGATTTCTAAAAGAACAATGAACCCATTACACTACCTCATTACTTTTTTCTTTTTTCTCCACTCAATTGCACTACATATTTTAATACATATTTCTTATAGTAATTTATAGTTTTTATTATTATGTATTGTAATGTTCTGCAGCCGCAAAACAACAAATTTCATGACATATGCCAGTGATATTAAACATGATTCTGATTTTGATTCCCTTCAAACGTCATCAGAAATAATGGACTTTTAGTCTGAGGTTTTCATGGACATCAGCTTGGAGGGATAACAGTAACAACAATCACCATTTTACTAGGTGTTTTTACCATTGCAACAGCTCTCAAGATACTTCACCAGGCTTTAACTAAGCAAAGTTTGGCATCTACCCATATTTGTAGATGCAGTAATACTTTGCAGATGATCAAAAGATAAGTCAATGAGTTAGGTTTTGTGCAGTGTTTTAAGATAGAAGGAGACATTAAAGTCTGGACCAAGAACTTACCATCTACAGGAAAGGAAATAACTAATAAGTTTATGTCATATGGGAGTGTTGCATCAGGACCCAAATGCAGGATGCAGACACTGCAGTGCTAGGAACAGGGCAGGATGAGGAACTGGGAACAAGGAGCCTGGGGTGGACTCCAAGCCCAAGACTGGACAAAGACCATGGGCCTTGCCTTGGGCTCGGACCGACCCCCAAGCCCAGGCGAACACGTGATGAGGCTTGGCTAGAGACTTGGGGTCTCGAGGCTTGGCTGGAGGCGTGAGGCGGGGGTCGAGGCTTGGCTTGAGCTTGGAGGCCGTCTAGGATCTATACATAGACATAGAGCCGGGACTTCTCCTTCAACAAGCCGGGACTCAACTTTCACTCTACACCAAGGTGGGGCAGGACCATCCGTCGGGTAACGGCAGGACGGCCGGACTTATCCGACGGAGGCAAAGACAAGACAAGACAGATCATCCCACAGGGCAACAGCAGAATGGCCTGACTTACCCCACGGGGTGAGGACAGGAAGAGACAAACACCAAAGAACGACAGACAGTTCCATCTCTGCATCGGGGCTGCTCCGAATAGCCGTTACGGCCAGCAACCTTGACTGGCTACGGAAACAACCAGATCACTACCTAGCTTGAAGTGGCTGACGGCCACCCAGCTGGCCCGGGAAACGGCTGAATCCATACTGCAATGACAGCTCTGACTACTGACAGCAAGGCTCCCAGAAGCAAGGCAAGTGGCCGTACCAGCCATTTGCTCCATGAGAATCTTGCCAAGGAAGCTTGACAAGACAAACCACACTCAATCCCAGGGCCACTTATATTCCAGCCAACGAGGTGAGCACCAAGTATTTATGGTTTACTCCAACCGAAACAAGGGACAGCCGGAGGACCCGGAGTCCGGAGCCTGTGGACCGCAAACCGGAACGCGGACCCCAGACCAGACCACAACAGTTAAATTATTCCTTTCTGGGTTGAGGAATTAATTCATGTGGCATTAACATTTCTTCTTTTTGTATTGTGGTAAGTTCAATGTGCAAGTTCTTAAAAATAATGAGAAGACAGAGCTTCTATGGGGTAAACATCAGAATAGAAGAAATCCAGGTCTTTGCCTCTCTGATGCTAGTTACTTTGTTTTGTTGCTAATGTTTCTCTCTGTTTTACCTTTTACAGTTTCGCAGCTAAGAGGGTATGTACTAATATTTTCAGTTATTTTTCAGTATTTTATGTCAACAACACATACTGTACTCACTGTAACTACTAGGATTAAAAATAACTATATCATTTCTAACTTCTGGTCTAATGATGAGTGAGTGATGAAACTGGCCTGCTGTATTCTTTCAAGATATGCATTGCAGGGAAATAGTTAAATGCTGACACGATCTTGTAATATCCCCTTTTGCATTCATTCCTCCCCACTAATCTGCTCTCAGCACTTATTCCTGCAGGTGGCCAAAGTTGTACACCTGCCTCACCTCCATTCAAGGCTCCAAACAGTCCATCCTGTGAATCTGCTGAGACTGTCTGTTGGTCTGGTGCTCCAGATGCAGCTTTCTCTACATTGGTGACACCCAACGTAAATCAATAGACCAAACGCAGAACTTCCAGGTGACACACATTTAAATTCCAATTCCCGTTCCTGTTCAGACATGTTGTTCCATGGCCTCCTCTTGTGTCAAGATGAAGCCACCCTCAGAGTGGAGCAGCAACATCTTATATTCCATCTCCATAGCCTCTAACCTGATGGCATGAATTCTCCTTCCAATCAAAATCAATTCTCTTCCCCCTCCCCTCTTCTTCTGTTTCCCACATTGGTCTCTTACCTCTCTTCACTTCCCTATCACCTCCCCTAATCCTTCCCTGTCTCCTATGGTCCACTTTTCTCTCCTATCAGATTCCTTCCTCTCCAGCCCGTGACCTTTCCTGGCTTCACCTATCACATTCCAGCAAGCCTCCTTCCCCTCCTCCCACCTTACTATTCTGGCATTTTCTCCCTTTCTTTCCAGTCCTGAGGAGGGTCTCAGCCCAAAACAGTGACTGTTTATTCATTTCCATGGATGATGCCTGACTTGCTGGGTTCCTCCAGCATTTTGTGTATGTTGCTAGCAATAATTCAGATAGATTGCTTTTTATACATTCAATGAGACAACTTTACAGTCTACTTTGGAACCTTGTGATGGCAGTAAAACAATTACATCTGTTTATTGGATGCATATCTACCATCTATTGATTCATCTGCAACCACAATAAAACATATGACTAGCTCAATCATGGAAGAGTCATTAGTGCCCTTCTCTAGCTCAGAACTTTTTGAGATCTCTTAGTTCCTCTAATATGCTCCCTTAATTATCCCCAGATTTAATCATTCTTGCCATCTCTGCCTTCAGTTGCCTACACCTTAACTCTAGAATTCTTTATTTAAAACTCTCTGCCATTCTGTCCTCTTCAAATAACTCCTCTAAACTTAAAGCTGTGTTCCAAGATATAATATTTCTTAATGTTAAGCCTTCTTTGCTTTCTTTGCAATAGCAGCATCTAAAACCCTCCCTGTTTTGTTATGGTTACTTGATAAAATTAGTGTTCATAAAGACCTAAATTTCAATTATACACACTTTTGCAAGGTTTCTGGATACTAGTTTTGATACAGTTGATAATTGATTTGCAGAATCTATGGCAGTTAGATTTATTACTTTGAACAAGCTCAAATGTAGCTTTTTATCTCCGAGAAACACATAGTTCAAAATTCAACCAGACATGAAGATGTGCTGTAAAAAGCTTGTTAGGCTGTTACGTATTTATTTGCTTAGCAATAACGTGTGGAATAGGCTCTTCCAGTGTATATGCCCAGCAACCCACTGATTTAAACCCAGCTTAATCACAGGACAATTTACAAAGACAAATTAACCGACTAACTGGTATGTCTTTTGATTGCGGGAGGAAACCCACATTAACCTGGGAAGGAATATACAGACTTGCTTACAAGGGCACTGGAACTGAACTCTGAACACCAACACCCTGAGCTGTAATAGTGTCGCACTAACTGCAATATTACCACGGCAGCCCCATAACACTTGTAGTGTTATGGATCTATCACAATAGTTTCTGCTTATCACAACATTTTATGTTATCAGCACATGGTAAGGATATGTAGCTTAAGAAGATCTGCATAAGTAACCAATCTGCATTCGAGAGCAGAGCAGGTGACCACTGAACCCAAATACTTCTGGAATTTGTTGTCAAGTCTGGAGAGTATTCACAATAGTTATGACAACATCACAATTCACTGTTGCTGAACACAAGGTTCTGATGCAAGATGTGGACAAACAAGAAACAACGTGCATATTTTGAAGGGCCAGGAAACCTTGAAGAAAAAATGGAGGCATCAGGAATAAGATTTCAAAGAGGTCAATGCACACAAAGAACCCTGGGGATCTGCTGCAAAATATTTAATGACCATATATGTTTATTCAAGGCATGTACAGGAATCTCATCTATCAATATAGACACCCCATCTGCACTTACACATTTGGCTTTGGTGATGCGACGAGCATCCTTGACAAGGATGGTTTGGATCCAATTGCTTGCAAGGATCGAGACACGGTACCAAACTCGATCGAGAACTGAGCACAAAGCAAACGCTGGATGAAATCACGAGTACAACTTATGATTGAGCAACGAACCTCAGTTCAGGTGCTCTTTATATACTCAATTCTTGATGCCCAAAACATGATTGTCAATTAAAGGGATGGTCCTAAATCTTTAAAGGGACCATGCCAGCTATCTATACTTCAAGGAGTTAGTGTGTCTAAACCCCAGAAGCTGGCACGGTTGGGTGCGTGTAGTAACAGTTGAATATTTATAGGCATATCTCACACTATACATATACTCCCTATATGTAACTTTAGCAAATATGTGATAAATGCAGAGAATACAATTACTAACAACTCTCCCTTGCTCTGTCAGAGCAGGACTGCTTATAAAAATAAACACCCAGGAAATTCAAAAGATGCTGAAAATCCAAAGCAGGACACACAAAATACTGGAGGAACTCAACAGAGCAGGCAACGCCCATAGAAAAGAACAAACAGTCAGCGCTTAGGGCTGAGACCCTCCTTCAGGATGGGAACGAAAAGGGGAAGATGCCAGAATAAAAAAGATGGGGTGGGAGGTGTTAGCTAGAAGATGACGGGTGAAACCAGGCAGGTGGGAAAGGTAAAGGGCTGGGGAGAAAGGAATCTGATTGGAGTAGAGAGCAGATCATAGGAGAAAGGGAAGGAGGAGGGCCACCAGGGGAGGTGATAGTCAGGTGAAAAAGCATCTGGTGCAACTTCTAGCCCATCTGAAAAGTTGCATGGGATATGGGACCATGGAAAACAATGCTGCTTCCTTGAGAGGTGGAGCCCATCCTCCCTGGCATGGAAGTGGTGGCTAGCTCCACTTCACTCCTTGTAGAACCAATCATGCTTCAACTTGCTAAGATTCAGCCTCCAATGCAGCACAGATTGAAGCCACTTATTGTGCGATAGCTTGACTGGAAACTCTCATTTCCACTTAGGGCTCTGAAGTCCACAGTTACAGAGGGTCCTGAGGGAATCACAGCAATCTCGAGATCAATCCCCCAACAGATTACAGTTCAGCTGCAGGTTTAGGCATGCTCCTCAAGCTGCTTTACTATGTGTGGAACACCCTGAATTATAATTACTTATTGATAATTATACCTTACAAGGGAGGCAATAATTGTGTGTACACTGACGGCACTCTACATTCAGAGAATTTTATACACATTCATATTATATCAGAGAAGCCTGCAAATGAGTGACCAATTATGTGCCATGAAGTCTGAGATCGACTCTCAGGTTGAAGGAGCAACACCACATATTCTGTCTAAGTAGTCTCCGACCTAATGGAAAGAAGATCAATTTCTCTAACTTTCAAATGTTTCTCCACCCCCCCTTCCTTCTCTCTTTTTGTCATTTCCCACTCTGCTTCCCCTATTGCCCCTTCTCTTCTCATCACCTGCATACCACCTTCCCTCTAGTTCCCTTCCTCCTTCCTTTTCTCCTCTGGTCCACTCTCCTCTCCTATCAGATTCCTTCTTCTTCAACCCTTTTCACTTCCCTGCTTCTCATTTCATTCCCTGTTCACCACCCACTTACCTTCTCCGTCACCTGCTTCATCAATCGTCTATCACTTTTAACACCATCCCCTTACCCCGGTGTCGTATTCTGGCTTCTTCCTCCTTCTTCTGATAAAGCATCTTGGCCCAGTGTTAACTGGTTATTGCTGCCTGATCTGCTGAGTACCTCCAGCATTTTGTGTGTGTTACTCTGTCTACTTATGTTACATTTCATTTGCATTGCATGTTACATCTTGAGGAATTACCTTCTGTGGTTTACCCTTTAACATTTTTGCACATGAATGTTTTTACTTCTTTACTGTAGGTCTCATTTTAACCCTGGGAGATACCCACCTTTCAAAGAAAGCTCAATCTAGTCTCCATTTACCACAATTTAAAATCACTTAAAATGCCACCATGGCATTTTGGGACAGGTGAATGAGGAGGCTGCTGTAAAAAAAAGAGTTTTCATCTATGAGCCAGGGCTCATTTAGCGTGAAGGTGTCACAGCAATCCTCCAGGATGTCAAATCCAGTTACTTAAAAAAATAATTATCAGATCTTCTGATTTCCTGTGACACTTTAATATTCCTCTTTCTATTTCTGTCATTTTCATGCACACAGCTGTCTAAAATGAGTTTACTGAGTATCAAATCAATTTATGCGATGCGACAGCAATTTGGCAATACTTGGTGTGCTGTGTCAGTAGGAGCAAACTGATTTTAGAATGCTGTATCCATAAAAAGAATGAGATTAGAAAGAATTAGAATAGAAGAGGATTTTACTTCTAGCTACAAGTAGATGTAAAAGTTAATTACCAATTTTTATAACTGCTTGACTTCCACAAACAGAAATGGATGGTGAAAATAGCTTTTATGCAAAGAATCAATCTGAAAGTGCGCATCATACCACTAATGCAAAATAAAATGTTCTTATTGATCTTATTGGTTTTTATCCATTCTAACAGTTCTACAATGAACAGTAAAATCAATGTGGAACAATTATTGTCATAGCAGTATCAGGACCAGTGGCTGCTGTTCGGTCATTTGCATGGCAGTCATTGCCTATGGTTAACTTGTCTCCGGTGAGTAAAGACATAAATGCTGGAGATACCATGGTACATCTAGAAATATATGCACTACTCCAGATGCAGCCAAACTAGAGTTTTGTAAAGCTGCAACCTAACTTCCTGAGTTATGAATGCAATGCCTCGACTAATAAAGGCAAGCATGACAAATGCCTTCTTGACCATCCTACCAACCAGTGTAGCCACTTTCAGGGAGCCATGAACTTGGACCCCAAGATCCATCTGTTCATCAACACAGTAAAGAAGCTTGCCCTTAACAGTGACTGGCTCTTTGCTTTTGATTGATCGTAGTACAACACTTCATATTTGGCTGGGTTAAGCTCCATCTGCCATTTTTCCACTCATATTTGTTACTGACCTATATCCTGTTGTATTCTTTGCCAGACTCCTACACTAATCGCAACGCCACCAATCTTCGTAACATCTACACACTAACTAACCCACCTGTCTACATTTTTATCTAGGCATTTACAGACATCACAAACCAGTACAGATCCCTAAATCACAGACCTCCAGCTGGAATAAGTCCCTTCAACCACTACCCTTTGTCTTCTTTGGGCAAGCCAGTTCTGAATGGAAGCAGCCAATTCCCCATGGATCCCATGCATCTTAATCTTCTAGGTGAGTCTCCCACTGGGGATCTTGTCAAACACTTTACTAAAATCCATGTAATCAACATCGACAGCTCTACCTTCATCAATCACCCCTGTCAAAAAACCTCAATCAAGTTAGTGAGACACGAATTGTCCCATACAAAGCCATGCTGGCTCTCCCTAATTAGGCAATGTTTTTCCAAATGCTCATAGATCCCATCCCTAAGAATGCTCTCCAGTAACTTCCCTACCACTGAAATGAGACTCACTGTCTATAATTTCTAAGATTATCCCTGGTTCCCTTTTTGAATAATGTAACAACATTAGCTACTCGCCAGTCCTCCGGGATCTCATCTGTGGCCAGAGAGGACCTGAAGATATTGATCAAATCCCCAACAATCTCTTCTCTTGCCTTTCTCAATAAACTGGGATATTCCATCAGGCCCTGGGGATTTATCCACCTTAATGCTCTTTTGGAGATACAACAATATCTACTCCTTGACCTCGGTGCCCTAGCATATTAATATGCTCAGCACTGATCTCCAGGTCATTCTCATTGGTAAGTATTGATGTAAAATAGTCATTAAGGACCTCACTCACATCCTCCACATCCAACCCCCTTTATCCTTGAGTGGTCCTACCTTCTCCTTAGTTATCATTTTTTCTCTTCATGCATGTATTCAATGTCTTGCAACACTCTTGAATCCTACTCGCCAGGGCTTTTTCATAGCCTAGTCTGGCTTTCTTAATCCCCTCCTTGAGTTCTTTTCTGGCGTCTTTATAATCCTCGAGGACTCTGTTTGATTCTAGCTTCCTAAGCTTTACATACATTTCCTTTATCTTCTTGAATGAATTCATCACCTCTTGTGACATCCAAGGTTCTCTTACCTTGCTATCCTTGCCCTTGTTTCTGGAACTTACCCATCCTGTACTCTGTGCAGTTGGTCTTTAAACACCCTCCACATTTCAGATGTGCACTTGCCCATGATGAGGCCACGCTCAGGGTGGAGGAGCAACACCTCATATTCCGTTAAGGTAGCCTCCAACCTGATGGCATGAACAGTGATTTCTCCTTCTAGTAATTTTTCCCTCCCCTTCCCTCTTCTCCTATTCCTACTCTGGCCTCTTACCTCTTCTCCTCAACTGCCTATCCTCAACTGGTGTTCCGCCTTCTTAACTTTCTTCCATGGTCCACTCACCTCTCCAGTCAGATTCCATCTTCTCCAACCCTTTGCCTTTTCCACCTATTACCTCCCAGCTTCTTACTTCTTGCCCCCTCCCCCACCAACTTGGCTTCACCTATCAAATTCTAGCTTGTTTGCCCCCACCCCCACATTATTATTCTGGCATCTTCACCTTTCCTTTCCAGTCCTGAAAAAGGGTCTTGGCCTGAAATATCAACTATTTAAACACTTCCATAGATGCTGCCTGAACTGCTGAATTCCTCCAGCATTTTGTGTGTGTTGCAACTAGTTCTTGCCTAATCATCTCGTAATTTGCCCTGCTCCAACTTAATACTCTCCCGCAAGGTGTAGATATATAAGTTCATGATCGGCACAGCATAGTGGGCCAAAGGACCTGTACTGTGCTGTAGGTTTTCTATGTTTACATTCAGAAGTAAATTCTCCCATAACATTTATACAAAATGTCAGCTACATCATAACCAGAGAACTGTGTGCAGATTTGGACATCTTATTGATGCCACACAAGCCCCAAACAATGATCATCACCAACAAGAAAGTGCCCAACTTTGCCACTCAGCAACCTTACTATCACTGAGTGCCTCCGGTCCAAATAGAGTGAGGGTCACCAGTGCTCGGGAAGATAACCAGATGGACACTGTCACTACAAGAACAGTTTGGAGGCTGGGAGTTCTGCGACAAGGGACACACCCTCTGACTCCTCGGTATATTCTCACCAATAAAAAAGGTACAGCAGGACTGCGATGGAATGCTCCTCACCCGCCTGGATGAATCTAACTCGATCGATGCCATATCGGAAATGCTATCTGCCTGAATGTGCTATCATTCAGCACATTAAACATTTGCTTCCCCCATGGCCTGAGGCTGCAAAATATCCTTTCTACAAAATTACAGTAGTAATTCATTGAACCTTCTTCAACAGCACATCTCAAAATTATAACTTCTGTCTGCTGTAAGAGTGAGGCAACAATGTTACCACCTAAAAATGTCCCTAATAGTCATACATAATACATCAATCTTTTATCATTGATGAGTAAAAATCCTGGTATTCCATACCCAACAGCGTCGTGAGACAACCTTCACCAGAAGGATCACAGTGCTTCAAGAAGGCAAGGATCACCATCTTCTCAAAATGCTTCAGGATGTGCAATAAATGCAAACACTCTATTACTGTACATTAAATCTCAACTGTTGTCACTATTGTGATAGTTAATTAATGCACATCAAGCTCCTACAAGGAGCAACCTATTCATGGGCAGATGCTGAGGGATAAACACAGGCTACACAACAACTATATATCATATTCTCTGTACTGAAAATGGTAAATTATACAATCACCTGGGTTAAGTTTAGTGCCTCATCTCCAAAGTACAGCACTTCCTTGATACTACAATAAACTGTTTGCACTGGCCTCCAGCACTGGTCTTGAACCCACAATCTTCCAAATTAGATTACCACCCACTAAACCATTGCTTCAGCAATTGAAAAGAGAGCTGCCTGTGCCAGCTTAATTGTACAACGTACCAAAATGTTGCTTCTCTTCAATGTCCTTTTACTTTGAGAGAGAACAGTGCCAGGATTAGTAGGTGGAAGAATGTGGAGGAAGTATGTTTGAAAGGGGGTCAGGGAGATAAAAACAAAGCTGTGGTATTGTAATATTTAGCAGTTCACTACAGCAGTATTGAGGAAAAATATCTTAAAGACTTGTTGGAAACAAAAATGGGGTCAATTTGCTGAGAGTGTGCTTCGTAACAGTCAAGGGATTTAGAGAATCAGCTATGTAAGCAAATCACTGAGCAGAATGAATGACTGGATTATAGTTGTAGGGGTTTCAACCATCCTGTTACTAACAGTGATCGCCTTAGTGTGAAAGATATAGAGGGTGCAGAATTTTAAGTTGATCCAGAATATCTTTCTGAGCCAGTATATAGAGGGTTCAAGACACAAGGCCATTCTGTACCTAATCTCAGGGAATGCAATGGGCAAACAGTTGTAGTGAAGAACATTTTGGAAATACTGACCAAAATGTAAGTTATGGAAAGGGATAACGATCTGCTGGAAATTAAGGCTCTGAACTGTGATGTCAATTTCACAAGACAGGACTTGGCAAAAGTAGACTCAAAGCATCTACTTAGATTGAATTTTACAAAGAGATAATTGTCTATATCAATGAGAGCAGTGTTATTGATATAGTCTATATTAACTTCAATGAGGTCTTTGACAAGTTCCTATTTAGAAAATTACTGTGCGATCCAGGCCAATTTGGCACATTGAATCCAAAATTATCTTGATGACAGAAGGCAGAGACTGATGATAAACAGTTGCTTTCATGACTAGAATACTGATGTAGCAGTAGTTGGTGCGCGGATCCCGACTACCACTGTGCACATTAACCATATATAAAAATGACTGTAGGATGTACAATTAATAAGTTTGTAAATATCACAAAAATTACTGTTGTCGATAGTGAGAAGGGGAGCCGGTTTCAGTCAATGCTGATCAGTTCGCAAGATGGGCAGAGCAATGACAAACAGAACCTAATTCTGATGAGGATGGGATTCATATTAATGAGTAGAGGGATCTTGGCATACACATCCCAAGGTCCTGATGGTGGTGTAAATATACTTGTCTTCATTACCACAGCATAGAATGTAAGAACAGAGATATACGGTACAGCTTTATAAAATACTGCTCAAGTCAAAGTTGAAGTACTATGTGCTGTTCTGGTCACCCCCTTACAAAAACAAGACGGTATAGATTTAAGGTAAGGGGTAAGAGATTTGGAGGAAATCTTAAGAAGAACTTCTTTCACAATCTAGAATGCATTGCCAGAATAGATTGGTGCTTTTACAACATTTAATAAGTATCTGGATGAGATTTTAAATCACCAAGGCATGGAGAGCTACAGACTAAATTCTGAAAAATGGGATGTGCAGGGATGAGTGGTGTGGAGATGGTAAGTAGCGAAAGGGTCTGTTTAAGAGATTTGTGACTCTGTGATCCAGGTTTACTTGTTCAGTCCTACAATTTGACACCATTGAGCCAGTCTCAGGTAATCACAGAGTACAGATATACTGTACTGAGGCTTATTCAACTGCACTGAGTAAACACAAAAGGTGCTTTAGAAATTACTCCACCCATCCAAACAAAGAGACAGCAATGTGAGTTGAGGGCGGAGATCCAGAATTATATTACAGTCACTGCAGACTGGTAAAATCTCATTCTCTACTGTTGTTAGCAAATCTCAGATGGCAACGAGGAGGTGAACATGAGTGAGATAGATTGACTGGTTTACCACAACAACAACCTTACACTCTATGTCAGCAAGACCAAGAAATTGATTCTGGACTTCAGGAATGGGAAGTTGGGAGAACACATACCATCTTCATTGAAGGATTAGTAGTGAAAAGGATGAGAAACTTCATTCCTGGGTGAGGATCTATTCTGGCCCAACACTTTGAAGAAAGTATGCCAGTGGCTATACTTGATTAAGAATCTGAGGGGATTTGGTATGTCCCCAAAATTTTCTACAGATGTATTGTGGAAAGCCTTCTTACTAGTTGCATCACCACCTAGTACAGAGACTCCAATGTGCAGCTGATCGAAAGACACAGCCAGAATGCACATAATCCTCCCCACCACAGAGGAAATCTTCAAAAGGCATTGCTTCAAAAGAAGTAAGATCCATCTTTAAAGGTCCTCACAATCAGGGACATGACCTTTTCTCATGATTAATTTGAGGGAGGGGGTATAGGAGACCAAAGACCTACACTACACTAACTACTGTTTGACCATTAGATCTTACCATAGATCTCTTCTGCTCAGACCGTGGACTTAACTTTACATGCTAGACAGATACCCTATCTCTCTGGAGTATGAGGCACCTCCAACTAACCTCACCTGGTTTAGCCCACCTGTCAAAATAGTGTACCAGGTGTGGCTGCTAACACATGCAAACAGCTACTTGGAACCACAGATGAAAACTGAGTGTATGGTGGGGACCAAACATAACATTCAAGATGATTGTCAATATCTTCAAATTCTTCGTAGTTCCTAATTTGCTGAAGTACTGAAATTGTTTCTTCTTTATTCCCGGTTGTTTCTAACATTTCCAAGCATGAATGCTTGAAACTGCAGTGAACAAAACGGTTCTGAATTGTCTTACTGCTTATCTTTTGTCAACTACTAATGACAAAGATCACTACTTTTTGAACACAATCACGTAAGTGAAGCTATTTAAAAACTGTTCACTCTCAGCACAGTGTAGTGTTTAAAGGCCACAAGAGCACCAATCTCACGTCTCAATTCAGCAGCAGAGTCTCCCAATTAAATGAAGGGAATCCAGGTTATTTCTGCAATTAGTCCTAAATAAGTGTTCCGTGCTCGGTGTCAGATGTGGGAAGTGCTGGAATCTCCCAGCCTCCTGGATGGCCACATCTGCACCAGCTGCGTCGAGCTGCAGCTCCTTAGGGACCGTGTTAGTCTGACCAGGGAGAGTGAGGAGGTGATAGATAGGAGCTATAGGCTGGAAGTCACTCTGGGGCCTCAGGAGACAGATAAGTGGGTAACAGTCAGGAGAAGGAAGGGCAAGAGGCAGATACTAGACAATACCCCTTTGCCTGTCCCCCTTAACAGTAAGTACTCCTGTTTGAGTACCCTTGAGGTGGACAACCTACCTGGGGGAAGCAACAGTGGCCGTGCCTCTGGTAGAGTGTGGCACTGTGGCTCAGAAGGGTAGGGATAGGAAGAGGATGGCAGCAGTGATAGGGGACTTTATAGTTAAGAGGTCAGACAGGCGATCCTGTGGACGCAGGAAAAAAACACAGATGGTAGTTTGCCTCCCAGATGCCAGGGTCCGGGATGTTTCTTTTTATGTCCACGATATCCTGAACTGAGAAGGTGAATAGCCATAAGTCGTGGTACGTATTGGTACTAACAACATAGGCAGGAAAAGGGAGGAGGTTCTGAAAGCAGACTACAGGAAGTTAGGAAGAAAGTTGAGAAGCAGGACCACAAAGGAAGCAATCTCAGGATTACTGCCTGTGCCACGTAACAGTGAGTATTGGAATAGAGTGAGGTGGAGGATAAATGCGTGGCTGAGTGATTGGAGCAAGGGGCAGGGATTCAGATTTCTGAATCAGTGGGACTTCTTTTGAGGCAGGAGTGACCTATACAAAAGTTGTATACAACAGGAGTTGCACTTGAATCCCAGGGGGACCAATATCCTGGAGGAAAGGTTTGCTAAGGCTAATGAACCAAACTGAAAAGACAGGGGAAAAGGCAGTTGGTTCACAAATAGAGAAAGCTTGGAGACAGTGCAAGAGGAAGGATAAGCAGGTGATAGAGAAGGGATGCGCTCAGACATGGTTTGAGATGTGTCTATTTTAATGCAAGGAGTATTATGAACAAAGTGGATGAGCTTACAGCATGGATCAGAAAAGAAGAGCTTATGAAAGGTTCAAAAAACTAGTTAATGATAGAGATCTAGAAGATTATGGCTAGCAGGAAGGAACTTAAGAAAGAGATTAGGAGAGCCAAAAGGGGCCATGAGAAGGCCTTGATGGACAGGATTAAGGAAAACCCCAAGGCATTCTAAAAGTACAGATTGTGAAGAGCAAGAGGATAAGATGTGAAAGAATAGGACCAATCAAGTGTAACAGTGGAAAAGTGTGTTTGGAAACAGAGGAGATAGCAGAGGTACTTAATGAGTACATTGCTTCAGTACTCACTACAGAAAAGGACCTTGGTGATTGTAGGGATGATTTACAGTGGACTGAAAAGCTTGAGCATGTAGATATTAAGAAAGAGGATGGGCTGGAGCTTTGGAAAGCATCAAGTTGGATAAGTCACCGGGACTGGATGAGATGTACCACAGGCTACTGTGGGAGGTGAGGGAGGAGATTGATGAGCTTTGAGGGAGGAGATTGATGATCTTTGCATCATCAATGGGGATGGGAGGGGTTTCGGAGGATTGGAGGGTTGTAGATGTTGTTCCATTATTCAAGGAAGGGAGTAAAGACAGCCCAGGAAATTATAGACCAGTGAGTCTTACTCCAATGGTTGGTAAGTTGATGGAGAGGCAGGATTTATGAACATTTGGAGAGACACAATATGATTAAGAATAGTCAGCATGGCTTCGTAAAAGGCAGATCGTGCCTTATGATCCTGATTGAATTTTTTGAGGATGTGACTAAACACATTGATGAAGGTAGAGCCATAGGTGTAGTGTATATGGATTTCAGCAAGGCATTTGACAAGGTACCCCATGCAAGGCTTATTAAGAAAGTAAGGAGGCATGGGATCCAAGGTACATAACTTTGTGGATCCAGAACTGGCTTGCCCACAGAAGGCAAAGAATGGTTGTAGATGGGTCATATTCTGCATAGAAACCGGTGACCAGTGGTGTGCCTCAAGGATCTGTTCTGGGACCCCTACTCTTCGTGATTTTTATAAATGACCTGGATGAGGAAATGGAGGGATGAATTAGTAAATTTGCTGATGGCACAAAGGTTGGAGATGCTGTGGATAGTGTGGAGGGCTGTCAGAGGTTACAGCAGGACATTGATTGGATGCAAAACTGGGCTGAGAAGTGGCAGATGGAGCTCAATCCAGATAAGTGTGAGGTAGTTCAATTTGGTAGGTCAAATATAATGACAGAATATAGTACTAACAGTAAGATTCTTGGCAGTGTGAAAGATCAGAGGGATCTTGGGGCCTGAGTCCACAGGACACTCAAAGCTGCTACGCAGGTTGACTCTGAGCCAAGAGGGAATGTTACAGCTATATAGAACTCTAGTCAGACCCCCCCTCAGAGTACTGTGCTCAGTTCTGGTCACCACACTACAGGGAGGATGTGGAAACCATAGGAAGAGTGCACAGGAGATTTACAAGGATGTTGCCTGGATTGGAGAGCATGCCTGATGAGAATAAGTTGAGTGAACTCAGCGTTTTTTCCTTGGAGTGACAGAGGATGAGAGGTGACCTGATAGAGGTGTATAAGATGATGAGAGACATTGATCATGTGGATAGTCAGAGGCTTTTTCCCAGGGCTGAAATGGCTGACACGAGAGGGCACATTTTTTAGGTACTTGAAAGTAGGTACAGAGGAGATGTAAGGGGTAAGATTTTTTACGCAGAAAGTGGTGAATGTGTGGAATGGGCTGCCGGCGGCAGTGGTGGAAGTGGATACGATAGGGTCTTTTAAGTGGATACGACAGGGTCTGGACAGGTAGATGGAGCTCAGAAAAATAGACGGCTATGGGGTAACCCCAGGTAATTTCTAAGATGTTCAGCTCAGCTTTGTGGGCCAAAGGGCCTGTATTGTGCTGTAGGTTTTCTATGTTTCTATGTTTTTAAGTGACTGCTCTGATTAACAGATGGCCGAATTAACTGCAATCCACTGAATATGAAAGCGAGGACAGGGCCCTGGACAAATATCACAACAGAAAGACTGTAGCTTTGATCGTGCAGCAATTCCTCAGTCCTGCAGTGATGGATCTGTGTAAACATTTAACGGGGGAGTTTGGAGTAGAACAGGCAACCATCTATCATTGCTATTTTACATAATTCTGAACATCATTGTAACTTTGTGTAGCATGGACTTCATCTGACTTCTGACATTACACATCAAAAATATTAATACTGATTGTATTGTGAAACAACAGTATGCAGTGTTTTTTAGTAACGTAATACAATAATTATTTCTGAGTTGCATTAATTTCTTGAACCATTAGAGTACCACGAGATCGTTAGGTCATGCTTCCACAGAATTAGTCTTTTCATCTGAAACTTTTCTCATCAGCTGAGAGCATGTGATTTTACTATAAATGAGCAATGGGTCATCAAAGGTTTTGAAAATAGAAGTGTTGATCTTGTTTCTGCTTTGTATTATATCAGCAGATGGTAAACACCTAAAAAAGAGATCAAGATGAGATCAGTGTCGTTCTTTAAGTGTCTTCGTTGGAGTGGATCATGCCACTCCGTGAGAACAACCTAGGTATGGATACCTCTGGAGATCAGATGCTGACACTCCACTCTTATGCTTATCACTGATTCCAGGAGTGATTGAAGGTCGACATGACCTTTGAAGTCAGACGTAATTAATCACAAGCCATTTCGCTACACACCAGCCATGGTGGGTGCATCTAGCACAGCCTCATTCGTTTGAATAGTGCAGTTAACATAGATGCAGTATTTTATATAATATTCATAGTTTTAATGAATTCATTTGACATAAATTTGTTTTAAATAAATGCACTGTATTTTTTTCTGAAATTTAAAATTATTTAAATCTACTGCAACTGATTATAAGATGTTTGGAAACATTTGAAAAGGCTGGATGGTCCGTGAGACAATATGTCAAGTTGGCTTAATTATCACTCACAGGTCAACATGCATAGACTCACATTGTAGGCCATGCCAAATATGAACTGGCTCAATGTCCTATTCTAAGGATATCATGCGAAAGGAAATCAGCTTAGAAATGAATTGGACAGAAGATAATTTAAGTGCTTGAATTAAAGAATAAGACTCTGCAATGTTGGTATTGACAACAGAGAAGCGAGATGCTAAGGAACTTTATTCCACTGAGGACCATACAACTATGAAGCATACTGTAAAATAGATATCCAAGTTCAGAAAAATATTTGAAAGTCTTACCATAAGATTGAAGAGTTTCAGTAATTATTTGAGACCACGTTCCTTTGGACTCTAAGTCACAAATCAAGAAGCACAAGAATATAAAAGATGAACACCAATGCTCAGGGTACAGAACTCTTGGTTGAAGAAATGACATTTGACCTTTGACAAGAACAGTCAGATATATTAGAGAATCAATAATATAACAAGAATAGAAATCTGAAAGAACTAAGTATTAGCAAAAAATGTGAGGGAACATGGTGAGATTCAAAGCTGACAAATATTGGGGACACAATGAGTTTAAAATGGATGTTCTGGTTAACATGCAGAATTCCACAGATTCTGGAATTGCTTCTGTGGATTAAAAGATGACAACTGTGACCACCATTCTCCCAGCCCCCAACTATCTAAAAAGGGAAGAGAGTAAGAGGAAGAAATTTAACTCACTAGAATTGTGAATCTAGGAGTTAAGAGGACTGCAAGGGGATGCAGGTGAACTGAGTGAATGACTAAGTACATGACAGATGGAATAAAGTGTGAAAAAACAAAGATGTTTACACAAAAGTCCACACAACAGAAAAAAGGAATATTTTGTAAGTAGTGAGAGTGTGGATAGTGTTGATGTTCAAAGAGTTTTAGATGAGGCTGTACACAAGTTGTTGAAAGTCAATATGCAGGTACAGCAAGGGATTAAGTGGATACATGGTAATATCAGCCTTTCTATGGGAAAATTTGAATGAAGGAGTAACAAACTCTTATTACAAAGATTGTACCTGGATTACTGTGCACAGTTTTGATCTCCTCACCTCAGAAAGCTTCTACTTGCCATAATGGAAACACAGCTAAGTTTCACCATACTGGATCCAGGATGGAAAGTTTGCTGAATATGAGAAAGTTTAGAAGAATAAGAATTCTTATCAAAACTTACAAAATTCTTAGGGTATGTGACAGGCTAAATGAAAAGATCTTGTCTCAGGCAGAGGAGTCTTGGACTAGTGAGCACTGTTTCAGAACTAGGCATACACCAATTGTGGCTGAAATGAGGAGAAAAATCTTTAATTAGAGAGTGGTGAACTGTTGGAATTTTTTATGCTTTTATAATCCAGGGATAGACATGGCCTTGGTTTAGCATTTCATCCCTGGAGGAATACAGTGAAGTATAAGCCAGAACCATTCTGTGCTTGGGAGAATGAGAGAAGTTATCGCAAAAGAACACAAAGGAACACAAGAAAAAAGGAGCAGGAGTTGGCCTCTAGATCCCCTTGCTTACCCCACCACCAGTTTAATCATGGTTGATCTATATTGGCCCGACCTCCTCTTCTACATCATTTCCCCATAACCCTCAGTTCCTCAATCTGTTAAATATATATCTATCTTCACATTAATTATATCTAATGATCTGGCTCCCACCACTCTCAGGGGCAGAGAATTCAGAGATGAACTAACCTCTGAGAAAGACAAAGTATTGATGAGCTTTCCTGTAACAAGTTAAGGCAGTAATAGATTCACAAATGAGTCTTGAACCCACCACTTTCAAACTTAGATGCTATTCTTCTATTGGTTCCGCCATGACTTCTTGTGAGGAACAGCAGATAGTTGTATGGGACTGTACTCTCTCTAACAGAATTAATTAGAGAGTGGTTATTAATATAGCTCTTTGTGATTGTCTAAAATATCTAGTACATTATTTATGTATATAGCTAATGTACACATTTGATCTGGATTTCCATGGAAAAATGCTAAAAACTCCAAGCAAGCATAACTTAATGTTTATACACTGTACTTCCTTTAACATAGTAGAATATTCCAATGAGACTATCCAAAAATATTCATTATTTCCCATCAACTCTCCCAGATTCTACCACACCTACATGAGTGGATGCAACTTACAGTGGCCAATTAACCTACCAACCTGCATATCTTTGGGCTGTAGGAAGTAAATGGAACTTCAAAGGAAACTAACTTGGTCACACGGGGGATGTTTTACTGCCATGCAAACAGCATCAGAGCTCTGGACTGAACCCAGGTTATTGGAGGTATGAGGCAGCAGCTCTTCTAATTGCAAAACCGTGCAGTCCACACAAGTTTTCAGACAAAATGGTACACTAAGCCACTGCAGAAATACGTTAAACATAGACAGTATGCTTAACAGTTAGATTCAAAGAACATCTTAAAGGAAGAGATATGGGTAAAAAAAAAGAAAAAAGGAAATTCTGTCCTGGTACACTCATGAAGGACTGGACCGAGGTATGGAGGAACGGCAGGATCCCCAGGATGAGACAGAAACAAGAGGTTAGATATCAGAATACCTACAGCGCCTCAGAGGAGTGACTGAGCAACACCATGAGACATTTCATTCTCTCCGACACAATGACCACCCCCTCACCCACCCCCCACCCCCCCCCCAACACTGGTTGGCTGTCACATTGGCCACTAGACTCCTCTGAGGTCCCAGCCAAATGGATAGCTGAGTGACTCTGGATGCAATTTATAAACCTAAGCATCTGAAGGATTAGGGGCCAAGGGGCGAGCAGCGGACCCTGGAGGAACCAATGCTCACAATGACCGATAACCAGGGATACAGGCCAGCGGAGATCACTCAGCTATCTGACTGTTGTAGACTAGCAGCCCGCAACACTCCACTGCATACTGATGATGTCACCCCGTTCGGTGACAAAACGTTTGTAACCTAACCTCCAGGCTCTGCAAACAACCCTACAAACAATCATGCAGTGTAGCTGAGGGAAAATAAATGAAAACTCAACCAGAAGTCAACCATAATATTTTTAAGGAAAAACTAGGCTCCTTTAACACTGCTACATGCTCTACAAAAAGACCCCATTTTTCCAAGATTATTACAGAAAATAGCGGCAATTGAAGTATACTGTTCTATAAACCAGCTGTTGAACCTTGTCCCAACCTATGGCCTCAGTCAAGCATCTGCCACAAAATGTGTGGAATTCACAATATTTTTTATCAATAAAATAACTTCCATGAGGGAGAGTACAGCTACAGATAATGGTAATCTCTATGGCCAACCTCTTAAAAAGATGGCAACCATGTCAAAATTTACAAGTATTTCAGATTCAGAAATCCATAAGAGTAACAAAGTGGAAACTGTCTATTTGTTGTCTCAACCCTGTCCCTACCACACTTATAAGTACTCTTTTCATTGTGTTTTTAATTCTATTAGGAAAATTATTAACATATCCCTTGAAACAGGAATTTTTCCAGATGCCTTTAAAACTGTGGTTGTCAAACTCCTACTTAAAAAGCCAAACCTTGACAGTGAGGTACCAGCTAACTACAGGCCTAAATTAAATTTTCCTTTCCTGGGAAAGATTGTTGAGAAAGTAATTTTCAACCAATTCAACAACTTTTTCAATGAGAACAACATTCCAGAAAAGGTTCATTCAGGTTTTAGAGCAAACCACAGCACAGTGATGTCCTTTGCCAAAATTGTGAACGGCCTTAGGCTGAGGAATGATAGCAACAGAGTATCAGCTCTAATTCTTCTAGATGTAAGCGTTGCCTTCGACAAAACTAATCAGACATTCTCCCAGATCACCTTGAGAACTAGGCTGACCTCTCTGGTCGTGTCCTTTATATCTTAGAGAGAATTTTTTTTAGTCTAGCTTGGAGACCAATTTTCTAAGAGACACGATGTATCTTTTGCGGTTACTCAGGGAAGTTATCTTGGTCCCCTACTCTACTCTTTATACATGTTCCCCTTAGAAAACACCATTAGAAAACATAAACTTGATATCCACAGTTATGCAATTGATGCACAATTGCATTTCTTGTTTGAGCCTGATAATGATAGCACCATATCTTCTCTGACTTCTGGTATGGCTGTAATAGACAAACAGATGAGTAATAACTAACTGAAACTAAGTGAAGAGAAAACTGAAATACTTCTGGTTGGTCCCAATGCCAAAAAGAGTTAATCTTGGGAAAATCAGAAATAACTAGCCTGAGTGTTTCCCTTCATTCAGATTTGAATTTTAAATCCTATAGAAAGAAAGTGGCCAAAGCAGCATTTCTACACTCAGGAAATATTGCAAAGGTACATTCATTTCTGTTATGTTATGGTACTGAAAAACTAATTCATGCCTTTATATCGAATACACTAGATTACTGCAATGCACTTTTTACTGGCCTTCTAAAGCAATTTATTGACAAACTTCAACTCATTCAGATTGCCACTGCTAAATTTTTAACCAAAATCAGGATGAGGGAGCACATCACTGTTGTGATAACTCCTCTGCATTGGCTTCCTGTATCTTTCAGAATTGATTTTAAAATTCCTTTACTTGCTTTTAAAGCTCTTAATGGTCTGGAACTGGAGTGCATCACAGAATCATTTGTGTTGTATAATCCGGCTTGAGCCGTTGAGTCTTCTTCTGTTGGTTTCTTAAACTTAAACAATCGCCCTCAAAAGTTAACTGGCAGGTCAGCTCTTTTGAACTACACTATGGAACTAAATTATGGAATTTAATACCTAAAACTATAAGGGATGCAGACTCATTTGACACATTTAAATGCCAACTCAAAAACTTTTTATTTAACATTGCTTTTAACTAACTCCTTTTTTCATTTATTTCCATATGTATTTTTATTTTATTTTTATGTTTGTACTTTTATCCCATTGTAAAGAGCTTTGAACTATATCATCTGTGTTAACAGTGCTCTATAAATAAAGGCATTATTATTTTTATTTGCAATTCCAAACAGCTAATATCTTGCTAATATGGAAACTCCCTTAAATGGTTTGTCTTCATTTTAGGCAATGTCCACTCACTTTAGATTTCCCTAACAGAAATTATTCCTGAAAATACTGAAAAACTTCAAATAAATGGGCATCACAGTAACATTGTGGTTAATGCAATGCTTTTACAGCTTGAGGTGTCCAAGTTCAAAGTTCAATTCTCATGTCAAATTCATGTCCTCCCCATGAATGCATGGTATTTATTTTCTGGGTGTTCCAGTTTCCTCCTGCGGTCCAAAGACATGCCAGTTAGTAGGTTAATAGGTCATTGTAAATTCCATCATGATTAGGCTAAGGTTAATTCGCACATCACTGGGCAGCACAGCTCAAAGGGCTGGAATAGTCTATTCTGTACTCTATCTCAATAAATAAATGCATAATAAAATCAGCGAGTCCTTTAAATTTTTGTAAAAGAGAATTGCTTAGAAATTTACCTTTGTCCTGTTATAAACTGCCTTCATAGTTTCTTCAGAATTTCACTCTGCCTCCAAAGTTCATTCTACTGAAGTCAATAGAGTGAACTTCGGAGGTACGGTACAATGAGCTGATGTAACTAGCTAGTGTCACTGCCTGGAGATATAACTCTAAAAATTTTTTTAAAATGATAATGTATTCAAAATATTATTTCAGCTAGAATGCAGTTGCTAAATGATTATTATAAGACCATAAAACATAAGAGCAGAATTAGGCTATTTAGCCCATCGAATCTCTGTCATTCAGTCATGGCTGATCCCTTTTTCTCTTTCTCAGTCCTACTCCCCAGTGTTCTCCCCGTAACCTTTGATGCTTTGATGCTTTGTCAGTCAAGAACCTATCAATCTCTGCCTTACATATACCCAATGACCTGGACTCCACAGCTGCCTGTGGTAACAAATTCCACAAATTCACCAACCTCAGGCTAAAGAAATTTCTCTACATCTCTGTTTTAAATGAAGGGGGCAGAAGTTACGGAGAATTATACGTTGGATCCAGAGGCTGGTGGGGTAGTAGGTGAGGACAAGGATTCAACATCTTCTGATCCTATGTCATATCTTTCTAATGATTTGATGCCATTCTTTACCAGCAGAGTCACATCATCCCTATTTGCCTATCTTTCTATCCCTCTGATACAATGTGTAACCTTGTATATTCAGCTCCCAACTACAACCATCCTTCAGCCATGATTCAGTGATAGCCACAACATCATACCTGATAATCTGTAAAAGTGCACCAGGATCATCCACTTTATTTCTTATACTGCTTGCACTGAGGTATAACACTTTGAATACTGTATTTGCTACCCTTTTTGATTCTGCATCCCTAATGCACTGATATTCACCCTGCTGGCTGCAATTTTCTCCTGTCCTCTTCCTTCCTTTCCTGACAGTCTGATTGCATGCTCCCTTTGCTTTTTTAACCATCCATCCTATCCTGATTCCCTTCCCTCCACTTCCCTTCCCCATGTCAAATTAGGTTAAATCCTCGCCAACAGCTGTAATGAGCCTGCCTGTGAGAATATTGGTCCCCCTTGGGTTGACGGGCAACCCATCACCTTTGTACAGGTTATACCTCCACCAGAAGAGATCCCAATGATCCAAGAACTTGAAGCTCTGCCCCTTGCACCAGCTTCTCATCCACACTTTTATCTGCCAAATCATCCTTTTTTTTTACCCTCACAGGAACGTGGCACAGATAGCAATCCAGAAATTACTACCCTAGAGGTCCTTCTTCTCAACTTCCTTCTTAGCTCTCTAAATTCTCTCTTCAGAGCCTCTTTGCATTTCCTCCCCATGTCATTGATACCAATATGTACCAAGATGCTCCCCCTCCCTCTCCAAAATGCTGTGGATGCGATCTGAGATGTCCCTGACCCTGGAACTAACATACCATCTGGGTGTCCCGTACACATCTACAGAATCTCCTGTCAATTCAGATTCAGATTCAGTTTATTGTCATTTAGAAACCACAAATGCAATGCAGTTAAAAAATGAGACAACGTTCCTCCAGAATGATATCACAAAAGCACACAACAAAACAGACTACAGAAAATCCACATAACATTTGGCAATCCCCAATCCAGAGTCCAGAGAGGCTGCTGCGTATTAATATCGCACTACCATATTAGCGTGTTCCCCGGAAAGGAGCTCCAAATCCACCAGACAAATCAAGACCAAAAACTAAAGCTACAAGACCTGCACAAAACCACATAGTTACAACAGTGCAAACAATGTATAAATAGTCCAAAGATGTTAAAGGACTATAAGTTCAAAAGAAACCACCACAAAGTTTTCACAAGTCCTCAGGGTCCCGATAGACTCGTCATCCCACGCAGGCATCAGAAGGGAGTACCCCCGCTATGGACTTCCACAGTGCCGCCTGACTCAGCCTCGCAGACGCAGTACACAATCAAAGCTCCGTCGAAACCAGCCTTGCAGACACAGCACACAGTGAAAGCGCTCTGGCCGCAGTGGACTCTGTCGAACCTCTAAGCCTCCGACCATCCCCTCCGGCACAGCTTCTCTGAGCACCATCCTCTGCCGAGCATATTGAGACACCCCCGCCAATGACCATTGGCAACGTGACCCCGAGGACTGGGGGCCTGTTCTTCCCAGCAGAGACCCGGATCTCACAGCAGCAGCAGCAGCAACGAAGAAGGCCTTCCTGGAGATTTCCAGATGTTCCTCTGTACTCCCAGGTCCGTTTTCCATCTGATTATGATTTCACACGGCACCCCACTTCACAAATAACAGATAATCAGCTCCAGAGTGGCCGCTGCAAGCTGTGTCATGCCGCCGTCTTGGAATCACCAATTCTGACTATCGAGTCCCCTACCACTACCACTCTCCTCTTCTCCCTCTTTCCCTTCTGCAATGGATGCATGCTCAGTGCCATTAACCTGATCTCTATGGCATTCTCCTGGGAGGTCATCCCCTGCAACAGTATCCAAAACTGTATATTTATTATTGATGGGTATAGTTATTATTATTAAATGCTTACCTCACATATTTCCCTCTGGCGAGGTGTGTTTCTAATTGGTTTCTGTTTTGGTAAGGTTGTCCTGCAATGATCATTGCTTCTTCCAGAATTCATGACAACAGACAATTCTTGGATGCTTGGCTGGTAGGTGCTATTGAGAAGCTTTCCCCGGGGGCTCATGTTTCTTCTTCTCAAATTGACACTGTTGACACTGTTGTTTTCTCTTGGAATTCCAAAATCCATCAAGACTTTTCTGTAATAAAATGAGACTATTTTAACATGTTTAATCTAAGTATTAAATTAAATATTAATAATGAGTATTTAAACCCAGCAGCCTTCTACTACTGTAACCTATGCACTTCAAGGTTTGACTTGTGTGTTAAAAGATGTTCTTCTGCACACCACTGTTGTAACATATGATTATTTAAGGTACTGTCACCTTCCTGTCAGTCTGAATCAGACTGGCCATTATCCTCTGACCTCTCTCATCAACAAGGCTTTTTCACCCACGGAGATGCCATTCATTGGATATTTTTGTTTCTCACAGCTTTCCCTGTAAGCTGTAAAGACTGCTGGGCGTGAAAATCCCAAGAGACAAGTAGTTTCTGAGATACTCAAACCAGTCCGTCTAGCACTAACAATCATTCCACAGTCAAAGTCACTTCGATCACATTTCTTCCCCATTCTTTAGTTTGGTCTTAATAACAACTGAACACCTTGACGATGTCTCCATATTCTTATGCATTGAGATGCTGCCATATGATTGGTTGATTAGATATTTGCATTAATGAGCAGGTGTTTAATAAAGTGGCCACTAAGCAGACGTTAGTATATTTTTCAGTTTATAACTGTATTGATATTTAGGAAACTAAATACACATTATTACATTCTTTGCAATAATCCATTTGAGAATTATTGGTTTATCTTTGCTATACTGTAAATATGAAGGTATTGGTCTGAAATCAATAAACCATCCAACATAGTGGTCATTGACTATTATAAACAGGCTTTATTCCACTTCATGACAGTAATTTCCCTGTCACAAGTAGCTCTGCTCATTTTTTTGACTTGCAGTTGAAGAGTACTGTATTCAATTGTTTTTAATATTATTACAGAAGATTGCTTTCAAATTAAATCTTGGCTTAAAATCTTAATGCAGTGGGACCAGATAATTATCAGTGCATCATACTCTGCCCCCAGAATTCATTAAAACACATTGACATAACCAGTTAGCGCTGTTGATTGGGAACAGGTTGGCTCCTAATGAGAAAGTAGTTTAGGCAGTTCAATGGATTGTGGAATTACAGTGCACTTGATATGAAGCCAGTGATGAAGACAGACCTAATGCAGACAGACTCATGGAACAGGGATCAGTTTATTGTTGAAGTTCCAAATTCAAACTGCTTCTGAAACACTTCTGTCTATAAATTTGCAGTTTTGTAGGTCTTAATTACCATAAGACCACAAGATTATAGGAGTGGAAGTAGGCCATTTGGCCCATCAAGTCTGCTCCGCCATTCAATCATGGGCTGATCCAATTCTTCCAGTCATCCCCACTCCACTGCCTTCTCCCCCTACCCTTTGATGCCCTGGCTAATCAAGAACCTATCTATCTTTGCCCTAGATACACCTAATGACTTGGTCTCCACAGCCACTAGTGGCAACAAATTCCACAGATTGACCACCCTCTGACTAAAGTAATTTCTCCACATCTCAGTTCTCAGTCTCCGCATCTCATGTCCTTCAATCCTGAAGTCGTGCTCTCTTGTCTGAGATTTGTCTAACATGGGTAATAACTCTGCCAAATCTAATCTGTTCAGGCCTTTTAATATTTAGAATGTTTTATGAGATTCCCCCCTCATTATCCTGAACTCCAGGGAATACACCCCAAGAGCTGACAGATGTTCCTCACACAGTAAACCTTTCATTCCTGGAATCAATCTCGTGAATCTTCTTTGAACCCTCTCCAATGTCAGTATATACCTCCTAAAATAAGGAGCCCCAAACTGCACACAATACTCCAAGTGTGGTCTCATGAGTGCCTTATAAAGCATCAACAACACATCCCTGCTCTTATATTCTATACCTCTAGAAATGAATGCCAACATTGCATTTGCCTTCTTCACCACCGACTCAACTTGGAGGTTAACCTTTAGGGTATTCTGCACAAGGACTCCCAAGTTCCTTTGCACCTCTGCATTTTGAACTCTCTCCATATCTAAATAATAGTCTGCCCGTTTATTTCTTCTGTCAAAGTGCATGACCATACACTTTCCAACATTGAATTTCATTTGCTACTTCTTTGCCCATTCCCCAAACTATCTAAGTCTCTCTGCAGGCTCTCTGTTTCCTCACTCCTCCACCTATCTTAGTATCATCGGCAAATTTAGCCACAAATCCATTAATCTCATTGTCCAAATCATTGACATACATCGTAAAAAGCAGCAGTCCCAACACCAACCCCTGTGGAAATACTGGTAGCTGGCAGCCAGGCAGAGTAGGATCCCTTTATTCCCACTCTCTGTTTTCTGCCCACCAATGCTACTATCTTCCCTGGAATTCCATGGGCTCTTAAGCTTGCTAAGCAGCCTCATGTGCGGCACCTTGTCAAAGGCTTTCTGAAAATCCAAGTACACCACATCTATTGCATCTCCTTTGTCTACCCTGCTTGTAATTTCCTCAAAAAATTGCAGTAGGTTAGTCAGGCAGGATTTTCCTTTCAGGAAACCATGCTGGCTTTGGCACATCTTGTCACGTGCCTCCAGGTACTCCATAATCTGATCGCTAACAATCGATTCCAAAAACTTCCCAACCACTGATGTCAGGCTGACAGGTTTATAGTTTCTCTTCTGCTGCTTCCCACTCTTCTTAAATAGCATAGTAACATTTGCAATTTTCCAGTCATCCAATACAATGCCAAAATCTATTGATTCTTGAAGAATCATTGCTCATGCCTCCACAATCTCTCCAGCTACTTCCTTCAGAACTTGAGGGTGCATTCCATCAGGTCCACCCTTACACCATTAAACTTCCTGAGCACCTTCTCAATCGTAATTTTCACTGCAAATACTTCACTCCCCTGACACTCTTGAATGTCTGGTATACTGTATATGTCTTCAACTGTGAAGACTGATGCAAAATACACATTCAGTTCTTCTGCCATCTCTGTGTGTCTCATTACGATATCTCCAGTGTCATTTTCTATTGGTCCTATATCTACCCTCAACTCTCTTTTACCCTTTATATACTTAAAAAGCTTTTAGTATCTTCTTTGACATTAGTCACCAGCTTCCTTTCATAATTCATCTTTCCCTTCCTAATGACCTTCTTCATTTCCTTCTGCAACTTTTTAAAAGCTTCCCAAATCTCTATCTTCCCATTAGCTCTGACTTCCTTGTATGCCCTCTCTTTTGCTTTTACTTTGGCTCTGACTTCACTTGTCAGCCACAGTAGTGTTCTTGTTCCATCAAAAATTTCTTCTTATTTGGAATATATCTGCCTTGCACTTACCTCATTTTTTGCAGAAATTCCAGCCATTGCTGCTCTGCTGTCCTTCCTGCCAATCTTCCTATCCATTCAACTTTAGCCAGATCCCCTCTTATACCATTGCAATTTCCTTTATTCCATTGAAATACTGACACATTGGAATTTAGTTTCGCCTTCTCAAATTTCAAAGTGAACTTGATCATATTGTGATCACTGTTCCCACAGTGTTCCTTAGCCTTAAGCTCTCTTATCACCTCCAGATCATTGCACAACACCCAATCCAGCACAGCCAATCCCCTAGTGGGCTCAACAACAGGCTGTTCTAAAAAGCTATGCCTTAGACATTCTACAAATTCTCTCTCTTGAGGTCCAGTACTGACCTGATTTTCCCAATCCACTTTCAGGTTAAAATCCCCAATGATTATCATGACACTAACCTTCTGACATGCCTTGTCTGTCTCCTGCTGTAATTATAACTGAAATTACAAACTTGAACTATAATTGTAATTATAACAGCTCCATTATAACTGAAATTAAATGGGAAACTGAATCACAAGTTCTTTTTATTTATTTTGAAGATTTGAACATCATTGAAGAGGCCACCATTTAGTATCCATCCCTAAATGCCCTTGAGAAGGTGGTGGCAAGCTGCCTTATTGAATTGTAATCCTTCTGGAGAAGGTACTTCCTCAGTGCTGTTGCAAAGGAAATTCCAGTACTTAGACCTAATGGCAATGGAATTAGTAATGCCATACAGCAAGGAAACAATCTGTTTAGCCGACCACATCCATGCTGACCAGTGGACACCAATTAACCCCATCTTCCTGCATTTGGCCTATAGACTTCTAGTGCTCAAGTACATAGTGCTTATAAAATGCTGCTAGCAAATATGACTCCACAAATTCTTCAAGTAGTGTGTTCCAAGTACTTCCCACTCTTTGGGTGAAAATGGGTCTTCTCAGATCCATTCTGAATCTCTTATTCCTTACCATATATTTATAACTCTGAAAAAGGAAAAGCTTGTTGTCATCTGAGATTTTACGAACAGCGGTGTCATCTGTGCTTTTAATGGTGTTTGAGCTGCGTTTGACTGCAGTCAGGAGAGTGCAGAGAGTAGTGGACTAAGCACACGTTCTTGAAGTGAGCCCGCAAGGAGATGTTATTTCTGATCTATATTGACTGTGGTCTCCTGATTAGGAAGCTGAGGATTAGAATTGCAGAGGTTTGACAGAAGCCCAAGCTTAGAAGTTTTCCAGTCTTTTTTCATAATTGAAACATCCCATCTCCTGCAATGATCTGCTGAATTTCCTCTGCACCCTCTGAAGCATTATCACATTCTTTACCTAATATGGCAACTAGAACTGCATACAGCTTTAGTCTGACCAATAAAGTTGTAGTATAAACTTCATTATTGAATTCAAAATACACCACCATTCCATATGCCTTCTAGACCATAATATTATCCACCTTCAAGGATCTTTATACTTGTACACCAAGGTTCCTCTGCTCATTGATATTCTGCAGGCCCTCCATTTGGTAGATGCTAGTCTTTTTAGTAATCCCAAAACAACACCTCACACTTTTTAAGATTAAACTTCATCTGCCATTTCACCAAGATATCATACCTTTTGCCTAAAGTACTATCAACAACTTCATTAATCTTGTACTTCCAGATGTATGATTGGAGACAATCGTGCTGCTGGTGTTATTCCTTTGTCCTTCTTGGGAAAATTACAAATATGGGAAGTGTTGCAGGAATATCTTGGATACATGGAAATTTGTGGATTGTACACCCAGTCAATAGTCGATGTTTAGAGTGTTGGAAGATGTGCCAATCAAGTAAGCTGCTTTGTTCCGCATAAGCTGTTTCAAACAGCATTTTACTTTTCTTTAAGTCAATCCTTTGTTCACCAGATGACTTGATAGCTTGCTGCTTAGAAACAATGAATTTAAATTTAAAGATCATGGGTTCAAGTGCTACTACAGAGAGTTAATCAACTCAGTATAGAGCCAAGAAAATGCTAACCAGTCAAATGTGGAGCCTCACAGATGAGGTGTTAAACTAAAGCATAGTTGCCTCTCAAGTGGCCAAAAAAAAATCCCATGTGGTAATTTAAGAATCCCTGACATTCCTGCCGACTTCTGCTTAGACAGTCCTAGTTGAGGATAACTGTTTCCTCTCTTCTGGATGCTGAGATGAGTGATGAAGCTGATGGGCTTTCTGAATACATTTTCTAGTGTCTCCTTGAGGACCATTAATGTTGGTGGGAGGTTATACATTACGTAATTTTTGGAGTATGTGATTTGTTTTGTTAAGTGTGAGGCCTGTTTTTTTGTTCTCATTTCCCAAGATTTAACTTTTAACCATTAGCATTTATAGCAATTCAAAGGCAAAATTTTGCTGATAAAGAACTAAATTAAAAACTACAGGAAGACCAGAAATAACCGAATTAGCTTGTCAGATCGAGTGATCTGAAATGTGCTCATTTTTTGTCACTTTCTGTTTATATTTAATTAATTATTGGTCATTAATCTTGTTTCTCTCTGCATGCAAATTGGTGGCCTGTTTTCCAATTCAACATAAGGAACTATCCTTCAAAGCTACTAAATTAGTTTGTTTTTAAAACTTTTGTGATTCTAGAGGATGTAAAAGGTTTTCCTGATCTTTAAGTCTATTTTCCTTGAGTCATAATCTGGGTGAAAATAATTGCATGTGGGCTCATAAAATCAAGGTCGGCTTTTATTTTGCTCACGTAATATGTCTAGAGCTGTGTTATTCATGTAAATGAAGCAGATCGAAGGAGGCATCAGCTGGCCTCCCCCATACAAAGTATAGGAGAGCTCACAACCGTCATTCAAAGGTACATTAAGCATTTTCCATCTTCAGTAAATGCATTTATCATTCTAATGAGCAATCAGGAGCAACTTTCCACAGATTATTTCTACTGTATGATAAATGGCACTGCCTACTCACCATTTTAAAATCTGACAAGAATTAAATTTCAAAAATACTCTTGTAGAATGCAGCCCATGGTTGGGTGTGTTGAGGACTGAGTAACAAAAAGGAAAATCTGGGTGTTTCCAAACCAGAAACCATGGATAAAGTGGGACAGCATTCCCTGCTGAAGTCTCAAACTGCAGCATTCAAATCAAGTTACCCTGACTTTCGTGAAATCGAATTACAACCTTTGCAAATCTATCAGGTACTAAGAGACAGTATCATTCCAAAATAGAGTCCCAGACCAGCAGTCAGTTGATGAACGACTTAAATGTTATAATGGGCTACATAATTACAATAGCACTTCCCTTCCCAGTGAACCTAATACATTTTATGCACAGATTGTAGAGAAGGGGATTGGTATGTCACTATCCTCAAGACAACTATCCTCCATTGCACCTGAACCCATTGTCCCCATTATGGATGTAAGATCATTCTTCTGGAGGGTGGACATGCAAACTGCTTCTGGCCTCAATGATGTCCCTGGTTGTGTCCTTAGATTCTGTACAGATCAGTTGGTGGGGGTACTTCCAGACATTTTTAACCCCTTCTTTCTTCAGACTGAGGTTACCACTTGCTTTAAGAGGTTAATCATTACATGTAAGTTCTTCAAGGAGTTGGTTATGGCATACATTGTCCAGCCTTCCAGATAACCTCAACCCACTGAAGTTCGCCTACTGTCAAAATTGGTCTATGGCGGATGTCACCTCTTTGGCCCTGCTCTCATCTCTGGAACACCTGGACAACAGACTCCTATTTATTGATTAAAGCTCCACATTCAATGCTATAATCCAAGCAAACTCATCTCCAAATTCCAAGACCTGGGAGTCAACTACTCCCTGTACAAATGGATCCTCAAATTTGCGACTAACTAACTGCAGTCAGTAAGGACTGGCAGCAACGTCTCTCCCATGATTATTCTGAACATTACATCCTTAGGTCTGTCCTTACTCCCTATATATATTCATGATTGCATGGCCAGATTCTCCTCTAACTGCAGATGATGCCACCATAGTGACCAGTATTCCAAATTACGACGAGTCGGAGTACAGGAAAGAGATAGAGAACTTAGTAACATGGTATTATGACAAAAAACAATCCTTCAATGTCAGAATAAACAACAGAGCTGCTCACAATCTTCAGGAAGAGGTGTGTTGCATATCCTCTTCTCTACATCAACAATGCTGAGATTGAAAAGTAAACAAATGTTCCTGGGAGTGAAGATTGCCAATAGTTGTCCTGGTCCAGCCACATAGATCCAAAGCCAAGAAACTCACTAATACCTCTACTTCCTCAAAAGGCTCAAGAAATTTGTCATGTTCCCTTTGACCCTTACCAATTTTTATTAATACATCATATGAATGGATAACAGCTTGGTATGACAACTGCTCTGCCCATAACCGCTGGGAACTGCAGAGAGTTGTGAGCACAGCTCAGCACATCACTGCCGTCCACAGACTCTGTCTATACTTCTTGCTGCCTCAATTAATCAGCCAGCATAATCAAAGAACACATTCACACTGGACATTCTTTCTTCTGCCATTGCCCATTGGGCAGTCGATACAAAAGCCTGGAAGCAGGCTCAGGGAAAGGTTCTATCCTGCTAGTTGGTGACTCATACCATTGAAAGGAAGATGGGTAATCTCCAGAGAAAAGAACCTGAGAGCAACATTAGGAGGATAATGCAAAAGATGTAGTGCTAATTGACACTATTTTATGGTAACAAAACAAAGAAAATGCTTTTCCCAATCAAAGGATGTTGGTTCCCAAGATGGGAGGATAATCATTGCACAGGCTTGTGGGTAGGTCAGAAATTGTCTTATAATACACCTTTCTGAACATCCACATAATGGTCAGGAAATGCTGGCATGATGACCACACTGCAGTCAGGTGAGATGCTCAGAAATACTCAAAACTTCATGAACAATGCACAGAAGGTCAAAAATAGTACATTATTTAATGAAAGAAGATGGCACGACACACAAGGAGAGACATAGGACATAATCTTTTTCAAAGCTTTCCGTTCATTCAATGACATCATGGTTAATCTGATTTTTGATGCCATTTGCCCTATTATTCTTGGGTCTCTTATAGGGATTACACTGAGAATAATCATTAGTAGGAATGTTGCCTTTTTTTGTGCTGTAATTCATTGTATGTAAATCCATAAACAACTCGAGTGAAAAGGGTATGAATCATGCTATTGATCCCAATACTCTGAATACTTATTCAAATGAGACCAGAGCAGGCTAAATGTAGGAACTGGCATTAGCAAAGCAACTGAATTACTGCCTGAATGTCTTACACCAGTTATTACATTTTTAATTTATTTTGGGACGTCATCATATTTATCCAACCCACATGCAGCAGTGATGGCTGACCTGTGAGGGCCAATGAAGGCAGTGAATAACATGTAAAGCCTGAGGACCAAGGGTAGATCAGCCTATCCGAGTGTAATAAAATGACCGGTTTTGACCGGTTTTAACTAGCATACTGGTTTTAACCAGTTTAAACCGGTTTTGACCAGTATAAACTGGTTCTGACTGGTTTTAAGCAGTTTAAACCGGTTTTTACCAGTATAAACCGGTTTTAACCAGTATAAACTGGTTTCAGCCGGTTTTAACCAGTTCAAACCAGTTTCGAGCTTTTTAAAAGCAGTATAGACCGGTTTCAGCTGGTTTTAACCAGTATAAACCGGTTTTGACCAGTATACCGGCTTTGACTAGTTTTAACGTTTAAACTGGTTTTTACCAGTATAAACCGGTTTTAAACAGTATAACTAGTATAAACCGGTTTTGACCAGTTTTAACTAGTATAAACTGGTTTCGAGCTGTTTTAATAATACTTGAAATTCAGATCATAATATCCATTTAATTAAACAAACGTGCAAATTATCCTGGTGGTAAGAAAGTGTTCATTTGTGTGGCTGTGTTTTTACTTATTATTCATATAACTAGAGGCATGGCAGGGCTCCTCGCTCTCATACTGTGTCCCGGTGGGATGTCCAGGATGCTTTTTCTACAGAAGTGTCACTCACTGGAATAGAACAATTGGTTTTGAGCCTTCAACTGTAATTGATGTCATTGTACTCCATCTGTAAAGATTACTCCCGCTGACATTTCATGGTACAGTGGGTGATCAATCTACATTTTAAATGCTTGCATGAAAAATAAGATAATCAGGTGAATACTGCAGGAGCCCTCAGGTGTCTCACACTTGCTTTAGTAGGTTTTCAGCTCTGATTTCAGGAAAAATTAATGCCTCCAAAGGAGAATAAAGGCCAACCCTAATCATTGGTAGTACTGCTGTCTACATATATGACTATTGGGGCAGATTGGTACTCATGTTGCCACTGACGATGGTAATATGGTGGCACGTTTAGTCGCAGCAGCCTCTCTAAGTTCAACCAAAGGTAAAATTGTTCATCCTTTTGCCTTTTTATGATCAAAAGACACTGCCGGTTATCAAGAACATGAAATGTTGCAGAAACTCATTTAAAAAATGCTTAGAAAAGCATTTTAAAATTCATAACCTAAAAGGCAATAGATTCAGCGCTGGTGGTGGGGTTAATCTAAATAGATCCAATTTGGCAAGCACTGAAATCGTGAACTCTCATTGCCTTACATTTCAAGTCACACTAGCAGATGAAAATAGGGGCCATTGCCATGGACATGCAAGGTGTTTGTCGACATAGGTTAAATATCCGTGATAATCACTTTACACCGCTACCTAATCATCAAGTGTAAACAAATGAAAACGACTTGCTTCAGAATAAGGCAGTGGCCTTTAAAACCACACACTTTTCTAGGTTAAAATTATCTTTTTTTTCACACTTTATAAGCTTGCACCTGTTGCTCATTTCAGTCAATAAAAATGACTTTCTACGTTTGTGCTCAGAGTTCTAATGTTGTTATTAAAGCATGAGTTGTTGTCATGCTTGTTTGAACCAGCCTAATGGCAAACAACAAGCTGTTTCAGACCTGTACTATAGAACCTTGTAATTTGCTGGATTAGGCTCTAACTCTTTGTTCACATGTATCAGATCCATTTTGTAGTCAGTGAACTCACAGCCCACACTAAAGCACATCATATCTTTGGCCCCCTCAATATCTCATCAGATTTAGATATCAACTTTGAGAAGACAATATTATTTTCCACAGATTTTTTTTCAGTAGCTGTGTTCCTCTGCATTTCTTGTACTATAGAACAAAAGTACACTAGATCTTGGTTTCACATGATAATGAATCTAATTAAGGAATATCAATTTCAGTGGCAATAAATACAATGCATTAATTTCCTGCTGATGCAGAGAAGTTACACTATTTAACATCCCCATTCTTTGTTCAATTGCAGCAAATGTCCAAGATAACTTACTGTAGGTGGCAGGTGAAGTGCCATATATTCTGGCATAATTGTTCTTTAATTATGGCAAGCATGTTGAACCCAAAAAATAAAAACTGCAACCTCTGTAAATATTCCAGTCTTAATTTGAGCATTAGAATATGGAGTGACTGAACAGGTTCCATAACTTAACCTCACTACCTTTACTCCACTGAGAACATCCCATCACCCGCAAGATGGCACCAGTGAACCACGGCGATGGCCTGTGTACAAAACTTCTAAATATGCCACTTTTGAATTATACTCACTGCAATCTTCAGCATGTAATTTTCCTTTTAGCAACATACTTTTGAGCCGATTAAATGAGCTACATATTTAACGGTTTTCTGAAAGATTCTATAGACAAAATTGAGGACCTAAGGGCAAGGGTGCAGTATTGCAGGGAAATAAGGGACTGTTGTGTTCTGTGTTTTACTGAGACGTGGCCTACTCAGAGTATGCTAGATACTGCAATCAGACCCGAAGGCTTCTCGATACACAGGATGAACCGAACTGCTGATTTGGAAAAGGCAAGAATCGAAGGTGGGTGCTTCATGATAAGCTCTTCTCTGTGGTGCTCCAAGGTGTCAATTCTGTCAAACTTGTGTTTCTCTGACCTTGAACACCTAATGATCAAATGCAGATCATTCTATTTATCAGCCCATAGTTTACATACCATGAGCAGTGGACTATAACGTGGCGTTTGAGATACTACATGATACCATCACCAAAAAACAAACAGTCCATCTCGAAGCATTTCATATGATATTGTGGGATTCAGTCAGGCTTGTCTGAAGAAATCCCTGACCAGTTACCATCAGCATATAACCTGTAGCACCAGAGGTCCCAACACACTGTTAATTAAGATAAGGAATACGTACCCTTCCACATCCAGACCACTTTGAGAAATCTGAACCTTTTTCTAATTGCGTATAGGTAGTGAGTGTGTCCGCACCAAGTCATTCAAAGTCTTCCGCAACCAGAAGCCCTGGATGAACCATGAGATCCATAATCTGCTGAGGGCTAGATCAAAGGCATTCAAGTCTAGCAACCAAGAAAGTTGCAGGAGATCCAGGTATGATCTCCAGAAAGCCAATTTACAGGCAAAGGGGCAACTCTGAACTAAACATGAATCAATGAAGGCTGCTTGAAAGCTATCACCCCTTACAAAGTGAAATCAAGCAACATTGGTGACAACAGGCCATCATTTCCATGTGAGCTCAACGCCTTCTGTGCCATTTTGACAGTAAAAACATGGAGGAACCACCACAAACTCCCACAGTCCCTGATGACCCTGTGATTTCAGTCTCTGATGTCTTTGTGAGAGCCTTTAAGGAAAGCATCCAGCCCACGAGGTATCTGACTGAGTACTAAAGAACTCCGCTGATCACCTGGCTGGAATGCTCACTGAGATCTTTAACCCTTCTCATTGCAGCCCACAGTGCCAACCTGCTTTAAGCAGGCTTCAATTATACTGCTGCTTAAGAAAAACATAGTAACCTACCTGAATGACTATTATCCAGTAGTTCTTACATCCACAGAGATGAAGTATTTTGAGGGTTGAAGATGAAACATGTCAACTCCTGCCTAAGTTGACTCCTGACTGAGTAGTGACTTAGATCTGCTCCAATTTGCCTACCGGCACAACAGGCCCACAGCAGACGCAATTTCATTGGCTCTTCTCCGGACATCTGGCAAGCAAAGATAAATACATCAGGATATTATTTATTGACTACAGTCAATAAATAGCATCCTGATGTATGTATCGTACCCTCAGAACTAATCAGCAAACTTCAAGACCTAGGCCTCAATAACTCACTTGCAGACCGTAGTCAGTTTGGGTTTGCAATATCACCCCCACAACCTTCATCAACGCTGGTGCACTACAAGGTTGTGTGCTTAACTCCCTGCTCTACTCACTGGCTAATCACAGCTCAAATACCATATTTAGGTTTGCTGACAACACTATAGTTGTGGGCTGTGTCAAAGATGGTGATGAATCAGTATATAGGAGGGAGACTGAAAATCTGTCTGAGTAGTACCACAGAACAACCTCTCAATCAATGTCAGCAAGACCAAGGAGCTGATTACTGACTTCAGCGGGTGGAAACCGGAGGTCTATAAGCTAGTCCTTATCAGGGTATCAGAGGTGGAGAGGGTCAGAACTTTAAATCCCTTGGTGTCTGTGATGATTCGGCATGACATCTAAAACTTCAACAAAGTTTGTGTGGTGGAGAGGGTATTGATTGGCTGCATTATAGTCTGATATGGAAACAACAACACCCTTGAATGGAAAATTCTACAAAAAGTAGTGGTTATGACCCAGTCAATCATGTGTGAAACCCTCCAACCAGTGAGCATATCTACACCAAGTGCTGTCAGAGGAAAGCAGCATCCATTATCAAGGACCCCCACGACCTAACACATGCTCTCTTCTCGCTGCTGCCATCAGGAAGGTGGTACAGGAGACTCAGGACTCACACCACAAGGTTCAGGAACAGTTATCATCCCGCAGCCACCAGCGATGCTTCAAAAAAGCGGTATCCATCATTTAAGACTCCCCCTTCACCCAGGATAAGCCCTTGCCTCATTGCTACTATTATTGAGAAAGGACAGGAACCTGAAGATACACACTCAACATTTCAGGAACAATTTCTTCCCCCCCCATCCCCCCTGCTATCAGATTTCTGAATGAACAATAAACTCATGTATACAACCTCACTATTTCTGCTCCCTTTTCCCATTACTTATTTAATTTATATACGTATATATAGGCGTGTAGATTTATTGTAATTTATTACTTTTTATTAATAATTGCATTATACGGCTGCCACAAAACAGCAAATTTCATGTCCTGTGCCAGTGGTATAAAACTTGATACAGATTCTGAGGTCCCTTTCCAAGGATAGTTAATAAAGGGACCTCAAATCAAGGGTCCAACACCTCAAATCTGCATCTCTTCACTCAATAGTACTGCACATTGACCTTCTGTTGAAAGTAAGAGCACTGCCAAACCTTGTTCTATGATAAAGGTTAACAATATTTTACATTTCGAAAGTATGACCTGTTAAAACCAACAGGCTGCATTGTTGTTCAACACCCTCCAATAGCTCCAAAGGCCACTGAAATTTCTCTCAGATCCTTCTAATGTTTCCATTAACATTTATGGTGACAGTTTGCAGCATTAGCATTAATGGACTGAAACAAATAATTAATTCCATGCACAACTCTTTTCTTAATTACTTTATTCATATTAAGCATAGTTAAAAGTTCTCTAAGAATCTGCTCAGGCCACTCGAAGGAAACATCCATTGGGTCGAGAGAGTTGGCAAAGCTTTACCTTAGATCAAGGTGGAAAACAGTGGAAAAAGTGAAATAAGTTCCAAGTAGATTTATTACTGAAGTACATATATGTCACCATATATAATCTTGATTTTCATTTTTTGTGGGCATTCACAATAAGTACAAAGGAACACAATAGAATCAATGAAAGACCGCACACAAGATGGACAAACAATGTGCAAAACACAACAAACTGCAAATACAAAAAGAAAGAAAATCTAAGAAATAACAAACAAACAAACAAACAAACAAACAAACAAACAAATAAATAAATAAATAAATAAATAAATAAATAAATAAATGGATAAGCAATAAATATCAAGAACATGAGATGAAGGGTCCTTGAAAATGATTCCATAGGTTGTGAGAACAGTTTAGTAATGGGGCAAGTGAAGTTGAATGAAGTTATCCCCTTTGGTTTAAGAGCCTGATGGTTGAGGAGTAATAACTGTTCCTGAACTTGGTGGTGGTGAGTCCTGAGGCTCTTGTACTTTCTTCCTGATGGCAAGAATGTGAAGACAGCATGGTCTAGATGATGGGGCTCCACAAAGATGGACGCACTCCATGTAAATGTGTTCAGTGGTGAGGAAGACTTTACCCATAAACGACAGGGCCATATCCACTATTTTTTGCAGGTTATTCCGTAAAACAAATAAATAAGCAGTTTATCTCCACTATATTAAACCACCTGTATCTATCACTACACCCAACAGCATACCTGCTACTTTTGAAAGTGCTTGCACAACATTCCATTCAGAATCTCATTTTTCAGCAGGTCACCAACAAATTGTTCCCTGTGATGTGCTAAGAATAGTTAAATATAAAGCAAAATGAACTTAAATCAGGGTACACCCTATTATGCATGCAGATATTTTCCCCAGTAGAAACTACAAAGCCCATAGATGTGAAGGATCCAGAAATAGATGGTTATTCTGCTCGAAAATAATCTGCCATTTTGTGTATCATCTTGTACTAGTGATGCTCCTCTGGACTTCAAATAATATTTAGCACAAAAGTGACAGCTCTGTTAGGATTTGTGTGCAAGTAATGTTTTTTTAAGGCAGTTCTGATCTTCACTTAGGCTTTTCTTTGGCAAAATGAAAGTGATCGTTCACTTTGGATCGAGTTCTCAGTATTCTCAAGAGGGAGGGTGAGCAGCCAGATGTCGTGGTCCATGTAGTGACCAATGACATGGATTGGAAGAAGGAGGAGGTCCTGCAAGGAGAACTTAGGGAGTTAGGTGCAAAGTTGAAGGACAGGACCTCCAGTGTTGCAATCTCAGGATTGCTACCAGTGCCACATGCTAGTGAGGCCAGAAATAGGATGTTTGGCCAGGTGAATTCAGAATTGGCTTACCTAAAGAAAGCAGAGGGTCATGATGGAGGGAGTACATTCGGATTAGAGGGTTGTGACTAGTGGTGTCCCACAAGGATCGGTTCTGGGACCTCTACTTTTCATGATTTTTATTAACGATCTGGATGTGGGGGTAGAAGGGTGGGTTGGCAGTTTGCAGACGACACAAAGATTAGTGGTGTTGTGAATAGCGTTGAGGATTGTCAAAGATTTCAGAGAGACATTCATAGGATGAAGAAGTGGCCTGAGAAGTGGCAGATGGAGTTCAACCCGGAGAAGAGTGAGGTGGTACAGGAAGTACAGGAGACGATAGGGGATGTACCTCTTGTAAACAGGTTCACCTTCTTGGAAGCTATCAGGACAGAAGATACTGCTAGTCTGAGAGGCAGACAGGTCTGTGAGCTGAAAATTGGTGCAGAAGCAGAGCCAAGGAGTCAGACATCAGGAAGAGCCATGGTAGTAGGGGACTCCATAGGAAGAGGTATGGAAAGGGGTTTCTGCGACACCAGGCGAGATTTAAGGATGGTGAGTTGCCTCCCTGGCGCTAGGATCCAGGAAATCACAGACTGATTGCAGGGAATCCTCAAGGGTGAAGGTGAACAGCCGGAAGTGGTAGTGCATGTCGGCACAAATGACATCAGGAAGAAGAGGAAGGACATTTTGCAGCAGGACTTCAGAGAACTCGGAAGAAGGCTGAAAAGCAGGACTTCCAGGGTGGTTATCTCTGGTTTGCTTCCAGTTCCTCGTGCTGGAGAGGGCAGGAACAGGGAGATAATGGATCTGAATGTGTGGCTGAGGAACTGGTGCAGGAAGCAAGGATTTACATTTTTGGACCACTGGGATCTGTTTTGGGGTAGGGATGAATTATACAAAAGGGACGGGTTGCACCTTAATAGACGGGGGACCAGCATTCTGGCAGACAGGTTTGCCACTGCAACACGGATGTGTTTAAACTAAGAAGTGGGGGGAGGGGATGAACTGGAAATATAAGGATGCAGTTAAAGAGAAAGTGAAAATAAGAAAAGTTAAAAAGGACAACAGAAGCAATGGAGTAGAAAGCTCAAGAAGAGATCATACAGTATGGCCAAGTGAAATAGCAATTGATATGAAAGGACAGGGGAGTACCGAATTAAAAGTATTATATATGAATGCACGAAGTATAAGGAATTAAGTAGATGAGCTTGAGGCTCAGTTGGAAATTGGCAAGTACGATGTTGTGGGAATAACTGAGACATGGCTTCAAGCGGACAGGGCCTGGGAAATGAACATTCAAGGATATACATCTTATCGAAAGAACAGACTGACTGGCAGAGGGGGTGAGGTGGCTCTGTTGGTGAGGAATGATATTCAGTCCCTTGCGAGGAGGGACATAGAATCTGGGGATGTAGAGTCAGTATGGATAGAACTGAGAAATTCTAAGGGTAGAAAGACCCTAATGGGAGTTATCTACAGGCCCCCAAACAGCAATCTGGATGTAGGGTGTAAGTTGAATGAAGAGTTAAAATTGGCATGTCGCAAAGGTAATTGGCTTGAAGAGCCGAATGGTCTACTTCTGCACCTATTGTCTATTTTAATGATACAGTTGTCATGGGGGATTTCAACATGCAGGTAGACTGGAAGAATCAGAATGGTACTGGACCCCAAGAAAGGGAGTTTGTGGAGTGCCTCCGAGATGGATTCTTAGAACAGCTTGTAGTGGAGCCTACCAGGCAGAAGGCAATTCTAGATTTAGTGTTGTGCAATAAACCGGATTTGATCAGGGACCTCAAGGAACCATTAGGAGGTATTGACCATAATATGATATGTTTTAACCTACAATTTGAGAAGGAGAAAGGAAAATTGAATGTGTCAGTATTACAGTTGAACAAAGGAAACTATGGAGCTATGAGGGAGGAGCTGGCCAAAGTTCAATGGAACAATATCCTAGCAGGGAAGACAGTAGAACAACAATAGCAGGTATTTCTGAGAATAATGCAGAAGGTGCAGGACCGGTTCATTCCAAAGAGGAAGAAAGATTCTAAGGGGAGTAAGGGGCGGCCATGGCTGACGAGGGAAGTAAAGGACAGTATAAAAATAAAAGAGAAGAACTATGACATAGCAAAGATGAGCAGGACACCGGGGGACTGGGAAGCTTTTAAAGAGCAACAGAAGATAACAAAAAAGGCAATACGCCAAGAAATAATGAGGTACCAAGGTAAACTAGCCAAGAATATAAAGGAGGATAGTAAAAGCTTCTTTAGGTATGTGAATAGCAAAAAAATAGTTAAGACCAAAATTGGGCCATTGAAGACACAAACGTTACCTTTTAAATTAGCTAATGATTCTTTTATTTATTTAGGGATCAAAATCACAAAAAACCATAAAGATTTATTTAGATTTAATTTTTTACCCTTAATTGATCAGATTAAAGGTTTGTTTACACCATTATCTTTATCTCTAATAGGTAGGATTAATGCTATTAAGATGGTTATTTTACCTAAGTTTTTATATATTTTTCAAGCGATATCAATTTTTATTCCGAAATCTTTTTTTACTAATGCTGATTCAAAAATTTCCTCATATATATGGCAGAATAAAAATCCCAGGTTAGGTAAAATATATTTACAGAAGACTAAGAAGGAAGGCGGGTTAGCATTACCTAATTTCAGATTTTATTATTGGGCAGTTAATATTAGATACTTGTTATGTCGGTTGAAAGATTGGGGTGGATCTTTCGGCCCTCATTGGGTGAGTTTAGAAATTAAATCTGTATCAGCTTATGCTCTGGGTTCTATTTTAGGGACTTCTCTCCCTTTTGCTCTCTCTGAATTGCTGAAACGAATTGACAACCCGATAGTTAAACATACTTTACGTATATGGTTTCAATTTCGGAAATTTTTCAGGTTGACTCAATTCGTTTTAAATAGTCCTATTGTATCTAATTGTTTTTTCCACCCTTCCATTATAGATCAAGCTTATTCGGCTTGGAAAACTAAGGGATTACTTAGATTTTCTGATTTATTTTTGGACAATTGTTTTATGTCTTTTGAGCAATTATCCAACAAATATAACTTGCCTAGATTTCATTTTTTTAGATATTTACACATTAGACATTTTTTAAGTTCTGTACTCTCTACGTTTCCAAATTTTGTGCCTTCAGATATTTTGGAGAGTTTATTTGAATTAGACCCTTTTCAAAAAGGGCTTATTTCAAAACTTTATAATATAATTATGAAGATACGTTCAGAGCCCCTTTATAAGACCAAAAAGGATTGGGAAAGAGAGCTTAACCTTATTATTTCTAGTGAGAATTGGGATAGAATTCTTCAATTAGTTAATACATCATCGATATGTGCCAAACATTCATTAATACAATTTAAGGCCGTACATAGGGCCCATATGTCCAAGGATAAATTAGCTCATTTTTACTCTTATATTAATCCTATCTGTGATAGATGTCAATCTGAAATCGCGTCTTTAACTCATATGTTTTGGTCTTGTTCATTTTTGAAAAAATATTGGAAAGATATTTTTGATATTATTTCTGCAGTTTTGAATATTGATTTACAACCTCATCCTATTACCGCAATTTTTGGTTTACCAATGTTAGACTCACTGCATTTATCTTCTTCTGCCCATCGAATGATTGCATTTCTAACTCTGATGGCTAGAAGATCTATATTGTTGAATTGGAAGGAAATTAACCCTCCCACTGTATTTAATTGGTTCTCTCAAACTATGTTATGTTTAAATTTAGAAAAAATTAGAAGTGGTGTTTTTGATACTTCTATTAAATTTGAAAAGTTATGGAGACCATTTATTCAACATTTTCATATGATGTAATATGACCCTGTTCCAAGTTCATTTGATTTCCCAGCTTTTAGCTTATGTATGTTGAGGGGACCGGAAGTGATGGCATTGATGAATATTTATTCTTGTGAGATATTATGAACAGCCCCTTTTTTTCTTTCTTTTTCCAATGTTTCTTTTTTTTCTTCTTTTTTTGCTTCTTTTTTCTTCTTTATTAGTTATTAGTTATTAGATTAGTAGATTAGCTAATTTTGCATTATATATTTTTTTTCTTTCTTTTTTCTGTTTTTTTTATATCATATATTATGAAATATTTAGACTTATCATGTTCATACATATACTGTATGGTTTATGTCTTGGTAAACTCATTTATACTGTAACTATTGTTTATGTTTTTTTTCATCTGTAATGGAATTTGTATGTTTGTAATTTCTTTATTAATATATCATTTGTATTCTGTCCATATTATTAATAATAATAAAAAGATTTAGAAAGAAAGAAAAGAAGACACAAATGGGTGAATTTATTATGGGGAACAAGGAAATGGCAGACGAGTTGAACAGGTACTTTGGATCTGTCTTCACAAACAATCTCCCAGATGTAATAATGGCCAAAGGAACTAGGGTAAAGGATGAACTGAAGGAAATTTATTTTAGGCAAGAAACGGTGTTGGATAGACTGTTGAGTCTGAAGGCTTATAAGTCCCCGGGACATGATGGTCTGCATCACAGGGTTCTTAAAGAGGTGGCTCTAGAAATCGTGGACACATTGGTAATCATTTTCCAATGTTCTATAGATTCAGGAACAGTTCCTGATGATTGGAGGGTGGCTAATGTTGTCCCACTTTTCAAGAAAGGAGGGAGAGAGAAAACAGGGAATTATAGACCGGTTAGCCTGACGTCAGTGGTGGGAAAGATGCTGGAGTCAATTACAAAAGAGGAAATTACGACACATTTGTGTGTCAGTCCAAGGATTAGTCCAAGTCAGCATGGATTTATGAAGGGAAAATCATGCTTGACTAATCTTCTGAAGTTTTTTGAGGATGTAACTATGAAAATGGACAAGGGAGAGCCAGTGTAGTGTACCTGGACTTCCAGAAAGCTTTTGATAAAGTCCCACATAGGAGATTAGTGGGCAATATTAGGGCACATGATATTGGGGGCAAAGTACTGACATGGATTGAAAATTGGGTGGCTGACAGGAAACAAAGAGTAGTGATTAATGGGTCCCTTTCGGAATGGCAGGCTGTGACCAATGGGGTACTGCAAGGTTCAGTGCTGGGACCGCAGCTATTTACAATATACATTAATGATTTAGATGAAGGGATTAAAGGTAACATTAGCAAATTTGCTGATGACACAAAGCTGGGTGGCAGTGTAAAATGTCAGGAGGATGTTATGAAAATGCAGGATGATTTGAACAGGTTGGGTGAGTGGGGCAAATGTATGGCAGATGCAGTTTAATGTGGATAAATGTGAGGTTATCCACTTTGGTGGCAAGAACAGGAAGGCAGATTACTATCTAATTGGAGTCAGGTTAGGAAAAAGGGAAGTATAACGAGATCTAGGTGTTCTTGCACATCAGTCAATGAAAGCAAGCATGCAGGTACAGCAGGCAGTGAAAAAACCTAATGGCATGCTGGCTTTTATAACACGAGGAATTGAGTACAGGAGTAAAGAGGTCCTTCTGCAGCTGTACGGGGCCCTGGTGAGACTCCACCTGGAGGATTGTGTGCAGTTTTGGTCTCCAAATTTGAGGAAGGACATTCTTGCTATTGAGGGAGTGCAGCGTAGGTTCACAAGGTTAATTCCTGGAATGGCAGGACTGTCATATGTTGAAAGATTGGAGCAACTGGGCCTGTATACACTGGAATTTAGAAGGATGAGAGGGGATCTGATTGAAACATATAAGATTATTAAGGAATTGGACACACTGGAGGCAAGAAGCATGTTCCCACTGATTAAGAATTAAGAAGGCCACAGTTTAAGAATGAGGGGTAGGCCATTTAGAACAGAGATGCGGAAAAACTTTTTCACCCAGAGAGTGGTGGATATGTGGAATGCTCTGCCCCAGAAGGCAGTGGAGGCCAAGTCTCTGGATGCATTCAAGAGAGAGTTAGATAGAGCTCTTATAGATAACGGGGTCAAGGGATATGGGGAGAGGGCAGGAACAGGGTACTGATTGTGTATGATCAGCCATGATCACAGTGAATGGCGATGCTGGCTAGAAGGGCCGAATGGCCTACTCCTACACCTACTGTCTATTGTCTACTGGTACACTTTGGAAGGACAAACTCCAAGGCAGAGTACAAAGTAAATGGCAGAATACTTGGGAGTGTGGAGGAGCAGAGCGATCTGGGGTACATGTCCACAGATCCCTGAAAGTTGCCTCATAGGTAGATAGTGTAGTTAAGAAAGCTTATGGAGTGTTAGCTTTCATAAGGCAAGAGATAGAGTTTAAGAGACACGATGTAATGATGCAGCTCTATAAAACTCTAGTTAGGCCACACTTGGAGTACTGTGTCCAGTTCTGGTCGCCTCACTGTAGGAAAGATGTGGAAGCATTGGAAAGGGTACAGAGGAGATTAACCAGGATGCTGCCTGATTTTGAGAGTATGCATTATGATCAGAGATTAAGGGAGCTAGGGCCTTACTCTCTGGAGAGGAGGATGAGAGGAGACACGATAGAGGTATACAAGATATTAAGAGGAATAGATAGAGCCAGCACCTCTTCCCCAGGGCACTACTGCTCAATACAAGAGGATATGGCTTTAAGGTAAGAGGAGGAAAGTTCAATGGGGATATTAGAGGAAGATTTTTTACTCAGAGAGTAGATGGTGCATGGAATGCATTGCCTGAGTCAGTGGTGGAGGCAGATGCACTAGTGAAATTTAAGAGACTACTAGACAGGTATATGGAGGAATTTAAGGTGGAGGGTTATATGGGGGGGGGGCAGGGTTTAAGGGTCAGCACAACATTGTGGGCCGAATGGCCTGTACTGTGCTGTATTGATCGTTGTTCTTTTGTTCTTTTCTGTTAGCTCTCAAAGGATTTCCATCTACTCATTTCCCCAATGTTTTCCTGTAACTTATTCTTTTTTTAATATATTAAGCAAATCCTTCCAATTCTTGTTCTACCTACTTTCAGAGTGGGTAATTAACAATAGCCAAATAATCTATCATTGGGATGTCCTCTTCGAGAATTCATCATCATTCTGGAAGCACTGATTGCTTTGAATCAGAATCAGAAGCAGAATCAGAATTATATCTTTACCTATGTTATGAAATTTGTTGGTTTGTGGCATCAGTACAAAGCAATGCACAAAAAATTTACCTAAGTTAGAATAAGAAAGAAAAACAATAAATACATCGTACAAAAAGAGCAAAAATTGAGGTAGCATTGATGGCTTCATGGACCATTCAGAAATATGATGGCAGGGGAGAAGGAGCTTTTCCCAAAATGTTGAGTGTATGTCCTCAGGCTCTTGTACCTCCTCCCTGATGGTAGCAATGACAGAAGAGCATGTCCAGGATAGTAAGGGTCCTTAATGATGAATACTACTTTCTTGAGGCATCACCTATTGAAAATGTCCTCGATCGAGAAGAGGTTCATGCCCAAAATGGAGTTAGCTAAGTTTACAATCCTGCTCAGCTTTTATTGATCCCATGCATGGGTGTCTCCATATTGGACAGTGATACAATCAGATAAAGTGCTCTGTGTGGTATGTCTGTAGAAATTTGTTAGTCTTTGGTAACATACCAAATCTTCTCTAACTCTTAATGAAAAATATTTTCTGATGAGCCTGCTCTAAGACTGCAACAATATGTTAGGCTCAGGATAGATCTTCACAGATGTTGACACCCACAAACCTGAAGCTGCTCACCTCTTCCACTACTGGCCCCTTGACAAGAAATTGTATGCTCTCCAGACTTCCTATTCTTGAAGACTACATTCAGTTCCTAGGACTTACGAATGACATTTCTCAACCAAATGATCTATCTCACTCCTGTATGCCTCATCATCGCCATCCGAGACTCTGCCAAAACTTATGTCATCGGCAAATATATAGATGGTGTTTGAAAAGTACCTAGCCACACATTCATGGGAGAGAGTAGAGCAGTGGGCCTAGCACACATTCTCGCGGTGCCCCTGTGCGAATGACAGTGAGGAGATATTATTTCCATCTGGAGCTCCTCTATAAGACAAACAATTAGAAAAAATATAGATTATCAACCACAACAACGAGTGAAAGCATTAACTGGATATGTTACAAAGCAACAAGTGAGAGATATGCTCTGAGGATGACACACAAAGCTTAGAGCAATGGGAGACTGCAGTGGACTGGTTGACTGTTACTGTTTGCATTGGAGATGGTCACTTACCCCTGAAGCACTCTCTCTCAGAAAGCACTGCAAATAAACACTAGAAGCTGCAGATACTGCAATCTGGGATTTTGCAAAAAGAAAACTGCTGGAGGAACTCAGTGTGTCAGGCAGCATCTGCAGGTGGCAAAGGAATAGTGAATGTTTTGGGATATGATTCCACATCAGGTCTGTCAATATCTACAGTACCTATGAGACAAAAAAAAATTAACATAGAGCTGACTGACTCCACTTGAGCCCACATTCATCTTGCCGAACTGCTGCTGTGACACATACAGAACCTGGAAGAAAAGTCCTTTGAGGTCTTATCAAAAATGTAAAGAATAGTCACATGGAATCCAGTTGTGAGATCCATGTTCCAATATTGCATTTAGATCTACAAACCCCATTTCCAGAAAAGTTGGGATGTTTTCCAATTCAAGTAACACCGGTTTGGAAGACTCCACATTAAGCAGGCTAATTGGTAGCAGGTGAGGTATCATGACTGGGTATAAAAGTAGCATCCATCAAAGGCTCAGTCTTTACAAGCAAGGATGGGTCGCGGCTCACCCCTTTGTGCCAAAATTCATGAGAGAATTGTTAGTCAATTCAAAAGGAACATTTCCAAATGCAAAATTGCAGAGAATTTAGGGTTTTCAACATCTACAGTACATAATATTGTGAAAAGATTCAAAGAATTCAGAGACATCTCAGTGCGTAAAGGGCAAGGTCGGAAACCACTGTTGAATGCGCGTGATCTTCGAGCCCTCAGGCGGCACTGCCTAAGAAACTATCATGCTACTGTGACAATTATAGCCACCTGAACTCGGGAGTACTTCAGAAAATCATTGTCACTTAACACAGTCCGTCGCTGCATCCAGAAATGCAACTTGAAACTGTATTATGCAAGGAGGAAGCCATACATCAACTCTATGCAGAAACGCCGGTGAGTTCTCAGGACCCGAGCTCATCGCAGATGGACTGAAAGACTGTGGAACCGTGTGCTGTGGTCAGATGAATCCACATTTCAGCTAGTTTGCGGAAAAAACAGGCGTCAAGTTCTCTGTGCCAAAGATGAAAACGATCATCCTGATTGTTATCAGCGAAATGTGCAAAAGCCAGCATCTGTGCGGGGGGTGAATCAGTGCCCAGGGTATGGGTAAGTTGCATGTATGTGAAGGTACCATTGACTTTGAGGCATATATTAGGATTTTAGAGAGACATATGTTGCCATCAAGGCGACGTCTCTTCCCGTGACGTCCATGCTTATTTCAGCAGGACAATGCCAGACCACATTCTGTACAGGCTACAACAACGTGGCTTTGTAGACATAGAGTGCGTGTGCTTGACTGGCCTGATGTCAGTCCAGATCTATCTCCTATTGAAAATGTATGACGCATCATGAAGAGGAGAATCAGACAACGGAGACCACGGACTGCTGAGCAGCTGAAGTCTTATATCAAGCAAGAATGGACAAAATTTCCAATTGCAAATCTACTGCAACTAGTATCCTCAGTTCCAAAATGATTAAGTGTTATTAAAAGGAAAGGTGATGTAACACGATGGCAAACATGCCCCTGTCCCAACTTTTGTTGAGTGTGTTGCAGCCATCAAATTCTAAACTTGAGTATATTTACAAAACACAATTAAGTTGGTCAGTAAAACAATTGAAAATTTTTACTTTGTACTTTTTTCAGTTAAATAAAGGTTCACGTGAATTAACATATCACAGATCTTTGTTTTTACCGCATTTTGGAAATTATCCCAACTTTTCTGGAAATGGGGTTTGTAGATTAAGAGTGAAGTGCTGACACAATTGGTCCAGCATATTAGTAAAATCCTTCAAAACTGAAAGATTTTCCATAAAATTTAGGAAATTCATTCACAGCTTCAAAAAAGCCCCTAAAACACTTTGCAGTGAATGCTCCTTGAAGTCCAGTAAGTGCTGTAACGTAGAAAGCACAGCAGTCAATTTGCAAAAAAGTGCCCACACATAACAACGTGGGTGACCAGATCTATTTTACAGTTGTGTTGATTAGAGGATAAAACTACTCTGGTGAACAGATCTTATCGCAACTGTTTTTTCTATATAGTGTCATAGAATAATTTACATCCACTTGAAAGAGAGTAGGTGGGTAGATCTTACCTAAAAACTCTTTCTAAAGGTAACACATTTGGCAATGCCCTACTTCACTGGCAAATCAGACTGGATTTCATACTCAAGCATCTGTAGCGGGATTTGAACCCACAAGCTTCTGATTCAGAAGTAAGGGAGGCAGCTTCTGGGTAGGTCAGTTTATAATCACACAAATGAGTGAGTTCACTCTTCATGTAGCTCAACTGAAAACTGGATAACAACCAGCAAACCTGGAACGTAACTTTGTTTTCCAGGCAGTGTTACCAGTGGAGTTTTAAAATTTTCAATCTTTTGTGTTTTCCTATGCTCATTTTCCATTCTTGATTAAATGCATGAAGCTGAGCTGAATTACACAGTCTTTTCGAAGCAATTTCTTTACCAAAATAGACTAAAGCTGCATAGCATTTTTGAGTAATGCTTTCATCTTTCAACTAGAAGTGCTATAATTATTTGGAATATGACGGATGTAAATTTGCCCTCATTCAACATAGCAGCTTCTTTTTTGGAACACTATTCAAGATCAAAGACTCTAATGTAGCAGGTTCCAAAGAACATCGTCAGGCCTTTGAGTAGAACAGCGCAGTAAGTGCCAGATAATTGAAAAGAATAATTCTCCTGATACAAATACAATATTGTTACTGTGTTGTGGAAACAAAAAATGTCCATATCCATTTTCCAGCCATCTGTCCCTGTCACCTTACTGTTAATTACACAGAATCTATCACACAAATAAAGGCCATTCAGCCTACCTGGTTAATGCTCGCGTTTAGGTTCCACGTGAGTCTCCTTATATTACTCAACCTATATACCCATCTAATTTGTTCTCACATCAAACTTCCTCTTTAATACATCAATAAATGAAAAGTCTGCATTTGTATTGTACCTTCGGCAACATGCCAGGGCTTTACAGCCAATAAAGTAGTTCTGATTTGAAAGTAGGAATCAGGGCAGCCAATTTGCACACAACAAGCTCCCACCATCACTTAACAATGGTCAGATAATTGATATAAGCAGTTGTTTAATGGGTAATTATTTGTCAGCACATATGTGATAACATCCATTTATCTTTCAAAAAGTTGTCACTGGACTTTCTTTAACCTAATATGAGGAAAGACATAACTTTGGGTTTTACATTTCAGCTGAAAGTAGTTCCTCTAACAAAGGGACAACTGCAAAAATGCATAAGATTGTCAGCCTGGACTTTCATGCTCAGATCTCTACACAGTGCCTTGAAGCCACCGATCCCTGACTCAGAAATGAAAATGCTGCACCTAGGAGATAAACAATTATGTTCTGAACTAATGATCATCTCTTGTTAGAAAAATTTAAAAAAAGACAAAAATGTACCCTTAGACTCGATTAGAAATCAGAACAACATTGAAAGGATCATTCCATTGCCCTTGATTGATTCCCTCCCACCATGATTGCATAAGCAAGTTGTCATGGCTACACAGTCAATGTGATGCAAGGAGACCATATGCTGAGATGAAACAATGTCAGCTATAAAAATGGGAAATCTCGTGCGTCAATATAACAGACAATGATTCTACCAGATTCAACAACAATGGGAAATCTGTATCTTTCCTCTTAGCCATTAAAGGCCACTGCTGTCTTGTGACCTTTTTTGTAAATCAAATTCTGACGAATTTGCGATGACAACAGAACATAGAAGCAGGAGTAGCCATTTAGTTCCTCCAGCTTGTTATGTCATTTAATGATAACTTTACAAATATAAGATCAAACTCTAAAAGTTCACCTTTTCTCAATATCCCTTGAAATCAATGATTAATGAAAAACTACTAATTTTAGACATAAAATTAACAGTTAACCTAATACTGGTTGTCAATGGTAGCAGACTGTTCTAAACATACAACAACATTTGCTTATTTAAACTTATCCTAAACACATTCTTAAAAACCCTGATTCTAACAGTTAGGCTACAGCCTCCAATATTAGGCTCACCAATAATAGAAACCTATTAATTAATCCGTCCTATCTGTTCCCATAATTATGCTGAATACTTCAATCAAACCATAACTTTGTCCAGGTAACGACTGCCGATTTATCTGGGATTAATGCTCGATGCATTGATGAGCAGATATTCATTCTTAATAGTGACAAAGTCAGCTCACTTGTGTCAATCACTGACAAGTGAGGTGAGCCTACTGCAAGGAACAAAACTAGAGATTTTCCCAGAGTCCCGGACTAACACTTACCTGATCTTCTTTAAAAAGCATAATGGGTTGCATTTTACAATGCAAGTCTTTCATCCTTCACTGTTCTTTTGAAATAAATTGGACAGCAATTTCCCGTCACCATTCACAGGCAAAAAAAAAGTACAACAAATCTAGAAGTTGATTTCCAAGTTAGCCTCCTTGTTCAGAAACTTTGACGCCAGTACCTTAACAAGAGACTCTCATTGAAATGACTGTAGAGAAAGTAGTTCAGGTATTAAACATACCAGAAATTGAGAGAAGATGTCACTGAAACTTAAGTGTTTTTCATTACTAAATTTACAAGTCTGCACTATTATCAAACATTTTGCATGACAGTGGAAATGTAATGTTATGAGCACAGAGCATACTCCTCCAGATCTCTTTGGGTTTTAGCTATTTTGGAGAATAAAAATATGTAAAATACATCTTTGGTTTTGATTTTGCTTTTTTAAATTAATGTGTTTTTGTTGTTTGTTTCTATTTAACCTCTCATCCTGAGTCCTAGATTCCTTCTCTTTATTTTGCTTTCTTCGCATTGAATTAAATATCTTTACTGGTACTTCCTGGTTAGGTTCCATGCATCACAATAAGAATTCTTCAATCCAATATGCTGAAGAATCTTTCTGCTACTTGTTTTGATCACACAACTCTCCGATCCAGTCAAGGGCCAACCCCATTTTAGCTCGCCAGCTGTTGCAAACCAGTGTAAAAACCCAAGGAGAGTCTGTGGGAAAGTGAAAAGGAACAGCTAGCAAGCACATTGCTTTATTATTTATACCAAGATCTGTCTGTTCATGTGACATTTATGGAAACTTCCTGCTTCTTCTCCTGCACAATGGTTAAATCAAAATATCTTCTCAAAGTCTCTTTACAGAAACAGAGGCACAATTGACTGAAGATGCTAGAATTACATCAGAGTATCTGGCCCTCTTATCGACACTCAGTAGCCACTTAACTAGGTACAGGAGTGGAACCCAGTGTGGGCTTTTGCTGCTGTAGCCCATCCATTTCAAGGTTTTGCTAGCAATTATAATGAAAGCACAGCGCAGCACGCCTCTGCTTCCTTAGAACTTTGCAAGTATTCAGCATGACATCTAATCCCTATATCCCAAAAGTGGTAACACTTCATAAAGATCTACCTTGAGAGGAAATGACAGAGCACCTTAGTTCGGCCAGGACTGGGTTAAAAACATTTTCATGTTAAAACAACTGACCTTGCAGAGTCAGAGAAAAGGCAAAGAAAGCATCTTTGTCCTATTTTCAGTGCAGCAAAATATAGCAAAGCTATTAATTCCTGAAGCGACAGATCTCAAATGACAGCCTGACAACATGAGCTCCTGATATGATGTGCAGTACCTTAACAGATGGTCAGATGTTCCCTCAAGATTAATAAATTTGTAGGTCAGAGCCCATCTACTTGTTTGAATATTTTATCGTGGCTGAATCAGCAACATAAAATTAAGTCATGGTGTATCAAATGTCTAAACTAATTTGAATATGTTTCAACTTTCAGCACTGTTCCGTATAGTTAAGATGGTTACAGATTCAAATCCATTTGGAAAAGCTTATGTACAATACCCCTGTCTAATAGCACAGCAATGAGAAAGTACTTACTACATTATTAGATGTGCCATCTTTTGGATGTGACATCAAAGCAAGCCCTGTCATCTCTATCAAATGGGCACAAACAATCCCACAGCACTATTTTGAACAAAACCATGTTAATTATTATCTGCAAAGTCCTGCCCAAATTTTACTTCTCAAACAATATTACTAATAAATGTCGATGATCTGATAATAATGCTGGAGGAGAAACCTGCTGCACGCCATCTAGCTGCTGTGTTTTCTACACTGCAGTCATCAAACATGAAAAAAATAACTATTGGATGTGAAACCTTTTAGGATGTTCTAAGATGGACTACATATATTTTTTCATTCTTTGCAGCAGACTTGCTTCAGGAATTAAGAACTTAAAAAATAGGAGCAGTAGTCAGCTATCTGGCTCATTGAGCCTGATCCACCATTCAATATAGTCATGGCTGATCTGGCCATGGACTCAGCTCCACTTACTTGCCTTTTCTCTGTAATCCTTAATTCCCCTGCTGTGCAAGAGTCTATCTAACTGTGTCTTAAATATTGTTAAAAGGTAGCCTCTACTGCTTTCTTAGGAAGAGAATGCCACAGATCCACTGCTCTCTGGGAAAAGCAGTTTCTTGTCTTTTGTGTCCTAAATCTACTCCCTCAAATCTTGATGCTATGCCCTATAGATCTCATCTCAATTACCAGTGGAAACAAATTTCCTGCTTCCACCTGATTTGTCAACTTAATAACTTTATATCTTTCTTCCCTCTCATTCTTTTGAATTCCAATGAGTGTAGCCTCATGTCATTCAATCTCTCTTCATAGGCTAACTTCCTCATCTCTGGAATCAACCTGGTGAACTTCCTCTGCACTGCTTCCAAACCCAATATATCTTCTCAAATAAGGAGACTAGAAATAAAGTGACACTGAATGCGTGGCAACTCTGGCAGGGTCTGCAAGACATTACTTCCTACAAAGCGAAATCTAATAGCATGAATGGCAGCAATGCTTCACTACCACATGAATTCAATGCCTTCTATGCATGCTTTGAAAGGGAGAACACAACTACAGTTATGAAGATCCCTGATGCACCTGTGATATCTGTGATATCCATCTCAGAGGCCGATGTTAGATTTTCTTAAAAGAGAGTGAACCCTCGCAAGACAGAAGGTCCCAATGGAGTACCTGGTAAGGCCTCTGAAAACCTGTGCCAACCAACTAGCAGGAGTATTCAAGGACATTTTCAACCTCACTGCTATGGGCCGAAGTTCCCACTTGCTTCAAAAAGGCAACAATTATACCAGTGCCTAATAATAATAATAATGTGGGCCGCTCTAATGACGATTGCCCAGTAGCACTCACATTGACAGTGATGAAATGCTTGAGAGGTTGGTCTGAACTCCTGCCTCAGCAAGGACCTGGACCCATTGCAATTTGCCTATTGCCACAATAGGTCAATGGTAAACACAATCTCAATGGCTCTCCACATGGCTTTAGACCACCTGGACAACACAAACACCTACATCAGGATGGTGTATATCGACTATAGCTCAGCATTTAATACCATCATTCCCACAATCCTGATTGAGAAATTGCAGAACCTGGGCTTCTGTACCTCCCTCTGCAATTGGATCCTCAACTTCCTAACCAAAAGACTACAATCTGTGCAGATTGGTGATAACATACCCTCCTCACTGACAATCAACACTGGCACACCTCGGGGGTGTGTGTTTAGTCCACTGCTCTACTCTCTATATACACGACTCTGTGGCTAGGCATAGCTCAAATACAATCCATAAATTTGCTGACAAAACAACCATTGTTGAGAAATCTCAGGTGGCGACGAGAGGGCGTACATGAGTGAGATATGCCAACCAGTGCTGCAGCAACAACCTGGCACTCAACATCAATAAGACAAAAGAGCTGATTGTGAACTTCAGGAAGGGTAAGGTAAAGGAACACATACCAGTCTCCAGAGGGATCAGAAGTGGAGAGAGTGAGCAGCTTCAAGTTCCTGAGTGTCAAGATCTCCGAGGATCTAACCTGGTCTCAACAAATCGATGTAGTTATAAAAATGGCAAGACAACGGCTATACTTTATTAGGAGATAGAGAGATTTATCATGACAATAAATACACTCAAAAACTTCTATAGTTGTACCATGGAGAACATTCTGACAGGTTGCATCACTGTTTGGTATGAAGGGGCTACTGTACAGGACCAAAGGAAGCTACAGAAGGTAGTAAATCTAGTCAGCTCCATCTTGGGTACTAGCCTACAAAGTACCCAGGACATCTTTAGGGAGTGGTGTCTCAGAAAGACATCGTCCATTATTAAGGACCTCCAGCACCCAGGGCATGCCCTTTTCTCACTGTTACCATCAGGTAGGAGGTACAGAAGCCTGAAAGTACACACTCAACAATGTCCTAAATCAGGGGTCGGCAACCTTTACCACTGAAAGAGCCATTTGGACCCGTTTCCCACAGAAAAGAAAACACTGGGAGCCACAAAACCCGTTTGACATTTAAAATGAACTAACACTGCATACAACGTTTTTTTTGCCTTTATGCTATTTATAAACAAACTATAATGTGTTGCATTTATGAAATCGGTGAACTCCTGCAGAGAAAATGAAATTAAGTTTCTGCATGCAACAAAAATATTTTGAACTCCGAAAAAAAGACGTTGGGTTGAAGGTTACTTTTAAGTAAAATACTCAATGTCTATTTGAGTCCTTCTTGTATTTATGAAAAACGCCAAACTTAAATTGTCCGCCAGCAGCAAACCAAAAATAACGTCAGCTAGCTGTCAACCTGAAAAATAAAAGGACTATTTCACTGAACAATGAAAAAATATGAATATATGTAAAATAATAGGCAATTAAAATATTTATCATACTTGGTTAACGGGATTTCTGCTCCTGGACCTCAGCGCACAGCGTCTGCACATCACGGCTGTATGACATCACCTTCATCTTTACACAGGATCGCAACCTGTCATCTGTGAGGCGTGCACGATGTTTGATTTTAATAAAGTTCATGTTGGAGAACACCTGCTCACATACATATGTGGATCCAAAGATCGACAGGACTCCAAGCGCATACTTTTTAATGTTTACATAAATGTCGGGGATAGCATACCATGTTTCGAACACAAGTTTGTCTGGTTCGGGGAGGTTTTCAATATCACTCCATTTGTGATTCTGAGCAAGAACGGCCTTCTGACGGGCAACATCTTCAAGGTATGCTGTCAAGCGTCTAAACTTGGACACCCATATGTCTTTGTCGGCTATGTCGGCTAGTTCCATCTCAAGATCAGGTTGACTCACACCTGCCAATGCAGTCGTATTCAGTAGGGATGGATCAATGTTTAGGGAAGTGACCGGGAAGGATAATGTGTTTTTTTTCCTCTCTGAACTCACAGAAGCATTTCCCAAACGATGTTTGCATTGCGATGATTGCAGAATGTAAATACTCTGAATTTATCATGTCGTGAGCTTGTTTGAACTCTCTCAAATTGGGGAAGTGAGACAATGTGCCTTTCTGTAAATCTCTGGCAAGCACTGTCAACTTGCGCTCGAATGCCAAAACATCCTCCAACATGTGCAGGGCTGTGCGTCCTTTCCCCTGAAGAGCTGTGTTCAGCGTGTTCAGGCGCGCTGTCATGTCTACCATGAAGTGTAGCTTTTCCAGCCACTCTGGCTGTTCCAGCTCAGGAAAGGTGAGCCTTTTGCTGCCCAGGAAAGTTTTCACTTCTTCCAGACACGCGACAAAGCGTTTCAGCACCTCCCCTCTTGACAGCCACTGGACTTTGTTGTGCAGCAGGAGATCAGAATATGCGCTTTCCAGCTCATCCAGTAACAAACGGAATTGACGGTGATTTAAACTTTTTGCCATTATTTTATTGACAATCTGAATAACAACATCCATTACTTCTGTGCATTCCAGAGGAAATGTTTGAGCGCACAGTGCCTCTTGATGCAAGATGCAGTGAAAAGTCAGCAGCTTTCTGTCCAGCGACTTCTGCAGTAAGGCCACAAATCCCTTGTGCGCTCCTGTCATACTTGGTGCCCCATCAGTAGCTACTGACACCAGGTGGGTGGTCTTTATTCCTTTGGCTCTTAAACAATTCAAGACAGCCTCACAGATGTCCTCACCCCGTTTTTGGCCTTTTAGAGGTATCAACTCAATCATTTCTTCCTGTGGCCTGGCAGAGTTTACATACCGGCAGAACAGTGCTATTTGTTCAATATCACCTTTGTCTTTAGACTCGTCACAGCTGAATTGCTGTCTTTAATTTGCTGTCTTGTGATGTCTTCTGCCATTTTTATGGTTCTGTCTTTGACAGTCTTTGCAGAGAGGGGCATATCCCTGATTTTCTGCACAATTTCACTCTTGTTTTTAAAGTCTGTGAATAGATGTTCTGAAATCTTAATGAAAGATTCTTTTATATATTCAACATCTATAAACTGCTTCCCACACCTAACTATTTCCTGAGCGGCAACAAAACTAGCATATGTAGTTGATTTTCCAGACATCATCCACTACTTGGAATGATTTTTGCTCAGATCAACCTTCCGCATCAGTTCCGAAACAGCTTTTTTTCTCTCATCTCCATCCGGATATTTTTGAGCTAAGGCTGCGTGTTTATTCTGGAAATGTCTTGCGACTTTTGACTTTTTGTTGTTTGCTAGTTTCTCATTGCATATTAAGCATACCGGTAAACCAGTCTCGTCAGCAGTGAAAGCAAATGAATCTGCCCACATATCATTAAACGTTCTGTTTTCTTCAGTCACTTTTCTTTTTTTAGAATTCTCCATAGTTGGCCTACCTTGGATCGAAAAATTAAAGAAATCGCGCACTGGCAGGGGTCAGGCATTAGCAGTGGTGACGTATATTAATAGCGACAAAAAACACGTTTTATTTAGATTGTACAAGATCACCATAATCTTCAAATTTAGAATTACATTTTAAAAACTAACAAACTAACATAAAATACATTTTAATTAAATACTCATTTATTTTCCAAAGCCACAGGGAGCCGCTGCACAGAGATGAAAGAGTCGCATACGGCTCCGGAGCCGCGGGTTGCCGACCCCTGTCCTAAATGGACATAAAATCTCTGGACACTACCTCACTTCTTTTTAACATACAGTATTTCTGTTCATGCACATTTTTTAAATCTATTCAATACACATAATTGATTGATTGATTGATTTATTATCATTTTTATTTTATTTATTATTATTTTTCTCTGCTGGATTATCTATTGTATTGAACTGCTGCTGCTAAGTTAACAAATTTCATATCACATACCTGTGATAATACACCTGATTCTGAATTGCATGCAGTTCTCCAAGAGCAGCCTCACCAGCACTCTATCCAGCTGCATCATAACCTCCCTGTTCTTAAATTCAGTCCCACTAACAATGAAAGCCAACATTCCATTGGCCTCCTTGACAGATAAACTGTTGCACCAGCAAACCAACCTTTTGTGATTCATGCACAAGCATTTCCATCTGTCTGCACAACAGTATGCTGCAATCTTTCATCATTTAAATAATAAGCTGATCTTCCATATTTCCTTCCAAAGTAGATGATCTCAAATTTCCCAATGTTGTGCTCCACTCACTCAACCTGTCTGTATTTCTCCCTCTTCAACTGCATCATAAAGAAAGATCTTACAATTTCATTGAGCCTTTCATAACTTCGGGACATCCCAAAACCCTTTAAGATTATTGAACTCATTTTTTGAACAATTTTAATCCAATTCCTATTGGCAATGAGTGCAAGGTATGGGATCTGTGCTTACCTCAATCGCAGGGCTCTGCAGAGAGTGGTGCAGACAGCCCAGCGCATCTGTGGATGTGAACTTCCCACTATTCAGGACATTTACAGCAACATATATGTAAAAAAGGCCCAAAGAGTTATTCGGAACCTAAGTCACCCCAACCACAAACTGTACCAGCTGCTACCATCCAGGAAATGGACAGCTTCTTCCGCCAGCCCCTCAGGCTGATTAATTCACACTGACACAATTGTATTTCTAAGCTATATTGACTGCTCTGTTGTATATCTTACTGTACATACTATTTATTAGAAATTATTATAATTTGCACATTGCTCATTCAGATGGAGATGTAATGTAAAGATTTTTACTCACGTATGTGAAGGATGTAAGAAATAAGGTCAATTCAATTCAAGGTCATAATTGTGCAGTGAAGGCAATTGATTGTGCTTGGAATGTGGCAAATTATTGGAAAAAAAACAACAGCGAAGGAGAGGTGGGTAGGAAAGTGGAAGTTTGAATGTTCATTGGAAGATTTGACTGTTGCAAAGTAGCACAATTTTCTATATGTACTCAGTCATAATTAAACACTTAAAACTTTATCAAAGCAGTGGTTCCATTGTGATATATTTGGTTGTTAGTGTGGCATTGGGAGGAACATCAAAGGAGAAAGGTTCTAATGTTCATGATGCTCTTGCATTGAAAGCATCTAGATGAACCACTTAAGCAAGAAGATGATATTCATCAAGGATCGCTACCACTTGAGGCATGCTACCATCAGGTAGAAGGTACAGAACCTTGAACTCCCACACCATTCATTTCAGGAACAGCTACTTTCCTAAAATCACCCTAGCCCAACAATCAAACACTACAGGCCCCCTCTTGCAATTCTATGGGTTTGTCTCTGATTGTCCTTTTTTCCCCACTAATGTCTTCTTTTGCAGTTTTTTTTTCATTACTATCCTGTAAAATTTAGGTATAATTTCTGGGTTTTTTTGTGTTGTCTTGTTATATACACCGGTTAGGGTGCATCCTCCAGATACCTTATGAGATAACCGTAGTCTTCAGCCAGGAGCAGATGTCATCAGGTGGTTCTAAGCCTTCACAGAGTGTTTTGACCCTTAACCACGACACTCTCCAGTTGGTGGGCTGGCAGTGGTGGCCAAATCACTGCCCATCTGCTCCTGGCTTCCAGCTTCCCTCCTCTCCACTACTCCAAATCCAACAAGAGGCTCCTTCTGCCTCTTCCCCCCTTTCTATCAGCTGCTTGTTTTTTGCTCCTTTTGTCCAGGCCCAGAGCTGACAACAACTGCCATGCTGATTTGGCTAGGAAACCTCTGCAGCCGATCTCCACGGGGAACAACCATGCCTGCCATTCTTTGTCTTTGGACTCCTGCACTAAAGGCTGGTACTTCAAGGCCTTTTTTTCATGGACCTCTTCCCATCCCTCCTCCCATTGCACCATCAGCTCAACCAGAATTATTTTCCAATCTTCAGTTGACCACACTACAATGTCTGGGTGGAGGGTTATGTGCACAACCTCCAGGAACTGCAGCCTCCTTCCCACATCGACCCTCATCTCCCAGGACCTGATCATTAGCAGCAAATAGGGCTTTGGTAGTTTGGTTACGAAAGGCCTGGCTCCCTCTTTGATGAAGGTGATGGCCTTCCTCAAATCTGAGCCAGCCATCCTCTTCTTGCATCTCTCTCTCTCTAGTATGTCAGCGAGAGCCAGCAGCACTTTTATCATGGAGCCACCTGTACCATCCTTGAATTAGAGCTGTTTTACACCCGGACAGTATATGAACCAGTGTCCCCTTTTGACCACAGAGCTTACAGTTCGGGTCCTCTTTCATTCCCCCATGTGTACAGATGTAAAGGCGAAGGAAGGGTGTCATACACGGGTTGCAAGAGGAAGGAAATACGGAAAGGCTCCAGTCTCCATAACTCTGCCCACGAGATCTTGCACTTGGGCAGATCCCATTTTGTCCAGGCACCCTGGGACACTTGTTCCACTGCCTTTGACATCCGCTTCTCTTCCTCATGGATCCGTACTTCTACCTGTATCATGTCACGCCTGTTCCTTCTGCTTGTGTTTCCCCACTGCTGAAAGCGAACTGAGCCGAGGCCTTGCTGCCCGACGCTGGAGCTGCCGATGATATCTCGCAGCTTCAGAGAACACACTGCCTGCTCTACTGCTGCTTTGGCTGCCCATTTGCACCCAGATCCAGCTGTAACGCCTGCTTGATTTACCAGGTCGTCATTGGAATCTCTCAAGCTTAATAAGGCTCTGCGTTTAGACACCTTGAACTCCTCCACAACAGATGACGGGAAGCTGCAGCTGCCCAGATCAAATATAGAGGCCCACTGAAGAGAAGCCTGGGGGAACTCCAACCATCTCTGCAGGTGCTTGTTGCTTTTCCTCTCGATGCCCTCTATGGCGGTCACGGGGAACTCGTAAACTGTGAAGAGCCAGAGAAGCCTGGGCAGAAGGCCGTATTGGTACAGCCAGGTCTTGAAGTCCAGATTTGTCGATCTTCTTTCTTCAGTCATTCATCTGTCTGCTTCACAGCATTGGTGATATTGGCCCCATCTGCCAGCGACGCATTAAACCACTTCCACAAGCATTTTATCGGGTTATATTCGATGGAAAGGATGACCTCACCCTGAACTTGGAGGTTAAACTTGCTAGTTACTTTGTCCTTTCTGATCACCATACACCTGGACTTCTTGGCCTTGAAGGATATCCTCGCCCACGTGGCTACATTGCCCAGGGTTTCCAATACCCATCTTGATTGGGCATGTGACACAGTTGTTATAGTGATGTCGTCCATGAACCCTCGTAGAGCTGGCTGGGCAATGCCCGACTCCAGCGTCGGGCCGCGGGTTACGGCTTCTGCTGCTGATATTAGGAGGTTCATTCCCATAATAAATAGGGTGGAGTCCCCTTCTGGAGGTCCTGCCAACTAGTTGTGAAATGGGCTGATGTAAATCTGAGTTTGAATTCTCCTAGGTAGCTGGTGATCATGTCTCGAAAAGCCACTGGGATATAGCAATGGTCAAGTCCTTCTCGAATGAGGTCATGTGGAATAGACCCGTAGGCGTTTGCGAGGTCTAACCAGACAACTGTTAGGTCGCCTTTTCTCTGCTTAGCCTCACAGATCAAATGGCTAATCATTGAGGTGTGTTCCAGACACCCCTTAAAGCCTGGAATGCTTCCTTTCTGGATGGATGTGCTGATACAGTGATTCTGCATCATGTAAGAAGTCAGTCTTCTTGTAAGCACAGAAAAGAAAATCTTCCATTCCACATCCAGGAGAGAAATTGTCCTAAACTGGGCAATTGTGGAAGAATCCTCTTCCTTTGGAATAAAGCATCCCTCTGCCAATTTCCAACCTGATGGAATAGTACTTTTGGCCCAGATCTTTTGCATGACCTTCCACAGCCTCCAAAGAAGTTTTGGGCATTTCTTATATACTTTATAAGGTATGCCACTTGGGCCTGGGAAAGCCGGTGCTTTAGCTTTCCAGATGGTGTCCTGGATTTCTTGCCATGTAGGCTCCTTCACATTCAGCTCAATTGATTGTTTTTCTGGTCTACGCACAGCCCAATTGGTTCCTAGTCCCTGACCCCACCGTGGGTCACTGTGTGCCTCCCACAGGAACTCCTCTACCTCTGGCTTCGAGCTGGATTGTATATCAGATTTTTGTTGGCCGAGAAGAGCCCTGGTGAAGCTGAATGGATCTCTCACCTTTTCTCTTTCTTCCTTCTTTGCTGTTGAAGATGTTCCGCCCTCCGGAGTTTGCACAGCTGTTCCCACAGCATGCCAGTTAAGTCCTTGATACCTTCTTTTTCAGCCGGTCAGCTGGTTTTAAACCTCTTGTTGAGCGTCTTTAATTCGCCTCTCAAGTGACGAACTTCCCTTTCCCTCCTATTTGCTTGCTGTGGTAACTGGGGCTTACTTCTCCACTCCATTGGGCCAAATCACTCCTTAGCTAGATTGTACGCTATGGCTGTTAGTGAGTCGATCTTTCTGTGTACTGGGCCTGCTAAGGCAACTTCCAGGATGCTGTCCAGATCATCACCGAACTGCATCCAGGTGACGTTGTCTGACGAGCTAGGCCATTTGATCCTGTCTTTCCTTGACAAATGGATTGGGGTAACCAAGGGGGAACGCACTTGGTCTGTTGTTTGGTGCTGAGGCAACTCAAGCGTGGAGAGATCTTCAGCTCTGTGGGGTGCTCCCTGGCTGACATTCTCCTTCGCCTCACCGGATACTAAGTCCATGCGCTACACTTGGGTCATTGATCCACATTGATCCACATCTAGACTGGCTCTGGTTCACCTTGATCTCTCTGATGTTTTTGCAGACTTTCCCGCAATGATACCTTACTGTGAGTTCCTCTCCGGTCAGTGTTGCTTGCTTTAGCATCCTCGTAGTCGTGTTTCCTGTCCGGGCCTTTGCTGGTATGACCGTCCCATTGAGTCTCTCATCCTCCCCCTCCTCTTGGGAGACTCTGGAGGCATTGCTCTTCATGTTCAATCACAGTCTTTCCTGGAGGTCAGCTGTCTCTCCAACGTCACCAAACTAACAGGGTTCTGCAAGTAAGAAAATCCAGGATCCAATTGCACAAGTAGGTATTGAGTCCAACGTCTTGGAGTTTATTGATTAGGTTTGAGGTGATGACTGTATTGAATGCTGAGCTGCAGTTGTTAAAGAGCATCCTTATATATGCATCATTGCTATCCAGATGCTCCAAGGCTGAGTGAAGAGCCAATGAGATGGCACCTTCTGTTGACCTGTTGTGATGGTAGGCAAAATGGAGCAGATCTAAGTTGCTTCTCAGGCAGGAGATGATCTGTTTCATCACCAACCTCTCAAAACACTTCATCACTGTGGATGTAAGTGCTAATGGGCAATAGTCATTGAGGCAGGTAACCATGCTCTTCTTGGGCACCGATACCGTTTAAGCTTGCTTGAAGCAGGTGGGTACCATACACTGTCAAGGCGAGAGGGTAAAGATCTCAGTGAACACTCCAGTTGGTTGAGCAGCACAGGTCTTAAGGACTTGGCCAGGTATCCCATCTGGGCCAAATACTTCTCATGGGTTCACCCTTCTCACCATCTGAAGGCTGCTCGTACGTTGACATCAAACCTCATTCAACAAGCTGCAGAAGGCAGATGCCACATGGACATGGACATATTCAGCAGCCAAGGTTTAAGTTAGCATTCAAGATCCAAGACCGGTTAATGCCATTTCCAGTACACAAGTACAGAGGAGATCAAAATAATTGCTGCTCCAGGTAGATGCAGCACAAAAGAACACAATAATTTAAAAATCTGATATAAACTGTATAATACATAAGATAGCTTACATACATAGATTGATTGTATGTACATAAAGTGACACTCAGTACTGGAGTGTCTGAATATTAGGTAACTCTGACAGTAAATGACAGGTGGTGGGAGTACAGTGGGATGGGCTAGTGGTGAAAGTGTTGACCAGATTTACTGCTAGGGGAAAGCAACTATTTTTGAGTCTGGGAGTCCTGGCCTGGATGTTATATAGCTTCCTCCCTATTGGGACTGGGACAAACAGTCCATGAGCTGTATAGGTGGGACTCTTCTTGATATTGCAGGCCTTTAACTGGCACCTTTCAGTATATTTGTCCTCGGTAGTGTTAGTTTTGACTACCCACTGTAGAGCCGTCTCGTCCACTCCAGTGCAGTTTCTGTACCATGGAGTAATGTAGCATGTTAGGATGCTCACAACTGGATATCTACAGAAGGACATCAGTATAGATGTGCATAGTCCAGCTCTCTTCAGCCCCCTCAGAACATAGAGGCATTGGTGAGCTTCTTTGATTGTGTGGTTTACGTTCTGGGACCCTGAAAGGATGAGCAAGATGTGCACTTGCAGGAGTTTGAAACTGCTTGCATTTTCCGTTGCTGTGTCACCATCATAAAGAAGGGTATAGTTGCTGCGAGTTTTCGTGAAGTTGATTGAGGAAGAGATCATTTGCCTGGAGCTCGTCCACCTCTTCTCCATCTGCCATCTCAACATTGCTGGTGATGAGATCCCACCCCGCCGTGCCATCGGCAAATTTGACAGTGTGGTTATTCTGCTGTTGGGCCGTGCAGTCGCGTGTGAGCAGGGTATGCAGCAGTGGGGGGCAATTGCGTTGAAAATGATGGGAGGGAGGGGCACTTGTGCATCCTGATTATCTGTGATCACTGGAGCATGTGAGAAACTTATTAACATCTGCAAAATAAATGTCCTCTACGATGGTGATCCCGATGAACAAAACTGACCCCCGGACAATAAAGGCTTCCCATTATCTCAGGAGTCATCTCTCAGTGAAGGCACACGTAAATGATGAAATTCATTGCCTTCAGTGTACTACTTATATGGTTCTAAGATAAAGACAAAGATTAGCTTTATCTGTCACATGTAAATCAAAACATTCAGTTAAATGTGTCGTTTGCATCATTTTTCTTTCTTTCTAAATCTTTTTATTAATATTAATAATATGGACAGAATACAAATGATATATTGATAAAGAAATTACCAACATGCAAATTCCATTCCATATGAAAAAAACATACATAATAGTTACAATATAAATGAGTTTACCAAGACATAAGCCATAAAATATATGTATGAACATGGTAAGTCTAAATATTTCATAATATATGATATAAAGAAAACAGAAAAAAGAAAGAAAAAAATTTTTAAAAATATATATAATGCAAAACTAGCTAATCTAATCTAATAACTAATATAGAAGAAAAAAGAAGCAAAAAAAAGAGAGATAAAAAAGGGGGCTGTTTATAATATCGCACAAAAATAAGTATTCATCAATGCCGTCACTTCCGGTCCTCTCAACATACATAAGCTAAAAGCTGGGAAATCAAATGAACTTGGCACAGGGTCATATTACATCATATGAAAATGTTGAACAAATGGTCTCCATAACTTTTCAAATTTAATAGAAGTCTCAAAAGTAACACTTCTAATTTTTTCTAAATTTAAACATAACATAGTTTGAGAGAACCAATTAAATACAGTGGGAGGATTAATTTCTTTCCAATTCAACAATATAGATCTTCTAGCCATCAGAGTTAGAAATGCAATCATTCGACAGGCAGAAGAAGATAAATGCAGTGAGTCTAACATTGGTAAACCAAAAATTGTGGTAATAGGATGAGGTTGTAAATCAATATTCAAAACCACAGAAATAATATCAAAAATACCTTTCCAATATTTCTCCAAAAATGAACAAGACCAAAACATGAGTTAAAGACGCAATTTCAAATGACATCTATCACAAATAGGACTAATATGAGAGTAAAAATGAGCTAATTTATCCTTGGACATATGGGCCCTATGTACGACCTTAAATTGTATTAATGAATGTTTGGCACATAACGATGATGTATTAACTAATTGAAGAATTCTATCCTAATTCTCACTAGAAATACTAAGACTAAGCTCTCTTTCCCAATCCTTTTTAGTCTTATAAAGAGGCTCTGAACGTATCTTCATAATTATATTATAAAGTTTTGAAATAAGCCCTTTTTGAAAAGGGTCTAATTCAAATAAACTCTCCAAAATATCTGAAGGCACAAAATTTGGAAACGTAGTGAGTACAGAACTTAAAAAATGTCTAATGTGTAAATATCTAAAAAAATGAAATCTAGGCAAGTTATATTTGTTGGATAATTGCTCAAAAGACATGAAACAATTGTCTAAAAATAAATCAGAAAATCTTAGTAATCCCTTAGTTTTCCAAGCCAAATAAGCTTGATCTATAATGGAAGGGTGGAAAAAACAATTAGATACAATAGGACTATTTAAAACGAATTGAGTCAACCCAAAAAATCTCCGAAATTGAAACCATATACGCAAAGTATGTTTAACTATCGGGTTGTCAATTCGTTTCGGCAATTTAGAAAGAGGCATCATTTTTAATGGGTTCTATTGGGTTTCTTGGTTTTGAGGCTGCCCATAAGAAGGCAAATCTTAAGTATACAGTATACATACTTTGATAATAAATGTACTTTGAATGCTGAACTTTGGAATGAAATCCATGAGGATTGTGCTGGGCAGTGTACAAGGGCTACCATGCTTCCAGAGCCCACAACTCTATAAACACAACCGTATGTTATGGACGAGAGAGGAAACCGGAGCACCTGAAGTAATCCCATGGGGAGAATTCCTTGCAGGCAGCAGAGGGTATTGCACCCTGATCACACATCTGGCATTGTAATAGCATTACCTTAACTGAGACTGCCCCCCACCCTGCCACAAGCACCTCAAAGCACTTAATATATATCACCCACTGTGTAGCAAAATCCTCCAAACCTACTGGCATGATAAGAAATCTATGTCAAAATCCCTGGCCTCAATCAGCTCATGACGGAGAAGTGCATTAGTGATGGCACTTAAGTTAATTCATCAGAAGCACACAGAAGTCCAGTATAAATGACAGCAGCAAATCAGCTCACTAAGATCCTCTCAGCTACCTCACTAGGCACCTTCTATCCCACATGTGGCCAGGTCTGGGTGCCATATTGACTCCATCAGCCATTTTAGAACTGGACTTGGAGTTCAAAGTACATTTATTATCTAAGTATGTACAGTATACAACCTTTAGATTTGTCTCCTTGCTAGCAGCCACAAAACAAAGAAACACAATACAACCCATTCAAAGAAAAATTCTACACTAATCCATGAAACACCCAATGTGAGAAAAAAAACAAATTGTGCAAGCAAAAAGGTAAACAAATAATTTTAGCGGCAGAACCACTAAAAGTGAGTCCTCAATGTGGAGCTGATGGCCACAGGCCACAGCTACAGAATAAACTACCGCTGAAGCACCTGATCAGATCACACAAATTGTTAAACAAAAGTAAACAAAAGACACAAATAACCTGATCTGCAGAGTCCCTGAAACGAGCCCACATCTGTGGAGCATGTTCATGTTGAGGCGAGCCTGTCTGCTGCTGGGCATCAACTGCCCCCAAACACAGCCATGCAGGACCCAATACTCCTGCACCTTCCGCTCATCAACAGCAGCGAGAGGATCTGGTCAAAAGCAGGCAGGAAGCACTGAACACCTGCTTGTTTTCTACTTTCATCCTCAACAACTTTAATTTTGCTCAACACTTTAATCAGCATGGAGTAATGGAGTCAACCACAGGTTGCCAGCAGGTCATTCTCAGTTTCCGTGTTCTGAGGCTGTATAATGCTGTCCTTTCTCAAAAAGCTTTTGACATCCTGGGCTTGAGAAATAGCTGTCAATAATGGATTAGTATAAACATGACAACACCGTGCAAAATGGTTTTATGGGTACTTAATGAACATTTCCCTTCCTGTGTTTAATGTACTTTAAGAGATGGTATTTGCTATATCTTACACTTCATTATCAAAACTGTTTAATTGCTTCATGCTGTACAGTAGAACACAGAAAATTAAGCTGCAAATACCATGGAAAAATACACAACCATTAAAGCTTTCTCCAAAACTTCAGACCCCTTTCTCCCTTCGTATCTACCAATGCCACTGATAATCAATTCAAAATATTCACAGCAATATTGCTCTCCCCATTACTGTGGAAACAGTCACAAAAAGAAAATGTTTTTAGTATCCCAGACCACAAGTAGCAGATGTCACATCAATTACAGGCTGCACCATTGTTTCAAGGTTATAAAGGAAACATGAAATCACAGACTAAAAGCATTTTACTATGAACTGTTTGTTCCATGTTTACAGATCTCTAATTCAGTGCAGAAGTGATTCCATACTAAAATAGACCTCATTAAGAGTGTAAAGGCTCTGATCTATTGCATTTCTAAATGCATGTTGAGGATTAACGCTCATCCAGTGAAAGTGCATCACGAGCCCTCATTCTAATTGTAAATCTAACAGGGCTATAATCATCCCTCTCTACACTTTGCAATATTGTGACAGATTCACAAATGGCAATTGATGCTGAATCTACTGTTAATTTAGAAAGTTGAGTCCGATTGATTTTATGCCAGCTGTTAGCCAAAGGTAGTGAGAAATATCGAGCATGGTTGTCTATGAAGGGGTCAGTCACAGAAGAAACAGAATCAGAAGCAGATTTAATATCACCGGCATATTTTATGAAATTTGTATACTTCGTGGCAGCAGTACAATGCAATACATGATAAACATAGAAAGAAAATTACGGTAAGTATATATATGTACTGTATATTAAATAGTTAAAATAAGTCATCCAAAACCAGAAATTAAAAGAAGTAATGAGGTAATGTTCATGGGTCCAATGTCCATTTAGAAATCAGATGGCAGAAGGGAAGTTGTGTGTGTGCCTTCAAACTTCTGTACCTCCTTTCTGTTGTTAACAATGAGAAGAGGGCATGTCCTGGGTGGTGAGAAGGTACTTAATGATGGATGCTACCTTTCTAAGGCATTGGTCCTTGAAGATGTTTTGGATACTATGGAGGCTAGTACCCATGATGGAGCTGACTAATTTTACCACTCTCTGCAGTTTATTTTGATCCTGTGCAGTAGCTGCCCCCCTCCCCATACCAGACTGTGATGCAGCCTGTCAGGATGTTCTCCATGATCTATCTGTAGAAGTTTGTGTGTTTTGAGTGATAAACCAATCTCCTCAAACTCCTAATGAAACATAGCCTCCGTCTTACCTTCTTCATAGCTGCATTGTTATGTTGAGACCAGATTAAATCTTCAGAGATAGTGACACTCAGGAACTTGAAATTGCTCACTCTCTCCAATTCTGATCCCTCTATGAGGACAGGTTTGTGTTCCTTCGTCTTACCCTTTCTGAAGTTCACAATCAGCACTTAGGTCTTAATCACACAGAATATAAAGGAGGTATCCTTGAGGGGTTAAATGGACTTTTCCTGCTCTTATGCTTTTAATGATCTCAGTGCTTATTATTTGGCCATGTTTATCACATGCTCTTTCAGAGCACATCAATATATTACCCACTCATTATCCATGAAGAAGACTTTCAATGCCATGTCCCAATAAAGCAAGGCATCAATGCCCAATATAGTGGTACATTATGGATCCCTGCATGTCACAGGATCTCGAGTACATATCAATTAAGATACAGTACTGCCCATTTCCAAAGTCACATCAATGAGTGCTCAGCATCAGCTGTAAGGCACACTGGGATATACTTTGGTCGGGAAAGTTGCTATCTAAATATAACATTTCTTTCTATCCTGCAAACGGTGCTAATTTAAATGTCTTTTTCTGATCTTTAGTCAAACTTTCCATATGGAGAAAGGTTTTGTCGGAGATTCGTTCTGCATAATTCAAGGCACAAAGAGGTACATTGTAATCTTCAAGATAATTCCTGCAGTTGGGTTTGCAAATTAATGGAGCTATCTGTAAGAAACAATGTAAGCTGTAAATACTGAAGGGTATTGGTCTCACTTCGTTAAAAAGTCTCATGAGAACCATGAATATGCGCCTTGGAAGGTTTCCAGGGTGCAGGCCCGGGCAGGGTTGTATGGGAGACCAGCAGTTGCCCAAGCTGCAAGCCTTCCCCTCTCCACGCCACCGATGTTGTCCAAGGGAAGGGCACTAGGACCCAAGCAGCTTGGCACCAGTGTCATCACAGAGCAATGTGTTGTTAAGTGACTTGCTCAAGGACACAACACGTTGCCTCAGCTGAGTCTCGAACCAGTGACCTTCAGATCACTAGACCGACGCCTTATCCACTAGGCCACGCGCCAACACAATATGCTTCATTTCACAGTAACTATTTCCAAAGATGCATCTGTTTCCAGTTGAGCCAGCAGAATGGAATTCTACCAAAGGGAGTGGTGACTGCTGCTGTGTTCCCTTGGTATTACTTACCTTGTGTGTGTGTGTAATCCTCTCATTGTGGGCTCAAGAAGCATTAGCTATCCCTATAAACCGAATCTAACAGCAATATAACTCCATAATGCATGGGGAATAATAATGTGAAGGCCATTTCCAATAAAGTCAAAATAAAATTTATTATCAGAATACATCCACATCACCACATACAACTCAGAAATGCTTTTTCCTGTGGGCATACTCAGCAAATCCATAAAAAAGCTGCTGTTAAACAGGATCAATGAACAACAAATTGCACAATTGCAATTATAAATAAATAACAATAAATAACAAGAGAATGAAATAACAAAGCGGTTAACAAACCCCTTAAAGTGGTTGTGGGAACACCAGAAATGGAATGAGTGTAATTATCCCCTTTAGTTCAACAGCTTAATGGTTAAGGGGTACTAACTGTTCTTGAACCTAGTGGTATGAGTCCTGAGACACCTGTACCTTCTACCCCATGGCAGCAGTGAGAAAGGACCATGGCCTGGGTGGTGAGGATCTTTGATGATGGATGCTGCTTTTCTACAGCAATATTTCTTATAGAGTGCTCAATGGCTGGGAGGGTTTTATCCATGATGTACTGAGCTGAATCCACTACCTTATGTAGGATTTTCCGCTCAAAAACATTGGTGTTCACATACCAGGCCATAATGGAGCCAGTCAGTATACTTTCCAGCACACATCTATAGTAGTTTTCTAAGGTTTTTGATGACATGCCAGAATTCTGCAGTCTCCTAAAGAAGTAGACATGCTGTTGTGCTTTTTTAGCAATAATATTTATATGATGGGTCCAGGACAGATCCCCTGAAATGGTGACACCCAGGAACTTGAAGTTACTGATCCTCTCCACCTCTGATCCTCCATGCGTACTGGCTCATGGACGTCTGATTTCCCTCTCCTGAAGTCTATAATCAGTTCCTTGGACCTATTGACATTGAGTGAGAGGTTGTCTTTATAACACCACTCAGCAAAATTTTCAATCTCTCTCCTTTATGCTGATTCATTACCACCTTTGTTACAGCCCACAACAGTGGTGTCATCAGCAAACTTGTAGATGGCACTGGATCTGTACTTAGCCACAGTCGTAGGTGTGTAGTGAGTAGAGCAGGGGGCTAAGCACACATGATGGAGATTGTGGATGGGATGTGAACTGACTGGGGCCTGCAAGTGAGGAAATCCAGGATCCAGTTGCACAGGGGGTATTAAGGCCAAGGTCCTGGAGTTTACAGATTAGTTTTGAGGGGATGATGGTATTAAAAGCTGAGCTGTAATTGATAAAAAGCACCATGACGTATGCATCTTTGCTGTCCAGATGTTCCAGGGTTGTGTGAAAAGTCAATGAGAAGGCATCCACTTTCAACTTATTGCTTCAGTAGGCAAATTGGAGTGGATCCAAGTCACCTCTCGGGCAGGAGCTGATATACTTCAACACCAGCCTCTCAAAACACTTAATCACTGTGGATGGAAATGCTGCTGGTGATAGTAATTTAGACAAGTTACCATGTTCTTCTTGGGTACCGTTATGATTGAAACCTGCTTGAAACAGGTGAGTACCAAACACTGCTGGAGTGAGAGGTTGACGATATCTGTGAATACACCAGTCAGTTGGTAAGCACAGGCCTTCAATACCCAGCCAAGTACTCCATGTGGACTGGATACTTCCACTGGTTTCATTCTCTTGAAGGCAGCCCACACGTCATCTTCAGATACTGAGACTACAGGATTATTGGGAGACATGGGAGTGAACATTGGTTCCTTCCTGTTCTCAAAGTCAAAGCAAGCATAGAAGGCATTGAGCTCATTTGGAAGCGAAGCTCTGTCATCCCCTATGTTGCAAGATTTAACTTTGAATGAGCTCATGGCATTCAAACCCTGCCACAGCTGTCGAACATCCTTCGTTGATTCCAGTTTCATCCCGAATCTCCACTTTGCCCTTGAGATGGCTTTCTGGAGATCATACCTGCACCTCTTGTAGCTTTCTTGATCTTCAGACTTGAATGTCTCAGATCTGGCTCTCAGCAAATTCTGGATTTCATGGTTCATCCAAGGCTTCTGACTGGGGTAGACCCCAAATGCTCTCGTGCAGACACACTCATCCACAGCTGTTTCAATAAAGTCTGTTAAGACTCTGGTGTAGTCATTCAGGTCCTCAGATGAGTTCTTGGACAAAGCCCAGTCCACTGACTCAAGGCAAACATGTAAATGTTCCTCTGATCCTGCAACCACGTCTTAGTTGTCTTGATCTCTGGAACCGTGCTTTTTAGGATCTGTCTGTATGCAGGTAGCAGGAGTATAGCCAACTAGACAAAACGTGCTCTCGGTAAGGAACGAGGGGCATCCCTTATGATAGTGTAGCAGTGGCCTAGTATGTTGGGACTTCTGGTGCAACAGGTTACGTACTGCTGATAATTGGGCAGTGGTTCCTTCAGACAGGCCTGGTTAAAGTTGTCAACAATAATTTGAAATCCATTGGGATGGCTGTTTCTTGCCTGCAGACAACATTCTGCAGTGTCGTGAGTGGTTGCTTATAATCAGCCACCGACAGTATGTAAACTGTGGTCAGGATCACGGATGAGAACTCCCAAAGCAGATAGAATGGTCTGCATTTAATCGTCAGGTGTTCCAGATCAGGGGAACAAGAAATCGATGCAACCCCAATGTCTGAGCACAAGCGAGAATTATAAAGCACATGCTGCTGGCTAACAAATAGAGAAAGCTTGTAGGCAGTGTGAGAGGGAGGATAGGCGGGTGATAGAGAAGGGATGTGCTCAGACAAATGGTTTGAGATGTGTCTATTTTAATGCAAGGAGCATAATGAACAAAGCAGATGAGCTTAAAGCGTGGATCAGTACTTTGAGCTATGATGTTGTGGCTCAGGAGCAGGAATGGTTACTTTGAGTGCCAGGCTTTAGATGTTTCAGAAAGGTCAGGGAGGGAGGAAAAGAGGTGGGGGCTTGGCATTGCTGATCAGAGATAGTGACACAGTTGCAGAAAAGGAGAAAGTCCTGGAGGGATTGGCTACTGAGTCTCTGTGGGTGGAAGTTAGGAACAGGAAGAGATCAAAAACTCTCCTGGGTGTATTTTAATAGACCACCCAATAGTAACAGGGACATTGAGGAGTAGATAAGGAGACAGATTCTGGAAAGGTGTAACAATAACAGGGTTGTCATGGTGGGAGATTTTAATTTCCCAAATATTGATCGGCATCTCCCTAGAGCAAGGGGTTTATATGGAGTGGAGTTTGCTAGGTTTGTTCAGGAAGGTTTCTTGACACAATATGTAGATAAGCCTACAAGAGGAGAGGCTGTACTTGATCTAGCATTGGGAAATGAACCTGGTCAGGTGTCAGATCTCTCAGTGGGAGAGTATTTTGGAGATAGTGATCATAATTCTATCTCCTTTACCATAGCATTGGAAAGGGATAGGAACAGACAAGTTAGGAAAGCGTTTAATTGGATTAAGGGGAAATATGAAGCTATCAGGCAGGAATTTGGAAGAATAAATTGGGAACAGATACTCTTGGGGAAATGTACGGCAGAAATGTGGCAAATATTCAGGGAATATTTGTGTGGCGTTCTGCATAGGTACGTTCCAATGAGACAGGGAACAGATGGTAGGGTACAGGAACCGTGGTGTACAAAGACCTTTGAAAATCTAGTCAAGAAGAAAAGAAAAGCTTACAATAAGTTCAACAAAACTAGGTAATGATAGAGATCTAAAAGATTATAAGGCTAGCAGGAAGGAGCTTAATAATGAAATTAGGAGAGCCAGAAGGGGCCATGAGAAGGCCTTGGCAAGCAGGATTAAGGAAATCCCCAAGGCATTCTACAAATATGTGAAGAACAAGAAGATAGTAAGATGTAAGAGAATAGGAACAATCAAGTGTGAGAATGGAAAAGCATGTATGGAACTGGAGGAGATAGCAGAGGTACTTAATGAATACATTGCTTAAGTATTCACTATGGAAAAGAACCTTTCAATTGTAGGGTTGACTTACAGCAGACTGAAAAGCTTGAACATATAGCGGGATATTAATAGGATGCATAACTGTGCTGAGAAGTGGCAGGTGGAGTTCAACCCAGATAAGATTGGTTCATTTTGGTAGGTCAAATAAATGTGGAGGATCAGAGGGATCTTTAGGTCTGAGTCCATAGGACACTCCAAGCTGCTGCACAGCCTGACTCTGTGGTTAAGAAAGCATATGGTAAATTGGCCTTCATCAACCATGAAATTGAGTTTAAGAGCGAGAGGTAATGTTACAGCTTTATAGGACCCTGGTCAGACCCCACTTGGAGTACTGTGCTCAGTTCTGGTCACCTCACTAGAGTAAGGATGTGGAAACTATAGAAATGGTGCAGAGGAGATTTTACAAGGATGTTGCCTGGATTGGGGAGCATGTCTTACATGAATATGTTGAGTGAACTTGGCCTTTTCTCCTCGGAGTGACAGAGGATGAGAGGTGACCTGATAGAGGTGTATAAGGATGAGAGGCATTGATCATGTGGATAGTCAGAGGCTTTTTCTCAGGGCTGAAATGGCTAACACGAAAAGACACAGTTTTAAGGTGCTTGGAAGTAGGTACAGAGGAGATGTCAGGGGCAAATTTTTTTTTCACAAAGACGGTGGTGAGGGTATGGAATGGGCTGCCAGTGATGGTGGTGGAGGTAGATACGATAGGGTCTTTTAAGAGACTCCTGGATAGGTACATGAAGCTTTGAAAGATAGAGGGCTACAGGTAACCCTAGGTAATTTCTAAAGTAAGTACATCTTCAACACGGCATTGTGGGCTGAAGGGCCTGTAATGTGCTGTAGGATTTCTATGTTTCTAAATTTCCCTTACCAGACTTTGCAGTTCAATCCATTTTGAAAATTGTAACTCCTTCTAGTCAGGTAACTCAGTCAGGTGTATTCACCATTAACCAAGTTGCAAAGCACAAACAATTAAAATCTGTCTCTGACACAGCAGCTTCTGTATCATGTGCCCTGGAGAATCTGATGAGTTATCCTCCACAGGATATCCAGCAACAGATAGATAGATAGATATTTACTTTATTCATCCCCAAGGGGAAATTCAACATTTTTCCAGTGTCCCATACACTTATTGTAGCAAAACTAATTACATACAGTATTTAACTCAGTATAAATATGATATGCATCTAAAATCACCCTCCCAAAAAGCATTAATAAATAGCTTTTAAAAAGTTCTTAAATAGTTTACTAAAGTGCATTGAGTGGTAACTTAAGCTCAGTCCTAACCCCGGCACTTTAACATGTCTTGCCCCTGGTGGTTGAATTGTAGAGCCGAATGGCATTGGGGAGTAATGATCTCTTCATCCTGTCTGAGGAGCATTGCATTGACAGCAACCTGCCGCTGAAACTGCTTCTCTGTCTCTGGATGGTGCTGTGCAGAGGATGTTCAGGGTTTTCCATGATTGACCGTAGCCTACTCAGCGCCCTCCTCTCTGCCACTGATGTCATACTCACCAGTTCTGTGCCCACGACAGAGCCCACCTTCCTTACCAGCTTATTAAGACATGAGGCATCCCTCTTCTTAATGCTGCCTCCCCAGCATGCCACCACAAAGAAGAGCGTGCTCTCCACAACTGACCAATAGAACATCTTCAGCATCTCACTACAAACATTGAATGATGCCAGCCTTCTGAGGAAGTACAGTCGACTCTGTGCTTTCCTGCACAGGGCATCTGTGTTGGCAGTCCAGTCTAGCTTCTCGTCTAACTGCACTCCCAGATACTTGTATGTCTTAACCTGCTCCACACATTCTCCATTAATGATCACTGGCTCCATATGAGGCCTAGGTCTCCTAAAGTCCACCACCATCTCCTTGGTCTTAGTACGAGCCTTAGTATTTACTGGCTAGTTCAGTTGAGGGACTGGTCAATGGTCATTTCTGCCTCCCTACCTAATCTCAACCCCAAAGTGGTGATGGTGCTGTCTCTGTGATGGTGATGCCACTGAATGTCAAAGGGAGATGATTAAACTCCTTTTGTGGAGACATTTTTGCTTTTTCTTGGGCAGTTCAAAGTTAACATGCCACCTTTCAGTGTTCAGTATTTCAGTGTATCTGTTATTCAGGAAAGACAAACAACCTCATCGTCTGAGAAATTGTAAAGGGAGTAGTTAATATTCCCATCTGTTATTTTATGACTTTGAAAAGCTCATTACTGATGTTGTTGAAAATGCCCTGAAGAAGCCTGCAGCAGTGATCTGGGGGAGGGGTAATCAGCATTCAACAAACACAACTGATTTTCTTTGTATTGAACTAGCCAGTGGAAGGTTCTCCCTTGGTTCCTGTTGTTTTCAGGTTTACCAGGACTCCTTGTTGATAAATGAAGACTTTATATCAAGTACCATCTCCTCTCATTCATCCCTGGAGTTCAGCTCTTTGGTCCACATAGGATCAAAGCTGTGATGAGATTCAGGGCTAAGCAAAACCTAGACTATAGGTACATTGATCAGCATGTTACTGATGAGCAAGTAGTACTTAATATTGTAGATGGCACCCACTATCACTTTACAAATGATTGATTGCAGGCAAATGTGGAAGTATCCTAATTCCAAGAATCCATATGATTGAAATATCCTGCAAGCAGACTCACCAGGTAATATTTGTGTTCTCCCTTGACAATCATTGGGGCCTGTGCCCCCACACTTCATTTTGCTCTCATCCGGACCGTGGTTCCCGTCCTCCAAATTGTTCTCACTGGGAACACGGTTCCTGTGCTCCATTTTGCCGTCACTCATGGGGCCCTGGATCCCGTGAGTAATTTTGCTCTCACCATGGCCCTGGTTCCTGTGCTTCATTTTGCTCTCACCAGGGCCCAGGTTTCTGTGCTCCATTTTGCTCTCACCAGGGCCCTGGTTGTTGTGATTTATTTTGATCTCACCAGGGCCCAGGTTCCTGTGATTCACTTTGCTCTCACCCCTGGAGCCCTGGTTCTTGTGCTTCATTTGCTTTGGACCCATTTCCCTTGGTTCCCTTCCATTCACCCAGTTTACTGGAAAATTTAGTGTGATACTTGGGTGATTGAATGCTTGGGCCTAATGGTATTCCGCAGGAATCAGTGGTGAGGCCCTTCTCACTTGCAAGATAGGTGAATGACTTGGATGTGAATAACGAGACACTATCAATAATTTTGTGGATGGCATGAAGATTGGAAATGTTGTTGATGGTGGGGAGGGTAGTTTTGGACTGCACGGTGATATTGTTGTAATGGTGGAAGGGATTGAAAAATGGTAGATTATTGTCAATGCTTTAGCCTTTAGTGCTCACCTACTTGGCTCAATTGTCACTAGGTAAATTGGGAGCATCTTCCTGTTAGCTAATTAATTGTTGACTATCATTTGTGACTGACTATGCAGAAGGAAAGAGTGGCTGTGCATCAGATGCCTTTTCAGTAAGTACTCAGACCGCAGATGCCCACTGTACTGGTCTATAAGGAAACAGAATGAGCTCTACAATCACTTTAACTGTGACTGCATTGTTCTTCAATTGGTGGAGCTGCAACAGGTTCCACAGTTATATAAATACTGCACTGAGCTTGATCCCAAAGAGCTAGTTGTACCTTAGATTGTACTTACTACTTGACATGCTAACTTGCTTCAGGCACTATCTGATGACCTTGACCATCCTTACTTGATCTGCTTCCTCCCCTTCCAGAAGATCAATTGTTAAGGGAGCTCTGAAAGCAATCCTCAAAGTTTACAAGTGTGTGTTTGGAAAATCAAATTAAATTGCTGCCTTTATGCTTCAGTTTCCAGTGTATGAGGGTCTAATTGGTCATAGGTGCTCATTTGAAGTAGAAATTAGCAAAATGCATGGAAACAGACATTTTCCTTAAAGGGTATTGATCAGCATATTCCAATTTCTAATAGATGGCTGGACAGTTGTTGCAAACTATCTGCTTGGAGCTCTTGTCATTGGATACAGTAAGTGTCTGTGTTCACAGTATCTTTTACGCTTTTTGTTATTAGTACTCAAATGAATAATGCTACCACTTCATCTGTGGAATTAAAGAGCAAAAGGAAAATAAATTCACAAGCACGCTGTGTTACATAAATGCTCGAAATACATTGTTACGTGCAGCTGTAAAGTGAAGGAGATACCTTGGAAGCCGGATATGTATTTAATACGCTATGTTGAGTTTGTATGTCCTCCCTGTGACTGTGTGAGGTTCTCTCCGTACTCCAGTTTCCTCATGTTCCCCAAAGATGTGGTTGGTAGGTTAACTGGCCACAGTATATTATCCCTTGTTTAGATGAATGTAGCAAGTCGGAGAAGTTGATTGGCATGTGAGTGAGAGCAGGTTTCAGGAAAATAAGTCTTGATTGACTGACTGAGGAATAAGAATGCTTAATATGTGCTTGATACTTTCTTGTGCACCTGGATACCCAGCTTCCTCACTTGCAGACCCCAGGCAGTTCAGATTGGCAATTACTTCTCCTGCACAATCACCTGCAATGCTCAGCCCCCTGCTCAGCTCACTTTACACTTACGACTGCGAGGCCAAGTACAGCTCCAATGCCACATTCGAGTTTGCTGGTGCAGTTGTTGGCCCAATCTAAAGTGGTGATGAATTGGCATATAGCAGGGAAATTAAAAATCTGGTCAAGTCAGGAGGAGGAAAGCAGAGGTCGATAAACCAGTCATCATTAGGGGATGGGAGGTGGAGAGAGTTGGTAACTTTAAATTCCTTGGTGATGCCATTTCAAAGGATCTAACCTGGGCTCAGCATGTAAGTGCCAGTGCCGGGATAGCACTGCAGAACCTTTACATTTTTTGAAGTTTGCGCAGATTTGGCATGTTATCTAACACCTTGACAAATTCTATAGAAGCACAGTGGAGAGTACCCTAGCTGGCTGCATCATGGCCTGATATGAAACACCAATCCCCAAGAATAAAAAAAAGTCTACAGAAAAGTAGTGGATACAGCCCAGTCCTTCACAGGCAAAGCCCTCCCCACCACTGAGCACATTTACAAGGAGCGCTACCACAAGAAAGCAACATTCATTATCAAGGACCCCACTATCCTTATATACACTTCTGCAGTTGTACAGGGCCCTGGTGAGACCACACCTGGAGTATTGTGTTCAGTTTTGGTCCCCAAATTTGAGGAAGGACATTCTTGCTAGAGAGGGGGTGCAGCGTAGGTTCACGAGGTTAATTCCTGGGATGATGGGACTGTCATAAGTTGAAAGATTGGAGCGACTGGGCTTGTATACACTGGAATTGAAAAGGATGAGAGGGGATCTGATTGAAACATATAAGATTATTAAGGGATTGGACATGCTAGGGGCAGGAAACATGTTCCCGATGTTGGGGGAGTCCAGAACCAGAGGACACAGTTTAAGAAAAGCGGTAGGCCAATTAGAATAGAGTTAAGGAAAAACTTTTTCACCCAGAGAGTTGTGGATCTATGGAATGCTTTGCCTCAGAATGCAGTGGAGGCCAATTCTCTGGGTGACTTCAAGAAAGAGTTAGATAGAGCTCTTAAAGATAGCAGAGTCAAGGGATATGGGGAGAAGGTGGGAACGGGGTACTGATTGTGGATGATCAGCCGTGATCACATTGAATGGCGGTGCTGGCTCAAAGGGCCGAATGGCCTATTCCTGCACCTATTGTCTATCCAGGCCACACTCTCTTTTTGCTGCTACCATTGGGAGGTACAGGAGCCTTAGATTCCATACCAACAAGTTCAGGAACATTTACTACCCTTTAACTATCAGGCTTCTGAACCAGTTTGGGCAACTTCATTCATCTCAACTCTGAGCTGATTCCTCAACCTATGGACTCACTTTACATGACTCCATAGCTCATGTTCTCAGTATTATTTATTGACTTATTAATTAATCTTTTTTTGTATTTGCACAGTTTGTCTCCTTTTGTACACTGGTTGTTTTTTAGTCTTTGTGTATAGTTCCCCCCCCCCCATTGATTCTGTTGCATTTCTTAGTTCTACTGTAAATGCCTACAAGAGAATGAATCTCAGGGTAGTACATGGTGACATTCTTTATTTTATTTAGAGATACTGTGTGGAATAGGCCCTTCTGGCCCTTCACGCGTGGTGCCCAGCAACCCCTGACAACCCCCGATTTAACCCTAACCTAATCACAGGACAACTTACAATGACTAATTAACCTACTAACCAGTACGTCTTTGGACTGTGGGAGGAAACCGGAGCACCTGGAGAAAACCCACACTTTCGTTGGAGAGGATGTACAGACTCCTTACAGACGGTGGTGGGATTAAACTCTGAACTCCGACACCCTGACCTGTAGTAGCTCCGTGGTAACCACGAGGACACCATGGAGCCCATGTACAGTGCATAAAGGATCAGAAAGGATAAGCCAGGAAAGAATTTTGAGGGGGTGAATGTAATATGTGGCTCTGAAAAAGAATGAACTATTATGCTCCTACTTAGTTTTAATTAAGCCCTTTCCTCTGATTTAGTATCTGTAAGTTGATACAATGATCTTCAGCAGCTGGAGATTATATCACAAGCAACACTCAGTAGGCCTGGGAATACTGGTTGCCCTTGACAAAATGCCAGCATATTGATTGAACCTTTGTTAATGGGGAATTGATACAATGTACTCAGGGAAATTACAGCATAAAAAGCACAAAATCTGTTCAGTACATTGGTTCCCCATTTGAAATTTAAATGGTAAATGCTAAATATTTAAATTCTGATAAATGTAAAAAGAAAAAAAACAATATCTGAGGAGAGAGGAACATAATTAAGTTTTCAGGTTGTCAAATTTCCAAACATAGCAAGAGGCGATCTCTGTTTCTCTTTTCACAGATGCTGCCTAAACAGTTGAGCCAATGAAGCTTAGTTTTGTCAGATTTTAATTTTTTTTCAAGCTAAATAATGCACATTTTTTATTTAAAGGCCTACTTTTCAAGCATCTTCGTTGAAAAGTAAGTATTTCTAGCAATGTTATTTCTTTTATAAATAAACTAAATTGTCACAACCTTACCTTGCCAACTTGCTCAGCTCTTCAGCACTTAACACAGTGGATCGTTTGTGATGCTGATGGTATAATTCTACTTCTGGAATGACAGACTTTACCTTTGCCTTAAAAAATGATAGAAATTCTCATTACATATCTCACCACATAAAATAGTCAGTTTGAAATCAATCTGAGATTCTAACTGTAAAAATGCACTTTCAGAAACTTGTATCTGAAAAGTAATTTTGTCACTAACATTTTTTTGCATTTCCAATTAAAGCTCATCAATCTGAAACATTAGCTCTGTTTCTTTGTACATAAATGCTGCTTAACCGGTTCTGATTTTATTTTGGATTTCCACCAATTCTGGCAATTTGTTTGTGAAACTAACTTTGTTTGTGGTAAAAAGAAAACAGCAACATTTCCATTGCACCTTTCAAAGACTCCATACACCCCAGATTTTCCTTACAACCAGTAAAGCATTTCTTAAGTATAAATACTGTTAAAATGTCAGAAACATGGCAGCCAGTTTGCATGCAGCACACTCCCTCTTAAAGCAACTTGGAAATGAACAAATATTCTTCTTTTAATGATGTTGAATGAAGACTCAATATTTGCCACAAAAATGAGGATAAACATTTTGCTCTCCTCTTGAGTTAACAGTGTGGTATATGGGGTGGGCTGACAAACAACAGTGTCATAAATTGCTTTTTTGTTAGACTTCTAAGTTTGTGTGTCTGAGTTCCCATGTACAGCACATGATATACACTGAGCATAATACCCTGGGGTGATTTGAAAATTGGTTCATGAACAGAGGACAAAAAAACACACAGAAATAAATGGGTCATATTTAGAAACTGTGAGGTTAAGACTAATATTGGTGACATAGGCATGTCTGTTGCAATCTTAGGTGTTCACAATCTAGATGAAAGAACCAAGAATATTACATCCAAGTCCTTCACTTCTGTCTGTGAAGCAATTGCTCCGGTGATGAGATGTTCTGCGCAGAAGCCTCTGAAATGTCTTTCTTCTCCCTAGACTGTGCCTTCCTCTGAGCCATTGTGGATAGAACACATCATCACATCTTATGGATTTCCACTATCAAGGTTCCAACACTAGACTCAACTTCCCTTCGCTTTCAAAATTTCAAAAGAATTGTTCCCCTCCCATCTCTCCCCACCCGAAGAAGGATCTCAGCCTGAAAACATAGAACATGGAACATAAAAATCTACAGCATGTTACAGGCCTTTTGGCTCACAATGTTGTGTCGACCATGTAACCTATTCTAGAAACTGCCTAGAATTTCCTTAGCACATACCCCTCTATTTTTGTAAGCTCCACGTACCTATCTAAGAGGCTCTTAAAAGACCCTATGGTATCCACTTCCACCACCACCGCTAACAGTACATTCCAGGCACCCACCACTCTCTGTGTGAAAACTTACCCCTGACATCCCCTCGATACCTACTTCCAAGCACCTTAAAACTATGCCCCCTCATGTTAGCCATTTCAGCCTTGGGATAACACCTCTGGCTATCCACACAGTCACTGCCCCCCTCATCTTATACGCCTCTATCAGATCACCTCTCATCTTCCATCGCTCCAAGGAAAAATGGTCAGGTTCATTCAACCTATTCTCATAAAGTATGCCCTCTAATCCAGGCAACATCCTTGCAAATCTCCCCTGCATTCTCTCTATAGTATTCACATCCTTCCTGTAGTGAGGTGACCAGAACTGAACACAGTTCTCCAAGTGGGGTCTGACAGTGGGGTAACATGACCTCACGGCTCTTGAACTCAGTCCCATGGTAGATGAAGGCCAACACACCATACGCCATCCTAAAACACTGTCAACCTGTGCAGCAACTTTAAGAGTCCTATCGACACGGACCCCAAAATGTCTCAAATCCTCCACCCTGCCAAGAATCTTACCATTTATATTATACTGTCTTCAAATTGGATCTACCAAAATAAACCAATTCACACTTATCTGGGTTGAACTCCATCTGCCCAGAACTCTATTCTCAACCCAGTTCTGCATCCTATCAATGTCTTGCTGTAATCTCTGACAACCTCCACACTATCCACAATACGCCCAACCTTTGTGTCAGCAGCAAACATACTAACCCACCCTTTTACTTCTTCATCCAGGTCATTTATAAAAATCTCATAGAGGAGGGGTTCCAGAACAGATCCCTGTAGAACACCACTGGTCACTGACCTCCAAGCAGAATACGAACCATCTACAACACACTTTGCCATCAACTATTTACTCTTTTCCATAGATGTTCCCTGACCTGTTGAGTTCCTCCAGCATTTTGTGTGTGTTGCTCCACCTTTTCTGCTATTGAATGCTAACTTGTCTTATTCCTTTCTCAGTTCAGTCAAGGGGTCTCAGCTTTAAAGCATTGACAATTTCTATTTCCACAGCTGCTGCCTGACTCAGTGAGTTTCCAGCATTTTCTGATTTTATTTCAAACTTCCAACATCTACAGTTTTTTTATTACATTATAGCCAAGTTTGTTGATGACACAAACTTAGGTATCAATGGAGACAGAGATGTGTCAACTTCGGTTCTTTGCAGAAATGGGACCCTCTCTCAGGGCGTCACGACTGGCTGTTTTTCAATATGCCAAGGACGCGGCCTGGAAGACTGGCGCGCCTTCAGGATGCCGGATTTTTGTGGCTCAGGAGGTGAGCAGATTCGAGGCTGGTGCCGCTGCCTGATGTGCCGTGGGAGTACACGGAAGATCGAAAGCAGCGAGCTGGTTGTGTGCCCGAAGACCTGAGTTCTTTGGGTACAGAGCTCGGAAAAAGTGACACAACAGACTTTTAATATTGTAAATCAGCGAGTTGTTTGTTATGTCTCCCCTCTCGCTGTGAAACAAGGACACCTCTTTTTTTTCTTATTAGGGAGAGAGAGAGAGCCTGTGGTACGCCGAATACCGAGTGTATGAGTAGTCCTTGGAATACTGCAAGTCTGTGTCTTTAGTGATGCTTTGCTGCACGCTTGAGTGCTTGGTGGGGATGCCAATGCTTTTTTGCTGGTGGGTTGAGGGGGGGAATCATTGCCTTGTTGCTGAGTGGAAGGGGGGAGCTGGGGACCTTGGGATTCTAACATTTAACTGCCATTCATTCTTTGAGGGACTCCTCTGTTATCATGGATGGTGCAAAGAAAAAGCATTTCAAGATGCATATTGTATACATTTCTCTGACATTAAATGTACATATTGAAATACAGAGAAGCTAAGTGATTATAAAAGGACATAGTGTATAGATTCTAGTGTGGGAAAATACAAGTTAGTGGAGGAAACTTATAAGGCAGAGTATTTTTAAGTGGTGAGAGATTAAAGGATGTAGACATTCAGAGGATCATGGGTACCCTTATATATGAAACAGTGAAGGTTAATATGCAGATTCAAGAAGCAATTAGCAAGGCAAAGGTATTGTTGGCTTTTGTTGCAAGAGCGTTTGAGTATAAGAAAAGAGACATCCAACAGATTCAGCTGGAGGAACTCAGCAAGGCAAGCAGAAAGTATGGAGAATAAGAGAGCCCTTTGTCAGCTTGTGAATCTGCATCAGGAGTGAAAATGTAAAGGGGGAGATAACCAGTGTGGAGAGGTGAGGGGAAGGGGCAAGGTAGGAGTTTGCGAACAATAGCTGGACTCAGGTCAGGAGCAATTGAAGCCAGATTGGGGAAAGGAAGGATGGAGATAGTGACAATGGCTGGGGTTTGGTGGAGACAGAGGCCTATAGATTATGGACTCTGATAAGAAAGGAAGGTGATGAATGGAATCAAATAAGGGAAGGATGATGAGTAGAAGGAGGTAGTAGAAGGAGGTGGGGTTGATTGTACGAGAGTCTGGCAGATGAAACAAGGTGGAGGATCGAAAAGAAAGCTCATAGTAGGGGGTTTGAGGAGGAGAGTTGGAATGGATGGGGTGTGTGAGTGTGCCCATTCATTCCAAAAGAGAAAGGAACAGAGAGCAAATGGGATTCTTGGAAACAGAGGGTTCAATGTTCATGCCATTAGGTTGTAGTCTACTGGGTACTCTTTCTCTGGTTCATGTTTGGCCTCACATTGACAGTGGAGGAGATCAAAGACAGACAGGTTGGTGGGAAGATATAAGGAGGGAAGTTACAAGGTCTTACAGGTCGGAGGTCAAGACACCATTGCTCCATCTTTTGCAATAGCCTTCTTGAGCTATTTTAATCCAAGGAATTGGGTAGAATCCCACTCAATTTTATTCTTTATGGAAGCTTAGGAACTGAAGCAATATAGCTAAAGTAGGTGTTGACTCACAGTTAAATCCTCACATTAGATGCTGTTGGTGTGGAAACTGCAAGATCCCCCTGTGACCATGTCTCCCCAGGGTGCTCTGATTTCCTCCCACATCCCAAGAATGTGCAGATTGGTATGTTATTTGGCCTTGGTGCGTAGGTAACTATTAGAATTTGAGTTGTGTTGATAAGGGAGAGAATCATAATGGATTAAAATAGAATTAGTGTAAGTGGGCAGTCAATGTTACAAGTGCCTGTGAATCTGTAACTCTATGAAACATCATTCTTCTGAGATTGCTTCATCATTCAGAGAGATAATGGATAATGTGAACCCAAAATAATCCACCAACCTGGACCCATATCCTTTTAATACTTTTGGACTGGATAGAATATCAAAGACTGCAACACCCCATTTATAAAATATGCATAGTTCAAAACATTACTACAGTATATAAGGTTTAAATTTCATGTTACATTGCAACAACATCACCAGACCCAGTCTGTAACTGAGCACCAGCTAAACTAATTAATCCATGCAGAGCAAGAGGAAAAGTAGAGAACATGTTAATCTGGGAAGCACTCATATTATCTTCTAGGAAGACTATCAATTTAGACTTCTTTCTTTGAATTTTCCCCATATCCTTTATAAATAACACACACAAAATGCTGGTGGAACACAGCAGGACAGGCAGCATCTATAAGGAGAAGCACTGTTGACATTTCGGGCTGAGACCCTTCATCAGGACTAACTGAAAGGAAAGATACTAAGAAATTTGAAAGTAGTGGGGGGAGGGGGAAATGCGAAATGATAGGAGAAGACCGGAGGGGGTGGGATGAAGCTAAGAACTGGAAAAGTGATTGGCGAAAGTGATACAGAGCCGGAGAAGAGAAAGGATCATGGGATGGGAGGCCTCGGGAGAAAGAAAGTGGGGAGCACCAGAGGGAGATAGAGAACAGGCAAAGTGATGGGCAGAGAGAGAGAAAAAAAACAAACAACTAAATATTGTCAGGGATGGGGTAAGAAGGGGAGGAGGGGCATTAACGGAAGTTAGAGAAGTCAATGTTCATGCCATCAGGTTGGAGGCTACCCAGCCGGTGTATAAGGTGTTGTTCCCCCAACCTGAGTGCAGCTTCATCTTGACAGTAGAGGAGGCCATGGATAGACATATCAGAATGGGAATGGGACATGGAAGTAAAATGTGTGGCCATGGGGAGATCCTGCTTTCTCTGGTGTACCGAGTGTAGGTGTTCAGTGAAACAATCTCCCAGTCTGCGTCGGGTCTCACCAATATATAAAAGGCCACACCGGGAGCACCGGACACAGTATACCACACCAGCCGACTCACAGGTGAAGTGTCGCCTCACCTGGAAGGACTGTCTGTGACCTTGAATAGTGGTGAGGGAGGAAGTGTAAGGGCAGGTGTAGCACTTGTTCCACTTACAAGGATAAGTACCGGGAGGGAGATAGGTGGGAAGGGATAGGGGGGACGAGTGGACAAGGGAGTCGCGACGGGAGCGATTCCTGCGGAAAGCAGAAAGTGGTGGAGAGGGAAAGATGTGCTTGGTAGTAGGATCCCGTTGGAGGTGGCACGCCCCATTCCCATTCTGATAAGTCTATCCATGGCCTCCTCTACTGTCAAGATGAAGCCACACTCAGGTTGGAGGAACAACACCTTATACACTGGCTGGGTAGCCTCCAACCTGATGGCATGAACATTGACTTCTCTAACTTCCGTTAATGCCCCTCCTCCCCTTCTTAAACCATCCCTGACAATATTTAATTGTTTGTTTTTTTTTCTCTCTCTGCCCATCACTCTGCCTGTTCTCCATCTCCCTCTGGTGCTCCTCCCTCCCCCTTTCTTTCTCTCGAGGCCTCCCGTCCCATGATCCTTTCCCTTCTCCAGCTCTGTATCACTTTCGCCAATCACCTTTCCAGTTCTTAGCTTCATCCCACCCCCTCCGGTCATCTCCTATCATTTCGCATTTCCCCCTCCACCCACTACTTTCAAATTTCTTATTATCTTTCCTTTCAGTTAGTCCTGACGAAGGGTCTCAGCCCGAAATGTCAACAGTGCTTCTCCTTATAGATGCTGCCTGGCCTGCTGTGTTCCACCAGCATTTTGTGCATTGTATGAATTTCCAGCATCTGCAGATTTCCTCATGTTTGTCCTTTATAAATATTTCCTTTATCAAGTATTGTGTATTCTTCTTCCACGAGGTTAACTGTATTCTTCATGAAATGCTGGTATTTAACAATTAATTAAACTGGAGGTTTGGGGGAAATAGAAAAATAGAAACAGAGATATGATGAGCAGATTTTATTTATATTAGTGAATTGTTACCATCTGAAATCCAACTGCTTGAAAGCACAATAGAATCAAATTGGATTTAAATCTTAATGGGGACAATTACAAGGCAAGGACAGAAAAAAATTAACATCTGTGATCCCTTTATATACTGTATATTGTAAAAGATACTTTCATTTTTAGGAGCATTTCATCAACAGGAGGAATTCATAGACAACCCCCAAAGAAGATCAAAATCTTCACAGGTACCAAGAGACATTTTGTTCTGTGAAACAGGTTCTGTCAATTCCAGTACATCAATAGCTATTAAAAGGTTATTAATTAGTCTGAATGTCTGCCTTCTGAAATAAGGCTGTATCAGATGCACAACGTAATTAACTCTGGTCAAGAAAGAGTGGAGCTATTTGACCTAAATGAAAAGCAAGTTATGTTAAAAGTTTAAGCACCATATAATATGCCCCATACTCGGCATCACATCTTATGAAGCATGTCAAGATCTAGGCGTGGATACAAAGGAAATTCATGAGAATGATACCAGGATGGGGGATTTCAATTATACAAAGAGATTGAAGAAACAGATTACTGGAAGACTTAATAATAGTGTTCAACATCTTGAAGGCCATTGACAGAATAACTGAATTATTACAGTGGTAGATTTCTAATTACAAGAATTCACAGATTTGAGGTGATTGACGGAAAAGGTGACGAGAAGAATCTTTTATATCACAAATTGTTGGGATCTGAAGTATCTAACCTAAAAGAGCACAGGATGCAAAAATCAATAGTATTTTTGAAAAAGGGAATTGAATAAAACTTGGAAAATTCTGTAGACCTGTTGTGAGCAGAAGGGGAATGGGATTAGTTGAAATACCCTCTTCAGATGGGCAAAATAGGTTGAAAGACCTTTTAGTCTGCTTCATTTTATGATTTCACATTTATGTGAGAGCACCTTAAAGTCCAATACTACATCTGTTACTCTAATACAACCTCATGCACCTGAATGAAGTTTCAGTATGTGGAAAGAACAAAGCTTAATATTATGGACAGTAATTAAATTGAGGCTAGCTAGATAGCTATTGTACAGAATGAGCAAAGTAACTTCATGGTTCTACACTGCAGTATCAGACAGCTTGATAATTAGCAAAAGGTGAACTACTTTGCAAGAATTATGCAAGTGATTCATGTACGAAAAAATTCAAAGCACAATGTTAACCTCCACTCTAATAACTTGTTAATTTACATCTGCATCTCATAAATCTTTACTTATGATCCATGACAGTTGTTATGACCAACTAAGGCTTTTTGATAAGTCTATAAATTATATGTAACAAATCAAAGGGATTATGGCTGTCAAAATTCACCACATGGGAAGCTTCTAATCTTGATCAGTTCTGAGATACAAGGAAGCAGTGTAGCCAAGCAAATCATTTCATACATAGCAAAAGGGAAAGTACACATCATGTTATTCTGGGAAGTGCTTACATACCTCCTAGCAAGGCTATCAATTTTATCTCTTTTCACTGTATTTTCCCCATATCCTTCATAAATTCTTCCTTACTCACATATTATAATTTTTAGTTGAGGAGCTGTTTTTTATAGATAGCTAATTATCACAACCCTAAATTTAATGGCCTGAGTTATAGTGGATGTAAATTCAATAATAACTTTCACACTAAATTGGAGGAGACATTTACAAGACTAATGGAAAGAAAGGGAACTGATGTCTGTGTTCTTTTCTATAAGAAAGACCTGGATGGGTAATAGCTTTCAAGTTCATATATTATATATCCTGACAAATCTGTCAGTAATTGGTACTAACTGGCTTAACCTTGATCCAGATAGGAGGATAACAATCACTCAATGCTTTATCTCATTATAAACCTGAACAATACTAAGATGGAATGTGCAAAGAACACATAGGTTTCCATGAATACAAACCAATATTGACAGCAGAATCACTATGCCTTCTTGATTCTAGTGAGATACAATTCGAATGAGAGGTATACATACATTCTTTTACCAGTACACATGATTAGGGAAACAAGCAATTATTGTTCATGCTAATATTTCTTTAAATTTAAAAATATAGGAAATAATTGAAGGAATAGAACATAGAAAAGTACAGCAGAGGAAAGGGGCCCTTTGGCCAACAATGTTGTGCAAAACTGAATAAATTAGTAATCAAATAGCAAACTAAATTAATTCCCTTTGCCTACTCACTGTCCATATCATTTAGCCCTTACAGTTTGCTCTATTTAATTAAAAAGTTTATTTTCTATCTCAATACCATTTTCATGCATTATTCCATTTCCCTTGATTACTTTGCTAAACATCACTTTGCTTCCATAAATCCATGCAAACTCCAAACAATCCCATTATTTTTGAAGGTGCTCCATTATTAGATCATACTTTATACAGTGCAGCAGTTTTCCCACCACTGAGATTTGATTAGGTAAGTAGCTTCCCTACATCATAGCACATCTTTGCTTAAATAAGTCATATTTTTGTTCTATAATCTACTAGAATAACTGCAGAATGCATAGAATTTTTTAAAATAATAATCAGAATATTCATTATCTGCTAGTGCCATCAGTGGAAACGTATCTGTAATGCTGAAGTCTTTATAAATTTGTAACATTTATAAAAGGTAATGTGACAAAATGGAACCTGTGCGATCCCGGAGTGACTTGCTGGTTTGTTGGAGGCTTATAGGAAGCTGTGTGTGTTTAATGACAGGGGATGTGTGTGACATCTGGAACTAGGATGTTTTGACAATAGAGGAAAACAGACACAGCTTCTAAAGACAAATGACTGACTTAAGAACAAATGGCAGGAACTAGAGACGTTTGCAGATAATGGAAGAGTGCCATTATGGAATGGAAAAACCTAATTATTGCTCTCTGTAAAAAGTATAAAAGTGGTCTGTCTGAGCTATAAGATTGAAGCCATTCTCTAACAGTTACATATGATCGCTTCCATTGCAAATAAATAATAAATGCACCTATAATTTAATCCACTCTTATTTTTTTTTGTAGTTTGTTACTGCATATTAGAAGATCTAGCTGAATGGTACATGACACATCTATTTCAAAGATCTGAGAAGTAGAATATTGAATTACTGAGTCCTATTGGCTTTCATCTCACCAATTTCTTTAGCATATGTTTAAATGATTCTTATTTATTTCAGTCATTGCTAGGCTTTTTGTTCTCTGCTATTTCTGCCTGGTTTTATTCTGTCTTCTATTGTGAATATAGACACATAGTTAAAATTATAGAACACTGCAGCACAGAAACAATCCATTTGACCCATCTAGTCCATGCTGAACTATTAATCTGTCTCGTCCCATCAATCTGCACACAGAAATAGCCCTTCATACCCCTCCCATCTATTTACCTATCCAAATTTCTCTTAAATATTGAGATCGAACCAGCGTCCACCACATCTGCGACATCAACAGTTTACCCTTTTCCCATTGATGCTACCTGGCCTACCGAGTTCCTCCGGCATTTTGTGTGCATTACTTCTGCTTGCAGCTCATTCCACACTTTCACTGCCTTCTGAGTGTTACGTACTCGTGACACATGACAGTGGTACCCTTGTCACGTGACTGGGGTTGAAGCTATACTGGACTTGAGGTAATGGTCTTGTGATGGTGGAGAGATGTCATTTTCCCGACAGTAGAGATCATGTGACAGTTTTTTTTTACAGGTTATAAAAGGAAGACCCCACCCTGTGAGGGGGGGGGGCAGTTCGTGGCTGGATTTGCCATGTTAACTTGATGCCACTGCATGATTTAATGTGATGACGCAGTTTAGTTGAAAGATGAAGTTTTATCTAATGCCTAAAGTTTAAAAGGTCATTGCCAGCAGTTTCTTTACAATACTGCTAGTTGAGAATCAGTGGAGAGTGAAGATTGGAGTTCGGGAGTTAAAGATCGAGGAGAATCGATTTTAGACAGTGAAACGGGTTCGACCTTGTTTAATCCTTATTCGGAAGGAATTCATTGACTGTTCTCATGTTAATCTCTGCGGGATAGCAGAAAAGATTGAGGACAGTGAAAAAGGAAAGGTCAGTGCCTTTAACCCGTTACATTTCGTAAATTCTTCGTGGGAGAAGTTCGACGTCGGGGATCGAAACAAAACGACGTGAAAGAGAATTTCAATCGTCTTAAAGTCTCTCCTTTTAAATGGACTGTGAGCATTCCGAACTTTTGGCAATACTACTTTAAAGAACTGTTTCTGCAACATCGCTTTAAGAACTGTTTGAGCTGCATCGCTTTAAGAACTGATTAAGCTGCCGCACAGCAGCTGATTTCCGGTTACGTTAGTGTTTGTTTACTTTTGGGAGGTTTGTTATCTGTGATTAATAAACGTGTTATTTGTTATATGAACCCTTGCCAAACTCATATATTTATTGTTGCCTGCATACGTAACATGAGTGAACAAGTTCCCCCCAAACATTTCACCATTCACTCTTAGTCCTTAGCCTCCAGTTCCAGTCTCACCCTATTTTAGTGGGAAAAGCTTGCTTACATTCACCTTATCTATACCCTTCATAATGTTGTATACCTCTATCAAATTTCCTCTCATTTTCTACACTCCAGGGAATAAAGTCCTAACATAGTTGTTAATTCCTCTACCATTCCCTAAGGCCAATTATAAATTTTCCTGTCTCTGTCTATAAGGGATCAGCATTTGCTCTCATTAGATTTTTCAGTCTTCTAGCCTAAGAAGCTCTAACTGTTTGCTCATACAATTCTTGCCAGTTTATTCTTATATTCTATGTTTCCTTTACCATTTTCTGGGTGATCCTTTTCCAAGTTCCAATCATCATTTACTGCTATTTCTAGCAATTTTAATACTTTCTTTAATTTGTTCCAATAGCTACGGAGGAACCAAATTTACTTATACTTGTTCATTTCTTTTCCATCAGAAAGAAATGTATTTTCTATAGATAGTGCAATATTTCTTTAAATGGCAAGCTATTGCCTGTTCACCATCATGCTCTTCAATGTACAGTATTCTCCTAAGCATCACATTGAATTTCCTTTCATACTACCACTGTTTTCATTTCGACTTAGGACGCTTGCATCGAACTATAGTACTTTGAAACTCAGTGTAAACTTCTAATTTGTTTTAGTTCTCAAAGATTTCTACAACAAAGCTATTTAGTGGTGTAATTGTCTTCAATGTAGGAGTTAGAGCATGTACTGTATTCAATGCACAAAATAAGATCTTAAACAGCGTTTCCCCAACTAGTTCCATAACACAATGATGAAATTATATTGTCCCCTCAGCCCACCATCTTCACGTCTATTATGAATTACACTTCTAATAATCCAATTTCCCAGCAGCTTTCTATGCCTTGACAATTTACAAACGTAAATGCTCTTTCAGATACATTGTAGATGTGAGAACTTCTATATACACTAGAGTTCAGGCAGTGCATTCTAAATTCCTCTGAATGAAAATAAGTTATTCTGGGATCCTCTCTAAATTGCTTACTACTAACTCTAAATCTATAGCAACACACACAAAATGCTGGAGAAACTCAGTAAGTCAAGCAGCATCTATGGAAATGAATAAACAGTCGATGTTTCAGGCCAAGACCCTTCTTGAAGACTGAGGAGGAAGGGAAAACACCAGAATTAAAAGATGAGGGGAGGGGAAGGAGGCTAGCTGGAAGGTGAGAGTTGAAGCCAGGTGAGTAGGATAGGTCATGGGCTGGAGAAGAAAAAATGTGATAGGAGAGAAGGGTGAGCCATAGGAGAAGGGGAAGGAGGAATGGACCTGGGGAAGTGATAGGCAAGTGGGAAGTAGTGAAAGGTCAGAGTGAGGATTGGTGGTGTGGGGGTAATATTAGGTCACCAGAAGCAGAAGCTGATATTCATGCTATCAGGTTGGAGGCCATTCTAAAACGCTAAATCTATAATAATATCCTATGCTGAAATTCTACTATTCTTCTCCTTATCTATGCAACTCATTTTATGTATACCTCCATCAGGACTTCCCCCTTAGCATCTGCCACTCCACGGTAAACAACTTCAGCCTATCCATTCTATCCTGATCATTTAAATGCTCCATCCTAGACAATATCCTTGTGAATCTCCTTTGAATGATCTCCAAAGATCAAAGTAAATGTATTATCAAAATACATATATGTCACCAAATACAACCCACAGACTTATTTTCTTGCAGGCATACTCAACAAATCCATAGTGGAATAATAACCATAATAGTGCCAATGAAAGACCGCACCAAATTGGGCATCCAACCAGTGTGCAAAAGACAACAAATATGCAAATACAAAAAGAAAGAAATAATAATAGTAAATAAATAAGCAATAAATATCAAGAGCAAGAGATGAAGAGTCTTTGAAAGTGAGTCCATAGGTTTTGAAAATATTTCAATGATGGGGCAAGAAAAGTTGAGTGAGGTTATCCCCTTTGGTTCAAGAGCCTGATGGATGAAGGGTAATAACTGTTGCTGAACCTGCTAGTGTGAGTCCTAAGGCTCCTGCACCTTTTTCCTGATGGCAGCAGTGAGAAGAGAACATGTCCTGAGTGTGTGGATGCTGCTTTCCTGTGACAACACTCCATGTACCTGTGCTCAATGCTGGGGAGGGCTTTACCCATGATGGACTGGACTGTGTCCACAACATTTTCAGGATCTTGCATTCAAAAGCATGGGTGTTTCCACACCAGGCTGTGATGTTGCCAGTCAATACAATCCCTACTACACATCTATAGAAGTTAGTGCATGTTTTAGATGTCACGCTGATTCTCCTCAAACTCCTAAGGAAGTAGATGTGCTGCTGTTTTTTTTATCATAATTGCACTTATGTACTGGGCCCAGGACAGGTCCCCTGAAATAGTAACACCAAAAAAATTAAAGTTGTTACCCCTGTCCACTTCTGATCTTCCTATGAAGACTGGCTCAATGGGCGTCTGGTTTCCTTCTCCTAAAGTCAATAATCAGCTCCTTTGTCTTGCTGACATTGAGTAAGAGGTCGTTGTCATGACACCACTCAGCCAGATTTTCAATCTCCCTCCTATATGCTGATTCATCACCATCTTTGATTCGGCCTAAGACAGTGATGTTGTCAGTAAACTTAAAGATGGCTTTGGAGCTGTGATTAGCCTCACAGTCATAAGTATAAAAGGAGTAGGACAGGGGCTAAGCACACACCATTGTGCTGTTCCTGTGCTGATGAAAATCGTGGAGGAGATGGTGCTGGCAATTCAAACTGACTGGGGTCTGCAAATGAGGAAATTGAGAGTTGAATTGCACAAGGAGGTATTGAGGCTAAGGACAAAGCTTACTGATTAGTTTTGAGAGGATGATGGTATTGAATGCTGAGCTGAAGTCTATAAACAGCATCCTGATGCATGAATCTTTGCTGTCCAAATGTTCCAAGGTTGAGGGAAGACCCAGTGGGTTGGCATCTGCTGTGGACTTGTTGCTCTGGTAGGCAAACTGGAGTGGATCCGTCGCTTCTCAGGCAGGGGCTGATCTGATTCATCACCAACCTCTCAAAACACTTCATCACTTTGGGCGTAAGTGCTTCTGGCCAATAGTTATTAAGGCAAAAATGAGGAAATCTGCAGATACTGGAAATTTAAGCAACACACACATCTACAGTAAGAAGCACTGTTGACGTTTCGGGCCGAGATGACAGTGAGTCCTGACGACGGGTCTCGGCCCAAAACGTCGACCGTGCTTCTACCTATAGATGCTGCCTGGCCTGCTGCGTTCCACCAGCATTTTGTGTGTGTTGCTAGTTATTAAGGCAGGTTACCACATTCTTCTTAGACACCATTATAATTGAAGCCTGCCTGAAGCAAGAGGTTAAAGATTTCACTGAACTCTCCAGCCAGTTGATCAGCACAGGTTTGTGGTTCTTGGCCAGATACCACATCTGGACTGGATGCTTGTTGTGCAAAATTACTTTCCCTATAGTGTGGTGCCCAGAACTATACACAGTACTCCAGCTGTGACCAACTAAAAAATCAAACTTGTATCTTTCACACTCTATGCCCCTGCCAATGAAGACAAGTATCCTTTATATTTTCATCATCATTTTGTGTGTGTTGACCAAGCTGGCTGAATTTTTCCAGCACCTCTGCTGCCACATTTCAGATCCTTCCACTTGTATACTGAGATTCCTGTTCCTCGCCAAAGCCCTATTACTCATTTTGTTTTGCTACCCTTATTAGTCTTCCCAACTTCTTCACTTTACACTCAGGATTAAGATCCTCAGCATATTTTACAACCGATCCACATCATCCAGCAGCCTGAGATTATCCCCCTCACTGTCAACTCCACCGTTAATTATCACATCATTTGAAAATTTACTCACCCTACATTCAAATCCACATTGTTAATGTATACAATAAACAGTACAGGTGGCAGCACCAATTACTGAGGCACATCACTAGCCACAGGCTACAAATAACAAAAAACAACACTCCATCATCATGCTCTACTTCCTACTATGAAGCCAATTATGGATCTATTTTGGCAGCTTGCCCTGGACTCAATGAACTCCAATGTTTTGCAGCAGTTTCCTCTGTGGGAAATTGTCAAAGGCCTTACTTAAATCTACACAGACTGCACCAACTGCACTGACCATGACAATATATATTGTTATTTTTTTTTAATTCAGTTGAATTAGTCAACACACGCAAAGTACTAGAGGAACCCAGCAGGTTCGGCAACATCTACGGAGGGTTAATTTCTCTCCTGACTTGCTAAGTTCCTCCAACACTTCACGTGTGATGCTGCAGAGTTCCAGCATCTCCAGTCTCCCTTGTGTAGCCAAATTAGACATCCTAAGCAAAGCCAAAGCTATATTGGCTATCTTCAAGAAATCCCTACCCTTCCAAGTGTAGACTGAATTGAAATATTAACTTGAATAATTATCATAAAATTATCCATTAGTTTACTACCACTAATTTGACTTGTCCCCTTGATATGTGAATTAAAATATCCTATGATTTCTATATTTCAAAATTTCTAGCATTTTTAAATCGCATTAAACTAATACATCTATCATTCCCTATTCTTTACTCCCCCTCCCATTACCACATTTCCAAAGTCAAAGGGTTTTTGGAAGCTTCTAACTAATGCATTCACTATTTCATCAGCCTCTTCTATAGGAATCTTAAAATGCAAGCCTACAGGTTAGTGAACTTACCAGCCTTTAGCCTCATTAGTTTGCCTAATACCGATTCTCCAAGAACAGCAATGGTATTTAATACCCTGCATCGTTCAGAATTAATGCTAAAAAAAATTCTCACTATCTGTGGACACTGAAAGGGTTAACATCTCCAGGTCAATGACCATTTATCAAATTTCAAGGTTACTTTGCACTCACTCACCAGATGGAATCATTTCTCTTCACTTTCCTTATCAATACTTTGAATCAGTTAGTACATCATCCCTTAATCTTCCACATACAGAGAAAAATTACTCTCATTTTCCAACCACACTGTTTCTTACCCTTAGTATTAAATGCATTACCTTCTCAATTTCCCACTGCTCAGCTGCCTAACTACTCCCAGGAAAAGGGTACCCAAGAGGAACAAATAGAGCCACTGTTCAAAGATTTATCATCTATGACTGCAAAGTGGATTTAGAAATGGATTGCTGTGAAACTGGGTTCACACAGTTCTTACAGTTCATGTTAAATTAGTATAAAGACTGAGAATGGCAACGGCAGTTGAGAGACTGCTGTATGGGAGTCATGATCTCAGAAACTGGAGCATGGAAGATTTCAGTACGGCAAGGGAGAGGGGCAAGAGGCATTGACTTTGGGGTACTCGTATAGTGAATAGAGGGAGATGGTGACAGAGGTTCAACAAAGGAAGGAAGCTGTGAGTATAGCAGAGTATGACAGGGTTGTAGACTGCTCTTTGCTGAGGCAGGGGAAACAATGACAGGGGTAGAGCTCAGAGGAGAACATGGTAACGGCAAAGAATAATGTGGTCTAGTGGCAGTAGAGGATGTAACCTCTCCCTGGAGACAATGGGTTCATGGAGAGAGAACCATGATTAATAACATTAATAACATGGAAACAGTAATGTGCACACAGCAGATTGGGGCATATCGAAGTGAGAGAAGTTCTACTGGTACAAATACTCTTCTAAAATTCATCCTTTTGCTCCAGATATATCTATTAATTTTTACCACTTCTTCATTGTGGCGCTCTTATAATAACTGAGTGGTTACAACCCAAGTCACATAAACCAAAATTAGGACTGCAGATGAAATAGATTTAGAATAGATTGAGCTGAGTCCCAAAGTACAAACACAGAGAGCAAACATTCGGCTCTGTTAATGTGTTTGAGCAAATGTCGACACTTCAAGTCACATTGATCACACTCAACCCATGAGGCGTACATAAACCAAAGGACAAAAGTGGGCTAATTATAGAGACCATTTGACAAGCCCAGCTAATGTAACCTATTAGGCTAGACAGCTTTTCTGGGAAGCAGCCAGAGTGGATTTTACAAATATCAGTTATTTTGTTAATGCAATGAAAAGGAATGTTTGCTGAGTACAAAGAAAATGAGCGCACCACCAGGGCAAACACTTGATGCAGTTTGCTGACAGCGTTGTTATTTTGAAGCAGTGACTTTAAACTGACAGAGGCTGTTTCGTATTCTCTAGTGGAACACTAGCATCATTGATAAGATAAAATTTTACTACACATCCCTAATTACCTCACAGAAAAGCTTTCCTTTGCTTTCTTGAACTGTTGCATCTTTGTGGTTGAAAGTACTCCACAGAGCTATTAAGCACGATACTTTTGAACAATGATGATGAAATAGTGATCTGGCAGTAGTTTCAAGACAGGATGGTGTGTGACTGGATACAGAACTGGTGATGGTGGTGTGCCTACAGCTATGCCTTCATTCTTCAAGGTGTTAACAAGGAGCTGCCTCAGAGGGTAATGCCTCAACAAAACATTCAATGAAGCTTATCAATGTTAAGCACAGCAGCGAGTATAAGACAAAAGTAGACAGGGTGAGAGTTTAAAGTAACAGATGGCATGTTGAGCTGCCTAGATAGGATCAAACCTTTCTAGTGTTGTTGGGGCTCCATTCATCCAGGAAAGTGGATTGTATTCTACCATACATAGCTTATAATGTATACATTATATACGTTTTCAAGAAGTCAGAAGATGAGTTACTTGCTGGAGAATTTTGAAGCTCTTTACACCGTATATTTAAATGTATAATCCAAATGAGTTTCCAGATAGTGGCTACTCACTCCAGGGTTGTAGGTGATTACTATGGTCATTCTAGTATGAAAAAGTATTTGAATGTGGTTCCATAGGTCAGCTTGTGCTGTTATTTAACATGTCATGAGAAAACAATCATCATTTGTTTGATCATACCTGACTTCTAGATTGATAGACTTTGGTACACTGGTGCCTCATAATTAGAATAAAGTAATTTGATAGGGGGTGGGAATCAGAGTGAAGGGACTCAGGAGAGGACGGATGGTTAAAAAAAAACAAAGATAGCATGCAGTCGAACTATCAGGTAAGGCAGACAAATGATAGGACAAAATTGCAGCCAGCAAGGTGAGTATCAGTGCATTGAGGAAGCAGAATCAAAAAGAGTAGCAAATACAGTGCTCAATGTGTTATATCTCAGTGCACAGTGTATAAGAAATAAGTTGCATGATCTTGTTGCACTATTACAGATTGTCAGGTATGAGGTTGTGGCCATCACTAAAATGTGGCTGACGGATGGTTGTAGTTGGGAGCTGAATGTCCAAGGTTATACATTGTATTGGAGGGATAGGAAGGTAGGGAGAGGGTGCCATGGCATTGCTGGTAAAGAATGGCATCAAGTCAGTGACATAGGATCAGAAGATGTTGAATTCTTGTGGGATAAGTTAAGAAACTGCAAGGGTAAAAGGACCCTGATTGCAGTTATATACAAGCCTTGCAACAGTAACTGGGATGTGGACCACAGACTACTACAATGGGAAATAGAAAAAGCATGTCAAAAGGGAAATGTTATGATAGTCAAGGGAGATTTCAACATGCAGGTCAATTGGGAAAATCAGGTTGGTAATGGATCTCAAGAGAGTGAGTTTGTTGAATGCCTAGGAGATGGATTTTTAGAGCAGTTTGGCATTGAGCCTACTAGGAGATCAGCTATACTGGATTGGGTATTATGTAATGAACCAGAGGTAAATAGGAAGCTTAAGAAAGAACCCTTAGGAAACAGCGATTACAATATGATTGAGTTCAACTTGAAATTTGATAGGGGGAAAGCAAACTCTGACTTAGCATCAGTGGTGGGAGAGAGGAGTTGGCCAAAGTAAATTGGAAGGAGATGCTGGCAGAGATGACAGCAGAGCAATAATGGCTTGAATTTTTGGGAAAAATGAGGAAAGTGCAGAATAGATGTATTCTAAAAAGGAAGAAATAATCAAATGGCAAAATAGTACAACTGTGGCTGTAAGTTAAAATTAATGTAAAAGCAAAAAAAATCATATAACAAAAGCAAAAATGAGCGGGAAGATAGAGAATTGGGAAGCTTTTAAAAACCAACAGAGAGCAACTAGAAGAATCATTTGGAAGGAAAAAATGAAATGTGAAAGCAAGCTAGCAAACAATATCAAAGTGGATAGTAAAAGCATTTTCAAGTATGTAAAAAATAAAAGAGAGATAAGAGTGGAGATAGGACAGCTAGAAAATGAGGTAGGAGAAATAATAACGGGGCAAGGTGATGACAGATGAACTAAGTGCATATTTTGCATCAGTCTTCACTGGTAGACATTAGTAGTGTGTCAGATGTTGAAGGGTGCGAGGGAAGAGAAGTGAGTACAGTTACTATTACAAAGGAGAAGGTGCTCAAAAAGCTGAAAGACCTAAGTGTACATAAGTCACCTGGACCAGATAAACTTCACCCTAGGGTTCCAAAAGAGGTAACGGCAGACATTAGTAATGATCTTTCAAAAATCTCTGGCATGGTTCCAGAGGACTGGAAAATTGCAAATGTTACCCCACTCTTTAAGAAAGGAGGAAGGCAGCATAAGGGAAATTATAGACCAGTTAGCCTGACAGTAGTTAGGAAGATGTTGGAGTCAATTGTTAAGGATGAGGGGATGGAGTACTTGGTGACACAGGACAAGATAGGACAAAGTCAGCATGGTTTTCTTAAGGGAAAATCTTGCCTGACGAACCTGTTGGAATTCTTTGAGGAGATTATAAGTCAGATAGATAAAGGAGACGCAGGGGATGTTGCATCCAGTTGGCTCTCCTTATCTGCGGGTTCCACATGCGCGAATTCAACCAACCGCGGATCGGGAAATCCCAGGAGTTCTCTCTCCAGCACTTGATGTTTGAGCATGTACAGACTTTTTTTTCTTGTCATTAGTCCCTAAACAATACAGTATAACAACTATTTACATAGCATTTACATTGTATTAGGTATTATAAGTAATCTAGAGAAGATTTAAAGTATATGGGAGGATGTGCGTAGGTTACTGGAGATCGGGATCGCAAAAAAAACGGAAGTTTTCTTAGTTGGAACAAGTACATCCAGTATTATTTAGCGTCAGTTGGTCAAATGATTGTCTTAGTATATAGTAGATATTTTACCTTTCTATGCATATAAAACACTAAAAAATGTATGTGTTTCAACAATTAAACCACTGCATTGCTTAGTAATAATTGTAGCCTTTCACATGCTCCATTATTCTCACTTTATCCTTTAAAATTGTTCTGATCATTGACCAACTGTAGCCTAACATTTTTCCAATGACCAACGGCATTTCACCTTTTTCTGACCACTTTATTATTTCCACTTCATTTTCAATCGTGATTGCTTTCCGTCAACGGAACAAGAAACAGCAGCAGCCGAGGGTGGCTGGTCCCAAGCTCTGCTGGGTCCTAAAGTCCACCGCACTGAGACAGATTAAATAAGGTCCAGAGCTCCACTGGGCCCTAAAGTCCACCACACTGAGTCAGGCTAAATAAGGTCCAGAGCTCTGCCGGGTCCTAAAGACCACCACACTGGTCAGGCTAAATAAGGGACTTGAGCATCTGCATTTTTTGGTATCCACAGGGGGTCCTGGAACCAATCCCCCGCGAATAGGGAGGGCCGACTGTACTTGAACTTTCAGAAAGCCTATGACATGGTGTTACACATGAGGCTGCTTACCAAGTTAAGAGCCCATGGTATTATGGGAATATTACTGGTATGGTTAGAGCATTAGTTGATTGTTAGAATGCAGAAAGTGGGGATAAAAGCACCCTTTTCTAGTTGGCTGCCAGGGACTAGTGGTGTTTCGCAGGAGTCTGTGGTACTACAACAACTTGAAAGCCTAGATGTCATATCTTAAAAGTTCTACCATCTTTGCAGGGCATCAACACAGTCCTGAGGAATCCCTCCTAGGAAGGGGTAAACTGCATGAAATAGGAGGGCAGCAGAGACTTGAGGAGGTGCATATGCAAAAAGCGATATTGGCAAAAGAGTAGCAGCAAAGTGGGATGCTTGAAGAAGGGATGAGCAACAGGTAACACTGGAGAAACAGGGATGAGCGGAAGGGAATACTGGCAACAGGAGACATAGGCCACCAGACTCTTGCTCTTTCTTCGCAGCAAGATATCTCTGACAAACAAAGATAGCAGGGACCAGATACACATGTTTGAAGAGGCAGATTTTGGCTCATCTCTGGATTTAGATGGCGAAACAATACTGGAACAGTTTGAGTGCCAACAGATTATCACACAACTGTCTACCCAGGACTCTAGGTGGTTTCCTGGTACTCAAGAACATTGATGCCACCGTCAAACAGGCACCAGATCACCTGGCACAACGATTTCCAACAGCCAGAAATCCCAACTGTTCTCTTGAGTGACAGTGGGCTGCCATCTGTAGCCAGCTCCTCTCGGGCAAGAGCTTGTGTAGCTTCAAGGCCACCTGTTCATTTCTGTAACATACTAAGCCCAGATAAAGTTTGCAAAAAGTAAATAATGTTAGGATGTTTGGTAAACAAATTGGTTGTGTTTTTCCTTGCTCAAATTTACAAGGATTTCTTATAAATTTATGTTAAAATGCAGCAATAAACAAAAAGCACCTTTTCTTCACAATTATACTTTTATCAGTCAGGTGCAAAATGTCTATATTTGCATTTGTTGGCATATTTGCTTTACCTTGCCTCAAAAAAATGATATATACAGATGCATGCAAGTGATTATGCTCCAAGCTGTTCCTCACTTAACCGAGGCATTCCTATTGAGAATAACAGCCAAGCGGCAATTGCTGCCTTCATTGTGCGAGTTGTATATTCATAGTACTGGTTACACGCTGGTCTGTCAGTAACCGTCTCTGTGCCCTAAAGCCAGATTAGTTCTATTTTCCTTATGTTTTCTTCCCTTGCTGTTCTGTACTAACTCTGATAATCAGAGCCATTTCTGAGGCAGAACTCTTATTGAAGGCAGTCATTTATGAGCGAAGTTGCTTGCAGGGATGCAAAACCTCCAATATGCCCCTTCTGTTGTGGAGTCCTGTCTTGACAGGGAATTAAATGCACATGTTTGAATGAGCAAACAGCAGTATTCACTGATGTACGGTGCAGGACAAAGATACAGCACATCAGACCATTTTCTGACTGCAGTGTGAAACATAGTGATTCCCACAAGTACAATCAGCAATTTAATGTGTTGATATCCACTTCCACTGAGTGATGAGAAACATTAACCCTTTAAAGCATCTCTGTAATTGTTGAATGCCAATCAGATTGAAATGCTCTCAGCACTGCCCTCAGCTGGGTGACATCTCTGGATCTTCCCAAACAACTGTAATGAGCAGCATTACAAAGAGCTCAAATATTGGAACAATAATTGCACACGTGGAGAGTACCAGAACCAAGAGGAAAGCATCTTGTTTCCAAAGACACTGTCTGTTAAAAAGGTTGCAGCTTTCAGGTAACAGACTGTGAAGCAAATCAGTCAATAAGTGAATAATTTGTTCTCTTCACTGCTGGGTACTGAGTAATGTGTACTGCTAAGAAGGAAGTGAGAGATTTTGGCTCCATGTTGAAGAAGTACATTATTAACATGGATTGTCATCTAGTGCAGAACTCTGTCTCTCATTATGCAAACAGTCTCTCCATAAGGGAGTCCTTCTGTTGGAAGGAATCACACAGGGCCGAGTAGCCAGAGAAAATGAAGATGTTACTTATTCTCCAGATCCACTACTCCAGGCAGTGGTGGGCTCCATAGGTTTGGCAGCTCACACAACACAAGGTTAAATGTGTCACGAATTCTGCTAGGATACACTGCACTGCCCATGAAGAACAGCTTCTGATAATCCAAGCTAGTGAAAGTGCCTTCTGTTAGTGTGGGGCTTTCATAGGCACGAGAGCAACTAAATGCTGCCTGCACATGAAGGTTGTCAAATTAAATGTCAATTAGGTGACAACTTTCTCACTAAAACAGAAGTTAAATGAAAATCAATGAACTGCAGATGTTGGAAATATGAAATAAAAGTTTTCTAATCAGTTTTTTTCCTCTTTTCTGGTTCTGATGGAAGGTCCTGGATTTAAAACGTTAACAGTAATTTTCCATAGATGCTGCCTCATCTGCTAAATGTTTACAACACTTTCTGTATATAAAGTAATCCCTCTCTCAGTAAAGTGGCTGAACAACTTTTATGATGCAATATTGAGCGGCAATTTAGAAGGCACAGCAGCTCAAAGGTTTGTTTTTTTTAAATTCTTCTTGTCCGGGTAGCCATGAAACCAACTAAGAAAAAAAAAGCAGCAGAATCATTAACCCCCACCCCACACTCACAAAAAAATCCAAAATCTTAACATGCACATCAACTCCCAAATCCCCCTTCCTGCACAAAAGAAAACAAGATAGATCAGTGAAAAATACAAAATATAAAGAATTATAAAACTGAAAATGTCTATAGTCCAAGTCCACATTCAAAACACAGAAAACCTGAGCAACAATCTCTGGGCCCCTGCAGCAGGTTCTCCATAAAAGAACGATTAAAAGACAGGCAGCCAGTGCTCACCCTCCGTTCTTGCCTCCATGCTTCAATCTCTCTGTTATAACTGGAGAAATGGAGTCAAACAACACATTGCACCCCATCCCACAGCCTTCTCTCCTTGAAGTTCACACACGCTGCCTCTGCCTTCTGGAATCTTCTCAGAGACTGCAGAATGCTGAAGCACCCGAATGATCTCCAAGCTTCTGCATTTCCCGCAATGTTTCAATCTCCCTCATCACTTTAATCAGTTAAAAATGGAAGCTTTAAATCGGTGAAGTGGAGTTGAACATCAGCTCACACCCTGTCCCTGCAGCCTGCCACACTGGCCACCTCTGCCTCTGGGAAACTGTAGAGCACCGGAACATCTGAACAACAGCAAATCACAGGCTCCAACAATTCCAGAATCACGTCCAAGATGAAAAACAAACGTAAAAGACATAAAAGAAGTGAAATATATGGTTTTATGATCTATCCAGAAGATGTTAGCCAAAGGAGCATTGTATGCAGGTGCCATCTTGACACGAATGCTTGAGCATGTGCTCCAAATAAACCCCATTGTGAGGTAATTAACAGTCAAGGTAAACTTGACCCTACTGGAGGGAGTAGGTCTAGAATAACAGCAGTACTATATTTTCCCTGAGGCCATCACATACCTCCATCATAATTATCTTTGAAATCTGAACCTCTGAAGACATTACTCAGCTAGGAAATAGTGTACTTTGAAACATTATGGACATACTCTTTGCTGGCGTGCCTCTAAGTGATAGGTCTAACCTAGCCTGCTTGGCCAGTCATATTGATTCTTCAGTAACAGATTGCATTACACCCATTGCACAGTTGTTAAGTGCAGTAATAATCACCTACTGGATGGAATTTTAATAACCTCATCTGATTTCTGAGAGAGGCCATTCCATTGCACACACTTGTATTGGTACTGGTTTATTTCTGTCACAGGTACACAGGATAAGACCATGAATGCAGACTGACCAGGACCAAGGGTGACATCATCCCAACAGGAGAATATAATGGGTCACATATCCATGCTATTGACTGTGAAACGTGGCAACATTTCATTAATTCCCAAACAAGAGGAAAGTGCCTTCTTCTGTAACTCACCAATAACCTTGTGCATGTTGTGTATAAATGTGAAATGTTTCCATTTTCAGGCATAGATAATCTCAATTTAGTACTAAATTCTGTTTTTTTTTGCCTTTTATATACAATATTTCAAGCACTGCATACAAGCTGGACGACTACAAATGAAATGCCGCTGCTTTAACTTTATTGGCCAGGACCAATTCCATCGGAGAGTAGTGGACTCAGTCAGATGAATCACGGGCAGCTCACTCCCCACCATTGGTAGTATCTACATGAGGTGCTGCCTCAAGAAGGGAACATCTATTATCAAATAAGATCCCCACCTTCAGGACTGTGCTATCTACTGGCAGCTACCATTGGGCAGAAGGACAGAAGCAAGAAGTTTGCATCATCAAATTCGCTGATGATAGTTGGCCTAATCAGTAATGATGATGAGTCCATATACAGATAGGAGATAGAGAGGCTTTTCAAATGGTGTGAGAACAACGAGTATCAACGTGCAAAAAAGAAGAGATGATTATGGATTTCCAAAAGATGCAGGTTGACCATTCTCTACTGCACATCAATGGCCCAGCTGTGGAGAGAGTAAAGAGCACAAAGTCCTTGGTGCACACATAATGGATGATCCTACCTGGACCCACATAATTCCTCATTAGTCAAGAAGGCACAGCTGCATCTACATTTATTGAGGCGAATGAGGTGTGCAAGGCTCTCTGTCCCCTTTCTAGCAACTTTCACCAGGAGCACCATCAAGAGGATCCTGTCTGGCTGCATCATTGTGTGGTATGGAAGCTGCAAGGTACCAGATCACAAGACGCTACAAAGGATAGTAATAAACTCCCTCTCCATCATTTGTAACGTTTACTGGGAGCATTGTATATGAAGAGCAACACATCCTTCAATCTCTTTAACCCATTATCATCAAGACGGAGGTACCGGAGCATCAGAATTGGGACTGCCAGACTGTGTAACCACTTCTTCCCTCAGACTGGGTAACTGCTGCTTCCCTCAGACTGTGAGACTAATGAATACCCTGCCACAACCGAGGTCTCATCACCAGAACAAACTATTTATGGTTTACCTGTGCTGAGCACTATGTGCATCTTGAATTATATTTTATTAACTTATTTGTGGTGATATTTTGTTTCATGTGCTGTGTGTGAAACGTTTTGTGGTACACAGCGGACCAAAGGAACATTGTTTCATTTGGTGTATATACATACAGTCAGATGACAATAAAATTGAACTTGACTTGTCTTGAAGTCCCATACCATGAGGTTCAAGAACATTCCCTTCAAGCATTCAGTTCTTAAACCAACGGTTTGTGGCCGGCACCATAGCATGGCAGTTAGCACATCGCCTTACAGCGCCAGCAACCCAGGTTCAATTCCTGTTGCTGTCTGTAAGGAATTTTTACGTTATCCTCATGACCATGAGGGTTTTCTCTGGGTGCACCCTCATTCCAAAGTATGGTTTAGTTGGTTAATTGGTCAATGGGTGTAATTGGGTGGCATGGGCTAATTGGGTCAGAGGGGCCTGTTACTGTGCTGTATCCCTAAACATGAATAAATTTAAATACATTTTAACCTGAATCCCCATCTTATTATAGCAACACTCTGACCACTTTGCATTACAATTGACTTTTTGTTCAAATTTTGTTCTTTCTTGTAAAAATTGAATATAATTTATAATTTATGTTTTCCTTGTGTGTCCTGCTTAACGATGCTATGTCGTGCCTGTGATGCTCCCTCAAGTAATTCTTTCATTGTCCCAGTACATACATGTACATGTGTAGATCATGATAAACTGAATATACGTTAAACACTCCCCCCGCCCCCCAATACTTGGATAGGCAGGGTGACAGAATTTTCAGACGTTCATCAAATGGAAACAACACAGTTGAACATCTCATTCCTGCAATTGCCATGGAAACTGCCATTTCGCCAGAGGAAAAGGATGTTCTGGGAATAGATAGCTCAGAAAATGACAACCAATTTTAAGTTTGACACCAGTACCCTTCCTTTCAGAATACAATTTTGCACTGTGGGACTATCCTGACCAGATTTAGCTAGCAGCAATCCAAGAGACCAACACTAGACACTTATTTATGTAAATAGGCTACATGCTCAGCAGAGTTTCCCCAGCTTCCATCAGACAATCTAGGCCACAATCATCAGGAGTTATAGCCCACTCTTTCTGCCACTACAACAAATCTCCAGTGAGCATGTTACCTTTGCTGCTGTCCATTGTAGAATAAGTCCTTCCATGTAAGCTCATTAGTTAATCAGGTGCTAAAGGCTGAAACCTTGTCTAGTTCCATCCGTCCTTAGAGTATTGGAAGTAAACGGTGGGAGTTCATTAATTGTTTTGTTAGTGTGGAGAGGGCTGATTGGCTAGATATGTTCCTGTTACTTGAACAAAGGAACAAAACAAGTGATTGAATTGGAATGGATTGAATGCACAAACATACCGTGACAATATTTTGTTTTGCCTGCCATCCAGACAGATCATGTTATGCATAATTAGAGCAAGGCAGTAAGAAGAAAAACAGAATGCAATAAGTGCAGTACTGTACAAGTAGCTAGATCAGATGGAAGGACAACTAGATAGAGAAGGAAATCAATAATTCAAAGACAAAATATGGATCAAAGTGACTTTTTTTAACAAAGGTAATAAAGCTTACAATATAGAACATATTCAGGGCAAAACTGAACTCAGTTGGTTGCAAACAAGATTATCATGCTTGATCAACCCCAGAACTATTTGGTTTTGGTTCAGCTATGGTTCAGACCATAAGATACAAGAGCAGAATTAGGCTGTTTGGCCTATGGACTGCACTGACATTTCATCATAGACAATCCATACTTCCTCTCAGCCCCAATCTCCTGCCTCCCCCCCCCCCCCCCCGGTATTCCTCCATGCCTTGACTAATCAAAAATCTATCAACCGCTGCCTTAAAAATATACAAGGACTTGGCCTCCATAGCTGCCTGTGGCAAAGAACTGCACAGTTTAACCACCCTCTGGCCAAAGAAATTCCTCCTTATCTCTGTTCTAAAAGGACACCCCTCAATCCTGAGGCTGTCCCTCTGGTTTTATGCTCTCCCAACATAAGAAACATCCTCTCCACATCCACTCTATCAAGGCCTTTCACCATTAATAGGTTTCAATGAGGTCACCCCTCATTCTTCTGATTTCCAATGAATAGAGGCCCAGAGCCATCAAACACTCTTCATATAACAAGCCATTCAATCCTGGAATCACATTTATGAACCTCCTTTGAACCCTCTCTAGTTTCAGCACATCTTTTCGAAGATAAGGGGCCCAAAACTGCTCTCAATATTCCAAGTGGGGCCTCACCAGTGCTTTATAAGGTCTCCACATCACATCCTTGCTTTTATATTCTAGTCCTCTTGAAATGAATGCTAATATTCAATTTACCTTCCTCACCAGACTCAACCTGCAAATTAACCTTTAGGAAATCTTGCACAAGAACTCCCAACTCTCTTTTGCACCACAGTTTTTGTATTTTCTCTCCATTTAGAGAAGTCAACCCTTTCATTGTTTCTACCAAAGTGCATGACCACACACTTCCCAGCGCTGTGGTCCATTTGCCACTTCTTGGCCCTTTCTCCTAATCTGTCTAAGTCCTTCTGTAGCCTCTCTACTTCCTCAACACTACCCGTCCCTTCACCTATCTTCGTATTGTCTGCAAACTTTGCAACAAAGTAATCAATTCCATAATCCAAATCAGTAACATATAACATAAAAAGAATCAGTCCCAACACAAACCCTTGTGGAACACCACTAATCGTCAGTCAACGAGAAATGGCTCCATTTATTGCGACTCTTTGCCTCCTGCCAATCAGCCACTGCTTTATCCATCCTAGAATCTTTCCTGTAATACCATGGACTCATAGCTTTTTAAGCATCCTCATGTGTGGCACCTTGTCAAAGGCCTTCTGAAAATCCAAGTGCATAACATCTACCGATTCTCCTTTGTCCATCCTGCTATTAATTCTTCAAAAAAATTCTAACAGGTTTGTCAGGCAAGATTTTCACTTGAGGAAACCGTGCTGAAGATAGCCTATTTTATCATCTCCCTGCAAGCAATCCAAAACCACATCCTTAACAATTAACTCCAACGTCTTCCCAACCACTGAGGTCAGACTAACAGGCCTATGGTTTACTTTCTTCTGCCTCTCTTCCTTCTTGGTGTGACATTTGCAATTTTCCAGTCTCCGGAATCATTCCAGAATCCAGTGATTCTTGAAAGATCAGTTCTAATGCCTCCACAATCTGTTCAACTGCTCTTTCAGAACCCTGGGGAGTACACCATCTGGTCCAGGTGACTTATCCGTCTTCAGACCTTTCAGTTTCCCAAAAATCTTCTCTTGATAGCCATCGTTGTGTCATCTTGCCTTCAGAATACTTCTTCCTCTTTGGGAAGTATATATCCTGTGCCTTCTGAATTGCTTCCAGAAATTCCAGCCATTGATGCTCTGCTGTCATTCCTGCCAGTGTTCTTTTCCAATCAACTCTGGCCAGCTCCTCTCTCATGCCTCCATAATTCCCTTTACTCCACTGTAATACTGATGCATCTGGCTTTAGCTTCTCCTTCTTAAATTTCATGTTGAATTTGATCATATTGTGATCACTTTTCCCCAAGGGTTCTTTTACCTTAATCTCTCGAATCAATTCCACTTCATTGCACAACACCCAATCTAAAATAGCTGATCTTCAAGTGGGCTCAACCACAAGCTACTCTAAAAAGCCATCTCAAAAACCCCAAGGCATTCTGTAAGTATGTGAAGAACAAGAGGATGAGCCGTGTGGAGAATAGGACCAATCAGGTGCAACAGTGAAAACATGCGCATTGAGCAGAGGTATTCAATGAATACTTTGCTTCTGTAATCACCATGGCACTTGTGGGGATGAATTACAGCAGACTGAAATGCTTGAGTGTGTAAACATTAAGAAAAAGGATGTGCTGGAGCTGTTGCAAGGTATTACTTTAGATAATGCACTGGGGCCAGATGAGATATACCCCAGGCTACTGTGGAAAGAGGAAGGAGATTGCTGAGCCTCTGGCAATGATCTTTGCATCATCAATAGGGATGGGAGAAGTACCAAAGGATTGGAAGATTGCAAATGTTGCTCAGGAAAAGGAGTAGAGATAACCCAGGAAATTATAGACCAGTCAGTCTTACTTTAGTGGTGGGCAAGTTGTTGGAGAAGATCCTGAGAGCCTGGATTTATGAGCATTTAGAGACACATAATCTGATTAGTCAGCATGACTTTGTGAAGGGCAGGCATGCCTTCTGAGACTAATTGAATTCTTTGAAGATGTAACAAAACACATTGATGGAGGTAGAGCAGTGGATATAGAGTACATGGATTTCAGTAAGGCATTTGATAAGGTTCCCTGTGCAGGGCTCATTTCCGAAAGTAAGGAGGCATTGGATCTAAGGAGACCTTGTTTTGTGGATCCAGAATTGGCTAGCCCACAGAAGGCAAAAGGTGGTTGTAGATGGTTTGTATCCTGCATGGAGGACAGTGACCAGTGGTATTCAACAGGTATCTGTTCTGGGACAGCTCTTTGTGATTTTAATCGATGACTTGGATGAGGAGTAGAAGGGTGGGTTAGTAAGTGTGCTGATGACACAAAAGTTGGGGGTGTTGTGGATAGTCAGAGGTTACAGCCCGATATCAAATCAAGCGATTTGCGGAAAATGAGCTTCGCACAGGTTGGGGAGGAAAGTTTAAAAAAAGAGCAATTCAAGGGGCTCAACTCACTAGCGGTGGACCAATCAACTTGAAGAGAGAGTCAGAAAGAGGAGTGTAAAAAAAAGGAGTGTTTTACAGACCAATTGATTCACGATCCACTAGCAGGAGCAAATAAAAGTGAAGCAGGGTCGAGGCTTTGGTGAGGAGGCACAGGTAAGTCATTAAGTTACAGCTAATTTAATAAAGTAGGGATGATGCAGGATCAGGTGATGTGCTGTAACTGCATGATGTGGGAGCTGGTGAACCCCATTGTGGTTCCTGATGACCACATCTGCAACAAGTGTTGGCTGCTCAATGAACTCAGGCTCAAAGTTGATGACCTGGAATCTGAGATTCAAACACTGCGGCACATCAGGGAGGGGGAGAGTTACCTGGATTCTCTGTTTCGGGAGGCAGTCACATCCATTAGATTAGCAGCCTGAAATTCAGTCTGTGGTCAGGGACAAGAGGGTGTGACTCTGAGTGAGGCAGATAGTGGGATCCAAGAGACAGTGCCGGAGGAGCCTCAGCCCTTGAGCTTGTCCAACAGGTCTGAGATTCTTGCTCCCTCTGATGAGAGTGGGGGCTATAGGAAGGATGAGCAACCTAATTGTGGCACCGTAGTTCAGGGAGCCATTCAAGAGGGGGGAAAGGAGAGAAATGCACTGGTAATTAGGGATAGTATAGTCAGGGGAATAGACAGAGCTCTCTATTGTGAGGATAGAGTTTCCCAAAGGCTGTGTTGCCTGACTGGTGCCCGGATTCCGGACATCTTATCTGACCTGCAGAGGAATTTGCAGTGGGAGGGGAAAGGTCCAGTTGTCATGGCCCATGTAGTGCTCTTAATTAAAGATGAGATCAAGGCAATAGTGAGAGATGATATAACATCTAAGGAGCAGGATGCTGAATTCATCCAGGTAGAGATTAAGAATACTAAAGGGAAAAAATCACTGGTTGGAATTGTTTATCAGCCACCGAATAATAACATTACAGCAGCACCGGCAATAAACAGAGAAATATCTGAGGCATGTAAAAATTTTACAGCAGTTATCATGGGGGACTTCAACTTGCACATAGATTGGGTGAATCAAGTCGGTCAAGGCAGTCTTGAGGAGGAATCCATAGAATGCACACATGGTAGCTTTCTTGAGCAGCATGTTACAGAACCTACAAGGGGACTCGCTATCTTAGATCTGGTCCTGCGCAATGTAACAGGTAAAATTAGTGATCTTGCAGTAAGGGATCCTCTTGAAAAAGAGTGATCACAGTATGATTGAATTTCTCATACAAATGGAGGGTGCAATAGTTCAATCTAAAGCCAGTGTATTATGCCTAAAAAATGGAGACTACAATGGGATGAGGGAGGATTTGGCTAGTGTAGATTGGAACAGAGGCTATATGGCAGGTCAGTTGAGGAACAGTGTAAGACTATCAAAGAGATTTTTCATGGTGCTCAACAGAAGTATATTCCAGTTAAAAGCAAAGACAGAAAGGGTGGGGAGAACCAATCTTGGATAACTAAGGAAATAAAAGACTTCAAACTAAAACTTGTGCATACAAAGTCACCAAGAATAGTGGGAAACTGGAAGAGTGGGAAACTTTAAAAAGCAACAAGTACCTCTAAGCAAGCAATAAAGAAACGGAAGATAGATTATGAAAGTAAACTAACACAAAATATAAAAATGGACAGCAAAAGGCTTTATAATTACATAAAGCGAAAAAGTGTGGCTAAAGTGAATGCAAGTCCCTTGGAGGACGAGAAGGGGAGATTGATATTGGGTAATGAGGAAATGGCCGAGACTTTGAATGACTATTTTGTGGCAGCCTTCACAGTGTGGACACATCTAACATGCCAAAGAGAGATGTTATGGATATGATGGGAGGTTTGGACCTCGATACAATAGCTATCACTAAAGAGGTAGTGCTGAGCAAGCTTGTGGGCCTGAAGGTAGTTAAGTCCCCTGGTCCTGATGTAATGTATCTGAAGGTACTGAAAGAAATGGCAGAGGTTATAGTAGAGGCTTTGGTAATAATTTAACATAATTCTCTGGACTCTGGGCAGGTTCCAGCAGATTGAAAGACAATATATGTCATGCTACTGTTAAAAAAAGGATGTAGGCAAAAGGCAGGTACCTATAGTCCAGTTAGCAGGTAGTTGGGAAAATGCCTGAAGCCATCATTAAAGAAGGAATAGCGAGGCATCTATAAAGAAATGGATCCATCAGGCAGATGCAGCATGGATTCAGCAAAGGCAGGTCCTGTTTGACAAACTTACTGGAGTTCTTTGAGGAAATAATGAGCACAGTGGATAGAGGGGAACAGATGGGCGTTACTTAGTTGGGTTTCCAGAATGCGTTTGATAAAGTGCCACATAAAAGACTTATCCATAAGATAAGGATGCATAGAGTTAGCGGTAATATATTAGCCTGGATAGAGGATTGGTTAACTAATAGAAAGCAGAGAGTTGGGTTACTCTGGTTGGCAATCAGTGGTGACTGGTGTGCCACAGGGGTTGGTGCTGGGACCACAACTGTTCATGATATACATTAACAATCTGGAAGATCGTAGCCAAGTGCAGTGTATCTAAGTTTGCTGGTGATACTAAATTGAGTGGAAAAGCAAATTGTGCAGAAGATACACAGAGTTTGCAGAGAGATATAGATAGGTTAAGTGAGTGGGCAAGGGTCTGGTAGATGGAGTACAAAGTTGGTAAAAGCAAAATCATCCACTTTGGAAGGAAAAATGAAAGAGCAGATTATTATTTAAATGGTAAAAAATTGCAGCATGCTGCTGTGCAGAGGGACTCGTGAGTGGTTTACAGACTGAAACCAAGTGAAGGACAAATGGATCCAAAGTTCAAGAGTTTCCACATCCACTAGAACACCAACAATGTCTGTCACCAACATCTAACATAAGCTAGCCCCCTTGGATTCAAATATTCAACTTCTAGCAGTGTGACTTCCACCCTGAGGATGCTAGCAAAACACAATGAAGTTCAGAAGAAGTCAGAAATACCTAATGAGTGAACTGTAACAGCGGACGCTAGGCACTGCCTTTGTACAAAGTTCATGAGCAATCCCAAACCTACACCAACAATTGGTGACGCCAGATGCATCAATGAAAAACATAAAACTGCTTAGCTTCTACATATACGGTAGTCATTCAGCACAAATTGTGGAACATTCTCAAGGCCCAATTCACATATACAGAGGGATCGTCACAGCAATACATTTCATTACCTGGTGCACTAATCTGACTTAATGGACATGTAAAGTGAGATGTAAAAATGGAGACACTGTTTAATACAATTTCAGCTATATAATATAGCTACGGTATACACACATAGACATATATATTTTATTTCTTCTCAGGTCCCAATTGGGCAGGCACTCTGCTGAAATTGCAAGCTACAACACGTTCATTTTCCGTCTGTCACCCAACATGCTTATTACAATTTAGCCCTGAAAAGGTCACTATTAAAATCCAGCCACTAATCCAAAATCCCGAGAGGAAAAGATCTTCCCAGAGACTTGTATTCTCTGTAACAAAAAATAATAATCTGAGGTGCAAAGTGCACAATAATTTACTGTAAGTCTGCAGATGGCATTGTAAGGGTCCCAATAATCTCATCATAGGGAGTTTGAGAGCACAAACTGTAAGTGCGCTATGGCTTTGTTGCCAGTATAATTACAGTGTGGGAAGCTGAGTAACACTAAGCAGTGGTGACTCATGCAAGGACTTATTCTGGGTAGCACTGAGATTGCACATGGTCTAGAGGGAGTTGCATTCGTTTCGGCATTTCGTATATGATTGCAGAATGTCAGTATGACTTAAGGATTATTTTAACAACTTGAATTGCAGGTAATTAGGTGAATCCCATGAGGAAATGGAGAAGGACAATACAGCAATAAAAACACTGTTTTGGTTCTTTTGTTTCAACTCTTTCAGCAATGAAATTTGTGCTGTGTCACAACCCTTATTAAAATAATGTTTCAAGGTATAATAGCCAAGTTGACTACTGTTAAAGGGAGGGGAAATGTCCTCTCTGAGGAAAAAGACAATCACGCAGTTTGTGGTATCACTGATACAAAGAAAATGTTTCCACTTGTACCTTAACTACAGACCATTAATAAAATATAGTTAACACAAAATCAAACAGGAACTGAAGAGTGATAAGAATGTAAGATAAGAAATAAAGAATACCTTTACAGTATGTGGCTGAAATAAATTACATAAATGTATTTAAAGAATTACAAGGTGAAGGTGATCACTACATTGATGGATTTACATGAGTAAAGACAGGGCATGCTTTGAGTAAAGCAGGCCTGCAGCAGACAGGGATGAATAGCCTCTGCAATTATTCAGCACTTTGTTTTGTTTCACACAATGTTGTTACTTCCATTGTTCTCTAACTAACTGCATGTAATACCAATGGAGATCAAGTCATGAAATCATTACATTGTAGCGGTGTGCTACAAGCAGCGCTAAAATAACGACACGGAGTCGGTAAACTGCAGTCAAAGATAACTTTATTCGAACTAAACATTCTTGCTTTAAAGCCTCCCTCAACCCGCGCCCCCCCCCCCCCATGGGCGCGGATGCTGCAAAAGACACGTACTCACAAACTCCCGTAGGCTATCTCCCTTAGCCGGAACGCTGGCTAATTGTGAGCCGGTTCAGATGTGCCAGGAAATGGGTCGCCACATAACCCCCCCCCCCCCCAGAACCGGCGATACACCCACCAATGTCCACAGTCTGGGCCAGAACCTGTTTGGGAGGTCGGCCTCTGCGCCGCAGTGCCGGAAACTCGACCGGTTGCGCCAGGTCCACATGGGCCGGTTTGAGTCGGTCCACCGTGAAAAACTCCTCTCTCCCCCCAACGTCCAGCACGAACGTGGACCCGTTGTTCCGGAGCACCGTAAATGGCCCCTCGTAGGGCCATTGCAGCGGTGGCTGATGCCCGCCCCTTCGTACAAACACAAACTTACAGTTCTGCAGTTCTTTGGGTACGCAGGTCGGGTTCTGCCCATGCTGCAAAGTGGGTATGGGGGTCAGGTGGCCGAGCCTCTCGCGTAGTCGGCCCAGGACTGCTGCGGGTTCCTCCTCTTGCCCCCTTGGGGCTGGTATGAACTCCCCGGGGACGACCAGGGGTGCGCCGTACACCAACTCGGCTGACGAGGCGTGCAGATCATCTTTGGGCGCCGTGCGGATGCCGAGTAGGACCCAGGGAAGCTTGTCCGCCCAGTTAGTTTCTCGCAGGCGGGCCATGAGAACCGACTTCAGGTGATGGTGGAAACGCTCCACTAACCCGTTCGACTGTGGGTGGTAGGCAGTGGTGTGGTGCAGCTGAGTCCCCAAAAGGCTGGCCATAGCAGACCACAGGCTGGATGTGAACTGTCGGAGATAATGTGGGCCGGTACACCAAAGTGGGACACCCAGGTGGTGATCAGTGCCCGGGCGCAAGATTCAGAGGTGGTGTCGGTGAGCGGGATCGCCTCTGGCCATCTTGTGAACCGGTCCACGATAGTCAGGAGGTGCCGCGCTCCTCGCGACACTGGCAGGGGGCCCACGATATCCACATGAATGTGGTCGAAACGCCGGTGGGGTGGAACTGCTGTGGCAGAGCTTTGGTGTGCCGCTGCACCTTGGCCGTCTGGCAGTGCATGCACGTTTTGGCCCATTCACTGACCTGTTTGCGGAGTCCGTGCCAAAGGAACCTGCTGGAAACCATCCGGACAGTCGTCCGAATGGAGGGGTGTGCCAGGTTATGAATGGAGTCGAAAACACAAGGGATGGGGCTGGCCAGTGGCAACGTCACAGAGTAGGATCCTCTCACCTGGGCCTACGGGGAGGTCCTGGAGCTGCAAACCGGAGACTGCGGTTCTGTAACTTGGGATCTCCTCATCTGCCTGTTGCGCCTCTGCCAATGCCTCAAAGTCTACCCCTTGGGAAAGGGCATGAATGGTAGGGCGAGAGAGCGCATCCGCCACGACATTGTCCTTACCCGAGACGTGCCGGACATCCGTCGTGTATTCAGAGATGTAGGACAGGTGGCGTTGCTGGCGGGATGACCAGGGGTCGGATGCTTTCGTAAACGCAAAGGTAAGCGGTTTGTGGTCCGTGAACGCGGTGAAGGGCCGACCTTCTAGGAAGTACCTGAAATGCCGGATTGCCAGGTAGAGCGCCAACAGTTCCCGGTCGAAAGCACTGTACTTGAGCTCGGGTGGCCGCAGGTGTTTGCTGAGAAACGCCAGGGGTTGCCAGTGACCTGCGATGAGTTGCTCCAGCACCCCACTGACTGCCATGTTAGATGCGTCCACTGTGAGGGCGGTAGGGGCGTCCATTCTGGGGTGAACTACCATCGCGGCGTTTGCCAAGGCTTCCTTCGTTTGAATGAAAGCGGCAGCGGACTCCTCGTCCCAGGTAATGTCCTTGTCTGGACCGGACAGCAAGGCGAACAGGGGGCGCATGATCCGGGCAGCTGAAGGGAGGAAACGGTGGTAGAAATTGACCATACCTACGAATTCCTGAAGGCCTTTGATCGTGGTGGGTCGGGGGAAATGGCGGACCGCATCTACCTTAGCCGGCAGAGGGATTGCCCCGTCTTTAGTAATCCTGTGGCCTAGGAAGTCAATGATGTTGAGCCTGAACTGGCATTTGGCCAGGTTGATCATTAGACTGCAGTCACTCAGCCGGGCGCAGAGTTGACAAAGGTGGGACAGATGCTCCTGACGACTGCTGCTGGCTATGAGGATGTCGTCCAAGTAGATGAACGCGAAGTCCAGGTTGCGTCCCACCGCGTCCATTAACCGCTGGAACATCTGTGCGGCATTCTTTAGGCCGAACGGCATGCGGAGGAACTCGAAAAGGCCAAACGGGGTGATGAGAGCCGTTTTGTGGACGTCGTCCGGATGCATCGGGATTTGATGGTACCCTCGGACGAGGTCTACCTTGGAGAAGATCCGTGCGCCGTGCAGGTTTGCTGCAAAGTCCTGAATGTGCAGCACAGGGTAGCGGTCCGGTGTGGTAGCCTCGTTCAGCCTGCGGTAGTCGTCGCACAGTCTCCAGCTCCCTGTCGCTTTGGGCACCATGTGCAGGGGGGAGGCCTATGGGCTGTCGGACCGCCGGATGATCCCCAATTCCTCCATCCTCTTGAACTCCTCCTTTGCCAGTCGGAACTTGTCCAGGGGAAGCCGCCAAGCACGGGCATGAAGGGGTGGTCCCTGGGTCGGGATGTGGTGCTGTACGCCGTGTCGGGGCATGGCTGCTGTGAACTGCGGTGCCAGAACCAATGGGAAATCCGCCAGGACCCTGGTGAAGTCGTCGTCGGAAAGTGTGATGGAGCCGAGGTGAGGGGCTGGCAACTGGGCTGCACCCAGGGAGAACGTCTGAAAGGTCTCGGCGCGGACCAGTCTCTTCCTGGGCAGGTCGACCAGTAGGCTGTGAGCCCGCACAAAATCCGCACCCAGAAGCGGTTGGGCTACGGCGACCAGTGTGATGTCCCACGTGAACTGGCTGGAGCCGGACTGTAGCTGCACCTGACGGGTGCCATAGGTCCTTACTGTGCTGCCGTTCACGGCCCTCGGGGGGGACCCGGTGCCCTGCTGCGGGTGTCGTAACTCGTCGGAGGTAAGACGCTGATCTCGGCACCGGTGTCGACCAAAAAGCGGCGTCCCGACCTTCTATCCCACACATACAGGAGGCTATCCCGATGACCAGCCGCCGTAGCCATCAGCGGCGGCTGGCCCTGGCGTTTCCCGGGAACTTGCAGGGCGGGTGACAACGGCGGGCTTCTGCACCCCACCGCTGGTGGTAGAAACACCATTGTTCGTTGGGCTCCTCACCCCTGCCTCTGGGGTTAGCGGGCACTGCAGCCGGGCCTGGTCTGGTTTGCTGCTGGGAGCGTGGCTGGGAGATCTGTGCGATGGACGCCCCACTCACCTTCTTGGCTTTCCACAGCAAGTCCGCCCGGGCTGCCACCTTCCGGGGGTCGCTGAAATCTACGTCGGACAGCAGCAGGCGTATGTCCTCGGGCAGCTGCTCTAGGAACGCCTGCTCAAACATGAGGCAGGGTGTATGTCCGTCGGCCAGAGACAACATCTCATTCGTTAAAGCCGATGGAGGTCTGTCTCCCAAGCCATCCTGGTGCAGTAAACGGGCAGCTTGCTCGTGCCCTGAGAGTCCAAAAGTCCTGAGGAACAGGGCTTGGAATTCCGTGTACTTGCCGTCCGCCAGGGGAGACTGTACGAACTCCGCAACCTCGGCCACTGTGTCCGGGTCGAGGGAGCTCACCACGTAGTAGTAACGGGTGTCCTCTGAGGTTATCTGCCGAATGTGGAATTGGGCTTCTGCTTGCTGGAACCATAGGTGAGGTTGTGGCATCCAGAAACCAAGCAGTTTCAACAAAACCGCATGAACAGAGGCAGCGTCAGTCATCTCTGGTCCAAAAATCGTTTGGACCGTCAGGGTCACCAATTGTAGCGGTGTGCTACACGCAGCGCTAAAATAACGACACGGAGTCGGTAAACTGCAGTCAAAGATAACTTTATTCGAACTAAACAGCCTTGCTTTTAAGCCTCCCTCAACCCGTCCCCCGTGGGCGCGGATGCTCCAAGAGATGTACTCACAAACCCCCGTAAGCTATCTCCCTTAGCCAGAACGCTGGCTAATTGTGAGCCGGTTCGGATGTGCCAGGAAATGGGTCGCCACAACATCAACAACTGCAACCTACACTCAGTGGCCCTTTTATTAGCAACACCTGTGCATCTGCTCATTCATGCAAAAATCTAATCAGACGATCATGTGGCAGCAATGCAATGCATAAAAGCATGCAGACATGGTCAAGAGGTTTAGTTATAAAAGGGAATAAATCAAAAGCTCATCCTGACATAGTTACACACACAAAATGCTGGTAGAACACAGCAGGCTAGGCACCATCTATAGGGAGAAGCCCTGTCGACATTTCGGGCCGAGACCCTTCGTCAGGACTAACCGAAAGGAAAGATAGTAAGAGATTTGAAAGTAGTGGGGAGAGGGGAAAATGCGAAATGATAGGAGAAGACTGGAGGGGGAGGGATGAAGCTAAGAGCTGGAAAAGTGATTGGCGAAAGTGATACAGAGCTGGAGCCTGACGAGGGTTCTCAGCCCAAAACGTCGACAGTGCTTCTCCCTATAGATGCTGCCTAGCCTGCTGTGTTCTACCAGCATTTTGTGTGTGTTGTTGTTTGAATTTCCAGCATCTGCAGATTTCCTCAATAGTTATTGAGATTCTCTTAGTTTTGTTTAAAGTAGGGAAGATGGGTTGTGAAGTTAGATTTACATGGATACCTGGGCATGCTGGGGTGGAGGGAAATAAAATTGTGGATGGCATTGCAAAGTCTTCCTTACAGAGCAGGCAAGTAGGAATTAGAATACCCCTAGGGAGAGCAGAATTGAGAAGTAGGATAAAAAAAGGCGTAGAGAAGAAATGGCAAGAGGATTGGAAAAATTAATTAAAGGGAAGGCATTTCTTTTCTAGTCACCCTCTAGTTAAAAAGATCTCAGGCTTACTCTTTAAATCATAGAGATATGGTGAAATTAACAAGAGTTAGGTTGGGGCATTGTGGGCTAAATTATTAAAGATAATAAGAAAACATTCAACTGGATTATGTGACTGTGGCAGTCCAGAGACAATTCAGCATGTTTTGGTAAGTTGTAATCAATATAAATTCAAAGAAGAATATTGTTCAGGAGGCTGTCTGACTTAAATGTATTTTGTTTTTCTATTAAATCTTTGTTTGGCCACCAAGAGAACCACCATCTGATTGAAAAGTTTATTATTCTCTTTCTATGTGCAACTAGTTTATATTTGAGAATTTGAAGTGGAGGAGGAGGTTGTTCAGTTGTTGTTTGGACTAAATATGAGAATGGGGAAAGAATGTGATCAAAGTGACATTGATCATGGAATGAATGTTGGTGTCAGATGTGGTGGTTTGGATATCTCAGGAATTGCTGATCACCTGGGATTTTCACGCACAAGTCTCTAATTTACAGAGAATGGTGTGAAAAATGGAGAAACATCCAGTGAGCAATGGTTCTATGGGTAAAAACACCTTGTTGTTGAGAATGGCTGGATTGGTTCAAGCTGACAGGAAGGCAACAGCAACTCAGATAAACACACGTTAATACAGTGGTGTGCAGAAGAGCATTTCAGAATGCACAACACAACGAACTTTGAAGTGGATGAACTACAGCAGCAGAAGACCACACCAGGTTCCAGTCCTGTACTGAATAACATGGCCACTGAGTGTACATCTGATGCAGTAGATGGTCCATTTCATAGGACCAAAGTATTAAATAAAATTGGAAACAAAGCCACATAGGTTGACAACAGGAAAGATTGCCATGAGTTTAGTTGAAGAAATGGGTTAATGGAGGAGAAAGGTGGAGAAATTAAGGGAACAAATTCCAGAGCTTGGGAAGTAGAAATAGTACAGAAATGTTAAAGTGCCACTCTGTTTGGTTCTATATTTGAGTCACATACGTCAAGAAAGAATGCAGAAAAGCTATCACATTTCAGGAGGGGAGCAACACACCTGACAGCCTACTGTGAATATTGAAGTTTCCCATAGCTCCAAAAATCAGAAATATCAAAGCTGATAATAAGATTAAAATTAATGTCCAAATGACTCCCTATTGTAAAAGTCTAAAGTTGCAGTCAGTTAAATTTCATTTAATGAAATATCACTTTTAACCTTGATCAAACGCATTGCAACACCACAGCTTGAGAAGGTATAATTATCAGTGACAAATAAAAGAACAAAAATAAAATATAAAAATTCAGTTGCTATAAATCTGAAATAAAGATGCTGGAAATACTCAGTTATTCAGACTGCATCAATTTTTCAGGATGCTGACCTTTCATCTAAACAAAAAGAATGCCCTGCATCATAGGTAATCAGTTGCATTTACAGGATTTGCTTTTATTCCACTTAATCCCCAGGTACAGCAAAATAGGAACAAAGCAGTAAATTCACCTTGACCGCAGCACCTTTGAAACCCTGCATAGGCTCAATCGATCGCAGCATCTCAATTTTTCTCTGGGGGGAAACAAACATAAAAAGACAATCAAAACTCCAAATAGTTTTTGAGATATGCCAGTCACTTGCACATTTGTAAATGGAATTACAATTTGGTTTAAATACTTGCAATTGAAATTTTTGAAATCCTTTTCAAAATGAAACTTAACAGATTATCGTTAGGACTTTCAGAATGTGTCCTGTCAGGACCCAATTTTGATGACTGTTAAAATGCTGTAAAGCACAAGTGATTAGAGATTCTGTCACATGCTTATATTTTCTTTAGCACACGTCCCCTGGAGTGGAAATGACTGCGGTGGATTCCAACTCTCTCCCCTGCTGAATTTCATCTGGGCATTACCTAGTGCAAGCTATTCTTGTGCAGCCGAGCTCTTTCCAATGTATAGCTTTGTATAGCGGTGGTATGCACCTTATTATGGAGACCAGCTTTACAAATCACTTCTGAAGGCCACTCACACGAAGCACACTTTATTTTAATCTATTAGATTCAAATCTAGAAATTGAACTAGAGTTTTTTTTTGCAGCTTTAAACTTATGCTGCATATAACACAAATTTTATTCAACAAAAATAAACGTCACAATCTTTTAAAATTATTCACATGTATAATCGTGCAATGCCTTTTCATTCTTTGTATTCAAAGTTGATGCTTTCAGTACTATTCTATTACATTCCTACATATCAAACTGTAGCCACTCATGTAGCCCCCCAGGGGGTATCTTACTATAATGACTGAGGGACTTCCTACCCCAACCCAGCCCCTCCCTCACCAGTAGCAGGAGAACCCTACACTGTGGTCCTTCCCCACGCATATAACACTAATACCAAGCAAAACAAATCATATATAGAACAGAAGGACCTATTACCATGTTGCATCTCCAAATAAAAATAATAAATAAATACATAAATAAAAGATAGATAGATAGATAGATAAACTGTGAAATGGCAATTTACTCCATGAATCATATTCGAATGTAGGAGCTGCATGAAATTTCGAAACTCTTTGCCTTTGCCATGGTGATCTCTAGGAAGAATGTCATACATTAAAGTACTCATGCCACTAAGCAGTTACAATGAGGCTGCCGTGAAGGTGAGGGAAAGTGCAGAATGGAGGCGAAGTACATAGCAGGGAGGAAATAAAACCATTAGACATAGGAGAATATGGCCATTTGGCCCATCCAGTGTGGATCATGGCTAATTCATTGAGCCCTCTCTACCCCATTCTCCTCTTCTTCCTGTAACATTTTTCACCCTTACTAATCAAGAATCAAACTCTGTTTTAAACATACCAAAGTCATGATCTCCACTACCATCTGTGGCAATGAATTCAACAGACTCAGTTCTCTCTAGCTAAAGAAATTCCTCCTCATCTCTGTTCTGAAGGAACATTCTTCAATTCTGAGGCTCTCCACTCTGGTTCTAGACTCACCGCCTATTGGAAAGATCGGCTCCATGTCCCTTCTATCTTGGTCTTTTAATATTTGGTAGGTTTCAATGAGAATCTTCCCTCATTCTTCTAAACTTCAACAAGTATAGGCCCAGAGTCATCAAAGCTCCTCATATATTAACCCATCATTCCTGGGATCATTCTTGTGATCCTCCTCTGGACCTATGCTCTCCAATGCCAGCACATCCTTTCTTAGACATGGGTCCAAAGCTCCTAGCAATACTTCAAATGTGGTCTGACCAATGTCCTATAAAACCTCAGCTACGTCCTTTATTTTATATCATAATCCTCTTGAAATGAATGCTATTATTGCCTTTGCCTTCATTACTACCAACACACTCTGCAAGGTAACACTTAAGAACCCTGCACTAGGACTCCGAAGTCCCTTCGCACCTTTGATTTCTGAAATTGCTCCTGCTTAGAAAATAGTCTTTGCCTTTATTCCTTCTACAAAAATACGTGACCATACACTTCTCTACACTGTATCTGCCACTTCTTTGCCCGTTCTCCAAATCTAAAGACCTCTTCAGCCTCTTTGCTTCTCCCACACTTCCTGCCTCCCCACCCATCTTTGTATTGTATGCAAACTTGCTCACAAATCCATCAACTCTATTGTCAAGATTATTAACATACAACTCAAAAAGAATCAAATCCAATAACAACCCCTGCAGAACACCATTAGTCACCAGCAGACTATGACAATTTCCCATATGCAAAGCTATCTTCCACACCATCGTCTGGCTTGATCAAGACCTGTGCAGCATGCAAGTCTGGGCAAAGGATAATCAAAAGGACAGACTGATGCACCATCAATAACTCTAGGAGACTGGAAGTGAACGATAGGATTCATTAACAGCAAAAAAGGAGCACAACATGTCGAAGACTGAGGGAGGAGCAGTGCCCCAATTGCCTTTATACAAGGGTCTGTGGGAGGAGCCACAGGAGCAGTCGGCAGAGGGGCGTGTCCAGACAGGTATACATAGCTTACCACACAGACACAGCTGTTTATAGCTCTGATGCTTTGATTTTATAATTAAGATTGTAATCAGTGTTGGAACAATGAGCGATAAGGTTTCAAATATGCCAAGCAATAAAAACTGAACTAACAGATGCTGTGCTTAAGACACGAATGCCAGAATGGGAATACCTGATGTCTCATTAATAATTTCAGCACAATGTTCTACAGTTTGTGAGTATTTAACAGAAGTTGTTGGTTATATCCAAAGTTCCAATTTATATCAGCAAGGAGCTGGTTCATGGACTTTGACATCTTTGATGCATGACTGATACTGGGAAAATGCTTGGTACATTAAGGTGAACTGTGCACAGAAGAACCAGATCTAATTTCCTTTGGGCATAAATTCATCCAGCTCAATCTAACCTGGGTAAATCCATCTAACAAACAATTGAGCTTATAAATCTTGTTTCAGCATACAAATTCTAAATTTACTATGTTTATGTCCTGATCGTTATTAAACAAAAGTGATTTTCTTATTTGCGCAGTGTTTTTAAATATCTGATGGGGATGGCATAATTTACTTGAAATCTTTTAAGATCCAATAACCAGACCAATAAACTCACTAACAGCCTCGGTTTCAATCCTATATGACTCCTACTGTGGAATTTATTATAGCCACTATATCACAAATCAAACACTTGTTTGAGAAGTATACTTAATTAGGTTGGCATTGTTTATTTTCATTTATAAAAAAGTCTCTTTCTTCTCCCTTTAACTTAAGTTATATTTGGTCTCATATCAATGGTTTATTTTTGACTAAATAAACATGCAGCTCATCATTAGAGAGAAGATTTACTTCTCTTCATAGAAATCTGTTCCACTTATATAATCTGGATCTATGATTATAAATCAGGACAAAAAAAGATCAGATATTCACCAGTTCCCAGAAGATCATAAAACCACAAATAAAAAAAATTACGTATTATCAAGGCTATTCCACTTGTATGCATTGCAGGTGGAAAGCCTAGTTATCTTTGAATAAATCTTTTATTACCTTAAATATAAATTAAGTGCTTGTTTTTGTGTTAATATCTCCTTGTGCAATTGGATCCTGGATTTCTTCACTTGTAGATTCCCAGTTAGTTTGGATTAACAAAAACATCTCCTGCACAATCTCCATCAGCACAGAAACGCCACAGAGATGTGTACTTAGCCCCCTGCTCCACTCGCTTAACACCTATGACTGTGTGGCTAAGTACAGCTCCAATACCATATACAAGTTTGCTGATGACACTATCAAAAGTGGTGATGAATCAGCACACAGGAGGGAGGTTGAAAATTTGGCTGAGTGGTGTAATAACAATAATAACTCAATGTCAACAAGACCAAGGAACTGATTGTAGACATCGGGAGAGGAAAACCAGAGGACCATGAGCCAGTAATCATTGTAGGATCAGAAGTGGAGAGGGTCAGTAACTTTAAATTCCTGGGTGTCACTACCTCTTGGATCCATCATACAAATATAATTGTGAAGAAAGCACAACAGTGCCTTTACTTCCTCGGGTGGCTGCGGAGATTCAGCATGTCATCAAAAACCTTGGGAAACTTCTGTAGGTGTGTGGTGGAAAGTGTGCTGACTGGTTACATTATGGCCTGGTACGGATACACCAATGCCTTTGAGTGGAAAATCCTACAAAAGGTGGATTCGGCCCAATACATCATGTATTAAACCCTCCCAACTATTGAGCATTTCAACATGAAACATTGCTGTAGAAAAGCATCATCCATCATCAAAGATCCTCACCACCCAGGCCATGCTCTTTCCTCACTGCTGTCATCAGGTGGAAGGTACAGGAGCCTCAGGACTCATTCAACCAGGTTCAAGAACAGTTATACCCCTCAACCATCAGTATCTTGAACAAAAGAGAATAACTACACTCATTTAAGAACTCTTATCTTGTTATTTCATGCTCATCATTTATTGCTATTTACTTATTATCTGCCTTTGCACAGTTTACAGTTCCTGATGGTTACACTTTACGGATCCTGTTTACATTTACTGTTCTACAGATTTGCTAAGTATGCTTCTAGAAAAAGAATCTCAGGGTTGTATTACTATGATAATAAATTTTTACTTTGAACTTTACATTGAACTTTAATTGCATGTATGTTAAGGCTATGAAACAAAAATAAAACAAGACTTCAGCTCCCAATTTCCACTACAGTAATATAGTTGAAAAATTAAAAATATGCTTTGATGCTGGAACTTTAAAACAAAAACAGAAGATGCTGACAATCCTCAGCACCACCTCAACTTCTCATACCCAACCCTGGCCTAGACTTAACTTTTCCCCTCTGCATTCTAAACTGGCAGCGCCTAAAGGAAAAGCCTCTCCTCATGTACTGATTCAGATCTGCCCAAGGCTTCAGATCTGAATTTTCACGTGGCAGGCATATGTTCACAACAGCTGTTGGTTCACCAGACAATGGCTGTCTAATGTATAAGCTGCTTACGAAATAATTTAAGTAGGCAGTTTCAAGTTCACTGTAAGAAAGAATGAAAAAATAATTGGAATCCATTGTTTGGAAGCAAATACACTTCATATCTTTCCAAGTTATTTGGACATTGCCTGAGAAAATAGGTACAAATACTTCATAGTTTTCTTAGGAATCATAGAGAAATTGAATTTTGTAAAGGAAAACAAGATCCAGATTCAGCCATGGGATTGAATACAGCAGAAGAGGAGTCTTATTACAATTTTACGGAGCTTAGTGAGGCCAGTCTTACATATTGTAAGTAATTTTGGTCTTTTCATCTGAGGAAGGAAGGAGATTATTGCTCTGGAAGGAGTACAGCTAAGGTTTACGTGACTATTTCAAGGACTGATGTTTGAATGAGGTTTGGATCATTGGGCTTACATTTACTTGTCAAAATATAAAGAATTGTGATGGCACTGCACAGAGGAGATGCAGAAAAGTTGTTTACGAAGGTGGGGAATAACACAGGGCAAGCCATTGATAAGAGAAGTCAACCTTTTGGCCCTTCTTGGCTGTTCCGAACTATTTTTCTGCACCTGGCCCATATCTCTCCATACACCTCTTATCCATGTACCTGTCCAAGTTTCTCTTAAATATTAAAAGTGAGCCTGCATTTACCACTTCAGCTGGCAGCTCATTCCACACTCCCACCACTCTCTGACTGAAGAAGCCCCCCTAATGTTCCCTTTTTACTATGTACTGTACCAACAGTTATGGTCGAAATGACAATAAAAGTGACTTGACTTGACTTTAAACTTTTCTCCCTTCACCCTGAACCCATGTCCTCTGTTTTTTTTTCTTCCCTAGCCTCAGTGGAAAAAGCCTGCTTGCATTCACTCTATCTATACCCATCATAATTTTATACACCTCTATCAAGTCTTCCCTCATTCTTCTACGCTCCAGGGAATAAAGTCCTAACCTACTCAACCTTTCTCTGTAACTCAGTTTCTCAAGTCCTGGCAACATCCTTGTAAACCTTCTCTGCACTCTTTCAACCTCATTAATATCCTTCCTGATATGAGGAGATATTTCATCATCCAAAGAAGGGTGAACCTGTGGAAGTCTGTAACACGTCAAGCAATTGGAGCACAATGCACAGTAGCGTGCACAGCTAAGACGATTAAAAGATAGGGAGAGAAAGAATAAACAGGGAACTGAATTTGGATAATCAGCCACAACCGTATTGAATGGCAGAGTTGGCTTAGAGCTCCAAATGGCCTAATCCTTCTAGGTTTTCTAGGTTCCTAGTCTACTGAGGGATAAAGAATGCAGACTGTAGGTCTTTTAATTGCACAGCCCCAGGAGAAACCAAAATAGCAAAGATTGGCTTTCTATCAATATCTCATTTGTGGGTGAAAAATCACATGTTGGTTTACTTTGGACAAAGAAAACAATTTGGAGAGTGAAAGTCCAGATGTAAAATGACATGATAGGCAATAGGGCTCTATGCTGTAAAAGCTCAATTGTCAACAATATAGCACAGTAATTTTGGATTTATGTGAGAAAGTTCTGAACCTTTCAGCTCCTTACCCATGGAGGGACATTCTTGCCTTAAAGGTTGTGGAACTAATGTTAAGTAGGTTGATTCCTGTAATAAGGGATTGTCCTACCAGAAATAGATGAATAAACTTAGAAGCATAGAAAATCTACAGCACAATACAGGCCCTTTGGCCCACAATGCTGTGCCGAACATGTACTATTTTGAAAATTACCTAGTGTTACCCACAGCCCTCTATTTTTCTAAGTTCCATGTACCTCTCCAGGTGTCTCTTAAAAGACCCTATCATATGCGCCTCCACCACCATTGTCAGCAGCCCAGTCCACGCATTCTATCAGTTCACCTCTCATCCTCCATCACTCCAAGGAGAAAAGGCCAAGTTCATTCAACCTATTCTCATAAGACATGCTCCCCAATCCAGGCAACATCCTTGTAAATCTCCTCTGCACCCTTTCTAGAGATACCACATCCTTCCTATAGTGAGGTGACCAGAACTGAGCATAGTACTCCAAGTGGGGTCTTACCAGGGTACTATAAAACTGTAACACTACCTCTTGGTTCTTAAACTCAATCCCACGGTTGATGAAGGCCAATGCACCATATGCCTTCTTAACCACAGAGTCAACCTGCACATTATTAACTTCATTAAAACTAATAAAATCCATAGATGGCTTGAAATGCTAAATGGTTTATTACATGGGCTGGAACATCGGGAACTCAATTAAAGCATCTGCTTTAATGGTCTCAATTAAAGCATCAGCCATTTATGACTAAGAGGAGGAAAAGTTTCGTGATTCAATGGACTGTGAATCTTTGGAATTCTGGAATGTTTTTCCAAAACCTAATCAAAACCATTTTAAATAGAAAATGTTGCGTGGAAGCACAGAGTGAAAATAGGAAGCAGTAAAAGTAATAATTAGACGAATCTAACCTGAACAATTCCTAATGTCAATTTAAAAAGCACTCTTCCAGATACAAATTTCTTCAGAAATCAATTATATTTGCATCTTTGCTCTACAATTAGTCTCATACATAGACATACAACTAACATACTCAGCTTCTGCCACACAAATCACAGCTGCACAAGGAAGCAGTAACTTCTGTATAGTAGTAGTTCAATGAAGTACCTTTTCTAAAAATATCAACCAGCCAGAGAAATTAACCCCGAATGTTATATATTTCAAGCTAAATGGTGTCCATTGTGATTCATAATAGTCTTCCTCTTTGTTTCATTTGCCAAAAAAAATTTAAAACAAGCCTGATGAGAATTAAACTGAATGTAAGGAGCAGATGTGCCACATCTAAGACTGTGGCTGGGAGCAGTCCACTGTGTTACACATGGAAATGACCCAACCATTTTCTGTATCCGTAAGGTAAGTAAAATTTGAATGATCTGCTTTGTTTTGAGAATTAATTTAGCATTTCTGCTTTTCCACATTCAGTAAATTGTATCTTATAGAATCAAGTGACCACAGACCCTAGCAACCATGCATCAAACTTTGAATTATCCCTTAGAATCAGGCAAGATTTCTCTTCACAGAAACAGTGCTGACTTCGACTTATTTTATCATTAGTCTCCAAGTGCCTCAAAACTTCATCCTTAGTAATAGATTTCAACACTTTCCCAAACACTGAGGTTCGGCTAACTGGCCTATAATTTCCTTTCTCTTACCTTCCTCCCTTCTTAAAGAGTGGAGTGACATTTGCAATCTTCCGTTTTTCTGGGACCATGCCAGAATCAAGTAATTTGTGACCAATGCATCTATTATCTCTTTAGCAATCTTTCTCAGGACTCTGGGACATAGTCCTTTTCTTTCTAAATCTTTTTATTAATATTAGTAATATGGACAGAATACAAATGATATATTGATAAAGAAATTACCAACATACAAATTCCATTACATATGAAAAAAAACATACATAATAATTACAATATAAATGAGTTTACCAAGACATAAGCCATAAAATATATGTATGAACATGTTAAGTCTAAATATTTCATAATATATGATATAAAGAAAACAGAAAAAAGAAAGAAAAAAATTAAAATATATATATATATAATGCAAAACTAGCTAATCTAATCTAATAACTAATATAGAAGAAAAAAGAAGCAAAAAAAGAGAGAGAGATAAAAAAGGGGGCTGTTTATAATATCTCACAAAAATAAGTATTCATCAATGCCGTCACCTCCGGTCCTCTCAACATACATAAGTCAAAAGCTGGGAAATCAAATGAACTTGGCACAGGGTCATATTACATCATATGAAAATGTTGAATAAATGGTCTCCATAACTTTTCAAATTTAATAGAAGTCTCAAAAGTACCACTTCTAATTTTTTCTAAATTTAAACATAACATAGTTTGAGAGAACCAATTAAATACAGTGGGAGGATTAATTTCCTTCCAATTCAACAATATAGATCTTCCAGCCATCAGAGTTAGAAATGCAATCATTCGACGGGCAGAAGAAGATAAATGCAGTGAGTCTAACATTGGTAAACCAAAAGTTGCGGTAATAGGATGAGGTTGTAAATCAATATTCAAAACCGCAGAAATAATATCAAAAATATCTTTCCAATATTTCTCCAAAAATGAGCAAGACCAAAACATATCAGTTAAAGACGCAATTTCAGAATGACATCTATCACAAATAGGACTAATATGAGAATAAAAATGAGCTAATTTATCCTTGGACATATGGGCCCTATGTACGACCTTAAATTGTATTAATGAATGTTTGGCACATAACGATGATGTATTAACTAATTGAAGAATTCTATCCCAATTCTCACTAGAAATACTAAGACTAAGCTCTCTTTCCCAATCCTTTTTAGTCTTATAAAGAGGCTCTGAACGTATCTTCATAATTATATTATTAAGTTTTGAAATAAGCCCTTTTTGAAAAGGGTCTAATTCAAGTAAACTCTCCAAAATATCTGAAGGCACAAAATTTGGAAACGTAGGGAGTACAGAACTTAAAATATGTCTAATCTGTAAATATCTAAAAAAATGAAATCTAGGCAAGTTAAATTTGTTGGATAATTGCTCAAAAGACATGAAACAATTGTCTAAAAATAAATCAGAAAATCTTAGTAATCCCTTAGTTTTCCAAACCGAATAAGCTTGATCTATAATGGAAGGGTGGAAAAAACAATTAGATACAATAGGACTATTTAAAACGAATTGAGTCAACCCAAAAAATCTCCGAAATTGAAAGCATATACGCAAAGTATGTTTAACTATCGGGTTGTCAATTCGTTTCGGCAATTTAGAAAGAGAAAAAGGGAGAGAAGTCCCTAAAATAGAACCCAGAGCATAAGCTGATACCGATTTAGTTTCTAAACTCACCCAACAAGGGCCGAAAAATCCACCCCCATCTTTCAACCAACATAACAAATATCTAATATTAACTGCCCAATAGTAAAATCTGACATTAGGTAATGCTAACCCGCCTTCCTTTTTTGTCTTCTGTAAATATATTTTACCTAACCTGGGATTTTTATTCTGCCATATACATGAAGAAATTTTAGAGTCAACATTAGTAAAAAAAGATTTCGGGATAAAAATTGGTATCGCTTGAAAAATATATAAAAACTTAGGTAAAATAACCATCTTAATAGCATTAATCCTACCTACTAGGGATAAAGATAAAGGTGACCACTTAGTAAACAAACCTTTAATCTGATCAATTAAGGGTAAAAAATTAAATCTAAATAAATCTTTATGGTTTTTTGTGATTTTGATCCCTAAATAAGTAAAAGAATCATTAACTAATTTAAAAGGTAAATTTCCATAAATTGGGACCCGTTTATTCAAAGGAAACAATTCACTTTTATTAAGATTTAACTTATACCCAGAAAACTCACTAAATTGAGCCAATAATGATAAAACTGCTGGGATGGATTTCTCCGGGTTAGAAATGAATAGTAATAAATCATCTGCATACAAAGATAACTTATGAATATCTGTCCCACGATTAATACCCAAAATATCCTGTGATTGTCTGATGGCAATTGCCAAAGGTTCTAAGGCAATGTTAAATAGTAATGGACTAAGAGGACATCCTTGTCTAGTGCCCCGAAATAGGCGAAAAAAGGGAGATCTTTGATTATTGGTAAACACTGAGGCTACTGGAGTATGATAAATCAATTTAATCCATGATATAAATATCGGACTAAAATTAAACTTCTCCAACACATTAAATAAGTAAGGCCATTCAACTCTATCAATTGCTTTCTCCGCATCTAATGAAATCACGCATTCTGAAGTGTCATGTGAGGGAGTATAAACAATATTCAACAATCTCCTAATGTTAAAAAAAGAGTAACGATTTTTAATAAAACCGGTTTGATCATCGGAAATAATTTTGGGTAATGCCTTCTCCAATCTAGATGCCAGTAACTTGGAAAAAATCTTGGAGTCTACATTCAATAAAGATATAGGTCTATAGGAAGCACAGTTAGTAGGGTCTTTATCTTTCTTCAATATTAGAGAAATGGAAGCTCTATAAAAAGATTGTGGAAAATTCCCCAATCTAATGGCTTCCTCAAAAACCTTACCTAACCAAGGGGAAAGAGTAGCAGAAAAAAATTTTAAAAATTCAACCGTATAACCATCTGGACCCGGTGCTTTCCCAGAATTCATTGAGGAAATAGCCCCTTTAATTTCTACATCCGTAATAGGAGTATCCAATATCAAAAGATCATCAGATGATAATCTTGGAAAATTTAATTTCCCAAGAAAATCAGACATGGTATTATGATCTTGAGGAAATTCAGATTGATACAGGGAGGTATAGAAGTCTTGAAATGCCTTATTTATCTCATCATGATTAATTGTCAGATTCCCATTCGGCTGACCAATCTTAGTGATTTGACGTTTAACCAAAGCATTCTTCAATTGACTAGCTAACAGTTTACCAGATTTATCACTATGTATATAAAAATCAGATTTAGTTTTCATTAATTGATTTTCAATCAAGGATGTAAGTAATAAACTATGTTCCATTTGAAGTTCAACCCTTTGTTTGTAAAGCTCCTTACTAGGAGCAATCGAATATTTCTTATCTATCTTTTTAATTTTATCAACCAATAAAAGAGTTTCCATCTTAGTTCGTTTCCTCAAACCAACAGAATAAGAAATAATCTGTCCACGTATATACGCTTTAAAAGTGTCCCAAAGTGTTCCGCAGGAAATATCATCTGTAGAATTATTTGAATAGAAGAAGTTGATCTGCTCCTCCATAAATTTTATAAAGTCAGAGTCTTGCAACAAGGTAGAGTCAAATCACCATTGTCTGGCATTAGAAGCTGTATCCGTAAATTTCATAGAAAGTAATAATGGAGCATGATCAGAGATAGCTCTAATATCATAGTTACAACCGATTACCAATGGAATAAAACAAGAGTCTACAAAAAAATAATCCATTCTCGAATAAGAGTGATAAACATGTGAGAAAAAAGAAAACTCTTTGTCTTTAGGATGCCAGAATCTCCAAATATCAAAAACTCCACTATCAGTCAAAAAAGAGTTAATACAAGTGGCCGACTTATTAGGTAAAGTCTGAATAGATAAGGATTTATCCATCAGAGGATTTAAACAACAATTAAAGTCACCACCCAATATTAACTTATATTCGTTTAGATTGGGTAAAGAGGTAAATAAGGACTTAAAAAAGTCAGGACAATCCACATTTGGAGCATAAACATTAACCAAAGCAACCTTTTTATTACAAAGTAAACCCGTAATTAACAAAAATCTGCCATTCGGATCCGAAAAAATATCATGTTGAACAAATGAAATAGAGGAGTCAATAAAAATTGAAACTCCTTTTACTTTAGTATTCGAATTTGCGTGATACTGTTGACCCCGCCAAAATCTAAAAAAACGAAATTTGTCCTCCTTCCTCACATGAGTTTCTTGTACAAAAATGATATGAGCATTAAGTCTTTGGAATACTTTGAAAATCTTCTTTCGTTTAATTGGATGATTTAAACCATTAGTATTCCAAGACACAAAATTAATGGTCTGAGCCAAAATTCTAAAATCAACCCTTTGGTATAGAAAGGGTTAACCAACTTATAAACTCATGCACCCGGAAGAGGAACAAAAGTAATGAGAAGACCCGGAAGTGACGACAACACAGACATATTTGAAGTTCAAAAACAGCCCAAATAAAAAAACTAACACAAACTGATGCAAAAAAAATAGAATTAGAAAACAGACCATCCCCCCACCCCCCAAGAGAAAGAGAAAAAGCCAAAATATGACTTAAAAAGGGAAAAAGTAAGACTAATCCTACCCCCATGTCAGCTGAAGAACACTCCATATATAAAGGATATATATAAAAGATTCACCCCAACATTAAAAATTAAAATCGCTATAATAAAAACCATATTTCTAAGTATAGTTAGTTGTAAAAAAAATAAAAATATAATCACTAAAAAAAATTATAAATCGGGCTCTACCCCTGACAAAAAAAATATTTAAGCTATGATAAGCGATGCATTGTAGGAAAGAGACGAAAGAAAAAAAAATAACGCCATCTTAAGCAAAACCAAAAATCTTTTTCAAAAAACCACCATCTTAATCAAAGAAAAATTCACCTTCAAAGAATTAAAAATAAACCTTCTAAGGAACAAAGTTAATGGACAAGTATGTAGTTAAATGGTTAAAGTGTATAAGGCAAAACAATTAATATGACGAAAACACACTTCAACTTAAGTATAAAATATAGGATAAACCTACACCAATAACCAGATTTTAATTCAGGTTTAAGAGATCGAGAACCATCTTACACGATCAGAATCGTTCATTTATTAAAGACTGGTGTCTGTAGCAGTAGGGAAGTTCTCCTCCAGATATTTTCTCGCTTCTGAAGTTGAAATGAAAACCTGTCGTGGAGCATTCGACGGAGATATTCGAAGCTTCGCAGGATATAGGAGCGCAGGTTTCAGATTTTTTTCATAACATTCAGCCATCAACGGTTTAAAAAGAAGCCTTCTTTTTAAAAGGTCAGGGCTAAAGTCTTCGACCAGGCGGAAGCAAAATTCTTTGAATTTAATCATTCCTGCCCGACGAGCTGCTCTTATAAGTTGTTCTTTGTCATGTATATAATGGAACCGGACAATTACCACCGAAGGTTTGTCTGTAACACTCGGTGATCGACGCTGAATTCTATGTGCCCGATCCAATAAAGGGGGATTATTCGGGAAAATCGTCGGAAACACTTCTTTTAAAAGTTGAGCAAAATATTTCGAAGGGTCATCTTTTTCTATGCCGTCTGGAAGACCAAGTATACGTAAGTTCTGTCTTCTGGACTGATTCTCAAAATCGTCACTCTTGGCTTTAAGGGCTTCCATCAGCTTAATGGTCGAAATTAAATCCTGTTGCAGTTTTTCAATAGTCAAATCTCGCTTCCGAGCATCTTCTTGTAGAGACTCAATAAAAGCTTGTTGCTGTTTAATTACTAAATCCATCTTAACCATGTACTCTTGAAAAGCCTTTATATCTTCTTTAAAAAATTGTTGTAGTTCAGCAAATTTTTTATCCAAAACCTCCATAAACAATTCAAAAGTTAATTGAGTTTGTTGAGGCAGAGCCTGCTTCTTTCCGTTACCGTTCGGATTGCGTCTGGGATCCCGTCCCTTAGACCTGAGAGACATACTCTGGGACATAGTCCATCTGGTCCAGGTGACTTATCCACCTTAAGACCTTTCAGTTTGCCTAGCACATTTGCTTTGTAATAACAAGGGCACTTGCTCCTGCTCCAACACTCACAGGCTTCTGGCGCACTGCTAGTGTCTTCCACAGTGAAGAAAGATACAAAGTACCCATTAGGTTCATCAGCCATTTCTTTGTCCTCCATTACCCCAGCATCATTTTCCAGTGGTCCAATATCAACTCTCACCTCGCTTTTACTCTTTATATAACTGATAAAAAAAACATTAGGCATCATATTTTACATTATTTGCTAGTCTGCCCTCATATTTCACCTTTTCCCTTCTTATAGCTTCTTAGTTTCCTTTTGTTGGATGTCAAAAGCTTCCCAATTATCCAACTCCCCACTCACTTTTGTTATCTTATATACCCTTTCCTTGGCTTTTAGGCAGTCCATAACTTCTTTTGTCAGTCATGGTTGCTTACCCCTGCCATTTGAGAACTTCTTCCTCTGTGGAACATATCTATCCTGCGCCTTATGAACTATTCCCAGATACTTCAGCCATTTCTGCTCTGCCGTCATCCTTGTCAGTATCCTCCTCCAAACTACCTGAGCAAGCTCCTCTCCTACGCCTATGTAATTCCCTTTATTCCATTGGGATATTGATTCATGTGAGTTATGCTTCTCCCTCTCAAATTGCAGTATAAATTCAATTATATTATGATCACTACCTCCTAAGGGTTCCTTTAAGTTTTCCTCCCTATTAAGATCTTGTTTGTTACACAACACTCAATCTAAGTAGACTTTCCCTGAGTAGGCTCAAGCACAAGCTGCTCTATAAAACATCTCATAGGCATTCAACAAATTCCCTCTCTTGCGATCTGACACCAACCTGATTTTCCCAATCCCCTCACTGAAGTCCCTCAATACAGTTGTATCATTACCCTTATTACATGTCCTTTCCAGCTCCCTTTGCAATCTCAAACCCACATCTTGATTACTATTTGGAGGCCTATATATGATTCCCATAATGGTTTTCTTACCCTTGCAATTTCTTAACTCCACCCACAAAGATTCAACATTCTCTGACCCTATGTCACTTCTTTCTAAAGATGCAATTCTATCTCTTACCAACAGAGCCACACCAGTGCCTATTCCTTCCTGCCTATTCTTTCAATACAAAGTATATCCTTTGATGTTAAGCTCCCAACTATGTCCTTCTTTCAGCCACGACTCTGTGATGTCTACGATGTTGTAGCGAGCAATCTCTAATTGTGCCCCGAGTTTGTCGACCTTATTCCAAATGCTACTCGCATTTAAATACAGCACCTTCAGTCCTGCATTCTTTGCCCTTTTGAATTTTGCCTCTGTGGTACAATTTTACTCTTTACTCTGTCTGCATTTGTACCCAGTCATTGGCTTGTCCTTCCATACATTCATGTTACACCCATCATCTACTTGTAAACCTGCTGGCTCATCCTCAGCTCTATCATACTGGTTCCCATCTCCCTGTCATATTAATTTAAATCACTCCCAACAGCTCCAGTAATTCTGTCTGCAAGAATATTGGTCCCTCTTGGATTCAAGTACAACCTGTTCCTTTTGTACAGGCCCCACCTGCCCCAAAAGAGATGCCAATTTAATGGCAGTTCATCCATTGTTTATAAAACAGTAGGTCATCAAAGTATTAAGATTTATTTGCACTTTTTAGTTTGTACTTAAAACCATAAGACATAGGAGTGGAATGAGGCCATGTGGCCCATTTAGTCTGCTCCGGCCTTCAAACATGGCTGTTCCTTTTCTTCTATCTCCTCCTCAACCCTAGTTTCCAACCTTCCCCCCATAATCTTTGATGCCATGTCCAATCAAGAACCTATCAATCTCTATCTTAAATACACCAATGACCTGACCTCCACAGCTGCATGTGGCAACAAATTCCACAAATTCACCACCCTTTGGCTGAAGAAATTTCTCCGCATCTCTGTTTTGAAAGGGCGCCTCTCTATCCTGAGGCTGTGCCCTCTTGTCCTAGACTCCCCTAACATGGAAAACATCCTTTCCACATCCACTCTGTCCAGCCCTTTCAACATTTGAAAGGTTTCAATGAGATTTTCCCTCATCCTTCTAAATTCTAGCAAGTAAAGACACAGAACTATCAAACATTCCTCACATGATAACCCTTTCATTCCTGGAATCATCCTTGTGAATCATCCTCTCCAATGCCAGCACATCTTTTCTAAGATGAGGGGCCCAAAACTGTTCACAATACTCAGGGTGAAGCTTCACCAGTGCCTTATAAAGCCTCAGTATCACATCCTTGCTCTTGCATTCTAACCTCTTGAAATGAATGCTAACATGGCATTTGCCTTCCTCACCACCGACTCAACCAGCAGGTTAACCTTCAGGGTGTTCTGCACAAGGACTCCCAAGTCTCTCTGCATCTCAGATTCCTTGATTATCCCCCCCATGTAGAAAATAGTCCATACATTTATTTCTACTACTAAAGTGCATGAGCATGCATTTTCCAACATTGTATTTTATTTGCCATTTTCTTGCCATTCTCCTAATCTGCCTAAGTCCTTCTGCATCCTACCCATTTCTTCAACACTACGTGCCCCTCCACCAATCTTAGTATCGCCTGTAAACTTGGCAACAAAGCTATCTATTCTATCATCTTAAATCATTTATATACAGCATAATAAGAAGTGGTTCCAACACCGACTCCTGCTGAACACGACTGGTCACTGGCAGTCAACCAGAAAAGGATCCTTTTATTCCACTCACTACCACCTACCAATCAACCAATGTTCTAACTATATTAGTAACTTTCCCATAATACCATGGGCTCTTAACTTGGTAAGTAGTCTCATGTGTGGCACTTTGTCAAAGGCCTTCTGAAAATCCAAATATACAACATCCACTGCATTCCCTTTATCGATCCTACTTGTAATCTCCTCAAAGAATTCCAACAGGTTTATCAGGCAGGACTTTCCCTGAAGGAAACCATGCTGACTTTGTACTATCTTCTCCTGTGTCACCAAGCACTCTATCACCTCATCCTTCACAATTGTCTCTAACATCTTCCAAACCACAGTGGTCAGGCTAACTGGTCTATAATTTCCTTTCTGCTGCCTTCCTCCTTTCTTAAAGAGTGGAGTAACATTTGCAATTTTCCAGTCCGCTGGCAGCATGCCAGAGTCCAATGATTTTTTTGAAAGATCATTTCTAATGCCACCACAATCTCCAATGCTACCTCTTTCAAAACCCTAGAGTTCATCTGGTCTGGGTGATTATGTACCCTTAGGTATTTCAGCTTTTTGAGCACCTTCTGTCTTGTAACAGTAACTGCACCCACTTCTCTTCCTTCACACACTACAACATCAGGCATACTGCTAGTTTCTACAGAGAAGACTGACGCAAGATATTCATTTAGTTCAGTAGCCATTTCCTTGTCCACCGTTATTATTTCTTCTGCCTCATATTCTAGTGGTCCTATATCCACTCTCATTTCTCTTTTATTTTCAACATACTTGAAAAACTTTTACTGTCCACTTTGATATTATTTGCTAGCTTGCTATCATATTTCATCTTTTCCCTTCTAATGATATTTTTAGTTGTACTCTGTACATTTTTAAAAACTTCCCATCCTCTATCTCTCACTAATGTTTGCTTTGTTGTGTGCCCTTTCTTTTGCTTTTACAATAGCTTTGACTTCCCTCGTCAGCCGCGGTTGTACTATTTTACTATTTGAGTATTTCTTCATTTTTGAAATACACATGTCCAGCACCTTCCTCATTTTTCCCAGAAATGCATGCCACTGCTGCTCTGCTGAGATCCCTGCCAGCAGATCTTTCCAATTTACTTTGGCCAACTCCTCTCTCAAACCACTGTAATTTCTCTTACTCCACTGAAATACTGCTACATCAGACTTTACTTTCTCCCTATCAAATTTCAAGTTGGACACAATCATATTGTAATCATTGGTTCCTAAGGGTTCTTTTACCTTAAGCTCCCTAATCGCCTCTGGTTCATTACATAACACACAATCCAGTATAGCTGATCCTCGAGTGGGTTCAACAACAAACTGCTCTAAAAATTTATCTCTTAGGTATTCAACAAACTCACTGTCTTGAGATCCATTACCAACCTGATTTTTGCCAATCGACTTGCATGTTAAAATCTCCCATGACTACCATAACATTGCCCGTTTGACTTGCCTTTTCTATTTCCTGTTGTAACCTGTGGTCCACCTTCCAGCCACTGTTGGGCGGTCTGTATATAACTGCCATCAATGTCCTTTTACACTTGTAGTTTCTTAACTCAACCCACAAGGATTCAACATCTTCCGATCCTATGTCACATCTTTCTACTGATTTGATACCATTCTTTACCAGTAGAGCCACACCACCCCCTCTGCCTGTCATCCTAGCCCTCCAATACAACATGTAACCTTGGACAGCCCCCAACTACAACCATGATTCAGTGATGGCCACAACATCAGACCTGGCAATCTGTAATATTGCAACAAAATTATCCACCATATTTCTTATACCATGCACATTCAGATACAACACCCTGAGTACCGCATTTGCTATTCCTTCTGACTCTTCACCCCTAATGATTTGATACTCAGCCTGTTGAGTGCAACTAAATCCCATCAACTGCCTGCCCTTCCTGACAATCTGACTGCATGCTATCATTACTTTTTTTACCATCCATCGTTTCCTGAGTCCTTTCACTCCAGTTCCTATGCCCCTGCCAAGTTAATTTAAACCATTTCCAACAGCTCTAACAAACCTGCCTGCGAGAATATTGGTCCCCCTCAGGTTTAAGTACAACGCATCACTTTTGAACAGGTCATACCTCCTCCAGAAGTGATCCCAATTATCCAAGAACCTGAAGCCCTGCCCCCTGCACCAGCTTCTCAGCCACGCCTTTATCTGCCAAATCGTCCTGTTTCTACCCTCACTGGCACATGGCACTGGCAACAATCCAGAAATTACGACCCCGGAGGGCCTGCTTCTCAGCTTTCTACCTACCTCTCCAAATTCTCTTTTCAGGACCTCATTGCTTTTCCTATTGATACCAATATGTACCAAGACATCTGGCAGCTCCCACTCCCTCTCCAAAATGTTGTGAACACAATCTGAGACATCCCTGACCCTGGCACTAGGAGGCAACATACCATCCGGGTTTCCCATTCACATCCATAGAATCTCCTGTCTGTTCCCCTCACTATCGAGTCCATAGAACCATAGAACACTACAGCACAGTACAGGCCCTTCAGCCCTCCATGTTGTGCCGACCCATATAATCCTTAAAAAGTACTAAACACACTACCCTATAATCCTCCATTTTTCTTTCACCCATATCCCTTATTACTACTGTTCCCTTCTTCTCTCTCCTTCCCTCTGCACCACAGAACCATGCTCAGCGCCTGTAACCCAGTTGGCATGGCATTCTCCCAGGAGGTCATCCCCACAAAAGTATCCAAGCAGTATACTTGTTTTTGAGAGGAATCTTCGCAGGGGTGCTCTGCTCTCCCTGCCCATTTCCATTTCTCCTGACGGTCACCCAGCTACTCGCCTCCTGCAACTTCAGGGTGACTACTTCCCTGCAACTTTGATCAATTATATCCTCGCTCTCCTGTACAAGCCAAAGCAAATCCAGATGCTACTCCAGATCCCTAACACGATCTTCAAGGAGCTGCAGCTGGATCAGCATCACGCAAATGTATTTCCCCGGGAGCCTCTGGGTCTCCCAGCTCTCCAACATCCGACACAAAGAGCACACCACAGCCATTTAAATGGTACAGTACGACGGGGGGGGGGGGGGGGAAATGAAAAGGAAACCCTAACAGGTGCCTCTGGTGCCTTTTCCAAGCCAAAGCCTGTCGCTTCAACTCTCACTACTGGTCTACTCCCGACAATGGCCGCTTAATGTTCACTACTTTAGTGTTCTGAAACAGTTGTTGTGACCCCCTTCCTTATAGGTATTTCACCTGAAGTACCTATTGTAAAAAAATTCTAGTTCCAAATGATGACATGCTTCTGTCACGTAAATCAGTTAGTTGCATTCTCAGTTGTAGAGTTAGAACATTGAGGGTTCAAATCCCAACACAAAAAAATGGCTGGCATTCCAGTAAAGTACTCAAGCTAAACTGTTCTTACCTTTTAGGTAAGATATTAAACTTGCGCTCCATGTACTCACTCACATAGGCAGACAATATTTAACGGAAAAATTTTGCAAAAACAGTCTGTCTGCAACGTTTATCCTCTACCTGATCCTGTTAAAACAGACTATGTTGTCACTTGCACATCTTAATGGGTTCATACTGTGTACCTACATTACCAGCAGTTAACGTTTCAGATCAATGGCTTTTCAGCAAAATTCATTAATATCAACCATTAACTTTCATCTCAGATGCTGACTCACCTGCAGAGTATTTCCACAGGAAAATGCGGGAACAGAAGTTCAGTGAATATTTTTATGATAAATTCTACATGATGACATAAATATTCAAATATGTCATTTGGAAATGCATGCTGAATGGGAGCAGTCTATGAGAACAGGGGATGAAACAATACTGTATTTCATTGCAATTCTATCCAATTAAGGTAAATACCCACTGGGAAAGAGTTAATATTTCAAAACGATAAGACTGGCATAACAAACCTCCAAAGTTTCCTCTTCGGGTTTTGATCCAGGCAAGTTAAAGAATAACCACGCAGACAGGTGCTTGGGAAACACAATGAGTCGTGAGGAGTGCAGCTGCCAACAGCTTCAACTACCTTAGAAAACAGACCTTTAGAAAGCCATCTTCCCCCTACAATCTCTGAATCCAACACTCCCTGCTAGTCTTTGACCTCTTCTCATTCACCCATCCACAATCCCATCTTCACCCCACACTGTCTTCCCTCCACTTTGTCTCAGAACACAACAACATCCTTCTCCCAAAATGGCCAAACATTGGCTGAGTGATAGAGAATGAAAAAATAAATATTATATATTTTTATAAATATATAATATAAATTTTATATACAAGATGAGCCACTGATTCCTGCAGGACCATGGCATTCACTGGATTCCCAGTTGTGGCTAGTACACCCTGCTCTGTCACTCTCTCCTGCAAACATTAGGAACACTGAATTTGCCCTAATTATGATCACAGTTATAAAATGGCATTAATAAAAAAATGTTTCAAGATCTCTGCAGTTTAACAAGTCTCTGTCTCTCTCTAGTGGCATTAACTGAATACTGCAGTCAATCAGAGATTGACAGTAAATTTGAAGGGCTCACATTTTAAATGTTACTTGGAGGGCAAGAAAAGAATTCTCCAAAATCCTGGATTTTTCATTGACTATCCTTCAAGTATCATGTAACCTGATCTTTCTCATGCCCTGGCACAGATCATACTCCTAAAACACCTTCACAAACAAAATCTAAATTCTTTTCATTCATCTCATTGAAATTCACAGAAAATTATTCCTTGCAAAATGCCTGCAACTTACCTAATTATGAAGCATTTCATTACATCACCAAAGCATACTAAAGCGTTATATAGTTACCTTGCTTTCAAAGTTAAGAAAAAATCCTTACCGAAGGACAATGTTCAGTTGTTGATTTTCTTTCAACTGTTGTTCTTCAAGCTGTCACTGCCTCAACTTCAGATTTCGCATCTGCTCCAGTTCAATTTCACATCCTCCAGCCATCTCAATGAAGCACAATCCCCATTCATTCTACTTATCGTTGGCTTCCATTTCAAAGATTCACAGAGACAACATGGCCCCAATTGTGACACAATGATATAAGACCATGAGCACATATTATAGGAAACATACTAAGATGGATTGAAGCTTGGCTCACTGGCAGGAGACAAAGAGTGGAAATAAAGGGGGCTTTTTCTGGTTCGCTGCTGGTGACTAGTGATGCTCCACAGGGATCAATGTTGAGACCAATTCTTTTTATGTCGTATGTCCATGATTTGGATGAAAGAATTGATGGCTTTGAGACCAAGTTTGCAGAAATAGGTGAGGGGGGTAGATAAAGGAAGCAAGGAATCTGCAAAAGGATTTAGATTAGGAGAATGAGCAAAGGTGGCGTAGATGAAACACAGTGTAAGGAAGAGTATGATCATGCACTTTGGTAGAAGAAATATAGGTGTAGACTATTTTCTAAATGAGGAGAAAATTCAGAAAACAGTAATGCAAAGAAACTTGGAAGTCCTTGTACATTGTTCCTAAAGATTAACTTGCAGGTTGATTCAGTAAAAGGAAGGGAAATGCAATATTAGCATTCATTTCAAGGAAAAGAATATAAAAGCAACGATGTAATGCTGAGACTTTATAAGGCTTTGATCAGACCATACTTAGAGTATTGTAAGCAGTTTTGGAATACTTATCTAACAAAGTATTTGCATTGTTGAGGGTCCAGCGGTTTGATGGCTCTGGGCCTGTACTCGCTGGAGTATAGAAGAATGAGGGGTGACCTCATTGAAACCTATCGAATATTGAAAGGCCTTGACAGAGTGGATATGGAGAGGATTTTTCCTATGGTGAGAGAGTCTAGGACCTAGGATACAGCCTCAGAATAAAGGGGTTTTCTTTTTAGAATGGAGGTGAGGAGGAATTTTTTTTTTTAGCCAGAGAGTGGTGAAATTTGGCTCCTATATCTAATGGTCTTATATTGAATCATGCAGATGTACAGCACAAGTGAGGGCCCATTGGCTCAACTAATCCATATCTATATGCACTAATCCCAGTTGCCCACATTAAGGCCTTGTCCCTCTACTCCAGAGGTTCCCAATTTAGCGTCCACAGACCCTTGGGTAATGGTAGGGGTCCCATGGCATAGAAAAGTTAGGGAACTGCCACTCTACTCCTTTCCTATCACGTACCTGTCAAAACATCCTTTAAATGTTGTAATTCTATCATCCTCTACCACTTCCTCTGACAGCTCATTCCTGATAATAGCCATTCTCTATGTGAAAATCTTGCCCCTCCGATCTCCTTTACATTTTTCCCTTCACAATTCCGTCCAGGTTTAGACATCCCTGCCCTGGGGAAATTATCTCTCTTATCCATGGTCCTCATAATTTAATAAACCTCTGTGAGCCAGCAGTCAGCCTTCTACATTCCAGTGAAAATAAACTCAGCTGTTCCGATCTCCTTATAATTAAATTCTCCATTCCAAACCACATAATGGTGAATGACTGCTGTGACTACATCCGTCTTGTAGTGTACCAACCAGAATTGTACACAGTACTGCAAGTGCAGCCTGACCAATGTTTTGTTTGGCTACAGTGCAACATCCCAATGTTCACACTAAATGCCTCAGCCTACAAAGAATAGCATGTTGATCCCTTATTCACTGTCCCATTCACCTGTATTACCATTTTTTTAAATCTATTAAATTGCATCCCAAGGTCCATCCTTGTACATCAACATTCCTGAAGTCTCTACTATTTACTGTAAATGTCCTGTTAGCATTTGATGTCACAAAATGTATTGCGTCCTACTTGCCTGTGTTACGAACCCCATAACTGGGTCACTTACCAGCAAAAATAGAGAGGTCAGTTGAAGTCTGATGGTACTATTTTTAACAGTATTTATTAGTAAAAATAAACAAAAATAATATCAATGCAAACTTACAGATAATATATGTCATTAGTACTAAATCTAAAAGTGTGGGTATAATAATAATCAATAAGAAATAGCTCTATCGTTGTCTAGGGGATAAATGTATTGTCCGATGGAAATATAAAAGTCACTCAGTTCATTCAGGCTGCAGCCTTCGTTGGAGTTGAGAGAGCGATTTTGAGAAACTTGCCAATTCCTTTTATGATTTCGATCCGTCAGCAGTTCCGTTGGTGTGGCCGTTCACTTGTGGCCTCTCCTTTAGCTAAAGCCGTTCTTCCGTGATGAGGCCGCCAATACCAGGAAAGGGAAGGACGCACACGAGCCCCCCACCTGCTGTCGCTATTAAACGCTGTCACGGGATTTCTAGCGTTTCTCCTGGTGCGTCTAAAGGGGTTGTTCCCCAGACCCTCTTTTATCCTTACTCACGGGGTCTCAGATGTCATTCAGGTTGAGATGATGCAATCCCTCAACCAGCCCACTCTGGTCGTCCCCTGAGGGCTTCAATGAATAGTACAGTACTCAATACACAATTCCATCTCCAAGAGACAATAGCCTTTATCAGGGGTTTTTGTTTCGCTGAGGCCAGGACACATTCCAAACCTTGAGGATCCTGTGTGTCTCTCTCTCGTTTCCTGGATCCCAGACCCGAATTAATAGCAATCTTGCGATTCTCAAAAAGGAGGGGCGACTTTGTACCCTTGTACTCAGAGTTGTGGCACATTCGTAACACCTGCATTACATTAAATCTGTTGCTAGTCTGCTCAACTTTCTAACTGATCTATGTCTCTCTGTAACCTGTCAGAACCTTCTTCACTGTTACTCCACCAGATTTTGTGTCATCATCAAACATACTAATCAGCCCATGTAAGTTCTCATCTTCATCAGTTATGTATGTAATAAACAAGAATGGTCCTGGAACCCATCCCTGGGATACAACACTGGTTACATACTTCCAGTCAGTAAAACTCCTTTCAACCATTACACTCAGCTTCCTATCCTCAAGCCAATTTAGAACCCAATTTACCAATGCAACTTAAATCCCAATTGCCTTATGTTTCCAGACTAGCCTATCATGTAGCACTTTGTCAAAAGCCTTGCTAAAGTCCAAATAAATGCCATCTGCTGGGCTGCCTGCATCAATTTTCTTAGCTACCTATTTAAAACCAGTATGTGATAAAAGATTTCTCCAGCACAAACTACATCAACTTCTCCTAACCAGTACTTGCCTTTCACAGTAAACGTAAATCCTGTGTCTTAGGATATTTTTCCAATAATTTTCCAACCATTGATGCAAAGCTTACCAGCCTGTACTTTCCTCACCTGTACTTCCTTTTGATTAAGGGAACAATATTAGCCATCCTCCGGTCTTCTGATACCTCACCTGTATCTAATGAAGATGCAGTAGTCTTTGTCAGAGCCCCAGAAATCTGCTCCCTTGCTTCCCATTGCATGTTGGAATATATCCCATCAGTCTCTAAGAACCTACCCATCTCAATATCTGGCAATTATCTCTAACAATACGTTCCAGGGTATCAGTATACCCCTTCCATAACTCTCCATCTTCTACATCCTTCTCTCTGATAGATGCCAATGAGAAGAATTCACTTAGAATCCTGTTGATACCACCTGGCTCCACACGTGAAGTCCACTTTTAGTCCCCAAAGGGGACCTGCTGTTTTCCTAAAAACCCACTTGCTTCTAAAGTAGTTATAAACAGCTTCGGAATTCTCCTTAATCCTGCCTCCCAAGACTATTTCATATCCTCCTTTTGTCCTCCTAATTACTTCCTTAAATTCTCTTTAACATCCCCAATAAACCCCAAAGGACTTATTTAGTAACAAATACCCATACCTGACATTTGCTTCCTTCCTACTTCTGATCAAACCATGTTCCCTAATCTCACCAAGTTTGGAACCTTACCCTAATCTTATCAATGGGTCTCTTACTTGTCTGATCAGAGTTAGTTTTTAGTACAAGACGACCACAACTATTTTGCTTTTTCTTTGTTCTCTCCCTTCCTTGTAGGTAACATTAATCCAGGTTAATGTTATTTCAATGCTATGAACACTTAATAAAACAGCTAGAAGCACAAGATTCACATCTCATTCTTGCATCACAGCTTGGAATGGAAACATCAATGCCGTTGAACAATAAAACCTACAAAAAAACATTGGATACAGCCCAGTCCATCACAGTTAAAGTCCTCCCCATCACTGAGCACATCTACATGGAGTGCTATCAAAGGAAAGCAGCATCCATCATCAAGTACCCCCATCATCAAACCCATGCTCTCTTCTCAATGCTGCCAGGAAAGACGGACAGGAGCCTCGGGACCCACACCACCAGGTTCTGGGACTATTATTACCCCTCAACCACAGGCTCTTGAATCAGAAGAGATAACTTTACTGAATTTCATTTGCCCCATCACAGAATTGCTTATAGAACAGGGTAGTATATGGAGAGATATGTGTAATTTCATAATAAATTTACTTTGAACATTGAAATTTGACTTCCAAAAAGATTTCTGGATCATTTCATCTCTAGATCCAACAAGGTCGAGTACAGCCCCTTCTTGAGTATCACTCTGGGCTTAGCCTATAAAAATGCCATTCCCTTTTCTCAGTTCCTTTGCCTCCATCTCATCTGTTCCCAAGGTGCATCTTTCCTTTCCAGGACATCAGGAATGATCTCCTTCTTCAATGAACAGGGCTTCCCTTCCTCCACCATCAATGCTGCCGTCACAAACATCTCCTTCATTTCTTGAACATTTGTGCTCACCCCAACTTCTCACCACCTTAATGATAGAGTTGCTCTTGTCCCTCCATACCACCCCATAAGCCTCACAACTTCTGCCATATCCAAAGGGATCCTACCACCAAACATATCTTTATCTCCACCCCCCCTCCACTTTCTGAAGGGATCGCACCCTCCATCATTCCCTTGTCCATTCATCCCTCCCCACTAATCGGCACTCGTCCCTGCAAGCAGCTAAGTCGCTTCCCCTCTTCCCTCATCTCCATTCAGGGCCCCAATCAGTCCGTCAAGGTGAGGCAACACTTCACCTGTAAATCTGCTGGGGTTGCCTATTGTGTGCAGTGCTCCCGATGTGGCCTCCTCTATGTTGGTGAGACCTGTTGTAAACTGGGGGACCACTTTGTGAAACACCTCTGCTCCATCTGCCAAAAGTGGAACTTCCCGGCGGCCAATATTTTAATTCTGGTTCACATTCCCATTCCGACATGTTGATCCCCGGCCTCCTCTTACGCCAAGATGATGCCACGCACCCTCAGGGTGGAAGAGCAGCACCTTTATATCTGGTCTGGGTAGCCTCCAAAGTGATGGCATGAATATTGATTTCTCCTTACAGTAAATAAAAATTTCCCTCCCCCTCCCCTCTTCTTCTATTCCCCTTTCTGTCCTCTTATCTCTTCTTACTTGCCTATCACCTTCCCCTGGGTCACCTCCTCCTTCCCTATGATCCACTCTCCTCTGCTATCAGATTCTTTCCTCTCCAGCCCTCTACCTTTCCTACCTACCTGGCTTCACCTATCTCCTTCAAGCTATCCTCATTCCCCTTCCATCACCTTTTCACTCTAGTGTCTTCTCCCTTCCTTTTCAGTCCTGAAGAAGGATCCTGACCTGAAACATCAGCTGTTTATTCATTTCCATAGATGCTGCCTGACCTGCTGTGTTCCTCCAGCATTTTGTGTGTGTTGCTTTGGATTTTCAACATCTACAGAACTTCTCATGTTTATGATATGTTATAAAAATCTTTCTTTAATGTATTTTACAAATTCAACTCCAACTAAACCCTATACACTAAAGCACTCGCAATCGATACTGGGGATGCTAAAATCCCTCACAACCACAAGCTCCTCCTCCACAATCACCATCAAAACAGCTGCACCACAATTCTGTGTGCTTAGTCCCCTGCTCTTATCACTTCATACATATGACTGTGTGGCTAAGTACAACTCCAATGCCATAGTTGAGTCTGACCAAATCAAAGGTGGTGATGAATCAGTATATAGGAGGAGGATATAAAATCTGGTTGAATGGTGCTAGAAGAACAACCTCTCACTCAACATCAGCAAAATCAAAGTGTTGATTATTGACAACAGAAGGAAGAAATCAGAGGTTCATGAGCCAATGCTCATTAGGGGATGGAAGCTGGATAGGGCCCATAACTTTATTTTCCTTGCTGTTAACATATCAGATGATCTTCCTTGGACAAGTATCATCACAATGAAAACAGAACAATGCCTCTATCTTCTTATAAGTTTGCATAGATTCAGCATGTAAGCTTTGACAAGCTTCTATAGATATGCAGCTGATAGCATCCTGACAGGTTGCATCATGGGATGGAAACATTGAGGAGGCACAGAAGCCTCAGGTCCCATGCCACCAGGTTCTGGAACAGTTCAGGAACTACAACCATCAGGCTCCTGAATCAATGTGGATATCTTCACTCACCTCAATGCTGAACCAACTCCACAACCTATTGACTCATTTTCAAGAACTCTACAACTCAAGTTCTGAACGTTATTTATTAACTTTTGTATTACATTTATGATTTGTCTTTTTGGTTGTTTGTCTTATAGTTTTTCAAAAATTTTATTGCATTTCTGTATTTTCATGTAAATGCAAGAAAATGAATCTCAAGGTAGTATCTGGTGACAGATGCATACTTCGATAATAAATCTACATTGCACTTTGAATCCCATTTTTCCCCTACAGCAATTTGCCTACATAGCTTTTCCTCTGACTCCCACTGACTATTGAGGTCATAGTATAACTTCAAAGTGAAGGGTACTTCCTATTTCTAAGTTCTACCCATCTGGCCTCATAGGTTGATCCTTCCTAAGTACTGCTGTAATGCTCTACCTGATCAACAGTACAACACCCTTTTGTACATCTCCCTATTACGTCTGGAACTGCAATACCCTGGAGCATGGAGTTGCCAGTCCTGCCCATTCCTCAACCATATTTGAATGGCTGCAACAATATCATTGTCCCATATGCAGACCCCTGCTTTCAGATCATCTGCCTTATCTGCTCCCTATATAACCAAAATGTGAGGATAATAGTGTCCTACTATTAAAGGATTTAAATTATTTTAATTCATAAATCAACTTGGAGATTTGTGAAGAAGTTTGGCATCTGATTTTTTTTAATATAGGAATTCTCCCCTTTCTGGAGTTTTTCTCTACAATAAGGTCAGCAAAAAGAATGCTTGACTAGAAACCAATAAAAATCTTTTACAAGATATGATAAAAGATATGATTCCATCCATAAAAAAACAGTAATAGCTGTGTTAATTTCTCTCTGTCTGTTAGTATAAGACTTTGAGTTGTTCATGTGACTGGATTTGTTCAAACATTAAAACCACATTCTGAAGGTCAGATCTGAATTAAAGTGAGGAGGATTTTAAAGGCCAATAGATTTCAGTTGGTTCCAATTAATTAATATTAAAGGCCAAAAAAAATGCTTAGTGACCAGTCTCTCCTGCAATGTTTCAAGGGAGATCTCATGCACAAGCAGGTAAGTACCATGTTGAATATAAATTTTTAAATGAATGATTCATTATTGTGTAATATTTTATTACAGGAAGGTCTGATCTCACAAGTAATTTAATGCATTGATACAAATTGTTTTGAAATTAAATATCATCTTGTCTTTTTTTTCCATTACAGTTGAATGCAAGTAAGGGAATACTTTTCACCTCATGATACTAATGAACCATGAGAACATAGAGTAAAAACTGTAGGTTTCTAATACAAGGCAAAAACATTCCACTTCCACCACTAGTCATCTGAGTGAATATCAATGATGGGTGCAAAGGCTTGACGCAGATTCTGCCAGCTACATCTCAATGCTAACCCCAAGTCTGATGGTTCTCTGCCTGTCTTGTCTGTCCACCTTGTTAGCAAGCCAGCCAAAATATGACCAGGGCTAAATTTTAGCCCTTAGGTTGGTACTTACGAAGCGTTGATTTTCCACTGGAGTTTTGGCTCGGCTAAAGCTTAGCCTTCGAAAAAGAGGTGGTATGGCAGCAATGTGGTTGAACCGAGGAGGAGATCCTTTCTGAAAGACAGAATTGCCAAAAGTTTTGTATATTTATTATTAAAATATGATAATTATTTCAATACTTTACAGCTCAGGGAAACCTATCAGTTTGATTCAGAATACAAGATATTCAAAATTCAAGCATATCCAAAGATAGGTACATACTGTTCTCAAGGAATCCATCATATTTCCTTACTGGTTCAGACATAAAGATTTGTTTAATAAAACCCAGAAGTCTTATATCCTTTTTACAACCACAAAATTTAAACTGAATTTCATGCAACATGTAGAGTGTGGAAAAAACCTGGGAAGAATAATCCTCTATTTCAGTACTTTTCTAATTTAAGTATTTAGTCAATTCTCCTTGAAAAGTTTTCATTGACTGAGTTTCAGCTGTTCTTTCTGGTAGGTCTTTCAATTCCTCAGATACTTCTATGGTAAATAAGATTTCTCCCACCTTTTCCCTCTATTGGTCTTGGCATTTTTCACTTACCAGTAGACTAGTTATAACTCAAACAAAATGTTTCAGAAAGTGATCAACTAAATGTATCAAAATTGTGATAATCTAAAGACTCTCAGTCCTGATATTACTGAAGGATCATCATCAAATCTTTACCAAAATTGCTGCTCTACAATTTACAAGCTGAGAATCAGTGGCATAGTGTATGAAAACAGAACAGGCTTGGGTACGGTCAGAGTTCCACTGCACCTTTGTTCAAGATTCATTTACCAGAATTCCCATTGAAAAACAAAAAATGGCATTCAATTCGTCCATCCACATACATGGAGGGACTACTAAAGAGATTCACTACAATGATTCCCAAACTCACTTTCCAGCCATTGGATTATAGCTTCACAGATAGTCCATTTGAAGTGGTCATTAATAAAAGTTTCTGTTTTTGCCACGCTTTCAAGCGTTGCTTCCAGGCTCATCTCCTCTCTAAACCTTCTGATATTTTTGTTATGTTTACACTCTTGTTACTCCCCACAAAATTGAAAATCCATATCCATTCTGCAATGCCTTTATAATTCCTTAAATATCAATTTAATTTCTCTTTAGTATCTTCTTGTTAATAACCCCAGATTAGCTGATCTGTCCTCACTGCTAAAACCCTGGAAATATATTTATAAATCTTCTTTCCACCCTCTCTAAAACAATCATATTTTATGTACATTAATAGATGTTATACAGGCTGGTCAACAATTCTAGGGAAAGGGTAGGAAGTTGAGTTCAGTAAGAGATCAGATCAATAGTAATCATAGTGATTGGTGCACAAACTTGAAGAGCCATCTGGTTTTCTCTTTCCAATAGGAGGTGGAGTGGAGATTAGTCTCTACCAAAGGAAGTGTAAAGCACTGCTTCCTTCCACTAGCCTGCTCATCAGTCTTCAGCAAGGTGTAGCACCTGCTTAACACCCCCCCCCCCCCAGCCTGATCAGGGTCACATGAAGCCATGGAAGCAGGTGGTGGGTGGTCATCTGAGCAGCTGATGCATATCACCAGTCCTGGTTATGCGACCACTGATGCCAGGCAGACAATCTCTGAAGAGTATTGAAAGTGGTTGGGATTACCCATCTTGTTAAGACCCTGCCCAGAAGGTAGTAATGGAAAACCACTTCTGCAGAAAAATTTGCCGAGAATAACCTTGTTCATGAGAACATGATCGTCCACATCACACGACGTGGCATATAATGATGATGATGTCCTCAAGCTGCCCATGTAGAAAAGGGAGGAGAAAGCTAACAAAGCAGAAGAAAAATTAATTATGAGAGGAAAAATGGATACACTCTCAATGTGCAATCCTTTGTATCCTTGACTCTGCTCTGACCTTATGAGATTGTTGTCCAATACTGTATCTGCCATTTCTGTTACTCAGAACATGTCAATCACTTAAGAAGACTAATTCTTCACCATTCCTGAATAGTACTTGCATTTGGTACAAGAACAAAGCCATTGAAGCACCAAGTCATTGAAAGCAACATACGAGGAAAGGGCATTGGAAAGGAATTACAGACTGTAAAATATCATCCTTCTGATGTTTGTATTTTTATTGTTAAAAACACTGCCGAGTTCAACAGCATTGCTGAGATCTATCCACGTTTAGGGCAAAAATCATAGTGTGAGAAAACCCACACTGGTGTGGCAGCTGCTGGCTATACTCCCCCCTTGTTTCAGCTAGAAGAGTTACTTATAATGTGCTTCCAGTGGAGAACCATTAAAGTACTGTACCCATGATATGAGTACCTTGGCACCTAAATGGCGAAAATATCATCCGTTAGCTTTTGCACACTCTGTCAAATGTGTAAGACTTTTGAATAGACCACCGAGTTCTGTAGTTGCTTGTCATCAGCAGTCTTCCTCTAAGTAGACAAAAAAGCAACAGAGCACTCATCATGCATTCCTAATTGTAATGTTGGTGTTCAACAAGGGTGATGAATTGTATCACTAATATCTAACTTAAGGCAGCGTGGGGGAAAAAATGTGGTGTCATAGATGACCAGGAATTGCCCAGGCCATTCTTTCAATGGGTGTGATTTCCTCTGGGAATGATTTCTCGTGTGAGTAAAATCAGTTCTATCCATGCATTGCACATGAAAAACAGATGCCAGCAGATCCTATTTCGTGACTCACATTTATTTTCCTACATTTCTCCTCCAAAACATGCATGAAGTTTGGCAAAGATTTGGACCAAATCAAAGATCCATTCACATCCAAGCTAATACGCATATGTTTCTGTCACACACTGAATGGAAAGCAATGTGCAATAAGATAGAAGCCTTCAAGCAGTTCAGTAACCTTGTGAATTACATAATTGTTCCCAGATGAATGCAAAAATAGCAACATCATTTTGGTGCAAATGGATGACAAAAACAAGATCACGGAGACAAAAGTGCTTTCATTATTTTGCAAATCCACCCATGTTTTAATACTAGATTCGAGCCATATGTGCTAACTATATTGCTTCAGGCAAGTATGGACATGTTCGTTGCTTCTACTCTGATAACCGGTCACAAGGAACAACTCAAGGGTGGGAGAGTTCATAGTTGCACAATTGCAAAGAATTGCAAATGCAAGGTAAATCATCTCAAATCATCTAGCAAGCAAAGTCATCCAGTTCACTAATGGCTGGGTGTCTTATTTGCTTTTTTTTAAAAAAAACAACTTACTCCGGTAACAGGGCTGCTCTCAGAGTTTGATTATGATGTGCTGCTTACCAATCCAAAAAGCTCTGGTTTTTTGCAGCTAAAATTTAGCACTTGTAGATAGAATACAACTGCTGGACCTTTCACATTATGGGTCAGATGGCGAATGCAAGTAACAGTGTGGAAACGATGCTCACATTTGCTATGCATAAATACGATGGCAGCATTTGTCAGGGAGCAGTTGTCCCTGAATTGTGAATTGTCGTGGCTTTATGAATTATTTCTACTTTCCATCTTTGTCCTTATTTATGTAATCTTCCCATTGCATTGCTGCCTTTTCACATGGATTACCCTTAAACTAATTTCAATAATTTGTCCAGAAGTAAATAGTCCAAGTTCCTTTCTAAAAACAAGAAATACTGAGACTAAAAAAAACAACTTTCATTAACCTTAAGTATAGTGTTTCAAATCACTTTAACATTTAAGTGTGAATCTTTGAAGCTTGTCATTATTTAATGCAGGAAATGCAACAATTACTTCCACTCAATCAGTTCCGTCAAAACAAGAATGTGTGATGTTATTTGAAAAGCAGCTTGGCTCCTTGTTCAACATCTCACCTGAAAGATACAACTCTAACAATACAACATTCCCTCAGCATTGCATTAGAACATGATGAACTAGCATTCAAGTTCCTGTAGCGAGAATTCAAAGTACAAAATTACTACCTGAGACATATTTAGCAATGTAATGATTGTCAATTAACTTTACGCTGTATTTAACATTATGCTGAATCTCATAAAATGTTGACAGGTTAAAGCATACTTCAAACTTCCTGTATTCTCAACCATCAACTTATGTGATATAACACCATAAAACCTAATTCTTCTTGTGGTGAACTACATATACCTGTCTGGACAGGCCCCTCTGCTGACTGCTCCTGTGACTCCTCCCACAGACCCCTGTATAAAGGCGAATGGAGGCACTGCTCCTCCCTCAGTCTCCAGGATGTTGTGCTGCTAATCATGGTCTCTTGCAGCTAATAAAAGCCTATCGTTCACCTCCTGTCTCCGAGAGTTATTGGTGATTCATCACTTCTACTGACAATGAAAACACAAGACGATTAAAATTATTTGTTTCAACTGAACACTGAAGACCTAAATTAAAGTCTCAGGGACTTAAAAGTTACAAAATATTTATATATGAAGTTTATAAGTCTCTGAAGAAGACAAACAAAACTGAACAAGATCTGTATTCTTGAAGGCAATGGGATTTCCACAGAGAAAACTTAGACCTGTTCCTTCAGCATTTCATCATAAACTACGTTAGCTGCCTTTGTCCCTGATAGAGAATCATGGGTCAAACCGTAAAGGCAAAATTCAAGATACGGTTGTTTCAGAACAAGTCATAAAAGATCCACTGAGATAACTTGGAAAATCAAAAAAAGCGGAGACACTGGAAATCTAAAATGAAAACAGGAAATGCTGTAAAGACCTTAGCAGATTTCATCAGTGGGAAGAGAAACAGAGTTAACATTTCAGGTTGCAAACTCTTCTGCAAGTGAGACAGATAGATCTATCAGAAGTAGAGCACAACTTCAGAGGCTTCAAACTGAAAAGTTACTTTGTTTTCCCAAGATGTAGCCTGACCTGTTGAGTATTTCCAGCACTTTCTGTTATCTCAGGAACCATGTGTGAATGTGGTATCCACTAACCACCAAGCTTCCACTTAAAGCTACAGAGTATACAAATGCCCAGGAGGGGCTGATGGAATACATAGTTTGAGAGATTGCACTGGGCTGTCATTTTATGCCAGACGAAGAGAAGAAGAAAACGATCATTTGCAATTCTAGATTCTTATTCCTCCAGGTAGGGAATTACATTTACACTTTTTAAAAAGACTTCCCCCTCCCCCCCCCATCTTTTCTTTGCCATCCGCACCTAATTGGAAATTGAATTCACTCTTCTTCCAAGTCATTCTATCATTTATTCAATAAATTTCATTGTTTAAGGACACAGACATATTCATTGAAGACACATATACGGTACTGCCCTTGCCACACTGTTAATGTATCACCCACTCAGGAACTTAAAGGAATAAATTTGGCAGTATATAATTCATCATAAAACCACCATACTCTTTTCTATCATTTCTACTATCACCTATCCTTGTTGCCCTGCCAAAATTAACAAGATGCAAGGTTCTGTATGGTATTATATATTTTAAGGAATAAATTAAGGAATATATTTTATTGTACTAGAATATTTATAGGTTCTCTCATATCATTCCTATGACTAGGAAAATGTTCAAGAATCATTGTTCCAACAGCTATGGTGCTGATTCTTTGTTTTTCCACAAACTATCCTGCAATGTGCTGGAAACCTCAAAGCCCGATACTGGGATAGTGCGTCCAGTTCAGAACATTGCACTTGAAAATGATGCAGAGGAGATCTGCTAGGACAGTATCAGGATGTAGGTTTTATGTTCAAGTCATGATTTAGTTGATGGCACTCTTGTTTCTCTGTCAGAATATTTTGGAGTTTAAGCCCTAAAATAAATACAAAACTTCCAGTGAAGTTCTGAAGTAGTGTTATTTAGATGGATGATAAATCAAATTCCTGGCTCTCCTTTCACAGATGTAAAAGACTCATGGCTCAGCTTTGAAGAAGAGCAGGGAGATTTCCCTGGAGTGCTGTACATAATGCATTTCTCATTTAGCTTCAATAATAGACAGACAATATAGGCATTAACACAATGCTGTTTGTGGTTATTTGTAATGAGCAAATGGCTGCCATGTTTCTTGCATCTCAGCAAATAATAGTATTTATTCAGCTGCAGATTGCTTCACGGTATCCTGATGTTCTCTCACCCTCTTTCTTCTACTCCTCCACCCTCATGACAAGCTCATCAATTCCCTTCAGTTCCTCATCTCCTCCTTTTTACTCCATTATCCTCTCCTGTCCGATTCTATTATTGGCAGGAGGCAAAGAGTGGGAGCAAAGGGGGCCTTTACTGGTTAACTGCCAATGCATTGTGGCATTCTACAGGGGTCGGTGTTGTGGCCGCTACTTTTCACAATATACAGTATGTTAATGACCTGGATAACAGAATTGATGGCAAAGTTTGCAAATGATGCAAAGGTAGATGAGGGGGGCAGGTGGTGTTTTGGAAGTAGGAAACCAGCAGAGGACAGGTGAGGAGAACGGGCAAAGAACTGGCAGGTGGAATGCAATGTAGAGAAGTATATGGTCATGTACTTTGGTGAAAGGAATAAAGACTGAGACTATTTTCTAAATGGGGAAAGAATTCAGAAATTGGAGGTGCAAAGGAACTTGGGAGTCCTAATGCAGAATTCCCAAAAGGTTAACTTGCAGGTTAAATTGATAACAAGGGAGGCAAATGCAATGTTAGCATTCATTCTGAGAGGACTGGAATATAAAAACAAGGATTTAGCGCTGGGTTTATAAGGCACTGGTCAGGCTACATTTGGAGTATGGTGAGCAGTTCTGGGTCCCATATCTAAGAAAGGATACGTTGGTATTTGAAAGAGTCAAGAGGAAATTTATGAGAATTTTCCCAGAAATGTAAGGATTAATGCATGAGGAGCATTTGATGGCTCTGAGTCCAGAGTTTAGAAGAATGAATAGAGGATCCCACTGTAACCTACTGAATACTGAAGGCTCTGGAGAGAGGGGATGTGAAAAGGATGTTTCCAATAGTGGGAAAGTCTTGCATCAGAGGGGACAACCTCAGAACAGAAAGATGTCCCTGTATGAAGGGGAATTCCATTAGCTAGAGGGTGGTGAATCTGCGCAGTTCATCACCACAGATAGCAGTGTGAGTGAGCCAAGCCACTGTATATATTTAAAGCATATATTGATATATTCTTGATTAGTAAGGACATCAAGGGTTACAGAGACTGGTGTTGAGAAGGAAAATTTTAAAAAGCCCTGATCAGATAGTGGAATAAACTCAGTGGGTCAAATTACCTAATTCTGCTCCTATGTTTTATGAACATATTCCTTCTTCTTCAGCCCTCTACCTTTTCTACCTATTACCTCTCAGTTTCTCACATACCCCCCAGCAACCATCTCCCCCTCGCCAGGTCTCACCAGCTTTTACCCCTATCCCTTAGTCCACTCTCTTATTCTGGCTTCTGACCCATTCCTTTCTAGTCTTGCTGAATGTCCACTGTTTATTCCCCTTCATCAATGCTGGCTGCCTTAATGAGTTCCTCCAACATTTTCTGTGTCTTGCTCAAGATTTCCAGCACCTGCAGAATCTCTTATATTCTGAGGTTCTGTAAGGCAATGAATAAATAAATAAGAGTTTCACCACCCCAACTCCCACAATATTCATCTCTACTCTCTATTCCTTACTAATTTCTCTTCCACTCAAGTCTTCCTCTCTTACCTTTTAATTACCACCACTATATCTTCCTGGCTCACTTCCCCCTCTTATTTTCTTCACACTTTCTTTCTTGAATATACATCCTCCCTACTCTTTCCTCCCCTCAGCCAACAGATTTAAAAGGGTCAGCAGAACCCAGCATCCTGATGAAGAGTCTTGGCCCACAACATCGACTGTACTCTTTCCCATAGATTCTGCCTGGCCTGCTGAGTTCCTCCAATATTTTACATGCATTGCTTGGATTTTCAGCATCGACAGATTTTCTTCTGCTTGTGATTTTAAATAGAGGTTTCACTCTATAGGTGAGGATGTGCAAATGTTGCATCCATCTATTAAAAAAAACAGAATGTATGCCTTGAAACTGGAGACTCCTTTATTCCAGAATCACCTCAATATTATATTCAAATCAAATTAAGTTTAATTATCATTCAAATCATACATAGATACAACTGAACAAGACAGCATTCCTCTGTGGCCAAGGTGTGAAACGTTCAAACTAGCAAGCAGACATTCAAATATAGCAAATAACATCCTTCAAAATATCGAACAAAGCATATTCACTCAAAAAAATTATATATATAGTTCAAGACCCTAAGCGACAATGTCCAACAATCGATGGTACAGCAGCTTCCTGGCACTGTACAGATACACGCACTCTAGCCTGTCATTCCACCGCTTGAACACATGAGGGCAGCACTGATGGGCAAAGCTAGGCCTCAGCCAAGTTCAACAATGCTGTAGCACTTCAGTGTCTCTCACCTGGTCTGCAGCAGCAGGCAAGCCCAAGGCTTGAGGCCTAGTTCTCACTACAAGTGAGACTACACAACTTCCATGTCACCTGTCACTCCACCAGACAAGGGTAACAGACCTGCAGCAACTTACAATATCACTTTCCAACAGAGTCTTGCAATCGCAAGTGAAATGTCCGAGCCAATCTCCCACCGTTATACTGCATCAACTCTGATGCTCCAAGTCGTGAGCTGCAACATGGTCTGCACCAGGTCAGTTCCTCTGTACCCAAACCAGCTCTTCCAATACATTGGTGGGCTCCTCCAATATCCTGACTGGCCCTTTTAACACCTCAGCTGGCTCCACCACTGATACCAGTCCAGCTACTCGGACCAACGAGCAGCTCACTGATGGAGTAGACCTGCAGTACCCGATGCTCTCGGAGTAGAACTACCTTTGGATCTTAAAAAACTAACTTCTACAAAGAAATAAAAACATCTTTGGTTGGCCCCCGAGAGGTCGCTGCATTCACCATCTTACCGGAAGCCCATTGTATCAGACTTGATACTATGAAAAATAGCAAGTGAATTGAGTTTAGCAAAATTCCTGGGACTTCCATCTTGTAATTACTTAGTAGAAAAAAATCATAATATAGAAGGAGCAGGCTACCTGACTCCTCAAGCCTGCCCTACCATTCTATATGATCATGGCTAATCACCCCCAGACTTCAGCTCTTCATCTCTGCCTGGTCTACATAGCCTTATTTCCTGAACCTTTCAAAAATATACCTATTTCCTCTTCAAATGCCTCCTGTAAATTAGCCTTCACAACCTTTCAATGCAGAGGATTCCAGAGCAACTTCTGTCTCTGAAATAAAAGAAATTTCGCAGCGTAAGCACGAAAGATTCCATAGAGGCAGGAAATCCAGAGTAACACATACAAAATGCTGGAGGAACTCAGCTGGTCGGGTGGCATGTATGGAAAGCAATAAACAGTCAATGCTTCGGGCCGAGACCTTTCATCAGAATAGAGGGATTGCCCCTAAACGCCAACTGTTTATTTCTTTCCATAGATGTCATCTAACCTGCATTTTGTATGAAATCCTCTGCATGTTAGACTTAAATGACAGCTCCTTTATCTTGTCACTACATCCCATTGATCAAGACTTTCCCACTTATGAAAACATTTCAACTTGTCATTGTCTGTCATTGCCCCTTTATTATATTTTGTTTCAATAAGCTCCCTCCTCATTCATCGAAACTCAGAAGAGTGCAAATCTACTTTTATAAAGCTGTTTTTAGGTCAACTTCGCATCCCAGAAATAGGCCGAGTGAATCTCTACTGGACTACTTCCAATGCTCATACCTTTAAGTAAACTAAAACTCTATGCAGCATTCTAGATGTGGCCTGGCCAACACCCTGGTGTGGATGATACGTAGACTTCTCCCTGATGGGAATGGGACAAACAGTCCATGAGCAGGGTGGGTGGGATCCTTTCCGGCAGCTTTCTGTACGTATGTCCTTGATGGTGCGTAGGCTGGTTCTAGTGATGGGTGGGCAGTTTGACCACCCATTGTAGATGTTTCCCGTCTGCTCCAGTGCAGTTTCCATACCATGCAGTGATGCAGCATGTTAGATGCTCTCTGCTGCGTTTCTGTTGAAGGAGTTGTGCACAGTCCGGCTCTCATCAACTTCCTCAGAAAGTAGAAGCATTGTTAACATAGCTCTTCCTCCTCCTCTCTGTAGACCATTATTGTGGTGATGAGCCCCAGCACTGTCATGTCATCAGCAAACTTGACAATGTGATTATTCGGGTATTTAGCTGCGTAGTCGCATGTGAGCAGTGTGTACAGCAATGGGCTCAGCACACAGCCCTAAAGGGCATCTGTGTTGAGGATGATAGGGTGGGATGAGTGGTTGTGCATCCAGACTCTGAGGTCTGCTGGTTGGGAAGTCCAACACCCAGTTGCACAGTGGCGTATTTGGACCGAGGAGTAAGAATTTAGACACCAAGGTCTGTGGAACAACAGTGCTGACTGCTGAAGTGAAATCCGAAAACACCATTCTCACACAAATCAGAATTCTGATGATACCTGCTTGGTAACTTTTCATGATTGTTACATAGGAGCCCTAACATCCACCTGAACTCCACTCTTCTGTGGTTTCTCTCCATTTCAGTAATGTTCTGCCTTTTAATTTAATCTACTCGTACAAACACGCTGGAGGAACTCAGCAAGTCGGGCAGCATCTGTTGAAACGAGCAGTCAATGTTTCGGGCCAAGACCCTTCGTCAGGACAATCTACTGAAGTGTATGGCCTCACACTTTCCAACATTAAACTGTATTCGCCAAACTTTTCACCAACTCATTTAACTTCCGAAGGAGGAAACCAGGTGTTTAGGAGTCTGTCCTCATCGAATGATCAGAAGTGAAGAGCTCAGCCACTTTATATTCTATGGTGTTATCATTTAGGAGAACTTGTCCTAGGCCAAGCATGTAAATGCAATAACGAAGAAAGCATGCTAGTGCCTCAGATCAATATTATGTAGAGATTTGTGGCATATATGACTATATGATATATATGTACAATATCTGAAATACTTCTTATGGAAATGTTTGTTTGATGATGAACTTCAATAAAAAATAGATTACAAAAAAAAATTCACAGAAATACAGCATGACATCTAAAACTGACAAAATTCTATAGGATCTGAGTATGTTGACTGGCTGCATCATAACCTGGTATGGAAACACCAAAGCTCTTGTACAGAAACTCCTACAAGTAGTCGTGGATATGGTCCAGTCCATCATGGGTAAAGCCCTCCCCACCATTGAGCACATCTACATGAAGAATCGTCGCAGGAAAACAACATCCTTCATCAGTGACTCCACCACACAGGTCATGCTTTCTTCTCACTGCTGCCATCAGGAAGGTGGTACAGGAGCTTCAGAACAGTTATTACCCCTTAACCATCAGGCTCTTGAGCCAAAGGGCGTAACTTCACACAACTTCTCTTGCCTCATCATTGAAATGTTCCCACAATCTATGGATTCACTTTCAAGGACTCTTCATCGCACTTTCTTGATATTTATTGTTTATTTATTATTTAATTTTGTATTTGCACAGTTTGTTGTCTTTTGTACATTTGTTGTGTGCTCAAGTTGGTGCGGTCTTTCATTGATTCTGTTATAATTATTGTTCTATCATCAAGTATGCCTGCAAGAAAATAAATCTTAGAGGTTTATATGGTGACATACATGTACTTTGATAAAAAAATTTGAACCTTGAACCTATCTATATCCTGCTGTGGATGACAAATATTCTCATCACAGCAAGTCACTGTATCTATTTTCAGGGCATCCGCACACTTCGATACCCATTCCTCCAAGCTATTAATATACTGAGTAAATAATTGATGGTTAAGAACTGATCCTTGGCACACACACTAAAATTCTTCCAGAGATCCATTTATTCTGATTCTGTCTTTTATGTGATAGCCAATCTTCAAGCCATGTTAACACATTTAATCCAGTACAGTGAGCTCTCACGCACCAGTTCTACTAAATGCCTTTTCAAAAGCCAAATGCACTACATCCTCTATCAATCTTGCTTTTTACATCTTTGAATAAAACTTAAAAATACTTATAAAACATGATTTCCTTTTCATAAAGCTAAGTTAAATAGTATTACCAATAAACTCTTCTCAGGCTTCCAGCCAGGTACAGGTTTTGATCTTAACCCACGTTCTGATGATAAACTTTGTTATTTCATCAGGATTGATGCCTGGGCATGTCTACTCTGGTAGTATTTATATCCCTCTCGTTTGTACCTCCTGATTGGTTAGTCCTCATCCAATCAGGTTTTCATTGTCCCACTCTGTTTACAATTGAATTCCAGTTCTTAGAGCGAGACCTTCACCTTTGTTAAAATTATTTCCCTCTAGTTTTATTTCAGTGGCTTCCTTCAGCAGGTGGTTCCAAAAGCCACTGGCACAGCACAGTAGTTCAGTGCTGTCAAAATCCATTCTATGGTTATTGAGAAATATACCTGACATAACCACTCATAACCACTATATATATATACCTGAAATATAATCACTATGTATTAGCTATTTACTATACTATGTAATCATGTCTAGGTACCGAATATTAATATGTATTATTTTCTAGACAAATTTTGTTATGTGTTGTTTTCACTAGATACTTTGTACTCTTTTAGCTGCATATTATGGCACATACAGAACACCTGTTTGTTTAGCAGCACTATTAGCTGAGATGTATCCCATGTATTACACTCAGCCTTCGTTTAGTACGAGATAACAGTGGCAGACAGGATGCTGCGAGCAGGAATGTAATGTGAGGGAGGTTGTCTGGAAAACATAATCTTGGCAAAGAATAAGGTCCCAATGCGAACGGGTGAAACATAATGGTGGCGCACCGCGGGCTAGGCAAAAGCGATTACTTAATTCATATATAGATGATATGCAATTAAAACTCGATTGGGTATGGCGATGAACCCGAAATGTAACTGAAATAAGAAATTACTATAAAGAATGCTGTACACCGGAGCTCGGTGGGCTTTCGGTGACAAATTCATTGATTGCCTCAGCCTTTGTTTGCAAATAAAGGTTTAATTTTCTTGAAGAATTGTCTGTGTCTCCAGGTCATTTCAAGTAACCACGACAAAATTGGCGACCGCGGCAGGACCAGGAAGAGACCTGAGGAAAAGATTCGGCAGGTTGAGGCCACTTCCCGGTCCCTCGAGAGCCCTCACTGAGCTAACAGAATTACGGGTGCACCCAGAAAAAGGTAAGCGCTTTTTGCGACAATTTGGATTAAAATTCTGTTGGTTTCGGGGGTCTCGGGGACTCAGAAGTGTGTAGCAACTGCCGAAGGGTCTCTCCGATCCAAAGAATCTGGCAGAATTGAGGGTTTGACAGAAGGCTCAGAGGATTGATCGAGAACACTGCAGTGGGGGTATGTACGAATAAAGTAACAAGAAGTTGAGTAAAGAAAATTCCACGTGGTGTTGGTAAATCCCTGTGGATACCACTTCGCACAAAGCGAAGGGCTGAACGGGCAGGGAGAGTGAAGAGAAACTTCTGTGAGTACTGCCCTAGGTTGAGGGCTACTCGGCCAGAACGGAACAGAAGGGAAGAAGTATTTGATAAATTGCTTAAACACTGGTAGACAACTGTAGGGCTGGGTGTAAAGATAGGATCGGGGAAGTCTTTGAACTGTGAGACTTGTAAGAAATAGTACCTAAGAAAAGGAGAAAATAACATGGCGGAGGAAAAAGGAACAGCAGTAGACATACTGTGCAAGAAGCTCCCTGTAAGTAGAGGTGAGATTACTGCAATTTCAGAGAAATGGGAAAAAAGAACCAAAAACCGGCGCACGAAATAGCCAAAAGAAGGGACATTCGATGTAAGCTTGTGTGAAGAGATGGAAGCACTAATTAAAAATCATAAACCAAACGATAAGTCCAAGAAAAGGGAGGAAAGGAGAGAGCAGGAGATGGAAGTATTGAAACTTTTTAGGATGGAGGGAGAGAGATTGAGGAAGACAGGCAGGATATTGATTATAAACGAAAAAGACAAAAGGGAACAGGAAATACAGTCGGGTGATGGAGAGAAAAAACCTAACAGAAGCCTGGCTTTAGCTCAATACCCGGATCTGAAAGAAGTAGAAAGACCGCCTCCCTATAATAAGAAGGGAACGCCCAAATAATGCCCCATAATATCAGGAACAGTGAGCCTGCAGGGGGAAGTAAAGGTCTGGGACCCTGAGGAGGAAAAAAGGAAATATGAGAAGGTGAGAGAGGTGCTGAGGAACGAGATAGAGGGAGAAAAGATAAAGATAGAACAGGAAAGAAGGGAGATGGAAAGAGAAGTGGAAAAGCTACAGAAGCAGAGAGAGAAGAGGGATTATGAGGAGTATCAGTTATACTGTAGAGACAGACGGATTAGAAGAGAACAGGAATCATCTAGACAGCAAGAACGGAGTGAGTTGAGAGGAAGTTAGAGGAAGGTAGGAGACGAGAGTTTGGGGGAAGTACGAGAGAGGACGGAGAGGCAGATATTGGAGATGGAAGAGGGGACTAGAGTGGAGAAGGAGCAAGGAAGAAGGTATACCCCAGGAAGGTATGAGTGGCAGCCAGTAGTACTAGGGCCAGCAATAGATAAAGAACCAAGTGAGGCAGGAAGCTTGATTACATGGAACGGGGAGAAGGAAATGCTGCCACTGCTGGTAAAGGGATCAGGACAAGTACAGTATATCCCTTGGGGATCCCAGGACCTGGAAGGGCTGAAAAATGCTCTGCCTAGTCTGCACGAGGGAGCAGGAAAGTGGATTAGAGCCTTTGAGGAGGAAACAACGGGACGATTGTTGGCTATGGGAGATTTGAAGGCACTGCTGATAAGGTTGATGGGAACTTCCAAGCTGAAAGAAATGATGGAAATGGCTGGCTTACAGAATGTGGACAGCCCACAGACTGATGGGGCCAATTTTGATCCAGTGAGACGGAGGGTATGGCAGAACCTCAGGAAGCTTTATCCACCCAGAGTAGACCCCAAAGCCTTAAAGGGGGAACTACTGGGAGACACTGAAAACCCAGCAGCCTATGTAGAAAACCAGTTGAAAAGATGGAGACTGGAGACTGAGCAAGAGGTGGAAAATAGCTTGTTTCTGAACTCACTGTTCCGTCAGAGCATTTTGGATGCAATGCCTCCACAGGTCAAGTCTAAATTGGAGGAAGTGGTTGGGCGGTCATCACTGACACTGAATGATCACTGAGCATTCAGTGATCACGTAGTCCACGCAGTGGAGAAATATCGGAGAGACAAACGAAAGCTGGCTGAGCAGCAAGAAGAGGTGCAGCAAAAGCTATTGCAAATGCAGCTCGAAGAACTGAAAAAGAAGGACAAAGAAAAAAGCAAAAAGATGCTGCCAGCCATCACTAGTGTGAGTACAGCCATTACACCATTAGATGGGGGTACCGGTCATTCTGTCAGTCAAGGGCCAGAAAACCCCATGCCAATAATGAATGTCTTCGGAGGAACATTTCCACAGATGCCCTATTGGGGACAGAGTAAATTTAAGCAACAGCCCAGACAGGACTGGAACTCCCAAGGAGGGGGACAGAGGAGTTATGGGCAGAGAGGACTAGTGAGGAGACAGGGGGAAAGAGAGATAGAAAGATTATGCTGGGGATGCAACCAGCCTGGACACATGAAGAGAGACTGCCCATTTAAACCATGGCCTGTCTCGTATCAGCAGTTGCCGATGGCAAGGGAACCACAGTTTGGCCACATGCCGGCTCCTGGGGGTCCGAGCGGACCTGTAAACCCCTATGCAAGGTATTAGGGGTGCCCCGAGAACTCGAGTGGGAAGGGACATTACCCAATGATAACGAGGGAGGCAGAGGAGGAACCTATGGTTCAGGTTATGTTAGAAGGGCAACTGACACCAATGATGATAGATATCGGAGCCACGTACACTTGCGTACAGCCACAGTATGCCCTTCACCTTCCCATGTCAGGAAAGTTTATAAAGACGGTAGAGTTCTCGGGGAAAACACAGTTGACACAGTACATGGCTCCAGTGCATTTGAAAATGGGAAATAAAGGAATTGTTTTACCAGTACTAGTATCTAAAGGAACTCCGATTAATTTGTTAGGCAGAGATGCTCTATTGAAACTGGAATTAAAATTAGAATGCACCAGAAATGGGTTAAGTGTGGAAAGAGCAGGGGCTCAATTAATAGTGTGAGAAGATAAGAGAGCCAATGTTTTTTGGATAGCGGACATAGAAGATCAGATCTGGGATACCTGGGAAAAGTGGAAACAGGGCATGCAGGCCATATTACCTGAGGCTGTAGCGCCCAAATCTGAATTACATTGCACTGTAATTTTCGATGAGGCTCAGAATAAGGAGGTAGAGAGGAGATGGAACATGAGGACAGATATTCGACAACACCTGAAAGGGGAAGCCATAGTAATTGGGAAGCAGGAGGCGGCCCTGCAAGTCAGGTGGAATACCTTCTTGAAAGAATAGTACAGAATACCGGAAGCTGTACCCCACATAACCCTGCTGGTAAATGAGGGATACCAGTCTAAAGACTTAGGACCCCTAGTAAAGCAGGTAAGCACCATAACGGTTTGGAGAAAGGTTATGCCTGAGGTATGGATATCCGGAGACAACAACTACATAAAATAGGGGTAAACATAGATGTGACAGGAACTATGAAGGAGGTTGAAGTAACTCCTCAGCCACATATGCCGTTGTTGGGGAAGACAAGGGGTCAGCAGGAAAATAGAATATTGGACAAGTTGCCATCTATTCTGTGGTCACAACATGACACGGACGTGGGGAAAATAAAAACAGCCAGTCCACTGGAGGTAAGGTCAAAGAAAGGAGCAGTTCCACCTAGGAGACCACAATATCCCTTAAGACCGGAAGCAGAGGAAGGTATAGCGCCGACAATACAGGGACTGTTAGGGGCAGGAGTGCTTAAGAGAGTAAACGGCCCCTGCAATACTCTGCTGTTGCCTGTCCCAAAAGCGGACAGGTCTAAATGGAGACTGGTGCATGACTTACGAGCAGTGAATGAGGTAGTGGAGGATTTGGCAGCAGTGGTCCCGAATCCACACACGCTGCTGACTAATATCCCGCCAGAAGCGAGCTACTTTTCAGTGATTGATTTGTGTTCGGCTTTCTTCAGCATTCCCCTAGCCGAACAGTGTCAGTATTTGTTTGCATTTACATACAGAGGCAGCCAGTACACCTACACTAGAATGCCACAAACATTCACCACATGTTTTTAATAAAGTACTGAAGGAAGATTTGGATGGCATTTGGCTGGAAAGCACACTGATACAGTATGTGGATGATTTGTTGATTTACTCTGAAAGTGAGGAGCAGTGTGAACGGGATACTGTGATACTTCTAGAGAAACTGGCGTATGGAGGACATAAGGTATCTAGGAAAATACTGCAATTTTGTAAGCAGCAGGTGGAATATTTAGGAAGGCTGGTATCTAAAGGCGTAAAGGCAGTAGTGTCGAGTCAGATTGAGGCGATAACGAAAGCTCCAAAGCCCCAAACAGTAGGGCAGATGATGACGTTTTTAGGAATGACAGGATATAGCTCAGACTGGATTGGAGAATATGCTGAGATTGTAGCACCACTGAGGAAGATAATGAAGGAAGCAGGCCATACCAATTTGAGAATTAGCTTGCAGTGGAATGAGGAGGCAGAGATAGCTTTCAATACTATTAAACAGGAATTGCAGTCAGCCCCAGCATTAGCATTACCTGACTATGAAAAGGTTTTCCATTTGTATATATCTAATCGACGGGAAGGCTATGCCGCAGCAGTGCTGACACAAGTGACTGGTACAGGGAAAGTGAAGCAGCCAATAGCGTACTACAGTGCAAAACTGGACGAGGTGGCCCAGGGGTATCCACCTTGTTATCAGGGATTGGCAGCACTGTACTATGCATATGAGAAGGCATCATCTGTAACTATGGGTTATCCTGTGATACTGTACACACACCACAAGGTAGCAGAATTGCTGGATAGAGGGAAATTTGTGTTAACACCAGCCAGGATAGCAGTGTATCAGATGCTGTTGACATTTCCAGATGTAACCATACAAAGATGTACCACCAGTAACGTAGCCGATTATGTCCCTTTGAGCTGTGAAGGGGAACCCCATGATTGTGCAGGGAAAACGATGACATTTGCCAAGCTGAGAGCAGATTTACGGTCAGAGCCACTAGAGGATTCGGATAAAAAGGTTCTGTTTGTAGATGGTTCTTGTTATAGGGATTATGATGGAAATCATGCAGGATTCTCAGTAGTACAGCAGGACCAGTCAAGTTTTAAGATCATCAGAGTGGAAGCTTGTCCACAACTGTGCTCCGCTCAATTAGCAGAACTCAAGGCTTCAACAGCAGCATGTGAGATGATGGCAGGTGAGAAAGTAGACATTTACACTGATTCGGCATATGCCCACGGGGTGTGTCATCTGTTTGGGGCAGTGTGGAAACAGAGAGGTTTTAGGAAAAGTAATGGAGACCCCATTCAACATTGTCAGCAAATTTCAGACTTAATAAAAGCACTTATGAAACCCCAAGCACTGGCTATAGTGAAATGCCAGGCACATAAGAAAGGGAATGATGTGATAACCAAAGGAAATCAAGCTGCGGACGAAGCAGCCTGGGTGTACATCGGCTGTTATTGCATCCCAGGTAAGCCTAGAGCCAGAACCCATGCTAGAGGACATGGTTGAAATGCAAGGTAGGGCAACGTTGGCAGAACAGACAATGTGGAGGCGACGGGGGGCCAAGCAGAACTCAGAAGGCCTGTGGAGCACGGAGGATGGTTTGTGGGTAGCACCTACTCCTTTGTTGACTATCCTAATTTCAGAAGCACATGGAGTGGACCATTGTGCAAGGGGGGAAGTAATAAGGAAAATAAAAAAGGATGGTTTCTGGTCGCCTTACTTACAGGCTTCAGTAGACTATATTCTAGCACAGTGTGAGGTTTGTGCACAGGATAACTTTCGAAAGGGGATTACAACCCCAATAGGTCACATACCTGTGCCTGAAGGACCATTTCGACATCTGGTGATCGACTACGTAGATACGATAAAGACGGTAAGAGGGAAAAGATATATTCTGATGGTAATTGACAGGTTCAGCAGATGGGTAGAGGCAGTACCCTCGAAAGATCAAGGGGCAGGAACAGTGGTAAAGTTCCTGACAAATGAAGTGATCCCCAGATTTGGAATACCTCGGATAACGGTTCGGCCTTCATCCAAAGGGTGGTCAAATTGGTATTACAAGTACTGAGAATAAAACAAAGGTTTGGATGTGTGTACCACCCACAGTCACAGGGCATGGTGGAAAGAATCAATGGCACTCTGAAGGCCAAGCTGAACAAAATTTGTGCAGAGACTAGACTAAATTGGGTTGATGCATTACCGTTAGCATTAATGAGTTACCGTATGCAGAGTAATCGGGTAACATGCTTGACACCACATGAAATGCTAACTGGAAGGCCCATGCCAGTGCCCCAATGGAGAGGACCAAATAAGGGACCCAGTTTAGAGCAATTAGAACTTGAACTAAGACAATACATGCGGCAATTAACTATGATACATCAGTCTATTTATACACAGGAAAAACAGAAAGAGCCGGAGACGGTCCAAAGGGAAGGACCAATCCAACCGGGAGATCAGGTCTACATGCGAGCGTTTCGAAGGAAGTGGAACGAACCAAGAAGGGAAGGGCCTTTCACGGTAATCAAGGCATCACCCACGGCGGTTCAGGTGGAAGGGCATTCCACTTGGTATCATCTCAACCACTACACTAAGGCAGTTCCGCAGGTACAGTCAGAGGCGGAACCCGGGGTAAGTGGTGAAGAGGAGCAGACTGCAGAGGCCAGCCTGGAGGATCAAGAAGCCGACACTGCAGCACAGGAATTTGACCAGGTAGTAAGGGAGGTCTTTGGTAGTTCTGATGACTCTGGGAATGAAGTTGGGGATAGTAGTATTCCTCCAGATAATGGGGATGGTTTGGGTACAAGCAGTTTTGCCCCACAGGATAACACACCTGCCTACTATAGCGCAGATTTGGAATCCATCAACATGGAGGATATGGCATGGGAATGATGTAACCCTGGGAAACTTGGGAGCACGCAATAAGAGAAGTAGCACACACACCGTTTTGTCACAAGAGAACACATGGTACCAATGGGCAATGTATACAGCAAGCACGATGGAAAAACAGAATTGCTACCTGTGCTCAAGGGCAAACCCTGCGCAGCAATTAGTCCCCATGCCTTATAGTTCTTCCACTTGTGTGCAGTGGCATAGGGAACACAGGGAGCGATGTGAGCAACGATGCCCTGGTCCAGTCAGTGCTAGGACTTGTTACATGAGGATCTGTGTTAACACTGATCCCTGTTATAGAAACTGTCTGAACAATGCACCCATGTGCCCATATTGGTGTATGCTATATCAGGCGTCCTCGCATTTTGACTAAAACAAGCTTGCCTATCACTGTAATTATAGTAGACCCTGGGCTATAAATAAAAGGAGCCAAAACACCTATGCAGGAACAACTTATGATGCAGGGTCATCGGAATTGTGAATGTTTCATGCGGGTGGGCATTCACCCAGTTGGCCATTTCCAAGGCAACTGCACTCAGACGTGGGATGTCACCTCAGGTAAAAAACACATAATGGGTACCCCTCCTCCTGAGGGTGCAATGGACTCTCAGACTATCCCAATAGCAGACACTTGGTGGCTGTGTGGACAGGAAGGAGGTCTGAGATCTACGCTCCCCCTCAATTGGGCAGGAACATGTACGCGAGTCATGCTGCTTCAGGAAGTTATAATGTCCCCTGAAGTACAGTCCAATGCTAACTTCCCTGAGCAGCAGACACTGCTACGGCGGAAGAGAAAATATGAACCTAACCCGACAATCCGGATTGACAGTATAGGACAGCCGAGAGGTATACCTAACGAATTCAAGGTGCGGAATGAGATTGTTGCAGGCTGGGAAGCTCTCATTCCTGTGATAGGGGTAAGTAAAAATGTTGAATGGATAAATTATATATACTACAATCAACAGAGGTTCATCAACTACACTGATGATGCACTGGAGGCCTTAGGGCACAGCTGGGTGCAACTAGCAGGATGGCGTGGCAAAACAGACAGGTACTGGATTGGCTTTTGGCAGAAAAAGGGGGGGGTATGTGTGATGTTTGGAGATCAATGCTGCACTTTCATACCGAACAATACTAGCCCAGAAGGGTCTTTCATCAGAGCAATGAATAAATTAAAGGATCTGCGGAAGGAGGTCAAACAGAATGCAGGATTTGGGCATCAGTGGTTTGACTGGTTAGAAAGCAAACTAGGGGGATGGGGTGCGTGGCTGACTAAATTGGCAATGACTGCAGGCATTGTGCTGATAAGTTGTGCATTTATTCTGTGCTGTTTTCTTCCATGTCTCAAGACTTTGATAATGCGTGCGACAGCAAAACAATTCCCGATGCTCCTGGAAATTGTTGAATCTGGCCCTAGACAAGGAGAAAAGCTGATGATATACTGTTACAGTCTGCACGATGCACCAAGCGGACTGGAAGGTGTTAATGATGTGGACACTAGTCTGTAAGGGTGTCTGAGTCTTTTTTCCTGTCTCAGCTACGGAGGGACAGGTTTTTGGCTCAGCAGCCTAGGATAACAGAGAGAGATCATTTTGAGCTCCGAGTATGGAAATTGTAGTTGACCCAGATTTGGGATTAAAATGCTGAACTTTATTTTGGCTTTGGTGCACGGCCTCTGAGTGTTCTCTTTCTGTGTGAGACCCTGTGTGTCTCAAAGGGTGGATTATATTGAGAAATATACCTGACATAACCACTCATAACCACTGTATATATACTTGAAATATAATCACTATGTATTAGCTAGTTACTATACTATGTAATCACGTCTAGGTACCGAATATTAATATGTATTATTTTCTAGACACATTTTGTTATGTGTTGTTTTCACTAGATACTTTGTACTCTTTTAGCTGCATATTATGGCACTTACAGAACACCTGTTTGTTTAGCAGCACTATTAGCTGAGATGTATCCCATGTATTACACTCAGCCTTCGTTTAGTACGAGATAACGGTGGCAGACAGGATGCTGCGAGCAGGAATGTAATGTGAGGGAGGTTGTCTGGAAAACATAATCTTGGCAAAGAATAAGGTCCCAATGCGAACGGGTGAAACATAATGGTGGCGCACCGCGGGCTAGGCAAAAGCGATTACTTAATTCATATATAGATGATATGCAATTAAAACTCGATTGGGTATGGCGATGAACCCGAAATGTAACTGAAATAAGAAATTACTATAAAGAATGCTGTACACCGGAGCTCGGTGGGCTTTCGGTGACAAATTCATTGATTGCCTCAGCCTTTGTTTGCAAATAAAGGTTTAATTTTCTTGAAGAATTGTCTGTGTCTCCAGGTCATTTCAAGTAACCACGACATGGTCACTGTGAATGCATGCTCTGCCACCGTCAGTTTCTCTGGGCAACACAAACAGATACATGATCTGAGCTCCTACATATGGGTTTCCACCTTGCATCCTGTCTGGCTGATACATGCTGCTCTGTATTCACAGAATCCTGTAAATGCCAGCCATCCTGAGTCTCAGGTCAGCTTTACCTCACATAAGCTGTGATGCAAATTGTAAATAGTATTGATTACATAAAACTTCTCAAAACGGCTACCCATGTCTTCCTTGTTTAAAGATACTTTCATCTGGCCACCAATAGATGTACTGCATAATGGACTCACAGTTCACACTTTTTCCCGTTCCCTTTTTCAAGAAGGTTTGGTGGATTTCCAGTCTACTGGTACCCTCCCAGAACTCAGTAAGTTTTGAAAATTTTCAACTGTCTCTACAGCCATTTCCATTAAACCAGAGTTCGAACCTTTTTTTTAATGTCATAGACCAATCCCATTAGGCAAGGGGTCCAGGGACTGCAGGTTGGGAGCCCAGCTTTAAACCCTTTGGATGCCAACCATTAAGTCTTACTGATTTGGCTGTCTTTAGTCCATTCGTTTTTTTTTCCCAATACTTGGTTTCTAATAAAATGTAAAACAGCAAAGCACTGGAACTTGACTTTTAGCCCATGGTGTGGTGCTAAACTAATAAAGCTAATGATACCCAATCTCTTCTGCATGCACATGGACCATCTCTCGCCATTCTCTGCATATCCATATGCCTTTCTAACAGTCTCTTAAACACCTCTCTCTATTGTATCTGCCAAATCATGACCCCATAAGTCGTTTATTGTCATTTAACAAGGTACATCAGGGGTCACCAACATTTTTTTGCTCTGCGGACCAGTTTAATATTGACAATATTCTTGCGGACCGACCAACAGGGGACGGGGGGTGGGGGTGTTAATCCCAATCGGAATATAGGTGATAAGTCAACTATAAGTCACTTATAAGTGGCTAATACACTCAATTTTGTTTCTAAAAGGGTTTATCTGACAAATTTAATATTAAACACACAGCACGTATTTTCCTTGCATGAACATAGTGATATGTCAATTATAACTCACTTATAAGTCAATAGCATCATAACGTTGTAAGTAATATTTGGATATTAAACACACAGTGCATATTTTCCTCGTATGAACATATAAAATCTTTGCAACACACCAATATCACTGAATCAGTGGGAGCCCTGGCCTTGTTTCCCTGCAACATCGAGGGGTGATGGGAGACAGCAATACTAGAAGGGGGTTCCTTAATTCCAGTCTATTCTGCAATTTAGTTTTTGTGGCTCTCAGCACTTGCTTCTGTCCTGCTTGCTCACTTTTTGTGCTCAAAAAACTCAACAGGTTTGTCTAAGTGTAGGGTGCTTGGACTCAAGGTGCAGAAGCAGTTTTGAGGGCTTCATTGCCTCATTAGACAGCCTCTGGGCCCGAACTCCATCCTCCCGCCAGCCCGCCACCAGATGCCTCAGACAGGTGCGGTTGGTCGTGGGTGGGGTGAGAGGACAAGGTAAGGGCTGAAGGTCCCGTGCCGGGGCTGCGGCAGTTGCAGTCCGGAGAGCGAGGAGGAGTGCGACAGGGCGCGCGCCTGCCACCCACCAGCACCCCCCCCCCCCCCCCGGTAGGTAGGATCTATCGGCCGACAAAAGTTTGGCTGAAGGGATGAATTTCAGTAGATCGCAGCGAGGTAGCTGCTCTGATACTTACGTAACCCTGAGCCCGAACTAGGTCGCCTGTGAATATTTTAGCACCGGGTTCCTCACGAACATTCGGTGTGCTAAATAGGTTTAGAGGCGGCGCCCATCTGTCCGCGCTCCAGGCCAGTAGCAATGGCACTTCTTACCAGCCGCACAAGGCGGTCAGTTACCAGAAGCCAACTAGTAATCCCTGGCACGAACGTTTCACTGTATATAGGCGACTGATGACGTCGCATGCGTTCAGATTCAACAGTAGGCATGACAGGGAATGAGGAAAGGTGCAGCTGGCTCATATAGTTTCATATCTCCAAATCATATTGATTCCTTGCACATGCTTTGCGGTCCGGTACCAGTCCGCGGCCCGGTGGTTGGGGACCACTGAGATACATATATAACCGCATAATGTATATAGAAATGAGAAAATGTTTCTTGGAACCAGGGTATAAAACACATAATACACGACAACTTATGAAGCTAAGGATAAAATCTGCAGATGAATCACACATAAATAACAAACTAAAGTGCATTGATATTAAATATTGTAAGGTACAGAACAGATTAACCAGTAACACTTCAAATACGATGTGGCAGGAAGTTCAGAAGCCTAATGGCCTGTGGGGGGGGAAGAAACAGTTTCTCATCCTGACCGTTCTTGTTTTTATGCATCAGAGTCTCCAACCTGATGATAAAAAGTCAAAGAAGATGCTGGATGGATGGGTGGGATCCTTAATAATACTAAGGACCCTGTATACACAGCGCTCCTGATAAATATCCCCGATGGATGGAAAGGAGACCCCTATGATCCTCTCAGGTGTTCTCATGGTCCTTTGTAGGGACTTCTGATCTGATGCTCTGCTGCTCTCATACCAGATGGAGATGCAACTTACCAGGACGCTCTCAATGGTGTTTCTTATGAAATGGAGGCGCTTCTGTCCCTTCTTGTTCAAGGACGGGATACTCAGGGTCCAGGTATGGTCATCCATGATATGAGCTCCCAGGAACTTGGTGCAGTTAATTCTCGCAACCGAGGAGCCATGTATTCGTTGAGGGAACGTTTATCTGCACCTTCCAGAAGGCCACAATGATTTCCTTTGTCTTCTCCACATTCAGGCTTCAGTTGTTCTTCTCACACCAATCCACCAGCCGCTCCACTTCCTCTCGGTACTCTGCCTCATCACCAATCTTGATAAGGCCAACCACTGTTGTGTCATCCGCAAACATGATGACACAGTTTGAGCTGGATCCTGCGACACAGTCGTGCATCAGCAGTGTGAACGGTAGTGGGCCAAGCACACAGCCAGTGTTCAACGTAATGAGATGAGAGACATTGATGCCCACACTGACAGACTGTGGCCTTACTGTTAAGAAGTCCAGTGACCAATTGCAGAGGGAGGTGTTGAGATACAGTGAGGACAGTTTCCCCACCAGTTTCTGGGGTATGGTGGTGTTGTACACAGGACTGAAGTCTATAACCAGCAGTCTGGCATATGAGAGCTGGCATATGGGACAGGACAGAGTGGAGGGCAGAGGCCTTTGCATCATCCAAGGATCAATTTGAGCAATAAGTGAACTGGAAAGGGTCCAGTATAACTGGGAGAATGGCTGTAATGTGCTCCATGACCAGCTGCTCAAAGCACTTCATAATGGTTGATGTGAATGCCACCAGATGATAGTCATTTAGGCAGGTTACTGTTGCCTTCTTTGGCACTGGAATGATGGTGGCCACCTTGAAAACCGAGGGGCAATGGATTGTTCCAGAGATGTTGAATATATCCATCAGCTGAGCTGCACAGCCTTTCTGAACATGACCCGGTATATTATCAGGCTCCACAGCTTTGCATGGGTTGTCTCTGGCCAGGGTCTTCCTCACCTCAGCTTCAGCAAGACGGAGTGTCTGCTCCCCTGTGGGGAGGGGTGCCTTCTTTGCCAGCAATTTGTTATGTCCAAACTGGGCACAGAAGACATTCAGCCTCTCAGCAAATAAAGTATCCTGGTCACTGATGCACAAAGTAAACCTGTAGTCTGTAATCCTCTTAATTCCCTGTCACATGTGCATCACGTCTCTGGTATTGCAGAAGTGGCTATAAATTCTCTGAGACTGCTCCCATTTCGCCTTCCTGATGGAGCAGGAAAACGCGTTTCTTGCTTCCCTGAGAGCTGTCGCATCCTCTGATATGACTGTTACATCTCTTATATTCAGACTAGTCCACGTATTATATTTGGGATAATTACAAGTCTCCATAGTAAGACTCATGGAAGTAATTGGTTTAAAATTACCTGCCATTTCTTTCTTGTTATTAATTCCCCAATCTCACTCTCTAGGAGTTCCACACATACCTTAACTAACGTCTTTATTTTCATATATCCATGGAAACCCTTGCTGTTTGTTTTGATATTACTTGCCAATTTTCTCTCATAAAGAATGTCCTTCCTCCTCATTAGCTTTTCAGGTTCCTGCTGCTGGTTGGTGAAGAAGCCCAAGTTTTCTGGCTTTTGGTTCTTGATTTCGGTTACCACATCCCTAAGCTCTTCTTCCATTGCCTCCTTCTACACCGCCACAATGACAAGCTCTTCTTCCATTGTTCCCATTTCCACAACCATGATACCAAGCTCTTCTTCCATCACCTCCAACACTGAGCCCAATTCTTTGGCAATACCCAAGACCCCTTCTACAACCTTCCTCCTCATCTTGGACACCTTCTCTGAATCTTCTCACCTCTAATTATTGACAAGCCATCAACTGGCTCAACCAGCATTTCTCTCTCCTCCTCGAACCTGCAGGCGATAAACTAACTAGCTCCCCTCCACCACCACACTCTTGCTTCTGGTAAAAGTGGTCCTCACACTCAATAATTTTTCCTAGAATCCTTCCACTTTCTCCAACCTCAAGAGGGAGTCATGTGCCCCAGCTAGGACTGCTACGTGGAATAGTCCATATTCCAAGCCATCACTGGAAATGCTCCCCAAATCTTTCTGCATTACTTTTGCAATTCCATTATGCTGCTTCCAGCACCCATGCTGAGCTTGTCAATTTCATCAACTTTGCCTCCAATTTCCACTCTGTTGTTAAATTCACTTCTGATTCTATTTCTGACACTTCTCTCCCTTTTCTCAATTTCTCTGTCTCCATCTCTGGAGACAAACTGTCCACTGACATCTTTTATGAACCTACCAATTCCCAGGGCGACCTTGACGATACCTCTTTCCCCATCTCCTGTAAAAGTGCTTTCTCCTTTCCTCAGCTCCTTTGTCTCCGCTGCATCTGATTACAGCATGAGGCTTTCCTTTCCAGGACATCAGAGATTTCCTGCTTCTTCAAAGAACAGGGTTTCCCTTTTTCCACCACTGATGTCATCCTCACTCACAGCTGTTCCAATTCCCAGACCTCCAAGCTCACCCCATCTTCCCATCACATTAACAGGGATAGAGCTCCTTTTGTCCTCACCAACCACACCATGAACCTCCCCATCCGACAAATCATCACCCGCAACTTCTGCCATCTTCAGTGGGATCCGACCACCAAATGCGCCTTTACCTTCCCCCCACTCCACCTTCCACAGGGATCGTTCCCTCAATGATTCCTTTGTCCATTCGTCCCTCCTCAATATTCTGCCTCCTAGCACATGCCCCTGCAAGCAAGAGAAATACAACACCTGCCCATTCACCTCCTCCCTCAGTTTGTGTTGCTCTAGATTTCTAGCATCTGCAGAATCTATTGTGTTCTTCATTTAATAGTTTTCCTCCACCTCTAGTTAACCACAAATGGTTCATCTTCCTCTTTTCTATAGAATCAGTATAGTACAGCATAATATATTCCCTTCAGTCCACAATGTTGGGCTGACCTTTTAACTTACTCTACAGTCAATATTAACCTTTCCATTAGTTCGATAGGTTACATAGCCCCAACCCTCCAATGTTCTTTCATCTATGTGCCTAGGAGTCTCTTAAATGTCCCTAATATCTCCCGAATCCTTCTTTCTAATTGAATATATCATAATAATGCTTATTTCAATTTGTAACATTCAGAGCAAGGGTCCTCAAATTATTACTTTTAATAGTTTATATTAACATTTCCTATTTCTTTCCTAGTGAATGAGTCACCTGTGATCATCAAACAGATTTGTGGCATATTAACATTCCTTGATAGCTTTGTTGTTTCTGATCTTTATGTTCATATATGCTTCTGTTATAATGGACTGTCAACGATTATAACCACCACCTTGTTTGCCCTCTTCCCATCTTCCTTTCCTTCTCCCTGGATCCTATTTACTTCCATAATCAGCAATGCCAGCATCCTTAGTGTCTCCTCATATTTATCATTACCTCTCTTTGCACCCCTTCTAACTACAGCATATTGCTCAAGCCTGCTTGAAATAAAACCTTAGACGTTGCCTGATGCATTCCATGAGATTAAACTTTAGACATTCCCTGATGCATTCCACACACCAACACCTTTCTACATTATTTATTCCTGACCTTTATGACAAAGACTCCACCACTGTATAATCCATCACAATCTACTAAATTTCACAACATCTTAACTTGTCACTCCTTCTATAGTTTTAAATATAAATTTCAATGAGAAAGACTTCAGTTACAGAGCACCTGTCATCACCTCGTGATGTCCACATATCTCAACCATCAATGAAATACTTTTTTTGAAGTGTAACCATTATTGTAACATGGAAAATGTAGCACAAACCTGTGCTTAGTAACCTCCCATAAAGAAAAGCAGCAGATCTTTGGCAAATTGATAGGTGCAAGCGGCAATGTAACTGCAAAACAAGTTTGGGACAAGTCTCAAGGAACAAATTAAAAGGTGTCACAATAGCACAATAATCCTTTATGTAATTACAGTCATTAACAGTCTGTATTAACACACCAAAATATCACACAGTTTATTCTATAATTGAAAGTAAACAAAACATACCACTCCAAGGTATATTCCAGTCATGTTCTCAGCAGTGGAATTCCTATGCTGATTCTGCATGTTGGTATTCCAGTATCCTTACATTCAAAGAGTATGAAAATAGGTTTTCAGGCAGAAGTGAAATGCTCCTTATCCACTTTGTACACACTTAGTTTCTGTGCTAATATACGGTGTTCACAGATAAAGAAGTAACAGCAGGTGACTGTCAATAAAATAGAAAGTGAATATGATTTACAGAATTAATATTATTGCTCATAGCTGGAAAAAAATCAAAAACCATTATTATTCACAGCAAGCAAATTTCTTTTATTCACAGAATATGGATGTCAAAGGAGAAACAAGAATTTCAAACAAGCTCATGCTTATTGATCCTGAGGTAGCATTTATGAGCAAATGCTTTAACCTACTTGGCCATAACCAATGGTTTATTATGCCAATTAAAGACAGTAAAATTCAACCACCTTGATATGTATCTGAGTAAGAAGAAAGCCATACTACAACCAGAATCAGGATTTACATTTCCAAAATAAAGGACAAGAAAAAATAATAACCCCGTTATTGCATTACCATTAATACTGATATCAGCCTTCAGAATGGTCATAAAGAATTGTGGAATTGTTGTAGCACAAGAAGAGATCATTTGCCTAACTAAGTCTTTGCCAGCTTGTTGCAGAGAAATCCTTTCAGACTCATTCCCCTCTCTCTTTCTCTCTCCAGCTATGCAGTTATTTTGCTTCAAGTCCTTATCCAATCCCACTTCAAAAGACCTGACTGATTTCCCGTCTACCACACCAATCAGATTACAACTGGTTTCCCTGTAAAGAAAATATTTTCCTCAAGTTTCCTCTGTGGTTCTTCCCTTTGGCAGTTTAAATGTGTGTTACTTGGCCCATGAAACATCTGCTGGTGGAAATGGCTTCTGTAACCTGCCATGACCTTGCAAGCCTTCATCAAAGTTCTTCTTAATCTTGCATCAAGAAGAATCCTAGTTTATTCAATATATTCTATACCATTGTATACAATAAACTGAATTACCTTCTTTCATGTCATACGTTTTGTACGATTCAATAAACTGTTATCTCTTTTCCTTGAAGTTATTCCAGTGAATAATTTCTTCATTCTTTCCAAGGCTTTCACATCCTTCTTATTAAGTTCTATTATTTTGAGTTTGGAAGGAAGAGGGTGATCTTACTGAAACATACAAGATATAAATGGGGTATGTCAGGGCAGAAACACAATACAGGCCCTTCGGTCCATAATCCTGAGCCGAACATATCCTTACCTGAAAAATTACCTAGGGTTACCCATAGCCCCCTATTTTATACCTCTATATACCTGTTCAGGAGTCTCTGTAAAGACTATTGTATCTGCCTCCACCACCATCACCCACAGCCCATTCTATGCACTCAGCATTCTCTGCATAAAAAACTTAACCTTGACATCTCCTCTGTACCTACTTCCAAGCACCTTAAAACTGTGCCCTCTTGTGCTAGCCATTTCAGCCCTGGGAAAAAGCCTCTGACTATCCACACGATCAATGCCTCTCATCACCTTATGCACCTCTATCAGGTCACCTCTCATCCTCCATCGCTCCAAGAAAAAAAAGGCCAAGTTCACTCAACCTATTCTCACAAGGCATTCTCCCCAATCCATGCAACATCCTTGTAAATCTTCTCTGCACCCTTTCTATGGTTTCCACATCCTTCCTGCAGTGAGGCAACTAGAACTGAGCACAGTACTCCAAGTTGGGTATTAGTTTTTGTGTGACCAACCAGAATGAACCACCTCACACTTATCTGGGTTGAACTCCATCTGCCAATTCTCAGCCCAGTTTTGCATGCTATTAGTATCCAGCTGTAACCTCTGACAGCCCTCCACACTAGCCACAACAGCTACAACCTTTGTGTCATCAGCAAATTTACTAACCCATCCAACCACTTCTTCATCCAGGTCATTTATAAAAATCATGAAGAGTAGGGGTCCCAGAACAGATCCCTGAGACACACCACTGGTGACTGACCTCCATCCAGAATATGATCTGTTTACAACTACTCTTTGCTCTCTGTGGGCAAGACAGTTCTGGAATCACAAGGCAATGTCCCCTTGGATCCCATGCCTCCTTACTTTCTCAATAAGCCTTGCATGGGGTACTTTGTCAAATGCCTTGCTGTTTCCTTGCCTCTGCCTTCCTACTACAGAGAGATTCAAACTAATTGTCATGGATTTAAATAGTGGGTGAAGGGGCGTTGGTTATTAAAGCTAAGGTCTGTAAGAATTTCTTCTTGCAAAATGTGGTGAATCTCTGGAACTCTACGCGAGGGTGGAGGAGACTAGATCTTTGGAAGCATTTAAAGATTTGGATTTTAAGTTACATCATGAAAGATAACTGAAAGATAGAACAGTAGGAAGATTAGACTGCAAATTACTGATGCTAATGTCACTAATAACAAGGAAAAAGTAGAGATATACAACAGGTACAACTGTTATTATAGAAATCTTGGAAATTTACAGGGTTAGGCGAAACAAGATCATTAATTATCTGGTCAAGATGATGCCAGCGTACAACGATTCCTCGGCAGACATCTTCAAGATAGCCTGTCTCTTCAATTATTTCACTTCCTCTCCATCTTCTACTCATTCTTTTTGTCTTGATTGTGTTTCAGAAACTGTTGGAGCCTGTGATATGCCATTTGGAATTTGATCAAATGACCTATTGCTCTGCTGGCCCCTGAAGGACTGCCTCGTGGAGAAAACCACAGATGGGGCATAGGGCCAAGACAGACTCCATTTTGAAGCTTTGAGGAAGACTGAAGCATCAAGGCAAATGCAGAGGAGGCCAATTTCGTGCAGCTGCTCTCCTCGCTGACAAGAAGAAGAGATTCTGACATTTATGCGATATTGGACTGTAGTTTATATTATTCTCCTTCAGTTCTGTTTTCTTTCTTTTTACCAATTGCCAGGTGGGCAATAGCTTACTTTTTATGTGAGAGAAGGGTTGGGGATTTGGGGTTTGATGTTCTTGTTGGTGATTTTCCTGTGCTGGCAATCTGGTAGTTTTTGTGTGAGAGAGAGGGGATGGGGGGGGGGGGGGGGGGTTTGATGCTTTTGTCACTGGTTTTCTTTGCGAGAGAGGGAATGAGGAGTTTGGGGTTTTTGCCATCCTAGCTGCTGTTTTCAGAGCGATCTGTTAGTTTTTGTGCAAGGGAGGGCTGGGGTGTTTGGGTTTGTGAGTTCTGCTTTTTTCCCCATGTGGGGAGGGGGGGTCGATGTCTTTTTCTTTCAACAATTCCATGGTTTTTCGGTATTTCATGGCTATTCAGAGAAGACAAATGTCAGAGTTGTATTGTATATGCATACTTTGACAATAAAATGAACCTTTGAAACTTTAAGTATTCAAAATTCAGATGGGAATTTAGAAAAGAAAAAGAAACCTAGTTTAGGGGTCAATTTCCGTCAATGATCACAGAGTTTATGGATGAACAGCCTTTGAGGAAGAACACTGATAGCAGAGCATCAGATGGGTTTAAGTGTGTTCAGGATAACAAATGCTCGCACTATTATTCTCAGCCAGTAAGGAGATGACTCGCTATTTTGCTCAGCTGTAGATGAGTAAGGATTAATTTGAAATAATCAAAGGCACAGATGATGGTTACAGCAGCAGAAAAGCTGAGGTAAGTGCAGAGATGTTGATGAAGGAATTATGGAGACTGAAGTAAATATTGAGCTAACATTTGAAGCTAGGCTGTCAATTTAAGATAAAATGACCCCTGGGAATCAAGGCAGATGCAATGAAATTATTTTTGGGACCTGGAGACCAGCATTTTCAAAACAAGCTAGCAGGAAAAGAAATTATCGGATCAGTACAGATGCCTAATCAATTCAGACTAGCCAGCAAAGCTAGACAACTGCAGTGCTTCAGATCACAATGTCCAAATCTCAGAGCCCCTTCTAAGGCTAAAACATCAATCGTATGCCCAGTGGTTGAAATATCCAGGTAAAATTTATAACAAGTATAATGTACTAAACATGGACAAATACAAGTAATACATTAAATTATGTCTAAGATTTTTCTGAACTGTTTCACTTAAAATTTAATATTATTCACTTCATATGCAAGTGGAAAAATAGCAATTCGAATGATTTATGGAAGGCTAGTGGCTCAGCTGTATCATCAACAGATCATGTCCTTGACTAGGAGTCTGCCAATAAATTGCAAGCGGAGCCGGACAGGCAACAGTAATTATAGCAGGTCTCACAAACAAATTTTGCAATTGTTTAATCTCATAATGTGTGGTTTAATCAGTTGTACCTCAGTAAGATGGGGCTATTTAAACAGCAGGCTTTAACTGTGTACATAAGCTATTTGAAAAATAAATTTAATAAGCTACAACACTACAACCAAACCATTAGCTACATCTTCTGAAGAGTAGGGTGATTCTCCCTGCAAAATGCATTGAGTAAAGAAATTATACCCACATGGAGGATCAGAGGGATCTTGTGGTCCAAGTCCATAGGACACTCAAAGCTGCTGTGCAGGTTGACTGTGTGGTTAAGAAGGCAAATGGTGCACTGGTCTTCATCAACCTTGGGAATGAGTTTAAGAGCCTAGAGGTAGTGTTAACAGTAATATAGGACCCTAGTCAGGCTCCACTTGGAGTACTGTGCTCAGTTCTGGTCAGCTCACTACAGGAATGATGTGGAAACCATAGAAAGGACGCAGAGGAGATTTACAAGGATGTTGCCTGGATTGGAGAGCACCACTAATGAGAATAGGTGCAGTGAACTTGGCCTTTTCTCCTCGGAGCAGCAGGGGATGAGAGGTGACCTGATAGTGGTGTATAAGATGATGAGAGGTATTGATCCTACGGATAGTCAGAGACTTTTTCCCCAGGATTGAAATGACTAACACGAGAGGGCACAGTTTTAAGGTGCTTGGAAGTAGGTACAGAGGAGATGTCAGGGGTAAGTTTTTTTTTTACGCAGGGAGTGATGGGCTGCTGGAAGCGGATACGATAGGGTCTTGTAAGAGACTCCTGGACAGGTATATGGAGCTCAGAAAAACAGAGGGCTATGGGTAACCTGAGGACATTTCTAGATAAGTACATGTTCAGCACGGCATTGTGGGCCGAAGGACCTGTATTGCGCTGTAGATTTTCTATAAAACTCAATCCGCGTCACACACGTCAGGGAGAAATACCCAATAACTTCCATTGGCGCCCAGAAAAGCGTGGTTGTCGTGTGTAATGCTCTGCCGCTGATTTCATAAGCAACTTTTGCATATAACAGACTATAACACGCCTTTAATGCCAATAAGGCGTTGGAGTGTTTTTCTATTGCCGGCCTGACCCATTGAATAACCATTAAAAAAATGTAACCAAACATATAGCGCCTGCAACATACAAAGTTATCTTGTTGTAAAATAGTACATTCTTAACATTAAATTTCGCACACAAATACCTGCGAATATGGGGGGAAAGACTGAAGAAATTTCCCCTTCAGACTGTGCAGCTCAGAATTACAAATAAGCACACAATTGCTCTCAACAGATACACCTAAGATAATATAAACAGATCTGATACATAAAAATGAATGTTGGTAATCACCACAAAGAAAACTTAAGGAACGAAATCTGAAAATCTCCCACGGTAAGTATCAGGTTGCCGGTTCTTCGCCTGAGGGACAAGCGAAGAAGTCCCTCAGCGGAGTACAGTATCAAATACGGATTGGCAAGCGGAAAGGGGCCAAAATGAACGTCGAGACACCCCCAAATGAGATCAGAAACAAACGTGTAAATGTGCTACTCACTTTCCCAACCACAATCTGCCATTTCCGGTCGACTGATAAAAGTTAAACGGAAAACCCGAAAGCCAGGGCACGCTCGCTGTATCGCTTCGGCGACAGTAACACTACAGTGGTTAAAACAAAACAAGCGCGTAGTATGGAGCCTGGCAACCAGCGGATTCCGCGAAGATTACCTTCCCCTACTGAGACGCCTGTTTGTCGACATTCCCATACTCATGGTGACTTGAAAAGAAACGTCTTCGAAGAGATACTCGTGAACTCCACCCCCCAGGACCACCACCACCGCAGTTACTGTTAATACAACGTGAAAATTATGAACAACCAGGACATTTTAGGCAATAAACGGTGTCCAAAGCAAAAACCCACTTGGGACCCTTCAAAAAAAATCATCCAAAGATGATTAGGTAATTATAATGTTATTTTCCTCGAATATTTCATCGCTTTTACAAATAAGAAGCATGTTCAGGATTCTAGAAACTGATGCGGATAGCTCCCTCGAAGGGGAGGTGCGGGCACAACGACCTCCGGTGGGTTTCCTTTCAGATTTCACCATGATTTCTTCACCGCGTGAAAAGCATTAGTTTGTGAAGGAACACGAGGGAGAAAACAAATATGTTGCATTTCCATTAGGAACTTACAATATCAAACCAACAGAATGGATGAGTAGATGTGACAATTGGCCAAAATACAAAGAATGAAGCAACAAATCCCTCCAGGGCATGAAGTGATTTACAATGGATTGCCAGGATGGTGACAGAATTGAAAGCGTCTCATAACAATATTTAGTCTCCTGGGTTCAGCACTAACTAAAAATAATACCAGTTTCACAGCAAATACATAATGTTTTCCCAGGGCTAATTAAACTTACCAGTACAATAATGTGTTATACATTAAAGAAAAGGCGGAGAGGTTGGTAGTGTCGAGGAAGCAATGTGGTCGCAGCAGAACTTAGACAAATTGGAAGAATGGGCAATAAAGTGGCAGATTGAATACAGTGTTGGGAAATGTATGATATTGCATTTTGGTAAAAGGAACAATAGTGCAGACTATTATCTAAATGGGGAGAAAATCCTCAAGGATGATTCCAGGAATGAAGGGGTAAACATCGGAGGAGCGTTTAGCAGCTTTGGGCCTGTACATGCTGGAATTTAGAAGTCTCACTGGAATTTACAAGAATGTACGGGGATCTCATTGAAACCTACCAAATATTGAAAGAACTAAATAAGGTGGATGTAGAGAGGATGTTTCCTGTGGTGGGGGTATCCAGAATCAGAGGGCACAGCCTCAAAATTGAGCAGTGACCTTTTAGAACAGAGGTTAAGAGGAATTTTTTTAGCCAAAGAGTTGTGAATCTGTGGAATGCTCTGCCACAGACTGTGGTGGAGGCCAAGTCCATGGGTATATTGAAAGCGGAAGTGGATAGATCCCTGATCGGTCAGGGTGTCAGAGGACATGGTGAGAAGGCAAGTATATGGGGTTGAGTGAGATTTAGGATCGATCAGCCATGATGGGATGGTGGAGCAGACTCGATGGGCTGAATAGCCTAATTCTGCCCTTATGTCTTATGGCCTTATGATCTTAATGGAAACAGCAGACAGAGACACAATTGAATTGCAGTCAGGAATGAAAGTGGGTGTGAACAAAATTGCAACCTCAAAACAGAAACCTGCTGGCTGAACAAATTGTGTTACCATTGTGGCAGGGGCTTACATTCACCAGGCCAGTGTAGGTTTAAAGGCGAAACTTCCAGAAAATGAAACAAAGTAAGACACATACAAAGTGTATGTTGACAGTCAAAAATAAATGGACTGCACAGGGAAGAGAAAAAGATAAAAAGTCAAGTTGCAGTTTCAAAAGAGCACTAATCTGCACGCCATTGATGAAATGCCTGATAATGATGAGAGTGACAGAGGTCTGGGTAGCTTTGAGATTTACAATGTTCAAAAAAGTTCAAAAGTAAAGTTACCAGCAAAATACATTAATGTCACCATGTACAATCCTGAAATTCGTTTTCTTGCAGACATGCTCATTAAATCCAATAGCCATTTTAGAAACAGTGAAAGACATACACCAACTCACACATTATGATCCAGATCATCCAGTGAAGCTTGCCTGTGATGCCTCACCGTATCATATAGGTGCAGTCTTATCACATGTTATGAGTGATAGATGTGAATGCCCCATAGCCTTTGCCTCATGTTCCCTTACCATGCAGAGAAAAAATATGCACAGATTGACAGAGACCTTGGGTCTAGTTTGGGGAGTAAAACATTCCAACCAGTACTTTTATGGGAGAGAGTTTACCCACATTACTGATCATCAATCACTCGTGTCCATTTTTAATCTACAGAAGGGTGTTCCACTAACAACAGCCGTATGAATGCAGAGATGGGCTCTGTTTCTTGGAGGGCACAATTACAAGACTGAGTTCAAGAAGACAACTAGTCATGGAAATGCTGATGGACTGTCCTGTTTACCCTTGGAAAAGGAAATAACTAAAATTTTGAAGGAGATTGGGAGGGTAAAAGACTGAGAAAGTGGAGGTTTTGAGAGAGGCGATACTTTGTGGGAGAGGATAGTTTTGAAGGAGTGAGAGAGTTTGAGGGACAGGAACTTTTAAGGGAATGAGAGAATTTTAGGCACAGGAAGATTTTGAGGGAGAGTTTGAGGGAAGAGTTGGCTTGAGTGATGGGGTGGTTCTGAGGGCGTAGCAGTTCTGAGGGTGTGAGAGTTTTTGGTTGAGCGAATGAGTTTGAGGGAGGTGGTGGTTTTAAGAGAGTGAGAACATTGTGGGGAGAGGAGTTGTTAAAGTGAAAGATTGAAGGAAGAGTGGGATTGAGACAGGGAGGTTTTGAGAGAGTGAGACAGTTTGAGTGCGGATTGTGATTTTGAGGGAGTGAGACTGTAAAAGGGATGGGAAGGTTTTGAGGGAGTGAGTTTCAGGAGAGAGGGCATTTGATGGAGAGATTTTGAGGGGGATGGACTGAGAGAATTTGAGGGAGAGAGTATCAGTGTGGAGGAAGCGAGGAATCTTAGGATCCACATTCATGGATCCCTCAGAGTTGCCGCACAGGTTGAGAGGGTTTTTAAGAGGGTGTGTGGTGTGTTGGTCTGCATTAATTAGGGGATTGAGTTCAAGAGCCGTGAGGTAATGTCTGTAAAACCCTGGCTAGACCACACTCAGAGTATTATGTTCAGTTCTGGTCACCTTAGAGGATGTGGAAGCTTTAGAGAGGAGATTTACCAGGATGCTGCCTCGGTTAGAGAGCACATCTTGTGAGGATAGGTTCAGTGAGTTAGGACTTCTCTCTCTGGGCAATGGAGGATGAGAGGTGACTTGACAGAGGTGTGTAGGATTATGAGTGTCACGGATAGAGTGGACAGTTAGAGCCTTTTTCCCAGGTGGCAATGGCCAGTATTTGAGGACATCTGTCGATGGTGAGTGGAGGAGAGCTTAGGGGAGATTTCAGTCCAATTATTTGGGTGCCTGGACTGCACTGCCGGGGTGGTGGGAGAGGCCAAAACAATTGGCACATGGATGGAAGAGAAATAGAGAGTTATGGGCTGCGTAGGAGGAAAGATTTATATAGGTCAGCACAACATTGTGTGCTGAATGGCCTTTACATTGCTGTACTGCTCGATGTTCAATGTTTTCTGTAAGGATTGAGATTCCGTTTCAAACCAGATCAAGAATCGGACCACAGCACAAACAGTAATCAAAATTATGAGTAGGCTTATGATTGAGCACTGAACCGTGTTCAGGTGCTCCTTAAAAGCTCAACCCTTGGCACTCAAAACATGATTGCCAATTAGAGGGACTGTCCTGAATCCTTAAAGGGGCCACACCAGCAATCCATACACCAGGGAGTTAAAACATCTAAGCCTCAGAAGCTGGCCCGGATGGGTGCATGTCGTAACAGACTCAGGATTTGCCTCTCCAAGTGAAGTCCAGGAAACTGGCACCCAAGTTCATTGGACCCTCCAAGATTTTCTGGAAAGTAAACCTGCTGGCCTACACCTTGCAGCTCCAGAAAATTCCCCTTTCCATACTTCCAAATTAAAACCTGTGAACACCAGCCCCTTTAGCCCCACCACTATCAGCCCTGCCACAACTCAGGTCTGTTGATGGGGAATAGGTCTTTACTGTGAGAAGAATTTTGGATTCATGAACTGTTCAGGGTGTTTGGCAGTTCCTTGTTAACTGGGAAGGATTTGGAACTGAGGAACAGCGCTGAGTTCCTGAAAGAGACATCTTGGATCCAGCACTCATCCATGATTACAATCATCGTCTCTCTGAGCAGTCAGGAGATGGCCACAGGGGAGGGGATCCGGTTATGACACACACCCAACATTGAGCACTCTAACTCTCTAAGAGTATGGATAGCTAGTGTGGCCTCTTTAAAGATTCAGGGCTGTCCCACTAATTGGCAATCATGTTTTGGATGCCAAGTATTGAGTATTTCAAGAGCACCTGAACTGAACAGAGGTTTGGTGCTCAATCATAAGCCCTACTAGTGATTACACCTAGTGTTTGTTTTGTGCTCAGTTCTTGATCTGTTTGATACCATGTCTTGATCCTTGCTTCAGACACTCCAGCAACTGGGTCCAAACCATCCTTGTCAAGGAATCTTGCCACAGCTTCCCAAGCATCTTCAGCTCAATGATTCTCACTTCTGACCCTGACCCTGGACACCCTCAAATTTCTCGCATACTGCTACTGTCTTCCACAGTGAACACTGATGCAAAATGCTTATTCAGTTACACAGAACATAGGATTGCATTAAGTTGAATGTTATTTCTTGCATCCTTCACATAGATGAGGAATAAAAAATTTTAAGTTACATCTCTATCTAAAGGTGCAATGTGAAATTTATAGTAATTTGTCATAAATAATATGTGCAGCATACTACTATAATATAGAAATACAATTGTATCAGCATGAATTAATCAGTCTGATGGCCTGGTGGAAGAAGCTGTCCTGGAGCCTGTTGGTCCTGGCTTTTGAGCTGCGGTACCATTTCCCGGGTGGTAGCAGCTGGAACAGTTGGTGGTTGGGGTGTGGGCCCTTATTACGCACCTGTCTCTGTAAATGTCTTGAATAGTGGGAAGTTCTCATCTACAGATGTGCTGGGCTGTCCACACCACTCTCTGCAGAGTCCTGTGATTGAGCGAAGTACAGTTCCCATACCAGGCAGTGATGCAACCAGTCAGAATGCTCTCAATTGTGCCCCTGTAGAAAATCTTCAGGATTTGGGGACTCATACCCAATCGTCTGAGGTGAAAGAGGCACTGTTGTGTTTTTCTCACCACACAGCCGGTATGTACAGACCACATGAGATCTTCAATGATGTGTATGCCGAGGAATTTATAGCTGTTCGCTCTCTCAACCCTAGATCCATCGATGTCAATAGGGGTTAGCCTGTCTCCATTCCTCCTGTAATCCACAACCAGCTCCTTTGTTTTTGTGATACTGAGGGAGAGGTTGTTTTCTTTACACAACTGTGTCAGGGTGATGACTTATTCTCAGTAGGCTGCCTCATAATTATTTGAGATTAGGCCAATCAGCATAGTGTTGTCAGCAAATTTAATTAGCAGATTGGAGCTGAGGCTGGTGACAGTCATGGGTGTATAGGGAGTAATGGAGGGGGCTTAGTACACAGCCCTGAGAGGCACCTATGTTGAGGGTCAGAGGGGCAGAAGTGAGGGGGCCCAGTCTTACTACCTGCTGGCAATCAGACAGGAAACCCAGGATCCAGCTGCACAAGGAAGGGTGAAGGCTGAGGTGTCTGACCTTCTTGTGAATTATGGTGTCGAATGCTGAGCTGTAGTCCAAGAACAGCATTCTCACATAAGCATCCTTCTTCTCCAGATGTGTAAGGACGGTGTGTTAGGCTGTGACCATTGTGTCATCTGCCAATCAGTTGTGCCAGTAGATGAATTGTAGGGGATCCAGTGTGGGTGGTAGCATGTTGCAGATGTAGTCCTCGACCAACCTCTGAAAGCATTTTCTTATTATTGACATGAATGTGACAGGACAGCAGTCATTCAGACATGTTACCTTGGTCATTTTAGATACAGAAATAATGGTGGATATTTTGAAGCAGGAGGGATCTCTGCACTGGGAGAGGGAGAAATTAAAAATGTCTGTAAACACACCAGCCAGTTGTGCTGCACACATCCTGAGTACTCGCCCTGGGACGCTGTCTGGTCCCGCAGCCTTACGACTGTCCACTCATTGGAAACACCTGCATACTTCAGCCTCAGAGATGACTAAGGTGCAGGTCATGTCAGCGGCTCTCCTTGGGTGCTTAGTGTCAGTAACATTAAACTGAGTGTAAAAAAGATTTGGCTCATCTGGGAGAGAGGCAGCGATGTTGGCTGAGCCATTGTGCTTAGCTTTGAATTCTGCGATGATGTGCAGACCTTGCCAAACGCTGTTGTGTTTTGTTGGTGGAGTGTTGTGTCTGGAACTTGTCCCCATGTGTTATTTCATTGCCTTGATAACTTTGCAAAACTCGTAACTGCATTTCTTGAGTTCCTGGTGGGTACCGGCAACGTAAGCGCTGTCTTGCGTGGTGAGTGCAGTGCGCACAGAACAGTAGATTCAGGGTTTCTGGTTTTTTAGGGGAAAATGTCCTCTATGCACTTCCAGATGAAGCTCATGACCCCTTCCATGAACTCAGAGACATCCTCATCATGAAAGACATTACAGTTGATGTTATCAAAGCAGTCCTGTAGCATGAAGACCAATTGGTCAGACCAACAGTGGACGGTTTTAACTATGGCCGCCTCTTCTTTCAGCTTCTGCCTGTACATCAGCAGAAGCAAGATGGACATAGAACTCCACAGCAGATTACAGGCCCTTCAGCCCACAATGTTGTGCCAGTCATGTAACCTACTCTAAAAACTGCTTAGAATTGTCCTATCACATAGCCCTCTATTTTTCTAAGCTCCATGTATCTACCTAAGAGTCTCTCAAAAGACCCTATTGTATCCGCCTCTACCACCATCACCAGAAGTGCATTCCACATGCTCTCCACTCTCTGTATGAAAATCCTACCCCGACATCTCCTCTGTACCTACTTCCAAGCACCTTAAAACTGTGCCCCCTCATGTTTGCCATTTCAGTTCTGGGAAAAAGCCTCTAGCTATCCATATGATGAATGCCTCTTATCATCTTATACACCTCTATAATGTCACCTCTCATCCTCCGTCACCCGAAAGAGAAAAGGCCCGATTCACTTGACCTGTTCTCATTAGGCACACTCTGCAGTTCATCAACCCTTTTTTTGTCCCCCATTACTAGCTCTCCAGCATCGTTTTCTAGTAGTCCAATATCCACTCTCGCCTCTCTCTTACTCTTTAAATATCTGAGAAGAACTTCCTGTGTCCTCTTTTATAGTATTGGCTAGCTTATCTTCATCTTTAATTTATTTTCTCTCCTTTTAGCTATTTAGTTGTCTTCTGTTGGTTTTTAAATATTTCATAATCCTCTAACTTCTTACTAATTTTTCACTGTATCATATGTCCCCTCTTTTGCTTTTATACTGTCTTTGACTTCCCTTATTTGTCATAATTGCATCATATTCCCTTTAGAATACTACTTCTTCTTTGGGATGTATCTAACCTGCACCTTCTGAATTGCTCCCAGAAATTCCAGCCACTGCTGTTCTGTCATCATCCTTGCTAGTATCCCCTGGTAATCAAGTTTGAACAGCTTCTCTCTCATGCCTCTGTAATCCCCTTTATTCCACTGTAATACTGAGACATCTGACTGAATTTAATCATTCACACTCCTCAGGATTCCTTTACCTTAAGCTCCCTAGCCAAATCTTGTTCATTATACAATTCCCAGTCCAGAATTGCCTAATCTCTAATGGGATCAACCACAAGCTGCTCTAAAAAGCCATCTCATAGGCATTCTACAAATTTCCTCTCTTGAAATCCAGCACCCACCTGATTTTCCCAATCTACCTGCATATTGAAATCCCCCAGGACTATCGTATCATTGCTCTTTTCACATGCCTTTTCTATCTCCTGTTCTAATTTGTATCTCACATCCTGGTTACCATTTGTAGGCTTGTATATAACTCCCACTGGGGTCTTTTTACCCTTGTAGTTTCTTAACTTTACCCACAAGGATTCAACATCTTCCAATCCTATGTCACCTCTTTCTAACAAGTTTATTTCATTTTTACCAAGGGTCCCCCCCACATCCTATGCCTGCCTGCCTAAACTTTTGATACAATGTATCTCCTTGGATGTTAAGCTTACAGCTATGATCTTCTTCTAACCATGGCTCAGTGATGCCCACAATGTCACACCTGGTAATCTCAACTGTACTTCAAGATCATCTACTTTATTACATATACCATGTATTTTCAAATATAACCCTTTTAGGTTTTGCTTCTATGTTGTACTTCAACTCATCCCACAGACTGCAATTTTGCCCTATCATCTTTACCTGTCCTTCTTCAGTCTTGCTACATGGTGCATCTACTTGTATACCAACTGCCCCATCCCCAGCCCCATCACCCTGTGAAGTTAGTTTTAAGCTTCCCCAATCCCAATAGCTCTAGCAAATTTACCCACAAGGATATCTGGTGCCCTCGACTTCAGTTGTAACCCACTCTTTTTATCATAACTTTCCCAGAAGAGATCCCAATTGTCCAGAAATCTGAAACACTGCCCCCTGCGCCAATTCCCCAGCTAGACAATCATCTGCCAAATCATTCTATTCTATTATCCTCACTGGCTTGTGGCACAGGCAGCAATCCAAAGGTGAGATCCTGATTTTCAGCTTTTATCTAACTATAGAGAGTCGAGGGTGCCTAGGGTCAGAAGAGATCATCGTTGCTATTACTAAGGTGAAGGTGCTTGGGAAACTGTGACAAGACTCCTTGACAAGGATGGTTTGGACCCAGTTACTGGAGTATCTGAAGCAAGGATCGAAACATGGCATCAAGCTGGATCGAGAACTGAGCACAAAACAAACACTAGACAGAATCACTAGTAGGGCTTACGATTGAGCACTGAACCTGTTCATGTGCTCTTTAAATTCTCAATTCTTGACACCCAAAACATGATTGTCAATTAGTGGGATGGTCCTGCATTTTCCTATCTGGGCCATTAGTACCACAGCTTCCGTCTGTTCACCCTCCCCCAATCCAAGAAGTTCCTGACCCTGGCACCTGGGAAGCAGCATACCACCTGGGTATCTCTTTCATGTCCACAGAATCTCCTGTCTGCTCCGCTATCAACTGCTGCACTCCTCTCCTTCACCCCTTCCCTTCTGAGCCACGGAGCTGCTTAGTGCCAGAGATCCAGTCTTCCCTTTCTTGGTCATTTCCACCCCTCCTCCCCAACAGTATACCTATTCCTGGGTGGAATGACCACGGATACTCCAATGGCTGCCTATTCCCTTTGTCAGCTAACCAGCTGCCTACATCCTGCAATACAGGGGTGACTACCTCCCTATAACTCCTACCTATCACCTCCTCTAATGGCTCATCACAAGAGTAATGATGTTGAAGTATTTTGTAGGGTTTGAAAGTGGAAGGAACAATGTGCATGGCAATGATTGTGAATGAAATCTTATACAAATCAGAACATTTTATAGTGTCTTAAGTTTTGATAACTGCATTTTTTATTGAAACCAGGTCGGCAAATGAACGCATACCATCACACCCCTTACATCATTCAAATGGACAATATTTTACCCTAAAAGAAACAGAACTCTATGAATTTGTCAATGACTCATCCCCATTTTACAGAAGATTAATGTAGGTTTCTGTAATGCTGTCCCATAAACAGCCATAAACATCTGATGCTGTAGCATGAGTGCTCTTTGTCAGGGCATTACCAGACTTCTTTGTCCATAGAGGTTAAGATTGAGAGGGAAAATAAATCTGCCATGGTCAAATGACAGAGCAGACTTCATGAGCTGAATGGCCTAATTCTGCTCCCAGGTCTCATGATCTGATTAAAGTCACTCTCGATGTCCTGCCTGAAGATCACAGCAGGCTGCTGATTTGGAAATATCGAAAACCAAGGGGAGCCAGGCATTCTTGCATCCAAGTCACTGAAAGCTGATATGCAGATTCAGCAGGCAATTGGGAAGGCTTACAGGAGTAGGGACCCTTACTAAAATTATATAGGGTCTTGTTGATTAAACACTGGAATACTGCATGCAGTTTCGGTCACCTTGCCCAAGAAAGGGCATGCCTACTACAAAGAGTACAGCAAAGACTTACCAGAATCACCAGGTTCCTGGGATACAAGGAGAAACTGAGTAGACTTGGCATTTATTCCCAAAAGATTATAAGAATGACAGGCAATGAAATAAACAAAATTTTTTGGATGGGTGCATGGAAGATGTTTCCCTGATTAAGGAGTCAAGGATAAGGTGCCATAGGCCCAATATAATAACTGAGGTGAAATTGTTTGCTCAGAGCAAGGTGTCCATATTAGCATTCATACTTCACTGAAATTTTCTCATGCTTTTCGTAAATCTATCAGCTGAGCCGCCTTTTCCATCAAATGTCCACCTTACCTCACTGTTCCCTAGGTAACAAGTTCCACATTTCACTACTATTTTTGGTAATGAAATCTACTAGGGAATCAGGAAGAAACCTCATCACCCAAAAATGTTATGTTGATCATCTTTAAGTATGCTCTTCACCATCTTCTCTGTATGCACTCCTTAAAAATTTAATCCTTTAATCATTTTAAAGAAATCTGTAAGCCTTTCCCTTCATCTTTCCTTTCTCCAGAGAGAAGAGACCATGTCTGTTCATTCTTCCTTGATAAATATATCCTCGTGGTTCTTGTCTCCTCTCTATCTTTTCCAAAATATGGTAAGCAAGACTGTACAAGACAGTTGCCGACATGCTAAATTTTTAGTGTATCTGTTCAAGGTCTAATACACATTTTGTATAACATCACTGCTTCTTTAATTTTAGCCCTCCAGTCATAAATTCTATTGATTTTTATGGCTTTTATTGTTTTGCTAATCTGTGGCTCAACATTTAATAAATTGTGTATTTCTTTTCTGAGATCTCTTCATTCATTTTCAACACCTGGGTGTGTGCCTCATTGGAGATCTTCCATATCAGAAACACCTTGCACTTAACTAATTGAACATTATTTTCCAGTTGTATGCCAGTTCTGAAAGTTTAATTAAGTCCTCCTGTAATTTTCTATGGTGTTCTTCAGTGTTCGGTAGGAAAAATGAGCTCCACATTTGAAATCAATTACAAATTAATAATATTTGTGTCTCTCGACGCTTCTCTGCAGAGATTTCAAAGAAGGATATTAACCCTTAAATGTCCATTTCATATTGTAGACATACAGCAAAACACATGCTGTTACTGCCATACGGAAAGCGACTGAAGGAAAGGCGGAAAATGTTACCACAATCACTCAGGTAGACATGCATGTCCTGGTCAATGAGATACACGCTAGGATGAAAATTCTGTGTACTGTGGTTATTGTGACCTGCCAAACTCAACAGTGGCAGGAATGTCACAGTTCACTTCCTCGGAACTCAGAATACACACGCAATGAACCAATGCCGAAAGAAATTTTATGTCTCACAAGACTCGTCAAGTTGATGAACCCATAACAATTTACACCTGCAGAGAGGAGATTCTCACTAAAGGTGTATTTGTGGAGATATCTGAGTCTTTAAGTAAGGTGCTATGCATTAGGAAATGCAGACATTTGGAATATTTACTGTATGCAGGTAGACCTGCAAAAATAGTATGTACCTTTTTCCTTGCCTGGCTGATAACTAAACCATTAGAGCTGGGAATGTGGAAAGGATTTTACAGCTAGCAATGGGAATTTTTTTTCTCTTGCAGGGCCAGAATCAGGTTTAATATCACTGATATATGTCGTTAAATGTGTGAACATTGCAGCAGCAGCACTATTCAATACATGATAAATATGGGAAAAATAATTACAGTAATTTATATTAAATGGTTAAGTTCAAATAAGTAGTGCAAAAACAGAAATAAATTTTAAAATGTAGTGAGATAGTGTTCATGGGTACAATGTCCATTTAGAAATCGGATGGCAGAGGGTAAGAAACTGTTCTTGAATCACTGAGCCTTTGGCTTCTGTACCTCCTTCCTGATGGTAACAATAAGAGAGCACATCCTTACTGATGGGTCCTTACAAAAATCATTATTCTCCTGTGAAGTCCTCTCTTTCCTATACATCCAATGACTGCTTCCTCTGCTCACTGGAAGAAGACATTCATGAACACAATATTCCCCAATTATCTTCTTCTTTCTTCTGTTCCAGCTCCACTCCATAATCATCAGGTTTCGAGTCACCCTGATGCTGTTCTTCCAGTACTGGCTGCTGACTGCAAAATAAAGTCTTCACATATGCTTAAAGGGAATTTATTGCAGACAAATAAATACAGGCAATAAAGTCTTATTTTCAGAACACCAATACCGCTTTCCATAAATACACTGTACCTGTGTACTTACTGTTGGCCTTTGCCCGGGATCCAATACTCTAGCAGTGCTGGCTGCTGAAAATATCCAGCTGTGCAGATTCTAAGGGATGAAGGCTTAATACACACTTCCTGGGAACATGACTTTCATCTGAAGGAGATTTATCTCATGATCCACAACAATATGCACATTGTAAGAATGGAACTTCCTTCTACTCAAATAAAAGAAAGCACTTATTATTATCAAAGATGCTACGCCATTCTTTCACATCTACCATTGTACAGGAGGTCCAGAACCCTTAAGTCACACACCACCATGTTTAAGAGCTACTTTTCTTCATCAGTTGGGTCCTGAACCAACTGGCAAAACCCTTGTCATTACAACGTAGCAACACTATGACCACCTTTGACTCTTTACACTAAAATGGACTTAGTTTTTTTTTGTTTTGTTCTAATTGTGTTTTCTTGTAAGAATTGTGTATCATTTATGTTTGATTGATGTTTTTCTAATGAATGCTCTTCACAGGATGGTACGTGCCTGTGATGATGCCGCATATTTTTCACTGCACCTGTGCATATGGCCATAAACTTCACTTTGACTTTGAATGCAGTCAGCTTGGAATGGTGCACTGACAGATAGGGTGGAGCAGAAATGGAATGGAGAATTAAAGTGACAGAAGACTAGAAGCTCAGGGTCACCCTGCCGACTGTTCTGCAGAGTAGTCAGCTAGTCTGTATTTGGTTTCTCCAATGTTAAGGAGACCGCACTGTGGGCACCAAATACATATTACAAGATTAGAAGCGGACATGAATCACTGGGACTTTTTGTATCGCTGGATGATGAGAAGGGCTGAGTTAAAAGAGCAAGAGTTTCACATATAGCTGCATAAGAAAATATTGTGAGAAAAGAAATGATCTGTTGAGATAGAAGAGTGGACCAGGGTGAAGGGAACCGTCATTTTGGAATGTTCAAAAGGAACTGGAGGTAATGATATATCTGAGGGTGGAATTATAGTGAAGTGCTGGAAATTGGGAAGAATGATCTGTTGACTTGTTCTGGTTGGGAGATGAAGGGATTAGTTGAGAAGTGTGAGAAATAGATGAAATGTATTCAAGGACGCTATCAACTACAGCAGTGGAAAATATACCTTTAAAAGAAAACCACTCAGAGCTGCCTGTACAGAATGTCTTTTTATCTGAGAGATGCAGATGGAGATGCAGAGAACAATCCAGATCTGACGATGCGGCTGAAGGTTTTCCCAGAGAATGTCTCGGTGATGATAACTGTCTCAGTGAGGTTGGCCTTGGAAACTGAGCCAGCATATATGCTTGCTCATCAGAGATGCTAAGTTACGACTGTGATAGTTTTGGGTTTGCTTGAAGTTCTAAATTCAAATAAAGAACTTAAGCACTATCGGATATAAATAGCCACAAGTACTCTACCTAAAGGGAAATTATACTGTAACTACCCAATCTTCAAAGGCTAGTTCACTTCCCTGTTTACTCTTCCTGGTGAGCTTAGTTGCCAATTTGCACCATTCAAGTGCTGGGTTCTCTCTCCCTACCAGGGAGAAGATACGTCCAGCTAACAAGGCAGTTTAAAACAGTTTAGTTATTTTCAGTGCTACATATTTAAATCCAAATAACACTCTTTAAAGAAATTTAAACCTCACAGAGGATTTCTTAAAATTTCTAAGTTTCAAACCATTTCTAAAACACAACCTATTTTTAAAACATAAAGCAAAATTCACAAAGCATAAAAGATACCCAAAACGTAGATACAATTCCTCTAAACTAAAAAGACATACTAACAAGTTGCAGACAAAGGAATCATCCATCACAGATATGAGCTAGTAAACTAACCCAGGGTGTTCCTATTTATAATAAGACTATTCCAAGGTGTTTTTAATTCTGCTCCAATATATGTTGGTAAATTCAGAAAGGTATGTTATATGAATGATGATATTATTTGGAATACTATTTGCCTGACACTGGCAAGACATCAGGCATGTTAATGTGAATAGTAGACATAGGAATGCAGTCAAAATTCCCATCAGATGTTAATTAGTCTGGAAACAATCTCTAGTACTATGTACTCCAGGCAAGATTAAAATTAGGTGTGGCACTTAATATATGGATGTTCACTTTCTACATCAATGTATGTTCTTATCTGGACCTTCAGGATACATGAGATTAAGGATGATTACGACTAAAACATGTTTAGACAATCTTACAATTTAATCTTGAACATCAACTTAATTGTCACTAGGTGGTGCTCAAATAACACAATAAAATGTAACTGATTTAATTAGTTTCTATATTATAAAGACAAAAATGAAAATATTATAAAAACGTTTTAAAATTGAGAAGCATAACTGAGTAAGCAATTAGTCAATCTATATTCTTGCAGTATCAACTTACTGACCTGCCTAAAATTTGGCAGGAATTGCTCGTGGCAAGGCTTCAGGCACTTATTCCTGCTACAGTGCTAATTTTTACACTTGCCCCAATTCCTCTTCCCTCACTACTATTCAGTTCCTGAAACAGTTCTTCCAGGTGAGGAGGCACTTCACATGTGAATTTATCAGGGTCTTTTATTGTACCTCCTGTTGCGCCTCTAGATCAATGAGATTGTTTTGTCAAGAATTTTCACTTTGTCCACCACAACAGACTGGATCTCCTGGTGGCCAGGCATTTTAAGTCCATTTCCCATTCTCACCCTGGCATCTTGAAGCCAGATCCAGACTGAAAGAGTAACACCTCATACTCTGTTTTAGTAGTCTCCAATCTGAAGGTATGAACAATTTTCTCAATCTTCTGGTAACCACTCCCATTTTTCCAAACCCTGTCTCCTCCTTCCTGATCTTCTCTTATCCCTGTGGTCCCATTACCTCTTCTCTTCTGCCCCCCCCCCCCCCACCTCTGCTCATGACCTGTCAATCAGCTTTACCTTCCTCCCTTTACTCCATAGTCTATTGTCCCCTGTACCAGATTATTTCTTCTTCAGGCTTTACATTACCCATCTATCACCGACCAGATTCTCACATTATCCTCTTCACCCTCTCCCCACCTGGATTCACCTATCACCCATAGGGACTACCCTTTCCACCTACCCTTTTATATTGGCTTCTGTCCTTTTTCTTTCCAGTGCTGATGATAAATCTTGGTCTGAAATATCAACTGTTCATTTCCCTCCTAAACGCTGCTGGTTCCTCCAGCATTTTGTGTGAGTTGATCCAGTCTACCAGCGTCTACAGTTTCTTTTATGCCAACAGTCTCAGGCTATGCTGTTTATAAACTCAGAATATTGGTTGTTTGGTTGTGTCATTTTCAAAAATATACAAGGATCCAGAAATGAAATGATACCTGAAGCTCTGAGGTGTTCTTAATATCTTACTGAAATCCTGCCAGGTGTTTTCCTTTTATCGGGGATTCTGTTGACCCTGTTCCACAGTAGAACCTTTAAATCACAGCTTAGACTCCAGCTATTTATGCCAGATAACTATAAGTGTGCACATCTGAGTGGAAATCGACAGGAGGTGCTTTTGATGTGATTTTGGACAGAAAATTCCACTCTGGGCTGTGATATAATAATAGAGAAATCTCGGTAAAGTTACCTTCCAGTTCAATTTCTCAGCACCAATGCAACCTTATTGGATAGTGACTGACATTACCACTGTGTTACATTGTTGTAGCCTACAATGATGAATTATTTTAAGCTCAATTTTTCTGTTAACACATAGTTAATTTGATTGGAGACTGCTCTTTCCCCCACTGACTTCATTGTTAGAGAACTGACATAAGGTAAGAAAGAAGTTAATTTACTTTTACAATCAGCCAAAATTCCCATTTCTCTCCAACATAACTTCTCCAAGAAGTATGTGTTCCAGAGTGATGAACTGTATCCATTATTTTGTATATATGTGTCATATGTATTTCAAGGCTTGAAAAGTGATGTACTTCATATGAAACCATGGAAAAAAAACACAATAAAGTAGAATTCAGTTCCAAACCCCAAGAAACTTCAAAAAAGGCAACCATTGAAAATCAATGAAACAAAATAAACAGTATTGTTTGATTTGCATTTTACCATTTTTGCTGCAATCAGTGCATTATACACCTAGTGTAGTTAAGGTATGCCAACTTTGAAGAAATTTCCCTCCTCTCTATGATGTTAATAGCCAGCCCATGATGCAGTGGCATCAGAACCAGACTTCAAGGCAAATGGCCCCGGGTTCATATTCAGCCAGCTCATTGCAGGCTTTCCATCCGTGCTGGGTTGAGCGCTGAGCTAGTAACTCGGCCTCGTAAGAAGCAGACAAATGCTAAAGAAATGGTAAGGTTGCTGCCTGATGCACCAAAAGGCACAGAGAGGAATAACAACAATTATGGCATGAATATGAGAATCTATCTCCAGCAGCCACTGTCCCACTCCATAGTGCCATATACTGGCAGTTTTTTTCTGTTCCCTCATCAGTCCTGCTGAGGGTCTCAACCCAAATCCTTGATTTATACCTTTAACTTTCACAGATGCTAATTGACCTGCTGAGTTCTTAAGACTTTCTGGTTTTATATGAGATGATGCCACAGGTTAAAATTGAGTATAGGTATTGTTCACTTAAAGGAATTTCTGGTTCATAGGTGAAAAGTTCCATTGTATGATAGCATAATTATATAATTACATTATAAATTACTGAAGGAGATCTATGACAACCTTCCATTTCCTGGAAGATCCCAATATATAGTTAAATTTGGTTACCTGAGGCATAAACAAAGTTGGATCTCACCTGCACAAAGAAATTGCGCACACGGTGCAAATTGGGCATCCTAATGCATGTCACAGGTTAGAACCGCATTTGGCTGGATACCACTAAACCTTCCCATTCATCTCTCTCAGCTTTTATAATCCACCAGTCTTTTTATTCGAGCAGTTTGCTGCTGTCAGGAAGGTTTTTCCTCTGTTTCTGTATATTCTTGATGATCAAAAAATATACAGAAACAGCTGAATGAAAAATTTAAAATGTTTCAATAATAAAACTATAACAAAATATAATGATGCATTTAAACCAGGTCCAATTGTAAATTAATTTAAAGCATTGTTATAAATATATATATAGTAAGTGTATGAGTTGAACCAGATACTACAGCCATGATTGGTATAATGTTGGCAAGTCAGACCATCATCTCAGTATAAAACAAATTTATCATCTTGTTCAATAGTGCACAGGTATCTGACTTTCAGTGTGTTCTACACTTTTATGTTGCAAGCCTGGAACATTGCTGGTCACTATTTCTCTTCAGAACCATCTGCTGGTTGTCAGCGCAATCTAGACTATCACTTTACTCACTATTTCGCAGTTGTCATCAACTGTTTCCATTCACAAGCAAAGATTGTCAGATGTTAATGATAGATGGAGATTAGCAACCTTTGTATACAGCATATTGGCAGACAGCAGCCATCTGTTCCCTGCAAGTCATCATGATAAAGCCGACCCTTTCCCCTCCCACAGAGACATATGCACACACATACATGCACACACAGACACCCACATATATACATACAAGAGGATTTAGCAAAGTAAATATGCTTTAATTTTGTTTGCATTGCAGCAGGCTTTTGAAACACTAAGTATAATTAATCTATCTGACCAACCATGTGAAATCAAGCAGATAGAGTTCTAAGAAAACTGATAACATTCAAAAAGGAAACTTTTCCAAGTGCAATGTTTTATCCATTGGTTGTTCCTATACAGATGTTTAAACATTAACTGCCTTACATATTAACTGAATATTTGATAAAACATTGACCGGAATGGTTTGAACTAATGGCAAAATAAATGTATTACTCGTGGTTTGTTAAACAAGTAAATAAAATCACAGAAAGGCCAAAAAGATTGGCTTTATAGTCTTCTCTACTAGTCTTCAGCCTTTAGCATTATACATTTCTTTAAAAAATCTAATGCTTTTAGCTGCAAGAAACTGAGCAAACTTCTCAGTTAAATTGAATTTGTTCTGCATTTTTTTCCTTTGATTGCACAGTATGATGAGTAGGTCATTGGAATTAGTCACAGTCGAAGTCGATAGCCTGATGGAAAGTTAAAATAGAATGCATCAGATTCCAAAACCAATTACAGATGACACACTTAACCATAGTGATTATAATACATCAATCAGTGGAGAAGAAAAATCCAGGGTCATTATACAGGGAAAATCAATGCATTTCCCACATGAGTCTGATTAACTTTAATACAGAAGTATGTTGCAATAAAGGATTTTTAGAAGACCGTACAGAATAAATAATATCAGCAATTTTTAGAACTGTATTGAACAGTTCAGAAATAGGTAACATATAGTAAAGGCCTGGTATGTTACATATTCTTATAATTATGCAAGGTCTATTTCTGATTAATAGCATGTCTACTGTAGACCTTACAGAATCTATTGGAGTAAATCATTAAATTTCAAGCTTAGAGAGCAAACCTCATGGCAAGGACCAAGGAGAATAAAATTCAATTTATTTTTTTTAATTCCACACAATTGAAGGCAATCTGTCACATTTCAAAGAGTCATTAATAATATTTATTACGATTGTTGTTTTATAGTTTTTCTTAACTAGTCTTAATTAAATGTCCTTTATCAAAATACTTGCTTATTTATTTTCACAGCCAACAAACTCATTTTCACTGCATGAAGCCATTCATTTGTTTCATTGCTGACCTAAAAATTAACCTCAATTTATACTGAAAAGAGATAAAATATTGAATAAAACAAAAGATGTTATGAATTTATATTTAAACATCAGGAAGGACAACATGTATAAAGTATATGCTACTGTGGTAATGCAAAACCAGTAGCCACAATCATTTTTTTCAAATTCAGTTCCCAAATTCCAAAAGCAAAGCCATTACCAATTTTTTTAAAAGTATCTAAGCACCAATACAACAGAATTCACAGATTAGATTACTGCACCAGATAAGAGTGCATGGATTTGAGTAATAAATTGGCATGAATAACACCATAAGACAAAGGATGAGGATTCAGTCATTCAGACCATCGAGTCTGTGCTGCCATTCCATCATGGCTGATTTATGATACTTTTCAACTCAGTTCTCCCACCTTCTCTCCATAATCTCGGACACCCTACTAATCAAGATTCCATCAACTTCCACTTTAAGTATATCCAATGACTTGGCCTCCACAGCCATCTGTGGCAATGAATTGCACAGATTCACTACCCTTTGGCTAAAGAAATTTCTCCTCATCTCTGTTCTATAGGGGCATTCTTCTATTTTGAGACTGCGCCCTCTGGTCCTAGACTCTCCCACTGTAGGAAACATCCTCTCCTCATCCATTCAACCTAGGCCATTCAATATTTGATAGGTTTCATTTGATAGGTCACATTCTCCTGAACTCCAACAGGTACAGGCCCAGAGCCATCAAGTGCTCTGTATGTGTTAACCCTTTCATTCTTGGCATCATTCTCATGAACCTCCTGTGGACCCTCTCCAAAGCTAACATATTCTTTCTTCTGGCTCCATTGATGGCACTACGCACTTAATCAGAACAGGGATGTAGTCTCCCATGATTCATTACACAGCTATGTACTCTTTTCTGGGGAGGCACTGCATTACAGTACTGTGAAGGTTCATTTACTGTTGATGAGCTACATGTCCTAAGCTCTTTAATCATGCAGCCTCCCTCAGATTTTGACAGCTGCTGCACAGCAAGGAAGGGAAGTGTAGGAGGATGATCTTCCTTCTGTCCGTGCCGAAGAACCTGTCTACAGTACATGAAGTGCCAGTGAGTGGCAGATTGAATCTATCTATGTGATAGTGGCACAGAAAGCAATTTTTCAGGGTGCAGGTCTTTGCCAGGATGTTATAGAGATTCTTGAACCTTCATTGAGTTACACTCATGCAAGTGTTTAGAATTTTGTACACTCCTGACTTAGTACAGTGGAGTAAAAGAACTTGGAGGCATACAAGAGGAATTGGCTAGAATTGATTGGAAAAAAAACACTGGCAGAGATGACACCACAGTGGCAATGGCTGGAATTTCTGGAAGCAATTTGGAAGCCACAGGATAGATACATCACAAAGAGGAAAAAGTATTCTAAAGGCATGATGACACAGGCGTGGCTAACAAGGGAAGTCAAAGCCAGCATAAAAGCCATAGAAAGAGCATGTAGTAGAGCAGAAATTAGTGGGAAATTAGAGGATTGGGAAGCTTTTACAAACCAACAGAAGGCAACTAAAATGTCATTAAGAAAGAAAAGATGGAAGCTAGCTAATCATATTGAAAAGGATAAAAGTTTCTTCAGATATATAGTGTAAAGGAGAGGCAAGAGTGGATATCGGAACACTGGAAAATGATACTGGAGAGGTAATAGTCGGGGACAGCTGAATTGTGGGCAAACTGAATAAATAAGTTTTCACCGTGGAAAACCTTTGCAGAATGGTGGAAGTTCCAGAGTGTCAGAGGTCATGAAGTGTGTGAAGTTACCATAAGTAGAGAGAAGGTGCTTGGGAAACAGAAAAGTCTAAACCAGGGGTCGGCAACGTTTACCACTGAAAGAGCCAATATGGACCCATTTCCCACAGAAAAGAAAACACTGGGAGCCAGAAAACCCATTTGACATTTAAAATGAAATAACACTGCATACAATGGGTTTTTTTGCCTTTATGCTATGTATAAACAAACTATAATGTGTTGCATTTATGAAATTGATGAACTCCTGCAGAGAAAACGAAATTACATTTCTGCATGCAACAAAAACATTTTGAACTCCGAAAAAAAGACGTTGGGTTGAAGGTTACTCCATAGTTAGCCTACCTTGGATCGAAGAATTAAAAGAAAGCGCGCACTGGCGGGTGTCAGGCATTGGCAGTGGTGATGTATATTAATAACGATAAAAAAATGGTAGCGGTGTGCTACACGCAGTGCTAAAATAATGACACTGCAGTCAAAGATAACTTTATTCAAACTAAACAGCCTTGCTTTAAAGCCTCCCTCAACCCGTCCCCGTGGGCGCGGATGCTCCAAAAGACACGTACTCACAAACCCCTGTAGGCTATCTCCCTTAGCCGGAACGGTGGCTAATTGTGAGCCGGTTCGGATGTGCCAGGAAATGGGGTCTCCACAATGTTTTATTTAGATTGTACAAGATCACCATAATCTTCAAATTTTGAATTACATTTCAAAGACTAACAAACCACGGGGAGCCGCAGCACAGAGATGAAAGAGCCGCGGGTTGCCGACCCCTGGTCTAAACATGGATAAGCATTTGGAACAGATGGATTCTGAAAGAGGTTTGCCGAAGAGATTGTAGAGGCATTAGTAATGATTAGTAATTAGTAATGATCTTTCAAGAATCACTGGATTCTGGAATGCTTCTGGAAGGCTGAAAAATTGCATATTTTCATTCTTCAAGAAGGGAGAGAGGCAGAAAAAAAGAAAATATAGGCCAATTAGTCTGACCTCAGTGGTTGGGAAGATGTCAGAGTCGATTGTTAAGGATATGGCTTTGGGGTACATGGATCACATGATAAAACAGGCCATAGTCAGCATGATTTCCTCAAGGGAAAATCTTGCCTGACTAATCTGTTGGAATTCATTCAAGAAATTACAAACAGGTTAGACAGGGGAGAGTCAGTCGATGTTGTGTACTTGGATTTTCAGAAAGCCTTTGACAAGATGCCACATCTAAGGCTATTTAACAAGCTACAAGCCCATGGTATTACAGGAGAGATTCTAGCATGGATAAAGCAGTGGCTGATTGGCAGGAGGCAAAGAGTGGGTATAAAGGAAATCTTTTCAGGTTGGCTGCTGATGACTAGTGCTCTTCCACAGTGGTCTGATTCTTTTTACGTTATATGTCAATTATTTGAATAATTGAATTGATGGCTTTGTTGCAAAGTTTGCAGACAACATGAAGATAGGTGGAGGGGCAGGTAGTTTTGAGGATGCAAAGAGCCTCCAGAGGACTTAGACAAATTAGGAGAATGGGCAAAAAATGGCAGATGGAATATAGTTTTGGGATGTGTTATGAACTTGGTAGAAGAAATGAAAGAGTTGACTAATTTCTAAATGGAGAGAAAATACAAAAATCAGAGGAGTCCTTATGTAGGATTTCCTGAAGGTTAATTTGCAGAATGAGTCTGTAGTGAGGGGAGCAAAAGCAATGATAGCATTTATTTCAAGAGGACTAGAATATAAAATCAAGGATGTAATGTTGAGACGTTGTAAAGCACTGGTGAGGCCTCACTTGATGTATTGTGTGCAGTTTTGGGCCCCTTTGAAAGGATGGGCTGAAACTGGAGAGAGCTCAAAGGAGGTTCACAAAACTTATTCCAGGATTTCATGGCTTGTCATATGAAGAGCGTTTGATGGCTCTGGGCCTGTTTTCACTGGAATTCAGAAGAATGAGGGGTGACCCATTTGAAACCTATTGAATGGTGAAAGGTTTTGATAGAGTGGATGTGAAGAAGCTATTTCCTATTGTGGGAGTGTCTAAGACCAGACAATACAGCCTCAAAATAGAAGGGCATCCTTTTAGAACATAGATGAGAAGGAATTTCTTTAGTCAGAAGTTGGTGAATCTATGGAATTCATTGCCACTGGCAGCTGTGGAGGCCAGCTCTTTAGTATATTTAAGGCAGAGGCTGACAGATTCTAGATTGGCCAGGGCATAAGGTATATAAGGGAAGGCAGGAGATTGGGGCTGAGAGGGAAAATGGATCAGCCAAGATGAAATGGCAGAGCAGACTTGATAAGCTAAATGGCCTAATTCTGCTCCTATATCTTCTGGTCGTATGTGTTATTGATGTTGGCGAGGGTTTGGAGAGTCAGCAATTGGATCACTCAACATGTAACAGCCAAGTTCTGATGGGTTCTTGCAGCCACATTAATTTTCTTGTCAATGGTGACTCCTAGAGTGTTGATAGTTATATTATGGGACAAATACAAAGGTAGGCACTCACACAAAAGATGATTCCTGCCTTGAGCTTGCCATTGAAGCCCAAAACTAGGAATGTTGTCCAGATAGTGCTTGGTTTCCCAACCGGTAGTTGACCAGTCGATTATCTCTATAATAAAAGTGCAAAGCCATCAGTCTTCCCCAACTGTATAGTTGCACAGAGGCCCCTAATGTCACCTCCACCTCCCACACTGCATCTGAAAAAGAGAAACCCTTGCAGGGAGTGGATAACAAATGGAATACAGAAAATCGGGAAAACAGATTCTAAATGAATGACATGGATGAAAAGGCTCTATGTGCTGGAGCAAAACTTCATAAAAATACAAAAGCAAGTGGAGAGGATATGACAGAGGATATATACAGCTTCTGTAAATCAGCAGGGAAGTAACAGACAGCATATAATGTGGGGAAATGTGAGGCTATTCTCTTTGGTGGAAAGAATGCGAATGCAGAGTATTATTATTCAAAGGTTCTCAGCTCAGTGCTTTAAAGTTCAAGCATTAGACAAAGGTTTAATACCCAATCTAAAATAACCCAACAAACAAGCTTTACTGTAACATTATAAAATTTAGCAAATAGGAGGAGGAGGAAGAGTTAGCAAGAGTACCTGGGGTGGATTGAAAACACACATCTTAATCTCGGTGGGTTAAGTGGGAAAGGTGGCTAAGGCTAAGACTATACAAGAGGATTTGACCAAGTTTCATGAACAGGTGAGAGAGCAGCAGTACAATATGGAATATGAAAACCACTGGAGTAAGAGGAGCTAAAGATCGCAGCAGAGGCTTTTGCGGACCTGGGCGACTTCTTCCAGTTCATCCGCGCAACATTTTAAATCTCCTGCTCTCATGTCTCTGTTTTCCTTTTCAGGGTGGCTGGGATGCTGTGAAAGTCCATGATCTACAACTGCGCTCAAATTACGTTCTTTACGGGCGGTGAGATCTCGCTCCCAGAACTCACTGAGTGACCAGCATTTTGGGATCTTTAGAAGCCTCTTGGAAGCTGTGCACCTTCGGGGTGCAGCCCTGTGGATCCTTGCTGATGTCGCTGCCTGAAGCATCGCAGGAGATTGAAACATTGAGACAGAAGGTGCAGCTGTCAAGAGGCCTCTGCATTGAGCAATCTCTCTCACTCTCCCTCTCGATGGTGAGAGAGAGTCTGCTGGTTCTCAAGTAGGGGGATCTTGAAGAACCGACACTATAGATTGTAATATCGAAACAGCAAGCTGTTAAACTTCCTTCTTGGTCTAGCTGGAGCAATATCTCTCTCCCTCATTAGTGAGAGAAAGGGCCTGTTGAGGTGTTGAAGTTTTTGGGATGGACAGTAGTTTTTGGTCGACTCCAAATCATGGCCTCTGGGTGATTGCTATTGCTTGCATGGTAGGTGGTGGAGGTTGATGCTTTTGCAGAAGCAAGTGGGACAAGGGAAAGGGTTGATGCTTTTACTATTGCAAAAGGGGGAAGGGGCTTTGGGCTTCTAACGTTTCTCAAACAATCAGAAAGTAATTGTTCTGTGGATATTTACTGCAAAGGGTTTGAAGTACAAGGCAAGGGAGTCTTTCTACAATTTTATGACAGTTCGACTTTACAATTTTACACCAGTCAGCGGCAAAACCTCATGTAGTTTTGGTTTCTAAAACCATTATTAGCTTGGAACAATGTAGTTCAGATTCACTCAGTTAACTGGATGTTTGTCCAATGAGGAGAAATTGAGTAACATTGTCCTAAACTCTCTGGAAGTTAGAGGTGATTCCACTGAAGCATGCAAGGTTTTGAATATAATTGATAGGTGTAGAATTAGGGTGCATTGTCTTGCAACTAAATAAGATATGAGAAGCTTTATAGAGAGTTCAGAATCTTTAGAGATCTTTACTCCTGAATGCTATGAGTATTATTTATTAATACACAGCATGGAACGGGCCCTTCTGGACTTTCAAGCCACACAGCCCAACAGTCCCTGGACTTTATCCCAACCTAATCACGGGGCAATTTACAATGACTAATTAACCTACCAACCTTTATGTCTTTGGACTGTGGGAGGAAACCTGTGTGGTCACAGGGAGAACCTATGAACTCATTACAGGCAGCAGTGGAAATTGAACCTGGGTTGCTGGTAGTGTAAAGCGATGCACTGACCATTACACTACAATGCCGTCCAGTTCTCAGCTGCTCGTGCACTTAAGCCTGATGTGCTTACAAACATAGACTGGTATTTCAGTTTCTGTGAATTTGCATTTGAAGTTATTTTGATTAATGAAAATACTCACAGTGGTGGGAAGTTCCATCGTTGTGTTCCGGAATACGTACTGCTCAGTTACTAAAGTGCTGGGAAAATAAGCTACCATACCCATTTGATCCTCATACTGATTATCACTATAAATCTGCAACAGGGGAGCAAAGGTCACAATATGACGCATAAAGAGTCAATAAGTGGTCACTAAATTGTTTTAGTTTTCTGAGTAAAGTAACTTTACTTACACTGCCAGACCAGAACTCCCCACTTTCACCTTCTTGCACCAGTTTGGAGTACACATATAGTAACTGTCCTTCCTTAAGGTTCAGAAATCTGCAGTCTGGTGCATTGTAACCATCAACCACCTGGCCAATTGAGATAACATCTGAAAGTCAAAACTATTTTTTTTGATTGATCTGCTCTCCAGAGGAAATACTTTTCCTTTGCTGCAGCATAAAACGAAAGCACTGATAGCTTGCAAAGCTTACCAACTCTGAAAAAAAAATAATGTGCTGGCTGTCAGCCATGTCTCAGTTGTTGGAAATCTGATATCTGAATCATAGGGTTTTGGATTCAAGTCCTTCCCCAGCAACTTGAGCACAAAACAAAAATCTGAAAAGCCTCGCATTCCTGAGCAGTGCTGGGGAATACTGTACTGTCAGTAGTGGAGTAGAAAGATCTAATTGTTTCTTGCACTATATTGGAGTTTTGTACTCAAAATCCATTGACTTCAATAGAACTAAGAAGCAGAAATAGAGAAGCGCACAGCAGCTGCTGGAGAAATTGTTAGCAACAAATGAGAGTGAATTTCTACATCAGTGGCTTTAAAATGCAATGTGAAACCAACATCCCACCTGGACATCAAAGATTCTGAGGACCCACTTTGGAAAAGAACTACAGAAACTTTCCCTTGTCTATTGGTCAATACCTGATTCCCAAATAACAACACTGAAACAGTTTATCTGATCAATATAACATTTCTGTTTGTGGGAGCTTGCTATACATAAGTTGGCTGTCACATATTATTCCCTTTAACAATGACTGCATTTCAAGAGTATTGCTTTGGGATATCCAAAGATTATGACAGGCTCTGCAGATACAAGCCCTTCTCTCATGATTAATAAAACACAGAGGCTAAGAAAACATCAAGAACTAATATCTGAGAATCTGGATTTGATCTGCTTTGCCCTTTCTTTAAAAATGTCAGTATGGCACTGTCAAAAAGCAAAATTGCAGTGACAGATCAGTGAAGCCTGACTTCTCAATTTTCTAATGCTGGTAGTGAGACCTGAACATGCTCCACATCTGCACAGTGCAAGCTGGGTTAAACTCGGATTTCTTTTTAAAGAGCAGAACTTGCTCTTCTTGGGTGACGGAAATCCTAAGTAGAAATGATTTATCATTAAAGGTGAAATTCTGTCAAGAAACAATTGCTGTAATTGATCATGTCTGGGCAGACTGTCAAACACCTTGAAGTGCAATAAATATCTGAAAGCAGCCCCCTCTTGAACTTTGTAGACAATAACTATACACGATCACTTGATGCAAAGTGACAACAATTACAGATAATGTGGCAAATGTTAAGATCCCACTGGCATACTTTGAGACTTGCCCCTTTTGTTGAGTTTGAACTGTCATATTAATAGCAGCAGAAAGGAAACAATTGTTTGAATAGGGAAGTGTCCTTATTTTGCTAAAGAAGCAATATTAAGTGACTGAGATTGCATATACCTTAAGTCAATGGGGAGCAATGTAATATTCCAGAGCAACAGAAGCCAAGTTTAAAGGTTTTTAAAAAAGTGCAAAAGCATACTTAAAGTGTGTGTGCACAATATAAATGCAGTAGCTGGTGGGTGTGGAATGTATTAACAATATCAATGGAAATACATAAACAGAGATTTTTAGGTTTCTGGTCTCAAAAATCAGAAGAATTTACTTACAACTACATTCCTCATCAGCACACATCTTCTTCTGTGCAAATTTGTCCATGTAATCTGCTCCTACGACTTGTGTCAATCCGATTAACAGAAGTGGGAATAGATGGCAGGCAATCTATGCCATTTTAGTTTTGCAGTTTGTAACGTTTTTTTGCCTTCTCTTCGTGTGCTAAGGTCGCTGGAATCAAATTTCTCCTGACCAACAAATGGCTCAGGAGCAGAAGCCAAATGTCTAGATAAACATTTGCCACTGATTCAATTTCCTGCAGCAGAATAACCCCACAGTTGAGGCAGTGTAAGTAAAGTTACTTTACTCAGAAAATTAAAACAATTCAGTGACCACTTATTGACTCTTCATGAGTCATATTGTGACCTTTGCTCCCCTGTTGCAGATTTATAGTGATAATCAGTATGAGGATCAAATGGGTATGGTAGCTTATTTTCCCAGCACTTTAGTAACTGGGCAGTACGTATTCCGGAACACAACGATGGAACTTCCCACCACCGTGAGTATTTTCATTAATCAAAATAATTTCAAATGCAAATTCACAGAAACTGAAATACCATAATCGGGATTGTGGAGAGTGAGTTGCATAATGAAACACGGGCTACGTTACTTATCCAAACAGCTTTCATACCTTGCAGTAAGTACTTACATAAGTAAATATGGTAGTACTAATTGCTTGGAAAAGCAGAAATATTTCACAGCTACATATTTAGATATATTTAAACATGTGAAGTAGATTAAATTAAGTAATACACACAAAATGCCAGAAGAAATCAGCAGATCAGGCAGAATCTATGGAAATGAAAAAATAGTCAATGTTTTGGGTTGAGACCCTTCATCAGGACTGAAAGGAAGAGGGAAGATGTCGGAATAAGAAGGTTGGGGGGAGGGGAGGGAAGGAGTACAAACTAGAAGGTGATGGATGAAGATAGGTGGGTGGGGGAGGGAGCAGGGATGAAGTCAGAAGTTGGGAGGTGATAGATGGAGAGAGTAAAGGGCTGGAGGAGAAAGAATCTTGATAGGAGAGGAGTGTGGACCATTGGAGAAAGGGAAAGAGGAATGGCACCGGGGGTGGTGATAGGCAGCTGAGGAGAAGGGGTAAGAGGTGGGCCGAAGTGGGGAAATGAAGAAGAGGGAAGGAGAAAAAAAATACTGTAAGCTGGAGACATTGAAGTTCATGCCATTATGTTGGAGGCTACATAGACAGAATATAAGGTGTTGTTCTTCCAACCAGAGAGTGGCCTCATCTTTGCAAAAGAGGAGGCCATGGACCAACCTGTTGGAAGGGAAATGAGGATTAGAATTGAAATGGTTGGCTACCAGGAAATTCTGTTTGATTGCAGATAGAGCAAAGGTGCTTGACAAAGCTGTCTCCCAACCGATGTTGGGTTTCACCAATATAGAGGAGGTTGCATCGGGAGCACCAGATACTGTGAATTAAGTAATCTGGATGCTGTAATCAAAGATTCCATGAACAGTTATGAAAACAGAGAACGCAAGAGGACAAATAAGCTTCTCCTTACCCAAGTCAGGAAGTTACATTTATGCATTTCGACTCAATGCATTTATATTGGCTAATTTTCAGCTCTGTTAGTTATAGTCAGCCTGCTACTGAAAGCCATCCTGGGCTGGGTGCAGTTCTGGAATGGAACCCACATCTTATACCTTATTTGCGGCTGCTGTTCTATAAATGCTCTGACAGTGTTGGTTGGATATTCGTTCTTGTGAAATATCATCACAAGCCCAAACTTGCTCTCCTTTAGCATCAAGTATTATGTGCAGCATTCAAGATAAGGAAGCCCAAGTAATCAGAAGAAGACAAGATATTGGACAAAGAGATCAGCCATGATTGTACTGAAAGGCAGAGAGAACTAAAGTCATATCATCCACTTCTGCTTTTTTTATATATAATCCCAGCACCTCCAATCCGAGACTGATCAAATCAGGAAAATGAGGAGTAAGTTCTTAATTCAGAGAATGGCTAAAGAATGTGGAACTCTTTACAACAGAAAATGTTTGAAACAAATAGCTAGATACCTTCCAAAGAAAATACATACATAAGAGAAAAGAGAATAGATAAAATATTTTGAAAGACTAAGGTGAGGCCTATGTCATGGTGCTTAAACATCAGTGCTAACTTAATGGATTAACTAGCCTGTTCCATTGAAATATAGCTTTCCTGGCATCTCTCAGGCTAGGTAAGTCAGCACAGTGTAAGAATCCTAAATTACTCTATGAAATCCCTGTTAAGCTAGTTATTTATGTTAAAAGAATTGAACTGCCAATTACATATTCCTGCTTCATGCAATATCAACGAGCTCCTCATATTTCCTTAAGACATGAAAGGAGGCTATTTAACCTATTGAATCTATGTCAAATCACAGAGCAATCCCATCAATCCCATTCTCCTATTTAGTTCCCTATAATCTATTCATTTATACACACACATCAAATCCCCTATGAATCTCCTACTGCCCACATACACTCGGTGTAATTTACATCACAAAATTCACCTAAAAATCAACAGATCTTCGAGATTGGGAGAAAACCAGTGTATCCAGAGTAAACCCTCTCACTTATAGAGAGGGCAAGCTAACTCTGTACAGATATACTGGAAATCAGCTTACTCAAGGTACGAGGCAGCACTTTGCTGCCTTCTGTTTCCAGTTACTTAAGTGATCCTCTCTCCAGCAGCATAGGTGTGTCGGAGCAAACTGAAAGGCCACATGGAGTTGGTGTTCGAAATAATGGGTGATTGATTAAAAAACTGGTGTGCACCTGGAGGCCAGTCAAGGCTGATCTACCTGAGCATGAATTTGGTACAGCTTTGTTTTGACAAGATCACCAGTAAAACTACAGATTGGTGCCTACAGGAAGACTTAATTAGGTAACAAATTAGGTCCTGATTACAGAATAAAATGATTATCCACAAGTCTAACAGTTAAATCCAATTCTCTTTTACAACAATGGGTGCACACTATAACATAATTAGTGAAGTTCCTGAAATTTGGAAAACATCAGACTGCCTTCTAGGTTTTGCCCGTGGTAACATTAGCACAATCCACATCCCCAGTTACTGTTCTCACCGCTACAACAGCAAGGTATTGGGATAGCTTTAATGAGCTAAGGTTGCTTATAGCTGAGTCTCTGAGGATGTGCCTATTTTCCTAACATACAACAAATGAAGGATTGTTATGGGTTTTCGTTATACATTCATACAAAGTGATTATTTCTAGGGGGAAAAACACATTTGTCACCTATTCCAAAATATTCTGGAACACAGTGACTTGCTTGACTATTTCAAATTACAGTAAAAAGTCAATGCCGTGGCATCACATTGCAAACACCAGGGTTGACTGGAATTTTTACAACAATCATTACCACTGTAGCGGATACACCTCCCTTTTTTAATGTTAGAATTATTTCACTGATTAATTGAAAGTGATGTTCAGCATCATTAATATCAAAATTATAAATGGGTGAAGGGGAAGAGACTGGCCCAGGGTCACTAATTGTTGTTACTTCCTCCCTTAGTGATGCTCAACTAATTATGGAGCTTCCCTCTCCATAGTGAAAGAGACAACTTCCTTCTTTTCAGGAGTTCTATTCATTGCCCCCCCCCCCACCATTTTGTCTTCATGTAACTCCCTGTTATCTTTCTAGTGTATAGGTCATAAACTCAGGATTTACCTTCATAGTCCTCATTATAATCCTTTTTGAGACACTCCTAAAATCATGCCTCTCAAAACTAAAAACACAAAATGCTGGCAGAACTCAGCAGGCCAGACAGCATCTATGGGAGGAGGTAGTGACGACGTTTTGGGCCGAATCCCTTCATCAGGGTCAAAGGGTTTCGGCCCGAAACATCATCACTACCTCCTCCCATAGATGCTCTCTGGCCTGCTGAGTTCTGCCAGCATTTTGTGTTTTTATTTATTTCCAGCATTTGCAGATTCACTCGTGTTGCCTCTGAAAACTAGCTCTTTCTGACCTTTTTATAAATATATCCCATGTGTTAATTTTTCTTTGGTAATGCTTTTCAATGCACATTGGGGGGGGTCTTTACTGTGTTAAAGTTGCTGCAAAAATTGCTGTTGCTCTAATGTGTATATCCTGTAATATCTTCTTTGGGGATATTGCCAACCGAAGCATAAAAAAGTAATTCCAAAGAATCTTGGTTCTATTTAAATTAGTTGAGCATTTGTACATCGCATTTGCGACATCGAATCTGCAGTCGTGATTTGCCAAGGGACCTAGATTTTAAATATACGCTGACCTTCTGACAAGTTTTGTAAGTCTGTTTCTAAATACGGGTGAGAGGATTCAGGCAATGGCAATAACAAGAGCAACATCTTGTATTAACAAAGCACCTTTAACCTAAAAAAATGCCCTGAGGTACTCCAGAGGAAGGTTAAGTCCCACTTCAAAGATCTGAACAGAAAAACCTAGACTTCCTTACAGCATTGAGAAAATACAAGTCTCAGAGATCCTGTGGATAAGGCATAAAACTGATATTCTAACTGTTCTCTCTAATAAGTGTAAAAAGATCCCAATGTACTATTTTCAAAAACAGCAGAGAAGCTTTCTCTCACATCCTAGGCATTGTATATCATTGTCACCAACGTTGATCATTAGTGCATTAATATTTATAGATGCTTGCTGTGTATAAATTGCTGCTGATTATCCTACAATGTGGTAAACGGGATCAAAATTTTAATGTGGTAAACTGGATCAGCAAATTTCTGGGTGACACCTAAACTGGGGGTGCAGTGGACAGTGAGGAGGTCATCAAATCATGCAGAGTGATCTGGACCATCTAATGGGATGAAAACTGGCAGATGGAATTTAATCCAGAAAAATGGGAAGTGTTCTCACTTTGGGAGGACAAACCAGGGTAAGACTTACGCAGTGAGTGGTTGCGGTGGAACAAAGTGGCCTGGAAATTTGGATCTAAAGTTCCTTGAAGGTGGCATCACGGGTAGATAGGGTTGTAAAGAGAGCTTTTGGCAATTGGCCTTCATAAATCTGGGCACTGAGTAAAAGAGTTGGGATATTATGTTGCAATTGTATAGGATATTAGTGAGACCAAATTTGGAGCATTACGTGCAGTTTTGGTCACCTACCTACAGGAAATATATCAATAGGCTTGAAAGAGTGCAGAGAAAATTCACAAACATGTTAATGGGGCCTGAGGACCTGAGGTATAGGGAAAGGTGTAATAGGATATGGCTTTACTCAATGGTGAATAGGAGAATGGGGGGGGGGGGGTGTTGCCTTCAAGGTACAGTATACAAAATTGAGGTTTTTTCCCTCAGGTTGGGTGGGACTGGATTTAGAGGTGATAGGTTTAGAGTGAAAGGTCACCTATCACCTTTAAGGGGAATCTGAGGGGGAATATCTCCATCCATAGTGCACTGTAGCGCTCTATGACCCTAATATAAAACTCACTTCATTCTGAGATCTGTCACAGAAAGAGATTACTAGACAAATAGAGGGAAAAGGAACAAGGATAGACATACCACTTAACTAGAAGAATTGCAATATTCACCCTGAGTCTCTGGCTCATATCTGTTGAAAGCAGTAAAGAGGCATTTGTAATGGTATTGAAAACCTTGAGTCAACAGGCCAACCACTCACAAACTACCCACCTGCCTGTCCTGTTTCACACCTCCTGCCCTTTCTGTAATGCAGTTTCCATAATAGCCTTATTACCGCAGAACCCGAAAAACAAAATGGAAGCAAATCATCTCATTCTCAAGGGAATGTCTCTGGAGAAGGTGAAGACGACAAAAAAACCCTACGGGTCAGAAATATTTCATTGTTTGTAAGGTACTTTGAGACAACCCAAAGCCTTGAAAGTTTTGAGTTACAATTCAAGTCTTTATTTCCTGCCTGCATGTGTATTACTTTCAGATTGCTTACTCTGGCATCAGATTGCTCCTGGTATTTGCTACTGAGCAACTACCATGACTACTTTTCCTTCATGATTATAATCCTTATTGTTATTGTTACTTAGATATCCTTCCAACCTTTATGTTAAAAGTGGTTTTTGACATATTTCCTGGTTTTGGCAGATGTCTGCACCCCAACACATCTCTCTAGGGTAACAAATTATTTTCATTTCCACAAGTCAAGCTTCCTTCATTGACTAATGTTATCAAAATGTCAATAAATATGAAGTATAAAATAATACCCTTCCATATATGCCCATTTATGTTGTTAGCCTTGTTCTTTGAATCTCTCTTCATTACATAGATTCCAAAATTTGGTAATTGCTCCTTTTGCCCTTTTTTAAGGTTTCTATGAATTAATAATGTAACTTTGTGGATTAACCAAAGTTCCATACTTCTGATGAATAATGTTGGGTAGCAGGAAGCTCTTTGCTCATTAAAAACTATGCAAAAGAATCTCATCTCAATTTTTGAAAAGTGCCTCCACTCAAATATGTATACGCATAATCAACTCATTCCACTTGTTAAAAAAAAGCCAATAGCCAGCTGATCTGCTGGATCCCCAACTATCGAGAGATTTTTTTGAACTTGCAAGTATGGAAAGTAATGACACGTGAACCATTGTTAAAGATGTTGAACAAAGTAAGTGTTTGAGGGTACTGTATTTAATATTGTGTACTTGAAGTTTCAAATAGCAAGTGCCATATTACAAATTTGTGAATGAAGTCAAATGCTTTTAAATTTATTTGGACTTTGGAAATGTGGGTCAAAAAGATAATGATGGTAAGCTTTGTTTCCAGACTTTAGGAAAGTATTGAGTGTGCCCACTCTCCCCAGAATCAGTATTAGGACTTTTGGAGTTTTTAGGAGTACCTTGGAATGGGTGTTCAAGGGCAAAATTAAAGGTTGCAGGTGATGTGACATATGGCAATATAGTAAAAAATAAGGTTAGTGACAGATTTCAGGAGGACATAGCTTATTGGTAAAGTACTCAATTCCTGATGAAATTTAATGCAGCCAAATGTAGAGTGCTGAATTTTAAAATTCATGAATAAAGGTAAACTAGAACAGGCAAATAAAAAGGCACTGTAGAATGTGACAGGGAGCACTCAATAAAGGCACTACACACACACACACACATTGCCTTGTTACTCTGCTGTCGCTGAGCTGTATGAGCATTTCAATGTCTTCCCCATTTGCCCTTATAAGAGTTAATGCACTCAGGTTCGCTTTATAGTGCCTTCCCTGCCATAAAGGCAGAGTATTCCATTCCTTTAGTAATCGAGATGTGTGAATGTGTATATGTTGTTTGTGTATGTATTTAAGGTAGATAGTTCTGTTTATTTTTGTAATTAAAGATGGCATGTCTTGGTGTCTAATAAATGGGCTCATCACTGTGTGTGGGGGTGGGGGGAGAGGGAGAAGGAGAGGGAGATGATGCTTTTAGAAAGGATATCCAAAGCCAGCAGAAGGATGCATTTTTATCAGCAAGGTGAACATTTTCCTCAGGTTCGAGAGGATGGCCCAGCTGTGGCATTGGCCAGAGGAGGAGTGGACCTGCCAGGTAGTGCCACTACTGACAGATGAAGCGCACAAAGCCTACAACTGTGATGGATGAAGAGAAGTACAACAACTATCTTGACCTGAAGGAAGCACTGCTGGCTAAATTTGATATCCTGGCAGAAATCTATTGTCAACACTTTTGTTCCAGTACTCTAGCACCAGGCGAGTCACCCAATCTGATGTATCATTGTCTGAAGGGTCTCTAATGCTGGTGGATTTGATCACAGCAGAAGTCCAAGTAGGAGATTATTGAGGCCATTGTTCTGGAGCAGCTATGAACAGCATTCGAATTTATGTGTCCTTTTTGTCCAGGTGGGTTAGGGCCAGGTGGAGGGTGATGGCAATGGTGTCATTTGTTGAACGGTTGGGACGGTGCACAAACTGCAGGGGGTCCAGTGAGGGGGGCAGCAGGGTCTTGATATGCCTCATGATGAGCCTCTCAAAACACTTCATGATGATGGATGTGAGTGCAACAGGACGGTAGTCATTTAGGCAGGACACTGAAGACTTCTTCAGCACGGGGATGATGGTGGCGGCCTTGAAGCACGTTGGAACAATGGTGCTGCTCAGGGAGATGTTGAAGTTGTCAGTCAGAACATCTGGAACTGCTCTGCACATCCTCTGAGCACTCTACTAGGAATATTGTCTGGTCCCACAGCCTTCTGTGGGTTGACCCTGCACAGGGTTCTCACATCGGCCATGGAGAGACACAGCACCTGGTCATTTGGAGGTGGGGTGGACTTCTTCACCGCCATGTTATTTTCCACCTCAAAATGAGAATAGGTCGTTCAGCGCATCTAGGAGGGAGGCATCACCCGCACAGTCAGGTGATGTCCTCCTGTAGTTGGTGATGTCCTCGATGCCCTTCCACATGTGACGCGTGTCGCCGCTGTCCTGGAAGTGGCTGTGGATTCGCTGGGTGTGTGCACGCTTTGCCTCTCTGATGGCCTGGGACAGTTTGGCCCTCGCCTTGTTGCCTGCTCTGAAGGCAGAGTCATGGGTCCTCGACAGTGTACGCACCTCCGTGGTCATCCATGGCTTCTGGTTAGCATGTGTAGTGATGGTCTTGGACACAGTGACATCGTCGATGCACTTGCTGATGTAGCTAATCACTGATGCCATGTACTCCTCTAATTTGGTGGAGTTGCCATCGGTTGCAGCCACCCTGAACATGTGTCAGTCAGTGTGCTCAAAGCAGTCTTGAAGAGCAGAGATGATCCTGTGGGCAGGTTTTCATCTGCTTCTGAACTGGCTTGGAGCGCCTAACGAGCGGTCTGTATACTGGGATTAGCATAACAGAGATGTGGTCAGAGTAACCGAGGTGGGGACAGGGCTCCGCCCAGTACACATCGGGGATGTTTGTGTAAACAAGGTCCAACGCGTTCTCCCTGAAGCAATGGAGATGTTACCCCTCCAAGGGACTATTTTAACCATCAGGATAATTTAGCAAAATTGGGGAGTGGGAGAAATGAGGGCAAAGAATCTTGGTAGTTTCTTCTAAGACTTTTATTTGTTACCATTGTCAGCAGCCAGGTCATAAGTCCTCTGTGTGTCCTCTCAGGAAGCCCAAATTGTCAGGTATGTGGTATGTACCAAGAGAGTGAGAATGTGATGATGAAGAAAATGACTGTAATGGTTTTAAGTATTGTAGTAGGAAACAAGCAGAATTTGAGGAGAAAGAGCTGAACTCAAAGGGGTTCTTCACCTGTTCTTCAGAGCCCAGACTTTAACAAAAGGTTCCTTATCCAAGTGAATGCCTCAGGAGTAGTCATTGGAGCAGTACTGGCCCAAGGAGAAATTGGAGAAGAGCAACCTGTCATTTACCTGGGCCTCCTCTCAAGGAAAACCAAGTATTCCACCTTTGAAAAGGAGTGTCTGGTCATCCTTGGCAGGGAATTTGATCTTTACACAGAGCACTGACATGGATTCAGATGATGAATAATCGTAATGCCAGAGTGACGCAGTGGCACCTGGAGCTCCAACCCTTCAAATACACATACATGTACACATGTAGAGTAAAAGCAATATAAATACAATGTAAAGGCAATACAAAACAAAGTACTATTGGAAAAGATTAAGGGACTGTAAGTAGTTAGTGCTACAAAGGAACAAGCACAGACAAATATGTTAGCAACTAGTGGGTTTGATTATTGGATGTTGGAGTGGGAGAATAACAGGCATTTCTATGTGTTGCATGTTTGAGATTAATACTAAAATTCTTTTAACAAGCCGAATAAAAGAATTGTAAAGGTGACTTCCAAGAAGATTGAGACCTAGGGGACAAGGAAGAAAGTTTGCGTGTGAATCCTCAAAGATGGTAGGATAATTTAGAAAAGCTGTTCAGAAAGCATATGGAATCATTGAAATTTAAAAAAAAACTTGGAAACTTGATCACTAACTGCTTGCTGTTCATTCCAGTGCTGTGCAATTAAAACTGACTTTTTCTGAGGCAAAAATGCAACAATAATTGTTTCCACATTGTTTTGGATCATGTTGGAAGAGGATCACTCAAAGAAAGAGATAACTTTGATTTAATGTTATAGCACAGAAGAATTAGGATTAGCTGAGACATAGATATCAGCAGAATATGCAGTGAGCAATCATGCCTGCAGAGGAAAAAGTCCCCGCAGAATTTTTTTACCCATCACATGGTGCAAGGGACTTGCAATGTGAATACATGTCACAAGGTTCATTTCAGCATGGAACAATCTTTTATTTAATTTTCCTTTTTGGTTAAATGCAATCAATTAATTTCCTAAACAGAGTATAAAACAGGCATCTGCAGTATTACATAACTTAGAAGCAAAGATTGAACGTTTACATGAGAAAACATTTATTTCCAATAGGGAGTGTTACCTAACTATGAAATATGATGCCCCTAACTCATGAAGATGTGTAAGTAATAAATAAGCATTTCCCTAATATGTGATGCAGTCAAAACACTAAATAATGATCAAGATGTAGAAGACCCACTGTTGAGACCAAACATGAGGAAATCTGCAAATGCTGGAAACTCAAACAACACACACGAAATGCTGGTGGAACACAGCAGGCCAGGCAGCAGATATAAGGAGAATCACTGTCGACGTTTCAGGCCAAGACCCTTCGAGTCCCGACGAAGGGTCTCGGCCCGAAACGTCGACAATGCTTCTCCTTATAGATGCTGCCTGGCCTGCTGTGTTCCACCAGCATCTTGTGTGGACTGTTAAGACCAAAATAACTTTGGGTGTTGAAATACTGTATTAACATTCTACAAAAATACAACTCCATGTGTTTTGTTACCACCTTCATGCAACTATTAGAATGTTTTCAATCAGATCTGCAGAGCTCTCTGAATTTTAACGGCCTCCTGACACTTGTAAATTGTCCATTCATGAGGTGCAAATTGGTCATTCTACAATGGCAAACTGCATCTAATGCAGAAAAGGTGAAAAATGCCGCCAATATTTCATTTAGCATGTTTACCCTGCTACTTCACAGTTCCAGGCACTGATTTCCATTCTAATCTTGAAAGCTAACTGTTAAACATTTGTGTGTTATCACCGTGAGTGCATGGATTTCTAGTAGCTGATCCGTTTTACCCCAATATCCCACAAAATAATGGGCTGGTAAAATAATTTGCTACAGTAATTTATTCCATAGTGTAGAAAAGTGACAAAAATAATCAAAGGAGGATTTAATGACATTTGATAACAAAATATGATTTACCAAAAATAAACTTTGTTGTACTCATTGTAATATTTGTATTCATTGTTCCAATCTATTTAATACACTCTTTCACAAATGTCAACAGCACTGAAATTTCATCCTCAAAATATGGTTAAGTGAAATGTTTAAGAGCTGTTAGCCAGGTTAAAAGCCTGGTACTCAAGACTCAGCTAACAAGAGGAACAAAATGGGTTACTCTGCTGGAAGCCGGCATCGACTGAATGCCCTCTTTTTGTGTTCTGGGGAGCAGGTAACAACACTTCAAGATAAACTGAGTTATGGCTAGTTTTGTCTATACAATTGGCAAGATTGTGCATAAGAAAACACGATAATTGTTTATTTTTAAATGTGTTCTTTGTCCTAAATCCATATTACTGGACAATGGTTATTAGTCAACAATCAATTATTTTAATATAATTGATTTGAAATCCTGTTTCCCACACTAACAACCAATTTCTGCGTAAAAATAATTTAATTATGCTTAAAATAGCTTTTCATCAACAATTTATTTCATAGCAATGCATATACTTACTATGAAAATCCACTGATCTGAAATAGTAAATCTGTTATTCTCTTTCAACCAGCTGGATATTCCCCATTTTCTGTTTTTATTTCCAATTTATAGGTGCCACAGTATATTGTCTTAGGCAGTTTTCCAAAACCATTCTTCCTCTTCATTTCTGTGTGATGCTGAATAATATGTTCTACCCTCCCTTATTTTTTCACTAGAACCTCAAAACTGTAACATATGTTTTCAGTAAATTGAAGGGTCTGATGCAATGGTTCCCAAACTTTTTTGAGTTACTGCCCCCTTGGCTCCCAAAACATATCCCCAGTGCCCCCCCCCCCCACTTCCTGGCCATTACATAAAAACGATGAAGAATTTTGATTTATGATGCACGATGAAAAGAAACTGCAAGTTCAAAGCAGTGACAAAAATTATTCAAACATTTTTAAGCTACATATAAGATTATTTCTTTACTTAATTACAGTAAAAACAATTTTCATCAACAATTTTAGAGTGTATATTAGTTGTCCAGTTGTTCACTGCTTCATTGCTTTTTCTCCTTTCAATGAGATGGGTGGGCTTGATGCAGTGATATCAGCTTCTCAACATCAGGCTGAATGTCTCTCCGAAGGAGTCTCAGATTCTCATGTTCAGTAATTTTCAGTGCTGTTGCTTTGAAAGAAGTTGGGCTACTGCACTGATGTGTGAAAATCAATGTGTTTAAAGAGAAGATTGATGTAAAATGTTGAGGTGTAAACTGGTAGAAGATTAGAGGAGAAGTTGCTAAGGGGAAGATCTAATAGGCGAAAAGAGAGCTGTAGGCAAAATAGAAGGGGAGTGGTGCTGGAATCAATCCTTAAAGATGTTAAAATAAAAATTGCATTGAATAATCCGTCTTCGAAACATACTGATCTTGCTAGCAATGCCCAGCTTATGAAAGGTATATAAATAAATCATTGTTAAAACACTTCTTGTTTGTTGGTGTCCTTCAGGGAAGTGAATTGGCTAACCTTACTACATCTAATCTACATATGACTCCATATGAACGTGTGTGATTGACTCTTAAACTGCTTTCTCATTTCATTTGAAATTTGGACAATAAAATTTTGCCTTGTCTTTGGCCTCTTGAATTACTAAATGTGTATTCAATATTTCAATAATACACTCAGGGAGTAGTACAGCCTGGTGATCTGAGTTCAATTGAACAGAGTTGCATTCAGCTGTTTGGAACCAGAGCCATTGGGTCAGATCTTACCATATGTCTCTTCAATTTCTTACGTTCGCTTTAGTTCCACAACATGTACATCTTTGTCTAGAAATCCCAGACTAAAGCATTTAAGGGCTTTTGAAGGAGGGAGTTTCATCTCCTCTTGTTTGAATAACTTACTTCCCAACTTAGAAAAGACGGGGGCTATGGGAAACCCTAGTAATTTCTAAGGTAGGGACATGTTCGGCACAACTTCGTGGGTTGAAGGGCCTGTATTGTGCTGGAGGTTTTCAATGTTTCTATGTAATAATATTTTAGTGTATATATGTTGAGTTAATTGCATATGTCATCACATTACCACGTATACCTGGACTCCCAGGTTTTCCCTACAATTAGTTTAATATTTTGAAGTTACAAAACATAACAGGTGACTACCCCATCAGAATGGAAACTAAAATACGCATGATTAAAATAAAGAAAGTACATATAAATTAGAACATTTAAATAATCCCCAAAAGGTTACTTGTCTACTTATTGCCCAAGAAAATGGCCTAGAAAAGTAGTTCAAGTCCTAGCAGCTAAAAGGTGAGCTTAAGAAAATGGATTATGATATTACTCAAACAAGGAAATGCAGGAGTAATCTTTGTATTTTAATTCTTTTATCTTGTAGCTCATATAAATGTATGTCATTAAATTTCTGTACATCTTCTTTCTTTCTTTTTCAATCTTTTTATTAAATTTCATATATAAAAAAAACAACACAAAATAATGAATAGATTACAGATTCAATAGACTTGAGATTACATTAGTAATAGGATAATAATATCCTATTAAAACATCCATCAACAAAAGGTACATAAATCAATCAAGTCTATATAAATATATATGAAAAACAAAAATAATCGTCGAAAAAAGAAAAAAAAATTGAAATTATATATGAGAGAAAATATATAATGAACAAAAATACTAAACTAAAACTAACATGGGCAATAATAGCACTTTATAAATATATAAAGGTGTCAAGAAAAACTCCAGAACTCCATACCTGAACAAGTATAAGTAGAGAAAAGGATCTGAAATAAGCCAAATTAATTCATATGAAAGTGTCGAATAAATGGTCCCCAGGTTTCTTCAAATTTAATTGAAGAATCAAAGATAGTGCTTCTGATTTTTTCCAAACTCAGATAAGAAATAGTTTGGGAGAACCACTGAAATGTAGTAGGAGGATTTACTTCTTTCCAGTTTTGTAATATAGACCTTCTGGCAATTAATGTTACAAAAGCAATCATTCGTCTGATTGAAGGGGAAAGCTGATTGCCATCTTCATTTGGTATACCGAAAATTGCAGTAATAAAATGGGGTTGTAAATCGATATTCCATACTGAGGAAATGACATCAAAAATGTCCTTCCAATAGTTATGTAAAGTGGGACATGTCCAAAACATGTGAGTCAATGAAGCCACTTCTAAGTGACATCTGTCACATTGAGGATTAATATGCGAATAAAATCGGGCAAGTTTATCTTTAGACATATAAGCTCTATGTACAATTTTAAATTGTATTAAAGCATGTTTAGCACAAATAGAGGAGGAATTAACCATTTGTAAAATTTTTTCCCATTTATCTGTTGATATATTACATCGAAGTTCTTTTTCCCATTCTTGTCTAATTCTATCCGATATTTCTGGCTGTATCTTCATAATCATGTTATAAATAAAAGCTACTAATCCCTTCTGACAAGGATTAAAAGTAAAAATCAAATCTGAAAAATCCGATGGAGTTGAATTAGGAAAAGATGGAAGAATTTTATGTAAGAAATTTCTAATTTGTAAGTATCTAAAAAAATTAGATTTAGGTAATTCAAATTTGTTGGATAGTTGATCAAAAGACATCAAAGTACCTTCAAAAAAAAGATCACGAAAACATTTTATACCTTTCCTTTTCCATATACTAAAAGCTTGATCTGTCAATGAAGGTTTGAAAAAAAAATTACATAAAATAGGGCTGTCCAGAGCAAAGTTTTTCAGATTAAAGAATTTGCGAAATTGAAACCAAATTCGTAGTGTATGTTTAACAACAGGGTTAGATATCTGTTTATTGAATTTGGCTAAATCAATAGGAAGAAAAGAACCAAGAACGGAAAATATAGAATATCCCTTAACCTCACTACATTCCAAATTTACCCACTGTGGGCACACAGGTGAATCCAAATCTAGTTTCCAGTACATTAGGTTACGAATATTATTCGCCCAATAATAAAATCTAAAGTTAGATAAAGCTAGACCACCATCTTTTTTAGACTTTTGTAATTGCCTTTTGCTTAACCTAGGATTTTTATTTTGCCAAACAAATGAGGAAATCTTTGAATCAATATTATCAAAAAAAGATTTAGGAATAAAAATTGGTAAAGCTTGGAATAAATATAAAAATTTCGGTAAAATCATCATTTTAATAGCATTAATCCGACCAACTAATGATAAAAATAAGGAAGACCATCTAGTAGTAAGTTGCTGAATTTGATGAAGCATAGGTAAAAAATTCAGTCCAAATAAATCTTTATATTTCTTGGTGATTTTTATACCTAAATAGATAAAGTTATCAGTAACAACTTTAAATGGCATCCTATCACTCAATAAAGTTTGCGCGTTTAAAGGGAATAACTCACTCTTATCTAAGTTTAACTTATAACCAGAAAAACTACCAAATTGAGCCAACAAGGATAAAATAGCAGGAATAGACCTACTAGGATTAGAAATATATAACAACAAATCATCAGCATAAAGCGATAATTTGTATAACTTCTCATTACGGGTAATACCAAAAATATTAGGAGACTCACGAATAGCAATAGCTAAAGGTTCTAATGCAATATTAAATAATAAAGGACTTAAAGGACAACCTTGTCTCGTACCACGAGATAATTGAAAAAAAGAGGATCTATAATTATTTGTAAGAACAGAAGCAACAGGTTTATAATATATTAATTTAATCCATGATATAAAATTAGGACTAAAATTAAAGTTTCTCAATGCATTAAATAAATATGTCCATTCAACTCTATCAAAGGCTTTTTCAGCATCTAATGAGATAACACATTCTGGGGTTGTAGGAGATGAAGTATAAATTATGTTAATCAATTTTCTAATATTAAAAAAGGAATATCGATTCCTAATAAAACCAGTTTGATCTTCTGAAATAATCTGTGGTAATACCTTTTCTAATCTAATGGCTAAAATTTTTGTAAGAATCTTAGAGTCTACATTTAATAATGATATAGGGCGATAAGATGCACATAAGGTAGGATCTTTATCTTTTTTAAGAATTAAAGAGATAGTAGCTTCATAAAACGATTGAGGTAATCTCTTCTTAACAAACGCATCATTAAAGATTTCACATAGCCAAGGAGAAAGCAATAAAGAAAAAGTTTTAAAAAATTCTACAATAAAACCATCAGGACCAGGAGCTTTCCCTGAATTCATTGATGAGATAGCCTCTCTTATTTCATCCATAGAAATAGGAGCATCAAGCAAGCTACAATCTTCATCTATCAGTTTAGAAATATTCAAATTATTAAAAAAATTATCCATCGTAAACCGGTCACCGTCAAATTCTGATTGATATAAAGATTTATAAAAATCTTGAAAAGTGTTATTGATTTCTTTATAATCAGTAGTTAAATTACCGTCTTGTTTACGAATTTTAATAATTTGTCGCTTAGTCGAAATAGCTTTTAATTGATTAGCTAACAATTTACCAGTTCGATCACTATGAATGTACATCTTTATGGTAAATATTTGCTTATGCATTCCAGTGGCTGAATCTAACAAAATTGTGCTACTGTGCTCACTGCAAAAGAAAACTGTAACTCTCAATGCTACATTTCATCACTCAAAACACATTCTGGCAGAATTTCTTTCCACATTTGCATTCCAAATAATTAAGTGTCTGTTATACAGTGTAATATGTATTTCTCAAAGCTGCCAAGTGTGAATGTAGTAAACATGCAAGATACCCTTTTCAACAATAATTTCTATTTATTGTTTGTCAGCTTTAAATTATACTGTATTTGTATGTAATTTCTGATACAAAGAGAGGTTCTTTTGTTCCAGACATTTAGATTCCTGGATGCTATTAAATCATATAAGTTTAAATTGTACCTTTTAAGTCACAAACATCCTTTGGAATTATTCCAAAATTGTTCCACTTCTGATTCAAAATTGAAAAAAAATGCCTGGATTTTCCTGAGAGATTCTGGCAGCTGTAAGTAACTGTAGCATTTCCAAATATAGAAATCTCAAACTTCTTAAATATTCTCAACAATGGCTTGCAGACTATGGTCAAATGTTAGACTTCCTGGAGTCAAATAGCTGTGCACAAAGTTTCTTGTTTTGCATAAGTTGAATGGAAATTCTGCCTGGTAAACATGCAGCAGGTCAGAACAGCACTGACTTTCAATGACTTCATTCATCCCAGTAGAAAGGGAGCAAGCTGATGGTTATATTTTTTGAGTTGTTTGTTATTTGAAGAATTAAATACACTTACTAAATTAACAAACAATTCAAAACTACCAACCTTAGCTTGATTCCTTTCATGAAGTCAAAAAATTTAAAAGTCCATTGAATAATTTTTAATGTTTGAACTTCAGGGTATGCTTAACTTTTTAATAGTTTTGAATGTCTGTGAATGTCCGAGACATAAAAACAAAGAATGCCAGAAATAATGAAAAGGTCAGACACCATCTGTGGAGAGAGGACAACATTCAAATTTCAGATCCAAACAATGCCAACCCTGCTTCACTTTTCCCAGATGCTATCCGACATTCTGTGTATTTCTAGTGCTCTCCATTTTCATTTCAGATATCTATTATCTTTTTATATCCAAGCTGTTTAACAACTTTAATATGTAGTTTAATTTAGCCCGCTGTCACTGATCATCCACAGCCAGTTTTAGGGACCAGTCTGCCACAGGAAGTTCCGATTCAGATGCCTGGAGACCTATCTTTTCCAGGATGCCAATGTCAGAAAACATCCATATAACATGAGTGGAGGTAAGTTTCAGGGAGATGTTAGAAGTAATTTTATTACACAGAAAGTGGTGAGTGTCTGGAATGCACTACCAAGGATGATGATGGAGGCTGATACAATAGGGACATTTAAAAGACTCTTGATAGCTACGTGGATTTCGGAAAACTGGAGGATTATAGGCGATGAGGCAGGGAAGGTTCCGATTGTTCATGAAGTAGGTTTACAAAGTTTGGCAAAACTTCATGGGGTGAAAATTTGTGCTATACTGTTCTTGGTCAATTAGGTGATGGAGTTGAGATTTACACTGATTATAATAAGGCAATAATCACAAAAATGGATTGAACCTAAATTCAATTATTCATTATGTAAAGTGGTTATTCTGCCTTATTTACACAAAAGAAACTGCATGATGTTTTAGAAAAGCAAAAACAAAACCAGGTTTTCTACCCATTTTGCTCTACCCTTAAGTTTGATTTAATAGGTTGAGAATTTGTGGAGACTTCATATTGGCACAAATCCAAGGCAGAGTGAATTATAGAATAATAAAGGCCATTTAGCCCATCAAACTTACATTAGCTTTAGTGAAGAATAATGAATACTTTACATATATTGCAACAATTTAATTTTCTTCAGACATTATCCAATTCCCTTTTTGTAGGTCACTGTTGAATCACCAAGGAGTGGAATATATTATAAATCTTAAACACTAGTTACATAAAGTTCTTTCATGAGCATCTTAAAAATGTACCTTATGGACACTGTTGCTTCAACTAGTGGAAAAAAATGCTCTTTATTGCACTTAAACCATCTATGATTTTGAGTACTTCTAACAAACCCTCTCTTTGCCCTCCTTGTTTTAAGGAAAACAGGTCCAGATTCTCCAGCCTATCCACAGGATCCAAATTTACTAAGTCTCTTTTTCACCCTTTCCAAAAGCTTCATATCCTTTCCGAAGTGCGATGCCCTGAACTGACACTGTGCTCAACAAGTGTTCAATGTTTATTTGTATTTTTCACATTCATGAAATAAGGCTCTGCAGAAAAAGTGATCAGGTTACTTTTAAAAAGTGCCGAGCTGGCATTGGAGTGAAACAATTTGACAATAGAGGACTATCTTCCTTACTCTATCAAAACTGATTTCCGGACCATTTCCTCTTCCAAGGTACTGTTCTATCACATAATTTGGCACCATCTACAGATGTAATTATCTTATAGTCCATGTACGGCTCCAGATTTTGATGAACACAATAATTAGGGCTACCACACAAACTTTTGGGCAAGTCATTAGTGGCTGCACTTAATTGTAATATCACCCCAGTTACAAACAATCTTTGTTTCCAGCCCTGCAGCCAATTTAGAATTACCTTACCATATTACCCTTCCTGACACTCATAGATTTTGTCGGAACAAACCGAAAGATCACACAGAATTAGTGTTCAAAATAACGTGTAATTTATTAAAACATGGTGCACACCAGAAGACCAGCTAAAGTTGATCTACCAGAGCATGGATTAGGTACATCTTTTACATTCTCAGTTGACAAGATTACCAGAAAAACTACATTTTGATAACAGAATGGTGGCTACAGGACGACATAAGTAACAGACTAGGTCCTGATTACAGAAGAAAATGTTTATCCACAGGTCAAACAGTACATCCAATTTTCTATTACAACTATGAGTGCATTCTAAAACATAGCTAGTGAAGTTCCTGAAACTTGGTTACTGACACTGCTATGGTTCTGTATTTCAACTTCTGTCTGTGGTTGCTTGTTACCACTTTAGCACAATCCACATCACTATTTATTAGTTCTCAGTACTTTTTCCCCAACAACACATGTAATATCAGTTGTATTAATAGATGTAACATAAATCAGAATTTCCTGAAGCATTTTAAATAGAATCCGGATGTGAAAGAGTTTATTAAGTATTTTTCAACAACTCTTAAGCATGTTGAGCTGTGATTGATAATGGCGAAATTTCTTGTAACTTTTATAAAGGACATATTTTAAAAAGGATCACGATGTTCTAGGGACATACATTCATTTACAACGAGTCATTTGTTGAAATTAACAATTAAAATGACACCCCTGCTGTCCCATTTCTTTTGGTAGTCTCAATTAAATTGAACCTGGTTCTTTGGTTTCTTCAAGTTATCTTGACTTAAACGATATGTTTAGAGATGCTAATGTGAAGTGATTGTGCTTCAGTTTTGGCAAAGTACAGTCAAACATGGACAGTCAAGAACAGATGAATTAAAAGCTGTACTATCTAAAATACATTCTTTGTTATATGATACATACCTTTAAGTTGTAGGATGAGTATTTTATCTGTTGTTTAGAGTATTTCCTCCACAACAGCAACAAAATGACTTTATTGTTACTATGTTCTTTTCCATTAATTAATTAATTAAAACTCTTCCCTGTTTCAATTTGTAACCAGATATTGACACGAGAATTATGCTATTAATACTTCAGTTTTTCTTTAGTGATTGGAATAGACCTGAAATAGAAACTGAATGCATTTTCTTCATATTATCATTCAATTGCATTATCTGTCCTGAAACAAACAGTATGCACCACCTTTAGTACTTTATACCCATGAGCAACTTTGGCCTCATATAGAACTGAAAATGTTTTACTGAAAATGTCTGAACTCACCTTGCATTCTCAAATTATTTTTCAGAATCTGAACAGAATAAAGTTGAAAACAAAACTCATGTTTTAGTAAAATGAAAGTGTCTTGTTTAGATTCAGTAAATTCCAAGAATTTTACAGTTAAAACTTTTGAAGGTGAAATAATTAAATGCTTTTTGAAATACCCAAATATTGAGTTGTAAATGTTAATTAAAATTTAGAATATCTTATCTAATTGAAATTAGGCACTTATGAAACTTCCTCTTATCAACTTATGGAAGATTTCTTCCAATTAGAATTTCTAAGAAAATTTTAATTGCGTTCCTGTAAAGCAAATTTATGACTTACTAATTACTGAGGAGGAAATAGCCATTGCCAAATGTAGGAGACAGTTTACCACACAGGCTGCTTAGCATCTCAACTTATGTACATATATAAAAATAAATAAATTTTAAAATATGTATATACTATACTATAAAATACAACTACTCTATAAACGTCCACAGTATAGTAAATTTTAAATTGTCTCATCCAGGCCTGAAGATATAATTGCTGCGTGGATTTCTTGTTCTAATGGAATAATATCTTTCCTGACCAGGGCAGTCACTCTCCTTCGCAGATGAGAATTGTGGCTGTGAAACAATCTCAGGTTCTGGGGCCCCCTGCGTGGCGGTTGTAGGAGTTGACTCTAGAAATGCAGGAAGTGGTTCTGACAGCTCTGAATACCTTTCTTCTGTACATGTTGGCATCCTAAACAGTGCATGGCAAGCTGCTCAGTCTGCTGATCTATCCCAGGCCACTGGACAAAGCTTCAAGCCAACATTTTCATTTTGACCATGTCTAGATGACTGGCATGTAGCCCCTCCAACACATTAGCCCTCAGCTCGAATGATACGACAACTCTCAATCCCCACAGAAGGCAACCTCCATCTCTTGCTTGTTCTAGAAATAATTTTAAAGTCTGCTTAGATAATCTAAAGATTAATTTACCAATGGGGTGTATGAAGGATCCTGGGAGGGGTAGCATTTTCTGGTAAAGGGGTTTGTCATGTCCATTCCGGTACAGCTCACTCACCTTTGATTTCCACCCACCCCCACCCCCCAATAACCCCTGACTCAGCTCTCAACTCCAGTTAACACACACAAAATGCTGGTGGAACACAGCAGGCCAGGCAGCATCTATAAGAAGCATTGTCGACGTTTCGGGCCGAGACCCGAAGGGGCAAAGGGGGGGAAAGGGGCCACAGTGGTTGACAAAGGAAATCAGAGATTGCATAGCAGTAAAAAAAAGTATGACAGAGCTAAGGTGAGTGGAAGGACAGATGATTGGGAAATTTTTAAGGAACAACAGAACTTAACTAAAAAGACAATATGGGGAGAAAAATGAGGTACAAACACAAGCTAGCCAGGAATATAAAGGAAGATAGCAAAAGCTTTTTTAGGTATGTAAAGAGAAAGAAGATAGTTAAGAACAATGTTGGGCCCTTGAAGTATGAATTGGGTGAAATTGTTAAGGGAAACAGAGAAATGGCAGAAGAATTTAACAAGTACTTTAGATCTGTCTTCACTAGGGAAGACACAAGCAATCTCCCAGATGTATGGATGGGCCAAGGACATAGGGTAACAGAGGAAATGAAACAGATTGACATTAGGAAGGAAACGGTGATGAGTAGACTGATGGGACTGAAGGCTGACAAATCCCCAAGTCCAGATGGTCTGCATCCTAGGGTACTAAAAGGAGATGGCCCTGGAAAATGTGGATGCATTGGTAATCATTTTCCAATGTTCCTTAGATTCAGGATCAGTTCCTGAAGATTGGAGAATGGCTAATGTTATCCCACTTTTTAAGAAAGGAGTGAGGGAGAAAACAGAGAACTATCGTCCTGTCAGCCTAACATCAATAATGGGGAAGATGCTGGAGTCCATTAATAAAGATGAAATAGTGGCATATCTAGATAGCAGTGATAGGATTGGGCCGAGCCAGCATGGATTTACCAAGGGCAAATCATGCTTGACTAATCTGTTGGAGTTTTTTGAGGGTGTAACAGGGATGTTAGATGAGGGTAAGTCAGTGGATGTTGTGTACCTAGATTTTCAGAAGGCATTCGATAAGGTGTGGGGTCTGTTTTGGTTTCCTTTGGATCATCTCTGCTGTAATAGGGAGACTTTCGATTTGCATTAGGGACAATACATCAAGAGGAGTGTCCTCTTTTGTAAGTCTTTCAGGTGTTCCCTTTTCAAAGGGTAAATGGGACAATATAAGCATTTCCATGATTAATCATACTGTTGAATTCGATCTTATAATTGTGTCCTCTAAGAAACAGAGTCCTTCTCTGCATTCATGCTGCTGCTGTTAATGGAACACCCTTCTATGAATTAAAAATGGACACTACTGATTGATGTCAGTAATGATGGGTAAACTCCTTTCTATACAAGTACTGGTAGAAATGTTTTACACCCCAAACCAGACTCAAGGTTTTTCTGTCAACGACACACACACAAAATGCTGGTAGAACACAGCAGGCTAGGCAGCATCCATAGGGAGAAGCGACATCGACGTTTCGGGCCGAGACCCTTTGTCAGGACTAACCGAAAGGACAATTTGTTGTTCAATTCAAAGGATTGAACAATTTGTTCAATCAGGCAGGTTTCTGTTTAGACATTGCAATTATGTTCATGCTCAATTTCATTCCTGACTGCAACTCAATTGTCTGTCTGCTGTTTACATTGATAGTGTTTCAACTGCTCTTTTAAATGTGAATTGTGCTTCAGTTAGGAGCCATTTTTGAATGCTTTCTTGTAAGATTCCAAACTAAATGATCTCTCAGCATATCATTAAACCCATCACTTAAGTGACAATGCTCAGACAATCTCTTCAATTCAACCACATATGCTGAAATGGACTCCCTTTCCTTTTGATTCTGCTTCTGAAACCTAAATCCTTCTGCAGTCAAAAATGGTTCTGATTCTGAATGTTCCCACATTACCTACACGTTATCAGCAAAGCTCATTTCAGCTGGTCTGGTTGGAGCTGTCAAACTTCTAAGGAAACAGCATGATTTTCCACCTAATGTACTCAGTAAAACTGGAACTTGCTCTTTACTGGATATTTCATTTGCTTAAAAATACTGCTCAATTCACTCAATATACAATAACCTGTTACTTTTTCTGCAATGGAACAAGTCTACTTTTCTACATAACCATCCTTTACTGCTTTTTAAAAAAAAATTATTATTTATGATTATCACTTGATACACAATATTTATGAACTTGTTTTCTGCCTCTTTTTTTCTTAACTTGACCATTTCTGTCCCTTCCTGAAAAAGCACGTGCTTTGCTTTTTTTTTGAAAACTTAACATCTTGCTGCACTTCAAAGGGTAGGTAGTCATGTAAGTTTCTTTTAAAACTTCCTCATTGCCAATTACGTTTGTAAGTCCAAAACATAAAACTAATTGAAAGAAAAACAGAGCTGAAAATAACATGTGTATTCTAGTTTTGTTTTTACTTCCAGTGAGTGACGACGTATACCATTCAAATATTTTTACATATAACCCAAAATGAATTATTTGAATTATTTAAACAAAAAACATTGAATCAAAAATATATTTACAATGTTACTGAAATATGCAACAGAATTAAATTCTTTTGCTGTCACTGGTTGTCACATGAAAATGCAGCAGATATATGCTGGAATAGCCTTCTGATCTCAGCTCATATACAGCATCATAGCACAAGAACCATGGCTGCAAATATTATAGTCAAAATTCTGTGATTTAAACACAGATTATTTTTACCATTTGTGAACAAATTTTATGCATTAAGCTCAATTTTACAGCTCGAACAGAAACATCTCAAAGCAATAATTCCACCTCTTATAAGGTGTTTCAAGAACTCCCCCAAAACACTCAAAGGCCAGATATTCTCCTGTAATTTATTTGCAGAAGCCCTTCAAACCACTTAGAAAAGGAGAAGTTACTCATTGATTTCATAACCCAACAGAACATCAATTCATCTGTTGACACCAAAAGATATAACCAGCTTTTACACAGCTGAGATAGTATTTTTAACAAGGCAGCTGTTTACTATTTTCAGAAGATGCCAATTCCTGATTTGGTTTTGAAAGCAGTTCACATTATTGCCATCACGCAAAAAAGGAAATCTGTTTGAAATGCACATAAACCTTTACAGCACCTTTCCCATCAGTAATAGTAGGGAAGAAATTGGACCAGGGAGTTGAAGAAATTACCCTTTATCAAACACTGCAGGACATGAAACTCTGGAAGTACAAAGAGAGGGAGTAACAAAATCACTGCACAAAGTCAAGTTCAACATTTTCTCAATGAAGCCTAATGGTACCATTCTTCTTTAAATGTACAACATGCTCATCATCTCCACTTTAGTTCTTCTGCAACTCACCTACTCTAGGGGATAATTTACAATAGTCAACTGTCAGTAAATGTGAGATTTTAGGGGAACCAAAGCACCCAGCAGGAAACCACATGGTCACAGTGAGAACAAGTAAACTCTCCACTGGTCTAGACTTCAGAAACAGGTTTATTATCACCGGCACGTGACATGAAATTTGTTAACTTAGCAGCAGCAGTTCAATGCAATACATAATCTAGCAAGAAAAATGATAATAAATTTAATAATAACAATTATAGATAAGTAAATCAATTATGTATATTGAATTGATTAAAAAATATGTAAAAACAGAAATACTGTATATTAAAAAAAGTGAGGTAGTGTCCGAAGATTCAATGTCCATTTAGGAATCAGATAGCAGAGGGGAAGAAGCTGTTCCTGATTCAGTGAGTGTGTGCCTTCAGGATTCTGTACCTCCTACCTGATGGTAACAGTGAGAAAAGGGCATGCCCTGGGTGCTGGGGGTCCTTAATAGTAGTCGCTGCCTTTCTGAGACACCACCCCCTAAAGATGTCCTGGGTACTTTGCAGGCTAGTGCCCAAGATGGAGCTGACCAGATTTACAATCTTCTGCAGCTTCTTTCGGTCCTGTGCTGTGGCCCCTCCATACCAGACGGTGATGCAGCTTGTCAGAATGATCTCCACTGTACAACTAGAGAAGATTTTGAGTGTATTTGTTGACATACCAAATCTCTTCAAAATTCTAATGAACTATAGCCACTGTCTTGCCTTCTTTATAACTGCATCTATATGATGGGACCAGGTTAGATCCTCAGAGATCTTGACACTGAGGAACTTGAAGCTGCTCACTCTCTCCGCTTCTGATCCCTCTACGAGGATTGGTGTGTCTTCCTTCATCTTACCCTTCTGGAAGTCCACAATCATCTCTTTCGTCTTACTGACATTGAGTGCCAGCATGTTGCTGTGACATCACTCCACTAGTTGACATATCCCACTCCTGTATACCCTCTCGTCACCACCTGAAATTCTACCAACAATGGTTTTATCGTCAGCAAATTTATAGATGGTATTTGAACTATGACTAGCGATACAGTCGTGTGTATATAGAGAGTAGTGCAGTGGGCTAAACACACACCCCTGAGGTGTGCCAGTGTTGATTGTCAGTGAGGAGGATATGTTATCACCAATCTGCACAGATTGTAGTCTTCTGGTTAGGAAGTCGAGGATCCAATTGCCAAAATGGTGGTACTGAAATAATGTTTTCTTTGGGGGCAGGAAATAAAACTGAGTACAGAGCTACCTCGGTATTTGAAGCTATTTTGGTGTTAAATACAATTCAAATGGCTATCTCAATATGCTAATTATCTTCTGCATCAACCACAATGCACAATCAATGTAGTCACAAAGATGGGCCCTTCTGCAGAATATTCAAAGGCAGAAGAGCTGCATTCTCACAACACACACAAAATGCTGCTGGAACACAGTAGGCCAGGCAGCATCTATAGGGAGAAGCGCTGTCGACGTTTCGGGCCGAGACCCTTCGTCAGGACTAACCGAAAGACAGTAAGAGATTTGAATGTAGTGGGGGGAGGGGGAAATGTGAAATGATAGAAGACTGCAGGGGGTGGGATGAAGCTAAGAGCTGGAAAGGTGATTGGCGTGAGTGATACAGAGCTGGAGAAGGGAAAGGATCATGGGGCGGGAGGCCTCAGGAGCTGCATTCTCACTCATTTTCTATCACCGCACACAAGCTTCAATCTTATCAGTGTTCAAGAAGATTATGGTAACCTGCCTCAAAGACTATTGCCCAATAGCATTTACATTCACGGTGATGAAGTACGTCAAGAGCTTGATAAGAAAGTTTATCAACTTCTGTCTGAGGAGACACCTGCATCCACTTCAATTTGCCTACTGACACAACAAGTGCAGAGTAGATACCATTTAATTGGCTCATCACTCACTAATTGGACACTGAAGGTGCACACATCAGGATGTTTCTCGTTGACTACAGCACAGCATTCAACACTATCATCCCCTCAAAACCCAGGTCTCAGTGTCTCCCTGTGCAATTGGATCCTCGATTTCCTCACTGGAAAACACTCCAGTTAGTATCTCCAGTCTCACCATCAGCACAGGTTTATCTCAGGGTTGTGTACTGCTCTGCTCATTTTATACCTACAATTACGTGGCTAAGTACAGCTCCGATGCGGTATTTAAACGATACAAAGCGTTTGCAAAAAAAGCACAGATTAAATTTGTGGGCAAGTGAATGACATATGGAGTATCATGCAGGGAAATATGAGTCGTACAACGTGACTGCGAAAAACTGATTATCTTTATCAAACATTGAGAAAAGGAAATTCAAAGCTGAAATCCCTACATTTTTGGACACTATCAAGATAATGGAATATGCCATCAGGAGGGGAAATAGACAAGGTAAGAATTACTCGTGAAGCTAAATGCGGGGCAGCACACACAAAATGCTGGAAGAACACAGCAAGTCAGGCAACCTCTCAGGCCCAACACGTCGGTTGTTTACTCATTTTTCATAGATGATGCCTGACCTGCTGTGTTGCTTGGACTTCCAAGATCTGCATACTGTATTTTCTCGTGTTTGCATTCGGGGCAGACTGGATGCCGTATTTTTTCTTAGCAAAAATAATCTGCAACAGTTCTTTATAAACTTAGTACAAAGTTTGCGTTCCTTTAGAAACTCAGTACTTTACGTCATCTAACGGCTCTAACTCCTCCTAGGCAATTTTAAAACTATAACCACAGACCGACAACAGCGCCAATACCCCCCAACCGCCCTGACATTCGCTGCCCACATTCAGCAGCGGACTTCTCCGGAGGAAGAGGGGGCGGTACACAAAAATGCTGCGCCCCCGCCCCACCCCACCCCGGGCAGAATAGATCTCAATGGTCGCTTCTCCCGTCAAACACCCCCGCACGATCCAATAGAAGGAGAGTGGGCGGGAGCGTGCGGCAGTGTTTTGAGCCTCGGAGGGCTCGGTAGGCGATCCACTGTGATTTTGATACAATTGGTGGTGTTGACAATGACACCACGGTGATGGTGACAGCGGCCCGAGTTGTGAGGAAAGTTTTAAATGCCCGTGGAGAGCTCGGGCGGAGGCGAGAGCGTTCATCGCACCACGAGCCGACGGTTGTAAACAAACAAGCTTTCGGCGAAGGTACCATAAAAGGCGGAAGTGATGAATCATGGCCTCGGTGAAGGTGGCGGTGCGGCTGAGACCAATGAACCTGAGGTAAACGACCCGCAGAATGTTCTGGACCCGTGCCAGAGGTCTCAGTTAGAGAGGGCAGGACAACAAAACTTCCTAACATCTAAGACACTTGGGTGGTAATTAAAAACAAGACACAACCCGGTACATTTGCCAACCGGCAGGACGTTAATAAGCTATTGACAGATGTTTAGCTTAAATTTATTACACTTCTGTTATTACAGTATTCCTTGAATGTACCTTTTTCAAACTTTTCATCACCTGTCCTGTTATATCCTTGCGAAAACAAAACAGATTTAAATCTGATCTAGAAAACGTGGCAAATAGTAAGTCAGTCGGCATAAACGGAAAGGAATTCAGCATTTCAGATCGATCACCTGTTTTAACTATTTTTTTTGCCACCTTTTCTGTCGAACAGACTTTGTTTAGACTTTGTTATATTAACATCTTTGCTCTTACGTTCCCATCTGCACTTTTTGCGTGTTCCTTAAAATGACAATAGTTTACAGCTGAGTGCCTTTCATGTAATAGTAACTATGGTTGTGGGAGTTCAAGAATCAGTGGATGGGGATTTCCTTCCAGCGTTGAAGACTCGTGACTCTGACTCGATACTATAGATAGGATATGTACTCTGAGATTGATATAAAATAGTTTGAAAACACTTTCAAAAAAGAGCGGGCGAGTTGTCAACTGTACCTTGGCGTTCATTCATTATCAAATTATTGTTATTTGTCGAGGAAAAACAAGATGCTGGAGGCACTGTGTGGGTCGGGTAGCATTTGTGGAGAGAAATGGACAGCCAACATTTTAGTTTGTGACCCTTCAGGATTTCAGACTGAAATGTTGGCTGTCTATTTCCATGCACAGATGCTGCCTGGCCTGCTGAGATGCTACAGTATTTTTGTTTTTAACTCCAGATTCAAGCACCTTATAGGTCGTGTTTGTCTTTACTCTGTAACAATGTAGATGTGTCGAGAAGACATGTATTTTCCCACCTGTAGTTTGCCTGTGGATTGTAATGCATAGGAGAAGAATTAGGCCATTTGGCCCATTGAGCCTGCTTCGGCCTTTCGATCAGACTGACTTATTATCCCTCTCAACTCTGTTCTCCTGTTTTCGCCCTACAACCTTTAATGCTCTTATTAATCAAAAACATATCAACCTCTACTTTAAATATATCCAGTGATTGGCCTCCGTAGCTGTCTTTGACAACTAACTCGACAGATTCACTGCACTCTAGCCGAAGAAATGTTCTAAAGGGACACCACTGTATTCTGAGGCTGTACCCTCTGGACCAAGACTTTCCCACTAATAGATACATCCTTTCCACCTTCACTGTATCTAGGCTTTTCACTATTTGGGAAGTTCCAATGAAATAATCCTTATTCTAATAAAACTCAGTGATTACTCTCCCAGAGCCATCAAATGCTTTTCATACATTAGCTCTTTAATTTCTGAGATAATCCACGTATAACTTCTCTGGACCCTCTACAATGACAGCACATAATTTCTTAAATTAGGGGTCCAAAACTGCTCACAATACTCCAAATGTGGTCTGACCAATACCTTATAAAGGCACGACAAAGGTCTATATATGATATATGTTATGAATAAAGTGTCATCAAAGGAGTATAATGAAATAAAATTTGACACAGCCATGTGAAGAATTGACCAAACTCTTGGTTAAAGAAGGTGAAGGTGCATTTTGCAATAAGAAATTTGCATCACAAAAAGAGACTATTTGGGTCATTGTGACTGTGCTGTTGAAAATCAACTTTTAAACTAATCCTACTTATCAGCTCTCGGTGAGTGGCCCTGCACTTTATGTCTTTTTGTGTGTTTTATAAATAGGTTGATGGTTTGTACCTTCATCTCCCCTTGAGGGTAGTGCAGGGGTTTGTAACCTGGGGTCCATGGATCCTTCACTTAATGGTAGGGGTCTGTGCCATAAAAAGGGTTGGGAACACCTGACAGTGAGTTTCAGGCACAAATGACTCATTAAGTGAAATGATCTTAATGTGTCTCTTCTTTAAGCCTTCTACCTATTGATTTAAATCTGTGCTCCTTAATTATTGACCAATCTGCAAGTTCTTGCATCTGCAGCTTATATATTCTCCCCTTTATGTCTTAAGCAGTGTTTTAAAAAGAAATTAAGTGGGAGTTGTCCAGCTTGTTTGATGTGGGTAGGATCATTGATGAAACAGTAAAAGGTTATGGCTCGGAGTGGCCTTAGTCAGGAGAGGTGAAGGCTGTAGGTCAATTTATTTAAAAAAAAAATTTTGTTTGTTAAATTCTTTTTTTCTTATTGCACAGTTCAAGCAGTGGAGATGCCAGGCAGGATAGTGGAATGCTTCTCTTGAGGTTTGTGGGAAGGTTAGAGAGACCCTCAGTGTCCCTGATGACCACAACTGCAAGAAGTGCATCCAGCTACATCTTCTTACAGACTGTGTTAAGGAATTGGAGCAAGAATTGGATGACCTAGGGTTTGATCGACAGGACTTACAGGAATGTAGTTACACCAATCATACCGCTTTGGATACTGGTAGGAAGAGAGAACGTAGCAGAGGAAAACCACAGTGGTCAGGTCACTGGCACTGAGTCTGGCTCTGTGGCTAAGAAAGGGAGGTGTGAGAAGAAGATTGCAGGAGTGGTTTAGGATTCCATAGTTAGAGGAGCAGACCAGAGAATCAATGGACATGATATTCAGATGGCATGTTGACTTCCAGGTAGCAGGGTCAGGGAAAATTTCTCAGATTGGGTCCACAGCATTCTAAAGGGGGAGGGTGAGCAGCTGGAAGCTGTGGTACATATTGGTACCAACAACATTGAAAGGATAAGGGAGGAGGCCCTGAAGAGAGATTATAGGGAGTTTGGTAGAAAGCTGAAAATCAGAATATCCAGGCGAGCAATCTCTGGATTGCTGCCTGTGCCTCGTGCCAGATGATTGGCAGGTGAATGCGTGGCTGAGGAACTGGTGCACTGGGCAGGGCTTCATGTTTCTGTATCATTGGGATCTCTTCTGGGGAAGGTATGACTGTATAAAAAGGGTGGGTTGAACCTGAACCCGAGGAGGACTAATATCCTTATGGACAGGTTTGCTGGAGCTGTTGAGGAAGGTTTTAACAGATTCGAGGGGATTTTGAACTGGTGTGTTACAACTGAGGATGGGGTAGTTGGTATGCAAGTAGATGCAGTGTGTAGTGAGGCTGTGAGAAATACTGGGAGATGATAGGGAAAAACTGCAACTAGTGGAACGAGTTGAAGTGTAACAAAGGAGCAAAATCAAAAAGAGTGAATACCATACTGCAGGAGTTATATTCGAATGCATGCAGTGTACAGAATAAGGTACATGACCTTATGCAGTTAGAGATCGTCAGGTATGATATCATCATTGAGTCAAGGCTGAAAGAAGATCATAGTTAGGTGCTCAACATCTAAGAATACACCTTGTATTGTAAGAACAGACACACTGGCAGAGTGGATGGGGTGCTTCTGCTGGCAAAAAAAATGAGATCAAATCCTTAGAAAGAGATGACATAGGATTAGAAGATGTACAGTCCTTGTGGGTAGAGTTAAGAAACTACAAGGGTAAAAAGACCCTGATGGGAGTTGTATACAGAGTTCTTAACAGAAGCCACGATGTGGCGTACAAATTACAACAGGAGATAGAGAATGCCTGACAAAAGGGCAATTTTACAATAGTCATGAGGTATTTAATATGCAGATAGACTGGGAAAATCAGGTTGACGCTGGTTCCCAAGAGATGGAATTTCTAGAATGTCTTTGAGGTGGCTTTTTAGAGCAGCTTGTGCTTGAGACCTCAAGGGTGAAGCAATTCTGGACTGGATCTTGTGTAATGAACCAGATTTGTGTCTGTGTTAGGTCATGTCTAACCAATCTTAGAGTTTTTTTGCAGAAGTTACCAGGAAAGTGGATGAAGGCAAGGCAGTGGATTTTGTCTACATGGACTTCAGCAAGGCTTTTGACAAGGTCCTGCATGGGAATTTGGTCAAGAAGGGTCAGTAACTCGGCATTCAAGATGAGGTAGTAAATTGGATTAGACATTGGCTTTGTAGGAGAAGCCAGAGAGTGGTAGTAGATGTAGTGGTAGTACATCTCTGACTGGAGGCCTGTGACTAGTGGTCTGCCGTAGGGATCAGTGCCGGGTCCATTGTTGTTTGTCATCTGTATCTGAAAGTCCAAATATACAATATCCACTGCAGCGCTTCATCTATCCTACATATAATCTCTAAGAATTCCAGCAGGTTTGCCAGGTAAGATTTTCCCTTTAGGAAACCATGCTGACTTTATCCTATCTTGTCCTGTGTCACTAAGTACTCCATAACCTCATCCTTAACAATTGACTCCTTTCCAACCATTAAGGGATGCAATTCATCAGGTCCAGGTGACTTATGTGCCCTTGGGTCATTCAGCTTTTTGAGCACCTTCTCCCTTGTAATAGTAACTGCACCTACTTCTCTTCCCTTGCATCATTCAATATCTGGCACACTGCTTGTGTCTTCCACAGTGAAGACTGATGCAAAATACTATTATAGTTCTCTGCCATCTCCTTGTCCCCTGTTATTATTTCTCCAGCTTCAATGACTTTGATATGGAATTGATGGATTTGTGGCCTTGTTTGATGATGATATAAAGACAAGTAGAGGGGCAAATAATGTTGACAAAGCAGGGGATCTGTAGAAGGATTTTAGAATGAGCAAAGAACTGGCAGATGAAATATGCAGTGAAGTCTATGGTCATGCACTGAATGAAGGCTTTAACTATATTTTAAAGGGGGAGAAAATTCAGAGGTAAAGAGGGACTTGGGAGTTCTTGTGCAGGATTCTCTAATTTGCAGGTTGAATCGGTGGTAAGGAAGACAAATGCAATGTTAGTATTAATTTCAAGAGGACTAGAATATAAAAGCAAGGATGTAATGTTGAGGCTTTATAAGGCACTGGTCAGACCTCACTTGGAGTATTGTGAGCAGTTTTGGGCCTCTTATCTAAGAAAAGATTTGCTGGCATTGGAGAGGGTCCAGAGGAGGTTCATGAGAATGAAAGAGTTAATGTATGAGGAGCATTGATGACTCTGGGCCTCTACTCACAGGAGTTTGATAAGAATGATTGGGGGGGGGGGTTGGGGGGGGGCTGGGATGATCTTATTAAAACCTAACAAATGTTGAAAGGTGGATGTGGAGAGGATGCTTTCCACAGTGAGGGAGCCTTGGACCCAGGGGCGCAGTATCAGAACAGAGGGCATCCATTTTGACAGAGATAATTTCTTTAATGAGAGAGTAGTGAATCTGTGGAATTTATTGCCACAGGTGGCTGTGGAGGCCAAGTCATTGGATATATTTAAAGTGGAGGTTATTAGTTATTTGATTAGTAAGGCCATCAAAGGTTACAGGGAGGAGACAGGAGAATAGGATTGAGAGGGATAATAAATCAACCATGATGGAATGATGGAGCAGACTTGATGAGCTGAATGGCCTAATTCTGCTCTTATGTCATATAGTCTAATATCCAAGAAGCAGCACCTGAAACAACATTGAGGGTCATGACATTGGAATGGATTAGAGATTTGGATTAGAGGAAGACTTGGAAACAATTGTGTAATCCAGGGGTTGTTCATATATGAGCCAGTGTATGTCAGCTAGCTCTGGATACAAGTCAATCAGACTTCCTGAAAGATAGGACCAGTCAATCAGCAGTTCTGATGGTTTCATGTTTATTGAAAATAGAATGAGAAAGACCCTGCAATATTGTGTTAATGTTTAATTGTTGAGGTAAATTAAACACAGCTGAGTCAAAGTTAAACAATTGTGCTGAAGTGGAAATGGGGGACAAAAAATTCTGCATGGGTCAGATAGGACACAGCTTTGCGAGCATTGTGATTCAGTCTTTGACTTTATCTGGGGTAAAGGATATTGTGGTGGCCAGAAGAGAAATTTGTGTTTGGAACAGTAGATAATAGTTTTAGGCTCACAGTATTTCTTTTTTATTCATTTTGTATTTTGAGAGATTGCAGAAGGTGATATTTGAAACCGAAGTGTGATTGAATGCAAAACAAATATTTATATTAGATCAGGAGGAGATTTGAAGTTATTGATTGTTACTGAAGTGATTGAAGTGAAACAGTTAAGTTTAAGTGAACTTTCCAATCTTTCTTTGGCTTACCTTATGAAATGCTGCATATTATCTAAAGTAAAATTTAAACTTGGCTATGAGGGATTTTTGGTTTGTAATATTTTTGGTGTCTGGTTTGAGACAGCTACTTCTATTTCTCTGTTCTTGTTATTTGCAATGACAGCTAAAATGAAATGATAAATTTGATAATCCCAAACAGACCTCTAAGCCTGTGAGTGAATCAAACTAATATTTCTTTTGTATTATTCTCACTGAGAGACGTGTATTTAGAACTTGGAGCACTTAAGATCTAAAGGAAACAGATAAAAAAACAGCTGCAGCTTTCCATGACCAGCTTTGTGTTACCAGGATTAATTAGACTATAGGAACAGTTTGGTCAGGTGTAGATCAGATTTTAGAGTGCTCCTAACCTTTCTCTCTATCCAGGAAAAAGGGATTTGCTGAAAGATTGCACGGTAACATTTTTATGGGTGGCACAGTGGTGCAATCAGTAGAAACGTAAATATCCAGGAAGGTGCAGCAGTGAAATAGGCCTCTTGACCTGTGGCAATCACGATATCAAATCAAACTAATCTACTCTGCCTTCACATGGTTTGTATCCCTCTGTTCCCAGCCTGTATTTATGTCTGTTTAAATGTCTTTTAAACATTGCTATTTTATCTGCTTTGACCACCTTCACTGGCAGCAAAAGGCACTTACAGTGTGTGTATAAATTGAAGACAAACAACCTTGCCTCACAAATGTTCTTTAAGTTTTCTCCCTTTGAGATTCCTGAGGAAACAATTCAAGTTTTATACCTTACTAGTAAGATAGTAAGGGATAAAATTGGTCCTCTTGAAGAGCAGAGTGGTTGGCTCTGTATGGAACCAAAAGAAATGGAAGAAATGTTGAATGGGTTTCTTTGCGTCTGTATTTACTAAGGAAACTGGCATGGAGTCAATGGAAATAAGGCAAACAAGTAGTGAGGTCATGGAACCTTTACAGATTAGAGGAGGAGGTGCTTGCTATCTTGAGGCAAATCAGAGTAGATAAATCCTCAGGACCTGACAGGGTATTCCTTCGAACCTTGAAGGAGACTAGTGTTGAAATTGCAGGGGCCCTGGCAGATATATTTAAAATGTCAGTATCTACGGGTGAGGTGCCAGAGGATTGAAAGATAGCTCATGTTATTTTGTTGTTTAATAAAGGCTCTGAAAGCAATTTGGGAAATTATAGGCTGATAAGTTTGACGTCGGTAGTAGGTAAATTATTGGAAGGTGTACTAAGAGATAGGATCTACACGTATTTAGATAGAGGGAGAGTCAGCATGGCTTTGTGCGTGGTAGGTCATGTTTAACAAATCTATTAGAGTTTTTTGAGGAGGTTACCAGGAAAGTGGATGAAGGAAAGGCAGTAGATGTTGTCTACCTGGACTTCAGTAAGGCCTTTGACAAGGTCCTGCATGGGAGGTTAGTTAGGAAGATTCAGTCGCTAGATGTACATGGTGAGATAGTAAATTGGGTTAGACATTGGCTCACTGGAGAAGCCAGAGAGTGGTAGTGGAGGATTGCTTCTCTGAGTGGAGGACCTGTGACTAGTGGTGTGCCACAGGGATCAATGCTGGGTCCATTGTTATTTGTCATCTATATCAATGACCTGGATGATAATGTGGTAAATTGTATCAGCAAATTTGCTGATGATTCAAAGATTGGAGGTGTAGTGGACAGTGAGGAAGGTTTTCAAAGCTTGCAGAGGGATTTGGACCATCTGGAAAAATGGGCTGAAAAATGGCAGACAAGTGTAATACAGACAAGTGTGAGGAATTGCACTTTGGAAGGAAAAACCAAGGTAGAACACACAAGGTACATGGTAGGGCACTGAGGAGTTCAGTAGAACAGAGGGATCTGAGAATACAGATACAAAATTCCCTAAAAGTGCCGCCACAGGTAGATAGGGTCATAATGAGAGCTTTTGGTACATTGGCCTTTATAAATCAAAGTATTGAGTATAAGAGTTGGAATGTTATGGTGAGGTTGTATAAGGCATTGGTGAGGTTGAGTTTGGAGTATTGTGTGCAGTTTTGGTCAAATTACAGGAAGGATATTAATAAGGTTGAAGAGTGCAGAGAAGGTTTACAAGGATGATGCCGGGACTTGAGAAACTGAGTTACAGAGAAAGGTTGAATAGGACTTTATTCCCTGGAGCGTAGAAAAATGAGGGGGGGACTTGATAGAGGTATATAAAGTTATGATGGGTATAGATCGACTGAATGCAAGCAGGCTTTTTCCACTGAGGCTAGGGTTAAAAACAAGAGGACATAGGTTAAGGGTGAAGGGGGAAAAGTTTAAAAGGGGGGGCTTCTTCACGCAGAGTGGTGGGAGTGTGGAATGAGCTCCAGGTGAAGTGGTAAATGCGGGCTCACTGTTAACGTTTAAGAAAAACTTGGACAGGTACACGGATGAGAGGGGTATGGAGGGATATGGCCCAGGTGCAGGTCAGTGGGTCTCGGCAGAAAAATGGTTTGGCACATCCAAGAAGGGCCAAAAGGCCTGTTTCTGTGCTGTAATGTTCTGTGGTTTGTCCATGCTCTCTCTAGCCCAGGCAACATCCTGGTGATCTTTTTCTGTACCACCTCCAAAGCATCCACATTTTTCCTGATACTTGATGACTAGGAATCCACATGATACTCCAAATGTGCCTAACAAAAATTTTGTACAGCTGCAATATGACTTACCAGTTTTTATACTAAATGCCCTGACCAGTGATGGCAAGCATGCATATGCCTGCTTTATACTCTATCCAATTGTGTTCCCACTCTCCAGGAGCTATGACCTTGCATCCCCAGATTTCACTCTACAACAGTGCTCCTGTGGGTGCTGTCATTTACTGCATTTGACCTCCCAAAATGCAACCCTTCACATTTGTCTCTCTTTACCATTGTCTACCAAATCTACGCCTAACTTTCAAACTGATTTGTATCCTGTTGTAGCCTTTGAAATCTCGCCTTGCTATTCACAACTCCACTGATTTTCATCCAAATTATTAATAAATAAGTATACAGGACTGTGCAAAAGTCTTAGCTATACTGCAGTCATTGAGTCTGCCCTGTGCACCTCCATCACTGTGTGGTTTGGAGCCGCCACCAAGCAGGATAGAACCAGACTACAGCGCACAGTGAGGACTGCCGAGCGCATCATTGGAGCCTCCCTGCCCTCTATTGTGGACCTGTACTCTTCCAGGTTGAAGAAGAGGGCGGGGAACATCATAAAGGACTCCTTCCATCCTGCGCATGGACTGTTTGAACTGCTTCCGTCTGGTAGGCGCTTCAGATCCCTCCAGACTAAGACTAATAGGCACTGGAGAAGTTTTTTCCCTACTGCGGTCGCTTTGCTGAACAGTTAGCTGCCGGTTAACTGTTGGCTAACTATTACTTGGATTGCACTACTTGTATGTATAATCTATATTTTCTTTTATATTTATCATTATTATTGTTATGAGCAGAGAGACAACATCTGCCGGAAGTAAATTCCTTGTATTTGCACAGGTACTTGGCGATTAAAGTCTGATTCTGATTCTGAATATATATAGTTAGAGTGCCTAAGACTTTTTCCGAGTACTGTAGTAATTTTATGTATTGCACTCGACTGCTGCCACGTTTTAAAAAAACACATTATATGATTCTGATATGGGTCTCTATTGTGGACTGAGAGTCAGAAGGGGCAAGGAGAGGAGAATCATGGTTGGGTAAAGGGGAAAGTGAGTGAGTGGGGAGCGGGAAGCACCAGAATGACATTTTGTAACGATCATTAAACGAGTTGTTTGGAATTAACTTACCTTGCCTGGTGTCTCGGCTAGGCATGCCTGTACCTGTGCCACACCCTGTTCCTGGCATTCCTTCTCTGCCACCTGTCCCCCAACCCTCCCATGGTGCTTCACCCAAGCCATTCCCAACATCCTTGGCTCCTGCCAGATTGACAGACTCACTTTTACAAATACAGTACTGTGCAAAGGCCTTAGGCACCCTAGCTATATATATATACCTAAGACTTTTGCACAGTGCTGTACATATATTAAATTCTGGGTATTCTGGTTAATTGGGCAAACATTTATTTGGGACAACTCTTTAAGAACATGGAACAATTGGAGAAAATGGCCAGCATTCCCTTTGTTTATTTGGGATGCTGTGTGCTTAATTGGGCCAGAGACTTGCCGAAAAGTTTTTAACAAGCATCAGTTGCATGTGCTTGTGTGGTTGTTTGACACTATGCGATAAGTGAACAGTTTTTAATTAGTGTCATTTGCTAGTATTTGTGTTCAGAAAGGAGTGATTTTTGTCAATGATAGTTGGTGAGTAATAAGCAGTAAGACAATTCAAAACTGTTTTGCTCATTGCTGCTTCAAGCATTCAGGTTTGGAGATGCCAGAAACGACCGGGAGGGAATGAAAAAGAAGCTACTACTTCAATAAGTTAGGAGATTCAAAGAATTTGAAGGTAAAGATAACCATCTTAAATTTTAAAATGAAGATTTGGCAGATACAGTCATCAAAGACATTGTATAAAGGCTGTCCATTATCTGAATTCAGTGTCTGCGCTGTATTTGTTTTATTTACGGTCAGTCAAAAGAATGAGGCAAAAAAAAACAAGACAGAGGATGTATTCCTGTGTCGATATAAGGAACTAATACACAGTTTTATAGTACTGTGGTATTATTGGTAGTGTTCTAATTTATTCTGTATTTCATTTAAATACATAATTTGTTACCCAGTTGAATGGTAGTTTGTCTTTTTTATACCTTTTTAATTATTTCCATGAAACAAGGCTAATTGGAGAAAAATATACTCATTCTGATGCGTTTCAATTAACTAGAATCCGCTGTATACAGTCGGCCCTCCTTATCCACGGATTCAACCAACCGCGTATCGGGAAAACCCAGAATTTCTCTCCGGCACTCGTTTGAGCATGTACAGACTTTTTTTCTTGTCATTATTCCCTAAACAATACAGTATAATAGCTATTTACATAGCATTTACATTGTATTAGGTATTATAAGTAGTCTAGAAATGACTTAAAAGTACAGGCAGTCCCAGGATTATGAATGAGTTCCAATCCTGAGTCCGTCTTTAAGTCGGATTTGAAGTCGGTACAGGTACATCTGGTGTTATTTAGCGTCAGTTAGTCAAATGTTTTTCTTAATATATAGTACATATTTTACCTTTCTTTGCATATAAAACACTTAAGAAACATACGTATTTCAATAATTAAAGCATTGTGTTGCTTAGTAATAATTGTAGCTTTCATCGGGGCAGGGCCTTCCACGAGCTCCATTAAAATTATTCTGATTGTTGACCGACTGTAGCCTAATGCTTTTCCAATGACCGATGGCGTTTCACCTCTTTCCGATCATTTTATTACTTCCACCTTACTTTCACCTTATTTTCAATCGTGATTGTGATTATTTTCATGAACAGAAACACTGTGGATTCAGAGCTGCGCCACCAGGTCCTAATGTCCACTGCACTGAGACATGTTAAATAAAGTCCGGGGTTCCACTGGGTCCGAAAGATCACTGCACTGGGACAGGTTAAATAAGGGACTTGAGCATCCACGTTTTCTGGTATCGGGGGGTAGCGGGGGGTCTCGGAACCACTCCCCCGCTGATAAGGAAGGCTGACTGTATGTAAATATTTACTAATTTTATATATTTATAAATTAAAAAATAAGCAAAGGTTCCAGCGCTAATCCTTAGAGTAGACTACTTGTCACAGACCTTCAGATAGAATACCCCTTCACCACTACTCTCTGCTATAACCTATCTCTGCTTTATAGTGCCAGAGACCTTGCATACAATCCTTAGGTGCTCCCTGCTCTTGGAATTTGCATATTCCCCTTGATACTGTGTGGGTTTTCTCCAGGCTTTCCAGTTTCCTTTCATATTGCAAAGACCTTGCATGTTGATAAGTTAATTGACCTCTGTAAACTCCCCCTGAGTATGCAGGTGAGTGGTCGAATCTGGTGGATGTTGTTAAGGATGTTGGGAGGATAAAAAATGGGATTACTGAAGAATTGGCGTAAACCTGTGGTTGATGATCAGCACAGACCTGGTGGGCAGAAGGGCATGTTTTATGCCATTGTTAAAATCAGAAATAGTATTTATCGGCATACTTTATTATCAGAATCAGGTTTATTATTTGTAAGCATAAATTCCATTCAGAATAAGGTTTCTTATTTTTGGGCATACTATGTTGGTGCTGGGAGCACGGCAACACTTGTGGGCTGCCCCCAGTTGATGTCAGATGTTGACGCAAATGACACATGTTTCGATATTTTTTTGGTGGATCAAAATCTAACTGCATGATGGAACAAGCTCAATATTTTTAATAAACACAAGGGATTCTGCTGATATTGGAAACTCAGAGCAACACACAAATGCTGCAGGAGCTTGGCAAGTCAGACAGCATCTATGAAAATGAATAACCAATCAATGTTTTGGGCTGAGACTGTCAGGTCTGGAAAAGAAAAGGGAACGTGACACAATAAGAAGGTGGGGGGGGGGGAAGGGAAGGGGAAGGAGGACAATATAGATGGTGATTGGTGAAGCCAGGTAAGTGGAGTGGGAGGAATGAAGTAAGAAGCTGGGAGGTGATGGGTGGAAAAAATAAAGTGCTGGAGAAGAAGACTAAGAGAGGAGAGTGAACTGTGCGAGAAGGAGGAGACGCATCGGGGGAAGGAATAGGCAATTGAGAAAAGGTGGGAGGATTGAAGAGGAGGGAAAGAGAAGGGATAACAAAATTACTGGAACTTGGAAACATCGATGTTCGTAGGTTGGCGGCTGCCTAGACAGTGTATATTGTGTTGCTTCTCCATCATGAGAGAGACCTGATTATGGCAAAAGAGGAAGCTGTAGACCAATACTTTGGAGTGGGGATTGGAATTGAAATGTTTGGCCACTGGGAAATCCTGTTTTTGCGGATGGGATGAAGATGGTCGATGAAACTGTCCTCCAATCTTCATCAGGTCTTACCTATGAAGAGGAAGCTGCGTCAGGAACACTGGATCCAGTGAACAACCCAAACCCATTCGGAGGTGAAGTGTTGCCTCACCAGGAAGTAGCATCTGGGGCCTTGAATGGAGGTTAAGGAGGGAGATAATGGGCAGGTGTAGCACTTATGCTCCTTGCAGGGATAAGTACCAGGAGCCAGATTACTTGGGCGGGGGAGGTGGATGAATAGACAAGGGAATCATTAAAGCAGTGATTCCTGTGGAAAATGGAGAATGGGGAGGTGGGTGGAGGTAAAAAATGTTTGGTGCTAGGGTCATGTTGATGGTAGAAGTTGCAGAAAATGATGCATTGCATGTGGAGTTTCATGGGGTTGTAGGTGAAGACAAGAGGAGCTCTATCCCTGTTTAAGCGGTGGGAAGATGAAGTGAACACAGGTGTCTGGGGAATGGAGGAGATGTGGGTGAGGGCACCATCAATGGTGGAGAAATGGAAGCCCCGTTCTTGGAAGAAGGAAAAAGCCTCGTCCTGGAATGATGTGTAGGAAACAAAGGAAATGTGAAAAGGGAATGGCGTTTTTATAGCAGATAGGGTGGGAAGAGGTTTCATCAAGACAACAGTGAGAATCAGTAGGTTTATAAAAGTTACTGGTAGACAGTTTGTCTCAGGGATGGAGATAGTGAGATAAAGAAAGGGGAGAGAGGTGTCAGAGAAGGACCAAGTGAACTTAAGAGCAGTGTGGAAGTTAAAGGCAAAGTTGATGAACTTTACACTGTAACAGAACAAATATTATGCTGATTAGAATATATGTAGTTATATTTTGATGTATTTCTGCTTTTGATATCATCTGGACTCAATATAACTGTACAGAGCAAGTAGCACAACTAGGGTCTTCCTTTGTTGCAGTGGATGACCATGAGTTCTTCTGTGTCTCATCATGCCTTTTGCTCTCCATGAAGTGTTGCAGAGCAGCCTTCCTGGCCTTTGGATCTCAACAGCCCAGTCTGCCAGCACTGACTACACATGCTAGGACAGACGTGTCCCTGTCTCACCAGGGTATGAGGCTGCCGACTACGCTCACCTGATTTAACCCGCATGTAGAAGCGAAGTACCTGGATGCGACCGGATACCTGGATGTCACATGCAAACAGCTACCTGGAGTTGAGCAAACACGAAGAAATCTGCAGATGCTGGAAATTCAAACAACACACACAAAATGCTGGTGGAACACAGCAGGCCAGGCAGCATTTATGAGGAGAAGCGCTGTTGACGTTTCGGGCCGAGACCCTTCATCAGGTCTAACTGAAAGGAAAGGTAGTAAGAGATTTGAAAGTAGTGGGGGGGGGGGGGGAAGGGGAAATGCGAAATGATAGGAGAAGACTGGAGGCCCCCCCCCCCCCCCACTACTTTCAAATCTCTTACTATCTTTCCTTTCAGTTAGTCCTGACAAAGGGTCAATAAACAATAGGTGCAGAAGTAGACCATTCGGCCCTTCAATCCTGCACTGCCATTCTGAGATCATGGCTGATCATCTACTATCAATACCCGGTTCCTGCCTTGTCCCCATATCCCTTGATTCCCCTATCCATAAGATACCTATCTAGCTCCTTCTTGAAAGCATCCAGAGAATTGGCCTCTATTGCCTTCCGAGGCAGTGCATTCCAGACCCCCCACAACTCTGGGAGAAGGTTTTTCCTTAACTCTGTCCTAAATGACCTACCGCTTATTCTCAAACCATGCCCTCTGGTACTGGACTCTCCCAGCAACTGCAACATATTTCCTGCCTCTATTTTGCCCAATCCCTTAATAATCTTGTATGTTGCAATCAGATCCCCTCTCAATCTCCTTAATTCCAGCGTGCACAAGCCCAGTCTCTCTAACCTCTCTGCGTAAGACAGTCCGGACATCCCAGGAATTAATCTCATGAATCTACGCTGCACTTCCTCTATAGCCAGGATGTCCTTCCTTAACCTTGGAGACCAAAACTGTACACAATACTCCAGGTGTGGTCTCACCAGGGCCCTGTACAAATGCAAAAGAATTTCCTTGCTCTTGTACTCAATTCCCTTTTTATAAAGGCCAACTTTCCATTAGCTGCCTTCACTGCCTGCTGCACTTGCTCATTCACCTTCAGTGACTGATGAACAAGTACTCCTAGATCTCTTTGTATTTCTCCCTTACCTAACTCTACACCGTTCAGATAATAATCTGCCTTCCTGTTCTTACTCCCAAAGTGGATAACCTCACACTTATTCACATTAAATGACATCTGCCAAGTATCTGCCCACTCACTCAGCCTCTCCAAGTCACCCTGAATTCTCCTAACATCCTCATCACACGTCACACTGCCACCCAGCTTAGTATCATCAGCAAACTTGCTGATGTTATTCTCAATGCCTTCATCTAAATCGTTTATGTAAATCGTAAACAGCTGTGGTCCCAATACCAAGCCCTGTGGCACCCCACTAGTCACCACCTGCCATTCTGAGAAACACCCATTCACTGTTACCCTTTGCTTTCTATCTGCCAACCAGTTTTCTATCCATGTCAATATCTTCCCCCCAATGCCATGAGCTTTGATTTTACCCACCAATCTCCTATGTTGGACCTTATCAAATGCCTTCTGAAAATCGAGGTACACTACATCCCCTAGATCTCCCTTGTCTAACTTCCTGGTTACATCCTTGAAAAACTCCAATAGATTAGTCAAGCATGATTTGCCCTTGGTAAATCCATGCTGGCTCGGCCCAATCCTATCACTGCTATCTAGATATGCCACTATTTCATCTTTATTAATGGATTCCAGCATCTTCCCCATTATTGATGTTAGGCTGACAGGACGATAGTTCTCTTTTCTCCCTCACTCCTTTCTTAAAAAGTGGGATAACATTAGCCATTCTCCAATCTTCAGGAACTGATCCTGAATCTAAGGAACATTGGAAAATGATTACCAATGCATCCACATTTTCCAGGGCCATCTCCTTTAGTACCCTAGGATGCAGACCATCTGGACTTGGGGATTTGTCAGCTTTCAGTCCCATCAGTCAACTCATCACCGTTTCCTTCCTAATGTCAATCTGTTTCATTTCCTCTGTTACCCTATGTCCTTGGCCCATCCATACATCTGGGAGATTGCTTGTGTCTTCCCTAGTGAAGACAGATCTAAAGTACTTGTTAAATTCTTCTGCCATTTCTCTGTTTCCCTTAACAATTTCACCCAATTCATACTTCAAGGGCCCAACATTGTTCTTAACTATCTTCTTTCTCTTTACATACCAAAAAAAAAAGCTTTTGCTATCTTCCTTTATATTCCTGGCTAGCTTGTGTTTGTACCTCATTTTTCTCCCCATATTGTGTTTTTAGTTAAGTTCTGTTGTTCCTTAAAAATTTCCCAATCATCTGTCCTTCCACTCACCTTAGCTCTGTCATACTTTTTTTTACTGCTATGCAATCTCTGATTTCCTTTGTCAACCACTGTGGCCCCTTTCCCCCCCCTTTGCCCCTTCGGGTCTCGGCCCGAAACGTCGACAATGCTTCTTATAGATGCTGCCTGGCCTGCTGTGTTCCACCAGCATTTTGTGTGTGTTAACTGGAGTTGAGAGCTGAGTCAGGGGTTATTGGGGGGTAGGGGTGGGTGGAAATCAAAGGTGAGTGAGCTGTACCGGAATGGACATGACAAACCCCTTTACCAGAAAATGCTACCCCTCCCAGGATCCTTCATACACCCCATTGGTAAATTAATCTTTAGATTATCTAAGCAGACTTTAAAATTATTTCTAGAACAAGCAAGAGTAGGTCGATTGGCGACTCATGCCATTCCGTAAGATTGTGGCTCATCACTTCCACAGCGTCTCTTTCTTACATTTACTTCATATCATGTGATTGATATCTTAAAAAGATTATTCTGTCTTGAATATAGCCTAGAACAGAGCTTCCTTTGCCTTGAGTGCAACTATCAAAGGATTTGCAATTCTCAGGTTTGTCTCACTTCCAGTGAGCTTACGTGGCATCCACACCAGAATCCCCAGACCCAGAATCAGCTACTTACCCCAAGCAGTAAGGCTGATCAACTCCTCCTCCACTACTTTATTATTTCCTGTCAGTGAGTTTATGTAGCGCCTAGCTTCACTTTATGGACATCCAATCAATATATATCTATCTATCTTACAGATTTATATTTAATGTGCTTTATTATTATTATTGTGTTCTTTATCTTTTATGTTTTTGTGCTGCAACAGATCCAGAGTAATAATTATTTTGCTCTCCTTTATACTTGTGTACAGAAAACCACATTAAACAACTGTGTTCACGCTTAGTTTTACTTCATGGGCTGATTCGAAACTACAAAAATGGTTGCCGTGTCATGACTTCTGGTTCCTCCTTGAACTTACTTCCCTCTTCCAGATTCATGAGTTCATCTTTTTTTAAACCTTGTGTTAATTGTAATAAATATTGGCAATATGGATAAGATTATTAATTTTGTTTCTTGGAATACTAATGGTTTAAATCATCCGATCAAATGCAAAAAAAAATTCAAAGTATTCCACAGAATGAATATTATCTTTGTATAAGAGACTCATGTGAGGAAGGTGGATAGTCAACCCTTTTTTAGGTTTTGGAAAGGCCAACAGTATCACTCGAATTCCCAAGCCAAAGTAAGAGGCGAGAATTTTTATAGATTCTTCAACCTCCTTTATACACTATGAAACTATTTCAGACCCACAAAGTAGATTTTTGCTTATTCCTGGTAAACTTTTTAATCAAAAAGTTGTTCTAGTTAATGTTTATGCTCCAAACACGGATTGTCCTGAATTTTTAATGTGTCTATTTACATCCTTTCCTAATTTGAATCATTACATGCTGATAATGGGTGGGGAGTTTAACTGTTGTTTAAGCCCTTCGATGGATAGATCTAAGCCCACCCAAGCTCTTCCGAATAAATCGGCCTCTCTTATTAATTCCTTTATGATTGATTCTGGAATTTCCAAATTTTGGTGTTTTTTACACCCCAATGACAAAGAGTTTTCATACTTTTCTCATGTTTATCATAATTATTCAAGAATTGATTACTTTTTTATTGATCACCATTTACTTACAGATGTTATTGATTGTAAATATGACTCCATTATCATTTCTCACCATGCACCTTTGAAGCTATCTATTAAGACAATGGACTCATCTACTAATGGAGGTTCAACTCTATTTTATTGCAGGACTTAGACTTTGTTAATTTTATTAAACAACAAATTGATTTGTTTTATTTTACAGCAGAGATCTCTAGTGGAATTTTATGGGACACTTTTAAAGCATTTATTCCTGGACAGATTATTTCATACTCTGCTGGAGTTAGGAAACGAACTAATTCTAAAATATTAACATTGCTTGATGAAATCAAAGCAATTGATATGATTTATTCAGTGACCCCCAGCAAAGAACTTTATAAAGAAAGAGTTGAACTTCAAATGGAGCATAGTTTGTTATTATCCTCTGCGATTGAAAATCAGTTAATTAAATCTAGAACCCAGTTTTATGTACACAGAGATAAGTATGGCAAATTTTTGGCTAATCAATTGAAAACTGCTTCGGTTAAACGACGAATTACTAGGATTCGTAAATGAGATGGCACTCTGATGATCGACCATAAAGAGATAAATAAAGCCTTTCAAGAATTTTATAATTCTTTATATCAATCAGAATTTGTTGAGGATTCTTCTATAATAGATGAATTTTTAAGAAAATTGAATATCCCAAAATTAACAACAGAGGATAGTGTATTCCTAGATGCACCTATTACGGAAACTGAAATAAAAAAGGCTACTTTTTCAATGAATTCCGGTAAAGCTCCTGGTCCGGATGGTTATACTGTAGAATTTTAAAAAATCCTTTTCCTCTGTACTTTCTCCTTGGCTTTGTAAAACTTTTAAAGATGCATTAACTACAGGTAAATTGCCACAATCTCTATTTCTTTAATTCTTAAAAAAGATAAAGACCCCTCTGAATGTGTATCCTATTGGCCTATATCCTTGCTGAATACGGATTTTAAGATTTTTAGTAAAATTTTGGCCACTAGATTAGAAAATATATTACCTCAAATTATTTCTGAAGATCAGACTGGATTTATTAAAAACCGCTACTCATCTTTTAACATTAGAAAATTAATTAATATTATTTATACTCCTTCACCCAAAATACCAGAATGTGTCATTTCCTTAGATGCTGAAAAAGCATTTGATAGAGTTGAATGGCCATATTTATTTAATACATTGCAGCATTTTAATTTTAGTTCGAAATTTATATCATGGATTAAATTAATGTACTATAAACCTTTGGCTTCGGTCTTTACCAATAATCAAACATCTCCTTTTTTTCAGTTATTCTGTGCTGCAAGGCAAGGCTGTCCTTTAAGTCCTTTACTATTTGACATTTTTTGGAATCTTTAGCTATAGCCATTTGTGAATCACCTAATATTTTGGGTATTACTCATGGGGAAGGGTCGTATAAGTTATCATTATATGCTGATGATTTATTACTATACATATTCGACCCTGAGAGATCTATTCTTGCTATTTCGTCCTTGCTTACTCAGTTTAGTAACTTCCCTGGTTACAAATTGAATTTTAATAAGAGTGAATTATTTCCATTAAATATGCAAGTTCCAATTTATAAACATTTACCATTTAAAGTTGTCACAGACTATTTTACTTAGTTGGGTATTAAAATTACCAAAAAACAAAGATTTATTTAAAGTTAATTTCTTACTTTTAATTGCCCAAATTAAGCAACTTGTTACCAGGTGGTCTCCATTATCTTTGTCATTGGTTGGTCGAATTAATACTATTAAGATGATAGTATTGCCCAAATTTTTATATTTATTTCAAGCATTACCAATTTTTATTCCTAAATCTTTTTTTGATATTATTGACTCTAAAGTATCTTTCTATCTGTGGCAGAATAAAAATCCTAAACTAAGCAAAAAATATTTACAGAAGCCTAAGCAGGGTGGTGGTTTGGCTTTGCCAAACTTGAGATTTTACTATTGGGCAGTTAATATACGATATTTAATATTTTGGACACAAGAATCGACTATAGCAGCTTGCCCACGATGGGTAAATTTGGAATGTAAATCAGTACAAGACTTTTCATTGTTTTCAATTTTAGGATTTTCACTTCCTTTTTCTTTATCTAAATTGAATAAACAAATAACTAATCCTATAGTTAAACATACATTGCGAATATGGTTTCAATTTCGTAAATTTTTTGGCTTGAATAAGTTCATCTTATCAAGCCCTATAATATCTAACTTTTTTTTTGGCCCTCTTTTATGGATCAAGCTTTTGTTTTATGGAAAACAAAAGGTATAACATGTTTTCATGATCTATTTTTAGATAATAATTTTATGTCCTTTGAACAGCTATCCAATAAATATAATTTACCTAAAACTCATTTTTTTAGATATTTGCAAGTTAGAAATTTTTTGAATAATGAGTTAGTCTTTTCCGAATCTATGTCCATTGGACATTATGGAAATTTTTTTTAGCTCTGAATCCTTGTCAGAAGGGTTTAGTAGCTATCATTTATAACATAATCATGCAAATACAGCCAGAAGTATCAGAAAAAATTAAGAAGGAATGGGAAAAAGAACTTCACTGTCTTATACCCACTGAGCAGTGGGAGAAAATTTAACAATTAGTCAATTCTTCTTCTATTTGTGCTAAACATGCCCTAATACAATTTAAGGTTGTATATAGAGCTCATATGTCTAAGGATAAACTTGCTCAATTTTATTCTTATGTTAATCCAACCTGTGACAGATGTCATTCTGATGTTGCTTCAATTACCCACATGTTTTGGTCTTGCCCTTGTTTGCAAAATTACTGGAAAGATATTTTCAGTATTATTTCAACAGTTCTGAATATCAATTTTCAACTGCATCCTATTACTGCAATTTTTGGTTTACCAATGGTGGATAATAGTAGTTTATCCCACTCATCTCGACGGATGATTGCATTTGTTACATTAATGGCTAGAAGATCTATTTTATTGAATTGGAAAGAAATTAATCCTCCAGCTATATTTCAGTGGTTCTCTCAAACTATCTCTTGTTTGAGCTTAGAAAAAAATTAGAAGTGTTGTCTTTGATCCTTAAGTTAAATTTGAAGAAACTTGGAGACCATTTATTCAACATTTTCATATGAGTTAATTTGTCTTTTCCTAAACCTCACTCTTATTATCCTTAATTATTTGGGTGGAGGTTCGGAGTTATTGGCACTACTGTATATATTTGACATAATGCAATGGCCCATGTTGGTCCGTTTTTTCTCTTTTTTGTTTTTTTTAAACTTTTGTTCGCAATTACCATGTTTGGGAGGTTATATATTGTCATCTATTTGAATGTTTATTTAAACTATTAACAATGTATTCTCAAACTCGTTGTATTCATGTTTCATTTATGTTTGTTTAAAAATTAATAAAAGGATTTAAAAAGTAAACAACCGTGAATAGCTGTGATCCGGCTCTGTTCCCTATAGCACCCAATGAGTTACAGATCCCCTTTGTTTCCTAATGTTTTGTCTGTTTACCAATTCTTAATCCATACCAGTCGACTAGCTGTGCTTCCATGCACTTTAGCTTGTTTAAAACCCTTTGTGTGGCACAATGTCAAAGGGCTTTTCAAACCATACGTGTTAGTTGCCTTTTATTCGCCTTTATCACTCTGTTAACATCTCAGTATAATCTTTAACAGATCTGTCAAGCATAAATTATGAAAAATACACAGCAAATTATTTCATAATTGTTATTTTCTTATTTGCCAACTTGTTTTTAGAAGTGTCCTGTTACCACTTCCTAGATGCCACCTTTACCCCTGCTGCTTGTGTCAAACCAATTGGTCTATTGTTCCCTATTTACTCTTCTGCTTTCTTAAATTAAACCAACTGTATAAAGCTTTTCTATAACTCAGAAGTATAATACCAGTATTAGCTTGGAACATGTTTTTTTAGGATAGTACTGCTCCTAATTGTTTTAAATCAGAATTGTATGGAAATTTAGAGACTTAGTTGTTTGAATGTGAGAAATTTACATAAACCAGTGAAGGTACAAGTTCCTGTTTCTATAAGGGAACAGGAGCTAAATGCTTTGTTCTCAGTTCTTCAGTGTTATTAATTCTTCCATACACATAGTTCTATAGTTCTAAATTCCGATGACTGCTAGGGTTTTAATATTTTGAGTTTTAGTACCATATTGACTATAATGGCTGTTGCTATTTTTGATGAACAAATGCAGTCATTTATGCCAGCATCAGTAAATAATCAAGTAGAAATCTTAAATTAAATTGGTCTTATTATATAGCGTATTATTCCTTTTGTTCCTTGTATGTGTAGTATTTAACCTAGGCTCAAGTCAAAACATGTGTGTTGTGGAGTTTGTCCTGGTGTACTAAATTGTAAAGATGGGTGTGAATCTGAAATGTTATGATTTCAGCTATAGTTAATTTGATTGCCCATTTAAAAATTTACATTACATGTTCATAAACCAGTTCGTATTAGTATAAGTTGCATTCAAATCAACAGAAAATTGTACTGTCAATGGATATAACCACAACTATGAATAGTGTACAAGTTCTTACAGTTTGTACAAAATGTATTGAAGTTGAGATTGGCACAATGTCTTTTAGCAAATTTGGAATGAGATGTATGAATAGTACTTTATGTGCAAAAGTATGATGAACATCATGTAACTGATTACAATTGATCTGAATAGTTTTCATATTTTCTAATAGCATAGGAAGCTATTCATGCTGGTTATCAGATCAATACCATTAATTTAATCCTAAACCTATATCCTTGCAATCTATTCTCTCCTGGGCTGCATTTGATTCTCCCAACAGCCACCTGCACATCAGCAATTTACAATCACCAGTTAGCCTACCAAACTACATGTTTTTGAAATGTAGGAGAAAATTGGAGCGAGCACCTTAGAAAGTGTTTTGTGGTCCAGTGAGAATGTGCAAACTCCAAACTGACTGCATTAACAGTCAGAATCAAACCTAGATAGGAAAGCTAGCCGGGAAAAGCAACACTCTTGACATTACCACTGTGTTGCATATAGAGAGGATTACTCAAGAATTTGAGTCGGAAGGAAGTGTGGTGATACAAGTTTTGGTATGCATTGTAAAACCAAGAAGCAGACTTGGGTATTAGTGTGTTGTTTTGAAGGATATCCAGTTGTGTGGCCATTTATGCCTATAATAGTGGAGAGGCCGAGAACATATATTCTTTACAAATTAAATTTAAATCATCAATGGAACATTAAGGAAAGCTTAACCATTTTGAAAGAGACATTAAGCAGGATGTCTTGAGTGTTCTTTGGATAGTAGAAACTTCATAGCATTGTCTGACAAACGATCAGAGAAGTTCTCCCTTTTTCCTTAGCAATATTCACCCTTCAGTTAACATCATTAAAGCAAGTTATCTGGTTCTTTTTCAACTTTGCTGTGCACAAACTTCTTGCCATGTTTCCTTGATTATAACAATAATTGCACTTGAATAAGAAGTTAATTGTCTGAAAGGTAATTTGGGATTACATAAATTGTGAAAGCTACTTTAAAATGCAAATGTTATAAAAATTGCAAATGATATGCATGTTCAGGCAATTGTATTTTACTTGGATTATGCATTTTATTTAATTCTGAAGTGTTTTGAAGTAGTCATTTGTTTGCCGACAGCTTTAAAGCAGATCATTGCAAAACAAAGAGAGTAACAAGGGTTTTTTTTAACTGATGTTCCTCACCAGTTGTATGATGGTCTGATTGTTGATGCCAATGTCTTTGGAGATTGGTTTTGTCTGCTATCCTGCGTTTTAATTGCTTATGTTCCACTGATGTTCATTAAATGACTAATTTCGCTTTGTAATTGTGTTTAAATTGGGATTGAAAGCCTTTGTCGCACCCTAAAGTGCTGTAGCTGGGATATTAATATCAATATTAATGCAATTTAAAGGAATTTGCTAACAAATAGTACCCATCTGTCTTCCTCAATGAACATTTGCATTTAAATGCAGTAGGATCTCTTTATGCAATTAGGAGTTGATTTTGATAGTCCTCAGCTCTGTTTCATTCCTTGTATTATATAGTTCAGTATATTACAAATAATATGGTGCAAACAGATTTAGCAAAAGTTTTGGTTTGCCATATTTTAAAAACATATTTAACTTGGTCTTGCCTTCTCATTTTCACCTGAACTCCAGTCTCGGTAATGGAGTCTGAGCCATTGTGTAATCAGGACAGTTGAAATGCAGGAATTCAACTCTGACAATAGCAAAGTGATTCATTTTGTGAAATTAAACAAGGGCACATTTTGTACAGTTGATGAGAGGGCCTTGGGAAGTGATGCACCATCAATAACTCACTCTGAGACGTAAAGGCGAGATATTGGACCATACTACATCCTGGAGACTGAGACTCAGGCCTCAATCGCCTTTATACAGGGGTCTGTGGGAGGAGCCACAGGAGCAGTCAGCAGGGGGCGTGTCCAGACAGGTATATGCAGTTCACCACAGGAAGTTGTAAAACAAAGTCTTAAGAGTACAAATACATAGTTCCTTGACAGTGGTGATGCTGTAAGACAAAATGGTGAACAAGGCATGTGGTGTACTTGCTATCACTGGACAAGGCATTGAATACATAAGTTGACAACATGTTACAGGTGTATTGGATGTTGGTGAGACCACACCTGGAAAATAGTGTGCAATTTTGGTCACTGTGCTAAAGGAAAGACGTGATTAAGCTACTGAGGGCACAGAAACAACTCACAAGGATGCTGTTAGCTTTTAAGAGTTGCTGTTATAAATAGAAACTGGGTAGGTTGGGACTATTTACCCTGGAGCACAGGAGGTTGAGTGGTAAGGAATCCTTTTCATAATTTAGAAAATCATGAGGGATAGAGATAAAGTGGATGATTAGTTTTTGTCAGAGTAAAAGATTTTAAAAAATAGTGCGTAGGTTTAAAGTGAGAGGGGAAATACTTAAAGGGATGTGAGAAGTGAGTTTTGTCATGGGTATATGGATGAAACTGTTAGATCAAGTGGTAGAGATGGATATAATTACATTCAGAAGATATTTGAATAGGTTTGTGAAAAGGAGGGATCTGGGCCTAAGACAGAAATGGTATGAGCTCATAAAGGCAATTGTTTGGCATGGACTATTGGTGCAAAGGGACTGTTTCCTCCTGTATAACTCCAACTCTATGATTGTTAATCTTTCCATCAATACTTAGAATTTGTGAGAATACTATTGCAATTTGGATAGGTAGATAATAATGACACGTGGAATGCTCTTATGAGATGGTGGGATAATGGTCTCCCGATGACTCCATCTGCAGGAATTGTAGCCAACTTCAGCTCCTGACTGACAAGGTCAAGGAAATGGAACTGAATGCACTCAGGAACAACCAGGAGACTGAAAACTAAATAGATGAGACTTTTACTGTGATTGTCGCGCCCGGAGTGCAGGCTTCAGTTAATATGAGCGATCACCAGGAGAAGTGAGGGGAGTAACCAGTCAGTGCTGGATTCCATTGTGGCCATTCCACTCAGCAGCAAGTATTTGCTTTGGATTCTGCTGGGAGGGATTACCTATCAGGGCACAGCAATCACTGCCAGGCCAGTGGCATTATAGATGGATCTGAGGCTCAGCAGGGAAGGGTAAAGTCAGGCAGAGCAACAGTGATAGGAGAATAAATAGTTAGGGGGATGGAGAGTAGATTCTGTGGCTGTGAAGGAGAAGCCAGGATGGTGTGTCGCCTCCCAGATGCAAAGGTGCAGGATGTCTCAGAGGCTGAAGATGATTCTTAAGAGGAAGGTTGGGCAACCAGAGGCTGTGGTACACAATGACATGTGTAGAAAGGAGGAAGAAATCTTGCACAGTGAGTATAGGGAATTAAAGAAAATTCTGAACAACTGGACCTCCTAGTTAGTGTTGTGGTTTTTCGTGCCTCACAAATGACCAGGAGACGCAGAAGATTCTTCAAGAAGGGTTAAACTTTAATTTGCAAATCAAAGCTGAGACAGTCAGTGAGCTAGTCGCTGATTGTCCACCGATCCTCGGACACGGCATTTTTTATAGCAAAATCCTGGTCCAGTTTCACACGTACGTCCCATTGACTTAATCATGTTCCAGTCCACATCTCCCAGCTGTCTCTCACCAACACACCATCTTCTATGTTCTTAAGGTTTCATTCTCCTAAATTGGGTACATGCATAGCAAATAGCAAGTTCAAACTACATCAAGGCTGACTACATAGTTTTGGTTACACAGCAAGTAATACAAGTTTTATACTCCATAGTATTTTTATATTCCAATATTAGTAATCTGTGGATTAATCCCAGTACCACGAGCTAGTTAGAGAAGGATTGATTGATGGCACAAATGAATGAGAGGCTGAGGAAGTGGTGCCGGGGTCTGGGTTTCAGATTTTTGGATCATTGCTGTCTCTCTGGGGAAGCTATGACCTGTACAAAAAGGACAGCTGAACTCAAGGGGGACCAATATCCTTGCAGTATGTAGTGAGACTGTGAGGAAGGACAGACAGATGATAGGGCAAAATTATAGTGAGTGGGATGAATTGAAGTGCAACTTGGGGGCAAAATCGTAAATGGTGATGAATACAAGACTGAAGGTGTTATATTTGAATGCACGCACACAGTGTACAGAATAAGGTAGATAATCTTACAGCGCAGTCAGGGGTGGGCATCACTTAGTCATGGCTGAATGAAGATCATAGTTTGGAGCGAATCATCCAAAGATATTGTGCACTTTGTATCAAAAGTTCAGGCAGATAGTCAGAGGGAGTGGGTTGCCTCTTTTGGTTAAAAATGAAATCATATCCTTAGAAAAAGATGACAGAGGATTGGAAGATGTAGAATCCTTGTGGGTAGAGGTAAGAAACTGCAAGATTAAAAAGACCCTGATGGGAGTTAAATATAGGCCCCTGAACAGCAACCAGCATGTGGGATATAAATTTCAATGGGAAATAGAAAAGGCATGTGAGAAGGGCAATGTTATGATAGTCTTGGGGGATTTCAGTATGCAAGTAGATTGAGAAAATCAGGTTGGTGCTGGATCCCAAGAGAGGTCATTTGTAAAATGTCTATGAGATGGCTTTTTAGAGCAGCTTGTGGTTGAGCTCTCCAGGTGAAAGTAATTCTAGATTGGATCTTGTGTAATGAACCAGATTTGATTAAGGTAAAGGAACCCTGAGAGGCAGTGAACATGATATTATAGAATTCACTCTCCAGTTTGAGAGGAAGAAGATAAAGTCAGATGTATCTGTATTACAATAGAGTAAAGGAATTACAGAAACATGAGATGGGAGCTGGTCAAAATTAATTGAAAGTGGACACTAGCAGGGATGACAACTGCTGGAGTTTCTTGGAGCAATTTGGAAGCTGCAGGATAGATGCGTTCAAAAAAATTAGGGAGTTCTCTAAAGAGAGGATAAAGAATCCGAGGCTGAGAAGGGAAGTCGAAGACAGCATGAAAGCAAAAGAAAGGGCATATAATATAGCAAAAAAAAGTATGGAAGTTAGCGGTCTGGGAAGCTTTTAAAACCAACAGAAGGCAACTTTAAAAAAAAATCCATATGCAGAGAAAAGATGAAATGGGTTGCTAAGCTAGCCAATATTATCAACCAGGATATGAAGAGTTTTTTCAGATATAGAAAGAGTAACAGAGAGGCAAGAGTGGATACTGGACTGCTGAAAAATTGTTCTGGACAGTTAGTAATGGGGGACAATGAAATGGTAGATGAACTTAAGTATTTTGTGTCAGTCTTCGCTGTGGAAGACACTAGCAATATGCCAGAAATTTGAGAGTGTCTTGGTGCAGAAGTGAGTGTAGTTACTAAGGAGAAGGTGCTTGGAAAAGTGAAATATGTGAAGGTAGATAAGCCACTTGGGCCAGATGGACTACACCCTAGGGTTCTGAAACAAGTAGCAGAAGAGATTATGGAGGCATTAGGTGTGACCTTTCAAGAATCACTAGATTCTGCAATAGGTCTTGAGGACTGGAAAATTGCAAATCCACCCTTTAAGAAGGGAGGGAGGCAGAAGAAAGAAAACTAAAACCAAGTTAGCCTGACTTCAGTGGATCAGAAGATATTGGAGTCCATTATTAAATATGAGGCTCCAGGGCACTTGGAGGTGCATGATAAAATAGGCCAAAGTCAGTACGGTTTCCTCAGAGGGAATTCATGCCTGACAATTCTGTTTGAATTCTTTTTGGAAATAATAGGCAGAATAGACAAAAGAGGGTCACTGGATGTTGCTTACTTGAAATTTCAAAAGGCCTTTGATAACGTGTCACACGTGAAGCTGCTTCACAGGGTAAGAACCCATGGTATTATGGGAAAGGTGCTAGTTTGGGTAGAAGCTTGGTTGACTAGTAGGAGACAGAGAGTTGGAATAAAGGAGGCCTATTCTGGTTGGCTGCTGGTGAGTAGTGGTGTTCTGCCCAGGTTGGTATTGAGTCTACTTCATTTTATGTTATGCGTGAATGAGTTGGATGATGAAATTGATGGCTTTGTGGCTAAATTTGCAGATGATGCAAAAAAATGGGTCGAGGAGCGGGTGGTGTTGAGGAAGCAGGGAGTTTGCAGGCAGACATACTTTATTGATCCAGAGGGGAAATTGGGTTTCGCTACAGTCGCACCAACTAAGAATAGTGTAGAAATATAGGAATATAAAACCATAAATAATTAAATAATAATAAGTAAATTATTCCAAGTGAAGATGAGTCCAGGACCAGCCTATTGGCTCAGGGTGTCTGACACTCCGAGGGAGGAGTTGTAAAGTTTGATGGCTACAGGTAGGAATGACTTCCTATGACGCTCAGTGTTGCATCTCGGTGGAATGAGTCTATGGCTGAATGTACTCCTGTGCCTGACCAGGACATTATGGAGTGTATGGGAGACATTGTCCAAGATGGCATGCAACTTGGACAGCATCCTCTTTTCAGACACCACCGTCAGAGAGTCCAGTTCCACCCCCACAATATCACTGGCCTTACGAATGAGTTTGTTGATTCTGTTGGTGTCTGCTACCCTCAGCCTGCTGCCCCCGCACACAACAGCAAACATGATAGCACTGGCCACCACAGATTCGTAGAACATCCTCAGCATCGTCCAGCAAATGTTAAAGGACCTCAGTCTCCTCAGGAAGTAGAGACGGCTCTGACCTTTCTTGTAGACAGCTTCAGTGTTCTTTGACCAGTCCAGTTTATTGTCAGTTCGTATCCCCAGGTATTTGTAATCGTCCACCATGTCCACACTGACTCCTTGGATGGAAACGGGTCACCGGTGCCTTAGATTTCCTCAGGTCCACCACCAGCTCCTTAGCCTTTTTACATGAAGCTGCAGGTGATTCTGCTCGCACCATGTGACAAAGTTTCCCACCGTAGCCCTGTACTCAGCCTTATCTCCCTTGCTGATGCATCCAACTATGGCAGAGTCATCAGAAAACTTCTGAAGATGGCAAAACTCTGTGTTGTAGCTGAAATTCGAGGTGTAGATGGTGAAGAGAAAGGGAGACAGGATAGTCCCCTGTGGAGCCCCAGTGCTGCTGACCACTCTGTCTGACACACAGTGTTGCAAGCGCATGTACTGTGGTCTGCCGGTCAGGTAATCAATAATCCATGACACCAGGGAAGCATCCACCTGCGTCACTGTCAGCTTCTCACCCAGCACGATAGTGTTGAACGCACTGGAGAAGTCAAAAAACATGACCCTCACAGTGCTCGCTGGCTTGTCCAGGTGGGCATAGACACGGTTTAGCAGGTAGACGATGGCATCCTCAACTCCTAGTCGGGGCTGGTGGGCAAACTGGAGAGGGTCTAAGTGTGGCCTAACCATAAGCTGGAACTGCTCTAGAACAAGTCTCTCCAGGGTTTTCATGATGTGGGAGGTCAATGCCACCGGTCTGTAGTCATTGGAGCCACTGGGGCGTGACGTCTTCGGTACAGGGACGAGGCAGGATATCTTCCACAGCACAGGAACTCTCTGGAGACTCAGGCTCAGGTTGAAGACATGATGAAGTACTCCACATAGCTGGGGGGCACAGGCTTTGAGCACCCTGGGGCTGAAACCATACGGGCCTGCAGCCTTGCTTGGGTGGAGACGTTTCAGCTGTCTTCTCACCTGTTCAGCTGTGAAGCCCACTGTGGTGGTTTCAGGTGGGGGAGGGGTGTAGTCATGAGAGCAAGGTGGGGGGCTGTGAGGAGAGGTAGGAGGGGAGAGTGGAGTATGTGTTGGTTGGGGCCAACAACAGATTAATCATGTAGGGGATGGGTAGGGGTCACAGTGTCAAATCTGTTGAAGAACAGGTTAAGTTCATTGGCCCTGTCCACACTGCCTTCATCTCCTCTGTTGGTAGTTTGCCGGAACCCAGTGATGGTCCTCATCTCATTCCAGACATGTTGTTCTGCTGGAGGATCCACTCAAGCTTCCTCCTATACCTGTCTTTAGCCTCCCTGATCTTGGCTTTCAGGTCCCTCTGTATTGTCCTCAGCTCCTCCCTATTTCCATCCTTAAACGCCGCGTTCAGGATATCCTTAATGTCCTTTGTTACCCATGGCTTGTTATTTGAATAACAAAGGACAGTTCTTGCTGGAACACTGCAGTCCACACAGAAGTTGATGTAACCAGTGATGCACTCTGTGAGCCCATCAATGTCCTGTCTGTGTGGTTCACAGAGTGCCTGCCAGGCTGTCACCTCAAAACAACCCTGGAGTGCCTCATATGCATTTCCTCACTGTCCTGAGTTTGCAGGTTTACTCTTCACCAGAGGCACGTAGCAGGGTTTGAGATGCACTAGGTTGTGATCTGACCTTCCCAGTGGGGGGAGGGGAGAGGAGCTGTATGCATCCTTAATGTTAGCATACATCAAGTCCAGGGTCCTCTCCCCTCTGGTTGTACAGCTCACATACTGCATTAAGTTGGGCAGTGTTCTAGCCATGGTAACATGGTTGAAGTCACCCGAGATGGTAATGAGGGCACTCGGGTGCTGGGTTTGTAGTCTGGCTATGACGGTGTGAATGATGTTACACGCCGACGTTGGGTTGGCAGGGGGAGGGATATACATAACAACCACGATTGCATGTGAGATTTCCCTTGGCAAATAATATGGCTGGAGTCCAACAGCAAAATGTTCAATATCCGGGCTACAAACACGTTCCTTGATCGTAATATGACCAGGATTACATCATCTGTTGTTAACCAGAACAGCAAGCCCCCTCCTTTACGTTTACCGCTCTCAGTGCAATTCCGATTGGCCCGAACGGTCTGGAAGTCCTCAATGGAATCGTTTTGGTCGGGTATGTCCTTGTGCAGCCACGTTTCAGTAAAACACATAACACTGCTCTCCCGAAAAGTCCTCTGACTCCTGACTAGCGCTGTCAACTCGTCCATTTTATTACCCAGTGATTTCACATTGCCCATAATGAGAGAGGGGAGACACGGCTCATAACTCCTCTTCGCCATAAGTCTTTGTTGTCTCGACCCGGTCCTCTTCCCTTGCCTTTTTGATCCCCATCTGCATCCTCTGTGAGCTTTCCTCCAGACTTCAGCAGGGGTATCCGCCGTTCTGTTCGCTAAACCAGTTTAAGCGCGATCAGCTGGTCCCTGGAATAAATAATGTGACCATACTGCTGCTCCGCTAATGAGATATGTCCGAATGTAAATATTTCCAGTCCTTAAAAACCAGAATAAAACTCTCTCCACTAGCATGTTAGACAGGGTGCAGCTTCGACGTGTTACCGTGAGAGAAAAAAAAATACAACATAACGTAAATTGGAAAAGTAAGAAAATTAGTCGGAGCAGCTGTAACAGGCAGCATGCATGGCTGGTACATGCGCACAAGAAGGGTTTGGGATCCCATATCAAACTTCTTCAATCGTCTGAGGTGAAAGAGGCACTGTTGTGCTTTTCTTCACCACACAGCTGGTATGTACAGACCACATGAGATCCTCGGTGATGTGTATGCTGAGGAATTTAAAGCTGTTCAGCCTCTCAACCCCAGATCCATTGATGTCAATAGGGGTTAGCCTGTCTCCATTCCTCCTGTAGTCCACAACCAGCTCCTTTGTTTTTGTGACATTGAGTTAGAGGTTGTTTTCTTGACGCCAATGTGTAAGGTGTGATGACTTCTTCTCTGTAGATTGCCTCATTATTATTTGAGATTAGGCCAATCAGTGTAGTGATGTCAGCAAATTTAATTAGCAGATTGGAGCTGTGGGTGGCGACAGAGGCATGGGTATATGAAGAGTAAAAGTGGGGGCTTAAGACATAGCCCTGAGGGGCAGTGTTGAGGGTCAAAGGGCAGAGGTGAGGGAGCCCAGTCTTACCACCTGCCAGCAATCTGATAGGAAGTCCAGGATCCAGCTACACAAGGCAGGGTGAAGGCTGAGGTCTCTGATCTTCTAGTTGAGTCTGGAAGGAATTATGGTGTTGAATGTTAAACTGTAGTCCAAGAACAGCATTCTCATGAGCATCCCTCTTCCTCAGGTGTGTAAGGACGGTGTGAAGAGCTGTCGCTTTGTATCATCTGTTGATCAGTTGTGTTGGTAGATGAATTGTGGGGGGTCCAGTGCAATGTTAGCATTCATTTTGAGAGGATTAGACTATAAGAGCAAGTAAGTGATGCTGAGGCTTTATAAAGCACTGGTCAGACTGTCCTTGGAATATTTTGAGCCTTTATCTAAGAAAAGATGTGCTGACATTGGAGAGAGTCCAGAGGAAATTTACAAGAATGATTGTGGGGAATTAAATGGTTAACATATGAAGAGCATTTGATGTCTCTGGGTCTGTATTTGTTGGAGTTCAGAAGAATGAGGGGGATCTCGTTGAATATTGAAAAGTGGATGTGGATGTTTCCTATAGTGGAGGAGTTTAGGATCAGAAGGCACAGTTTTAAATATTTGGAATGGAGATGATGAGGAATTTCTTTAGCCAGAAGGTAGTGAATCTGTGGAATTCAATGCCACATGTGAGTGTATATTTAAAGCACAGGTTGATGGTTTCCTGGTTATTATGGACATCAGATGTTACAGGGAGAAGACATGAGAATGCAGTTGAGAGGGATAATACTTTTGCCATGATGGAATGGTGCAGCTGACTTGATGGGCCAAGTGGCCTAATTCTGCTCCTATGTCTTATGGCCTTACCGATTACTACTAGGAAAAAGGTTTCAATGTGTTACCTTTTAAAAACTAAATCGGGGGAGTAATGTGAAATGTGGGAAATGAGATGATTATTGTTCTCTCTTCCATCCACTAAAAATGGAACTTCCCCGTGGCCAAACATTTTAATTCTGATTCCTGTTCTGACATGTCAGTCCATGGCCTCCTCTTGTGCCACAGTGAGACCATCCTCAGGGTGGAGGTGCAATACCTTGTATTCCATCTCGGCAGCCTCCAACTTGATGGCGTGAATATCGATTTCTCCTTCCAGTAAAAAAAATCACCTCCCTTCCCTCTTCTTTAGTCTCCACTTTTGCCTCTTTACACTTCTTACCTGCCTGTTACCTCCTCCGTGTCCACTCCTCCCTCCCTTTCTCCTGTGATCCACTCTCATCTCCTATCAGATTATTTCCTCTCCACCCCTTTACCTTTCCCATCCACACGTCTTTACCTATTACCTTCAAATTATCCTCTCCCTTTCCTTACCCCCCCCCCCCCCCCCACGTTTTTATTTCGGCATCTTCCCCTTTACTTTTCAGTTCTGAAGAAAGGTCTCGGCCCAAAACATCGATTATTTATTCATTTCCAAGATGCTGCCTGATCTGCAGAGTTCCTCCATTTTGTGTGTGCTGCTTTGGATTTCCAGCATCTGTAGAACTTGTGTTTAGGAATAAAATGGTTGCCTGCTTGATGTAAAATTTGTTTAGAGCAGAACATTCTTTATGTTTTAATAGTTTCTTTTGTGTCATTTACTTACTAACTTCATTATTTTGTGCAGAGAAAAAGATTTGGATGCCAAATGTATCATACACATGGAAGGGAACAAGACAACAATCACAAACTTGAAGGTATAACAACCATCCTTGTTTTCATTGATCCTCAAATAATCTACTTATCTCCCTACATTCCGATTAAGGCAACATCCTAATGAAACTTGTGCACCCTCTCCAAAGCCTCTATACCTGACATCTTTGAGATTTATATTTTCTCCTTTCATACAGCAGAACAATAATATATCATTTGGATTCATCTTCTGTTACACTGCAAATTAACACAATGTTTGAGTGGACAAATAAAATGCTGTACATTCCCAGGTGAATCTGCTACCATGTTGGGAGGCTCTGTGCTAGTGTCATTAAGCCTTCAATGTTGTGGTGAACCAGACAGGTAACACCCTAATTTACCCCATTCATACAAGGACAGATTGAATGATATGGCTCTTAGTTAGAACTGTTGGCCTCCATTATATTCTCAAATTCTACAGCTTTGCAGGAAAGTAATAAGTAAATAAGCAAGAATTCCAATTTTAAATTTGAGTTATGATGCTGACACATGAAAGAAATGCCACGTACAACCGCAAGGTCAAAGATGTGTAGAACAAATGTCGAGAATGTTCCTATGGTAAATTATATAATTTATATCCCAGTTTTCTTATTAGTATTGAAGACCAGAGTAGCTTCAATCCAGTGCTAGCACTTTTTCCCAGAAAAGGATTTGATGTTCACTGTAAAATATTACACTGCTGATTGGTTTCAAAAAATATATTATTTTGTCGGTTATGTTGAACTAAGGTGAAAAATGTTTATATCCAAAATTAATGTACTTCCAATTGAGTATAAAAAATTTCGTTTCTCAAACTTGTAACATATTTCTGCTGAACTTTGTGTTCCAGGTAAATGTGGACTATTTTCTGAAATGTGTTTAAATATTGGATTCAATTACGGTAAATGTGAATTAAAATGTTTTTAACCCTACTTTGATCGCCACTAGAAGTATCAGTTTTTATTTTAAATTTTACATAGCCTCTAAATCTTGAAACAATTATAGTTTAAAAATTGTAATTAGATGCTCATTTCTTCTCCCTTTATAGATTCCAGAAGGAAGTTCAGGTGATTCTGGGCGAGAGAGGATAAAAACATTTACTTATGACCATTCTTATTGTTCCGTTGATTGCAGAAGTCCCAAGTTTGTTTCACAAGAAAAGGTATGTTTTTATGTGATGATCAAATGCACATTATTTCAGTGTTTCATCCCACCTCACTAATGTGAGTTCATTGCCTTTAAAACATTGTAGTATGTATCTGTAAGAACACAATTTAAAGATCCAGGGTGAATGCAGATGACAGTGCACGAACAAAGTAGTTGTAAAATATTGTAGCCGAGCAACTATATAGGAAAGAAGGTGGGATTAACATTCTGTGGTTCAATACAATCAATTACTGGGAATAGTTGAGTAATTCAGAGTTTAGTTTGCCTGGAAGGGATGTTGTTTATTTCTGAGATAAAGGGAAGAATTTTGCTCTGCAATACTGCTTGAAGCTTGTTGCTGAAGTAGCTAACAATGAAGGGTTTGAAGACTTGCTGCCAGGTAACTCTGTCCACCAACACTTCACTGATCCTCTGCCCTCTTATCATTGTTCTTTGATTCTTTATTAGAGGTAACTGATCTGTAAATGATAGCAGTGGTAGAGTCTTGCAGCATGGCTCTAACCTCACCATGACCACGCCTATCAGTGGGTAACCTTCCTTGTTAATTCCATCTTGACTTATTATCTTCTATGCTTAGGCAATTCAAGTGCTCACTTAGGAACTTTTAAAATGCTATCAGTATAGAGAGAGTAGAGCAGTGGGCCGAGCATGCAAGCTTGAGGTGCGCCTGTGTTGTTTGTCAACAACGAGGAGATGTTAATACCAGTCCACATTGACTGTTGCCTCCTGATGAGGAATTCAACAATCCAGTTGCAAAGTAAGTTACCGAGAGCAAGGGTTTTGAGCTGAGGGCAGAATGGTGTTGAAAGCTGTAATCAATAAACAGCAACTTGGCATGGGTATTACTGTAATTCAAGTGGTCCAAGGCCAAGTGGAGAGCCTGTGAGATTGTGTCCATTTCGACCTGACAAATTGAATTCTAATTTTTGAAATATGTTAAATGATGGGTTTGTATATGTGTTTAGTAGACGTGAACTAAATTTGCCAGAGTTGGGACTTGCTTATTTATTTATTTATTACTGTAGATCGACCTATCCAGCAGTGAAAATGAGTTCATATGAAAGGTTCATGCCTTTGTTTTTAATGCAAGGAATTTTAAAGACATTATGTATCTTATATCTCATTTGTTTCAAATTATTCAATCCTTCTAAAAGTCTTTATGTACATGATTTGCCATCAAACCTATCAATAAATTTGCATATCTTTCAAATTTTATCTAACAATTGCTAATCTGATCAAGAATGTACAGGTGACATGCTGTTAGGAACTAGGTAGCTACTGTTGCCTTGCTACTTCAAAGTAGAACAGTAATTCTAACTGAAAGCAGATGTTATTAGATGTCCTAATTTATTTAATTTAGCATCAGCACATTGTGATTGAACCGGCTTTTAATACTTAAATGGTTGATATTTAAAGGGTAGGAAGCAAGTCCTATTTCCTTTTTTTAAGCCAAACAATATTGGTGCTAATACCTCAAGTTCAAGCATGGTCATGATTGGGTAAAGAAAGTTAGGATTGTTAAGAACTCGGAACTAAATAAATGATGTCATTGGGGTGGAAGCAATTACAAAGGACTGGAGCGTTAATATGCAAGAAATAAAAAGCACATTTGTAAGAGATTTAGTTTCAAACTAACAAAGTAAAAGGAGAAGGTATAAACTTTAATAATTGGTATCCTGGCAACTTGCATTTTCTGCATAACCATATCAATGCTAGATTTGTGTGCAGCTGCTCAAGAACAGTGACAAAATTCATGTATTCTGTTGTAAACTGAGTTGTGCTACAGTGTGGTTTAGATCCTAACTGTCTTTGAGAATATGCTGTGCACTACCATTCTGAATTCCTGCAGTTGTTTTGGTGAAGGTATCTCTGTTGTGGTCAAGGGTTGTAAATTTTGACTCTGACATTGGAAGAGAGTGATATATTTCCAGTTCAGATTGGTATGTGACATGGAGGTGCTGGTGTTTCTATGCACCTACTGCCCTATCATTGGTGGAGGTCACGGGTTTGGGGTGTGCTTTTGCTGTAGCTTGGATGAGGAAGTGAGACTGCAGTGCCTTTTGTTGATGCCATTCAGTACAGTGATGATGTTTCAATGATTGCTTAGGATAGGGATGGAGTATCTGTCAAGTGGGCTGTCCTGAAAATCTGGTCAAATTGCAAATGATACTGGAGATGCTACAGATTGTGAGTTAGAGAAACAGAAAATTCTAGAAATAATCAGCAAGTCACGTAGTGTCTTTGGAGAAATAAACAGAGCTAATGATCGTTGATGACCTCTCATCAGATCTCAAATGACCTGAAATGCTAACTCAGTATCTCTCTATAAATTCTGCCTTGTATCTCAGCAAGGCCTTATTTTATACAATTACTGTCTTTTGTAAAGTATACTTCTTTTTGCAGATATTTAAAGATCTTGGCACTGATGTCCTTAAAGCTGCCTTTCAAGGCTACAATGCGTGTATTTTTGCATATGGTCAGACTGGATCTGGTAAATCGTATACAATGATGGGAAACCCGGTAAGATGCTGTGTTAGATCAAAGGTGCAAGAGCTACTTTTATGTCAATTACGACGTTCTGGCACCTTATACTCTCACGCCATGCTCTGCTGGTGATGCCTGGTCTCGTTGAGCTCCTGAGCACTGGAGTTCCTTTCCCAAACCCCTTATTTCTCTATATTTCTACCTTCCTTTAATGTGTTCTTTAAAATCTCATTGGCAAGCTTTAGATCAAGCTAATTGCTCTTTATGTAGCTCTGTCAGATTTGTCTGATGACATTTCTTTAAAGCATTTACAGTATAAAATGTTAAACTGAATTGTAGTTGATTAGCTATTGTCTCATTTCCTTTGTGTCCTTTCTCTTATCTTTTTTGTTACCTTGGGCCTCCTTATTTTCATTGTTCTCTATTTTCGATTATTTAATTTCATACCATAGATTGTCTTGGTCCCTCCAGACAAACCTTTTAAAGATCTGTTTCTTGCCTCTAACCTATTGGTTTAATAACTCGCGTACAGTTCTCCTTGCCTAATCAGCAAGGATGTTGGTATGGTTTGGTTTAGGTGAAGCCTATTCCAATTTTAGTGCTCCCTTTGGCCTAGTATTTAGAAATGAGCACTATATTTCCTCCAGAATTGTCTCTCAGTTTGTAAATTGTGCATAGTTTCCTTATTCAACAAAACAAATCTTCAGATGGTTAATTTGATGAGCACTACTTTTAAGGTGGTGTTAATGAGAATTAGAATGCTTCATAATTTGAATATTGTGGAAGATGCAATTATGGCTGAATAGCTCACTTGCTTCGCTTTGCCATGTACATTTTTTTGAATGTACTATTCTATTTTAGGAAGATGTAGGCTTGATACCTCGAATTTGCCAAGGGCTATATGACAGAATTTCTCAGAAGTCTAATTGGGACGAAGCTTCATTTCGTACAGAAGTTAGGTAGGAAACTGGAATATTTTTGCTGAATTTTCTTAGACCTCTGACTTCGATGCAATTCTGTGCTTATGTGAAGAATCACAATGTATTCAATAATATTCTGAAGTGTTGTGATGAGAATTGGGTAGTTTATTGCAGCTTCCTCAATATTTTTATTAAAATGAACAGCTAAGATTGTAAATAAAAATATCAAAAAATGTTTCCCTGAAGTATGAATTCAGGTGGGTGCTTTATCCTGTATCACTGAAGCTCACAAATACTAAGTTTAGGTCTAAGATATGAGCTCATGAATGAAAACAAGTTTATAAATTTGGCGCAATATTCCAATCATTTATTGTAAACATTTTATATCACATTTGGTTATATTTTGCTGAATAGTAAGTACAAAATTTAACAACATTCGACCATTTTTATAGTTGGAAAAATACTTATTTTACATTAACATTGATTTTTATAAACACAATTTTGGATTTAAAATAGGACAAACTACCCTTTATTGTGTGTTGGGGTGCCAAAAGAAAATATGAAACTACGAAAGGTTATTTATGTGATTAATTCTATGAAACACTACCCTTCTATCCAAACTGCTCATAGCCCTAAGATCTTTAAAACCCACTTTTAAGTTTCCATAGTCAAAAATTCATTTCTTTCTCACTGACATTTCATCTACATCCCTCCCTAGAATATTTCTTTATAATCTATCTCATGCTGTCTTGTTCTGGAACCTCTGCTGGCTTTCTGATCTTCAAGATATTGCATTTAAATTTGTCTACATTATATATAAAATGTTTAAATTTCTTTCTTATTCTGCCATATTTCTGCAAGCTGCTACTACTTTTAACCTTTCCCAATAAGTGTTGTATTTCTCGGAATGAAGTTCTTTTTATTTCTCCTTCAAATTGCAGCACTGTTGACATGGTCATAGAAAAGTACAGCACAGAAACAGGAACTTTGGCCCATCTAGTCCATTCTGAACCATTTAAACTGCCTACTCCGATCAATCTGCACTAGACCATAGCCCTCCACACCCCTATCATCCATGCACCTTTCCAAACTTGTCTTAAACATTGAAATAGAGTTCACATGCATCACTTGCACTGGCAGCTTGTTCCACACTCACATGATCCTCTAGTAAAGAAGTTTCCCTTCATGTTCCCCTTAAACTTTTCACCTTTCATTCTTAACCCATGACCTGTAGTTGTAATCCTACCCAAACTCAGTGGGGGAAAAGCCTGCTGGCATTTACCCTATCTATAGCCCTCATAATTTTGTATACCTCTATCAAATCTCCCCTCAGTCTTCTACATTCCAAGGAGTAAATTCCTAACCTATTCAATCTTTCCTTATAACTCAAGTCCTCCAGTGCTGGCGATGTCTTTGTAAATTTTCTTTACTCTGTCAACATACTAGCGATGTTACATCATTCTAACTTTCTGCAGCTCTTTACACAGCATGTTGCTTAACATAGTTCTTTACAGTTTTCTTAAATAATTTCAGCTCTGTGACCTCCAAATCCAATGATTGTGGCTTTTATCTCTGGTGGTGGTTATCTTTGAGATCTGATCTTGACCAGGGTTTGCTTTTTCTTTCGATGCAAGAACACCCATGACACTACAGATTTTGTACTCCTACATGTTCTTAACCTATGATGGTCATTATAGTTTGAAAGGTATATCACTGACTATCAAGTGCTGTGGAATATCCAGAAGTTATAAAAAGCCAATTCTTTCTTTCTGAAAACCCATCTTCTAAATTTCGTGAGTTAGTAATTAATATTCACATTTACTTGCACCAATTGTATTTGCAGGCCCTGGGACTCTTGCAAAATTTATTTCGGATTCAAGATTCATCTGGTTTTGCTGCTGGGGGGTGGTGCATGATTAAAGCTGTAATGTACACAAATATTAAACCTGTCTTTCTTTTTTTTTGCAAAATAGCTACCTGGAGATTTATAATGAACGGGTAAGGGATCTGCTCAGGAGAAAGTCAACCAAAACATACAATTTAAGAGTGAGGGAGCATCCAAAGGAAGGGCCATATGTTGAGGGTAAGTACATACAGTATATATAATAGAATCTTCAAGCATAAGCTATATTTTTACTTGATTATGTCTATTTTGAGTGGAATGGAAGTGCAGTGAATTGCGTATTTTATAATACTATGTGATGAACTGCAAAGTACATTAAACAAATAAAATATAAATCTGCTAGATTAATTAGTACAAAAATTCAAGAAAGATTAAATCTATGAATGGCTTTTGTTTTCATAAGAATTGTGAAATGGGTTGGGAAAAAAATCTCTTTGTAGCCAGGACACTTGCAAATATCATCTTGCGCACAAAAAATACACAATTTAAACCTTCCAGTATTCCTCCAATATTTGTCTGTTCAGCTATGTGGAAAATTGGCCGGATGTGTCCTTCAAAAATCCAATCCAATCATTTACAGTCTCTGCATAATCATCATGATGTATAGTGCAGATGATAATGCTTGTTAGCAATAGTCTCACTAGTGGTCTGCTTGAACTGCATATAAAATATGGACCAATAGTTTGAATTCCTAAAAGCAAGTGTGTTCTGACATTAAGGCAGAATTTGACCAAATAGGTGTCTTTATAATACTGAAATCTGTGTGATTCAAGGGGAAAACTCAACAGTTATACCTGATATAAAGGAAAGTAACTGTGGCAAGAGATCAATTGCTTCAGCCCAGGTCATTGTTGCAGGAGTCAAGGCATCTCAAGACAGAGTCCTGCACTCCAACATCTTAAATTCCTGCGTTAATGATTTTTTTGCTAAGGACAGAAGTGAAGAAATTTGTATAAAAGGCTAGATTGGATGTGACCCAGTCTTATGCTTTGAGTTCATCTTGCAAGGGAGCTGTGCCCTGCAGTATCCACGGACAATTGTCTTTGCAGCCTACAATACCGCCATTTTTTGTGTCATCTGCAAACTTACTAAAATTATTTCTATTGGTGAAATCATCAGTGTTCATAATTTGAAACTAGAGCCATAGGCAAGTTCAGTTTTTTTAATATATTGACTTTGTATTTTACTGAATAAATTGTTTGAAAGGATGTTAAGAATAAATTCAATAGTAACTTTCTAAGTACTATTAGATGGAAAACAATTTGTAGGGCAATGGGTAAAGAGTGGAAGAATAGGGTGAATTAGAATCATACACAGAAACATAGAAATTTACTGCATATTACAGGGCCTTTGGCCCACAATATTGTGCCGACTAGAAAAGATCTAGAATTACTGTACCACGTAGCCCTCCAGTTTTCTGATCTCCATATACCTATCTAAGTCTCTTAAAAGGCCCTATTGTTTATATATTTTTTGATCGTTACCATATTTGTTAACATTAAGTGCTGCTGTATCTTCTGATTCTTGTATGCAGTTGATTTTGCATCAATTTTTCCCGTGCTTTCTTAACATAAGCAGTTATCCTGATTTTCAGAATTTTACCATAAAATGCGGGGGCAGAACAAGAGGGTCAGCTTTATTCTCCATCCATTTATAAAATAGAGGGAAGACATTGTTAGCTATCTGTATTATCTTTGCTTTCAGATCTGTCAAAGCATTTGGTGCAGAATTACAGTGATGTGGAAGAGCTAATGGAAGCTGGAAATATCAATCGAACGACTGCTGCGACAGGGATGAATGATGTCAGCAGTCGATCCCATGCCATCTTCACCATCAACTTCACTCAAGTGAGAGCTTTGAAAATAGCCTTAATGTTTCAGTTTTGTCAAGTTTTTTATGAGCTTGAAGGAATATATGTTGTTTGTAACTCTTGAAAGATCAAGGGTACATTAATGAATTTGAAATATGAAATCATTTTATTAGTGCTCTATTGCTGTTGCCCATGTGATAGGATTGCCTTGAGGGATACAGTGCTGTGCAAAAGTCTTGGGCACATGTAAAAAAGAATCTGTAGGAGGTCAGCAGGAGACGCTCATGGAGTGAGCATTGTTTCAGATTCGCTCCATAACCTTTACTTTTTTTAACTTACGATCACCCTTATTTAACTTAGTTTTACCTGCACCAAAAGATTCTTGCTACTTTCTTGGACTTTAAGAGTTTGTTGTGAATTTTGAAGAAATGAATACAGAAATGGCTCTTAGATCTAAAGGGCAAGAACCTGGGAAAGATCCTAATGGGAACGGGAAGAAGAAAAAGACCGATCCTAAGTGCACTGAATTGACTTATGAAATATTATTGGAGGTTTTAAATGAAAAATTTGAAGAACAACGACAAATTTTCAAACAAGATATAAAGGCTTTTCAAGATTATATGGATAAGACGGATTGAGTAGTTAACCAGCAGCAAGTTCTAATCGCAACTTTGCAAGAAGACGCTCAGAAGCGAGACTTGATAATTGAAAAACTGGAGCAGAAATTACTTGCGACGATTAAACAGGTGGAAACACTTAAAGCCAAGAGCGTCGACTTTGAGAATCAGTCCAGAAGACAGAACTTACGCATACTTGGTCTCCCGGAAGGTATTGAACAAGGGGACCCCTCGAAGTACTTTGCTCAACTTTTAAAGGATGCGTTCCCTTCTGTATTCCCAGACAGTCCTCCATTACTTGATCGAGCTCACAGAATTATGCGTCGATCACCAAGTGCTTCAGCTAAACCACTGGTTGTAATTGTCTGATTTCATTATATGCATGATAAAGAGCAACTTATTCATGTGGCTCGGCTTGTAGGGATGGTCAAATTTCAAGAATTCAATTTTCGATTAGTGGAAGATTTTAGTCCAGAAGTAATGAAGGCAAGGCTTTTTGAATCTCTGATGTCTGAATGTTATGAGAAAAATCTAAAATCTGCGCGCTTATACCCTGCGAAGCTCAGAATATTGCCTCCCAATGCATCTCGGCGTGTTTTCTACATCTGAAGCGAGAAGCATTTTGAATGAGAACTTCCCTACTGCTACGGATTCTCATCTCTAATAGATGAGTGATTTTGATTGTTGCAAGATGGTTTTTGTTTCCGAAACCAGATTTTGTTTCTGTCTATTGGTGTAGGTTTACTCTATATTTTATACTCTAGTTAAAGTTTTTTTTTGATGTACTAATCTTTTTATTTTACTTTCTTCAATCACTGTACTTTAGCTTTGGTCATTTTTATTAATCCTTCAAAGGTGAATTTTTTTTTACTAAGATGGTGGTTTCTTTAAAATGTTTTTGGCTTTTTTTTATTTCGTCATTTTTTTTCTCTCGTCTTCTTCCTATAATGCATTTCTTATCACAGTTTAAATTTTTTTTTGGTTTGTTTGGGTTTTAACCCGATTTATAAGTTATTAGTGATTATATTTTTTTTACTACCAATTATATTAAGAAGTTTGGTTTTAGTATAGTGATTATTATTTCTTTAGAGTTTGTGTGGATCGTTTTTATCCTTTATATACGGAGTTGCCTTCTACTGATATGGGGGTAGATTTAGTTTAATCTCTCCTTTTTCCCAGCCTTTTCCTGGCTGGGGAGGTCTTTTCTCCTCTTGGGTGGGGGGTGGGGGGTGTTTTTCTAAATCTTATGTTCTTTACATCAGTTTGTTTTTTAGTATCTTCATTTGGGCTGATATTAAACTACTAAAATGTCCACGATGTCGTCACTTCCGGGTCCGCCCCTTATTTTTGTTCCTCTTCTGGGTGCATGAGTTGATAATTAGGTTAACCCTTTATATACCACAGGGTTGATTTCAGAAATGTGGCTCAGACCATTAGTTTGGTCTCTTGGAATACTAATGCTTAAACCATCCGATTAAACAGAAAAAGATTTTCAAAGTATTCCAAAGACTTAATGCACATATTATTTTTGTACAAGAAACTCATGAGGAAAGAAGATAAGTATTGCTTTTTTAGGTTTTGGAGGGGTCAACAGTATCATTCGAATTTGAATGCTAAAGTAAAGGGAGTTTCAATTTTTATTGACTCCTCCATTGTATTTGTCCAGCACGATATCTTTTCAGATCCGAATGGTAGATTTTTGTTAATTACTGGCTTACTTTTTAACAAAAAGGTTGCTATGGTTAATGTTTATGCTCCAAATGTGGATTATCCCGATTTTTTTTTTTTTAAGTCCTTATTTACTTCTCTACTATATACTTCTCTACTTATATTCTAAATGAATATAAGTTAATAATGAGTGGTGAATTTAATTGTTGTTTAAATCCTTTGTTGGACAAATCTATATCTACTCAGACTTTACCTAGTAAGTTGGCCACTTATAATTAACTCTTTTTTGACTGATAATGGAATTTTTGATATTTGGAGATTTTGGCATTCTAAGGACAAAGAGTTTTCATTTTTCTGACATGTTTATCATTGCTACTCAAGAATTGATTTTTTTTATTGACTCTTGTTTTATTCCATCGGTAATTGGTTGTAATTATGATATTATAGCCATCTCTGACCATACTCCATTAAAACTTTCTATTAAATTTACGGATACAGCTTCTAGTGCTAGACGATGGCGATTTGATTCTACCTTTCTGCAAGATCTGGATTTTATTAAATTTATGAAGGAACAGATCGATTTCTTCTTTTCAACTAATTCCACGGATGATATTTCTTGCGGAACACTTCGCAACACTTTTAAAGCATATATACGTGGACAGATTATCTCCTACTCCGTTGGTCTGAGAAAACGCATTAAGAAGGAAACTCTTTTATTGGTTGATTAAAATTAAAGAGATTGACAAGAAATATTCGACTACTCCTAGTAAGGAGCTTTACAAACAAAGGGTTGAACTTCAAATGGAACATAGTTTATTACTTACATCTTCAATTGAAAATCAGTTAATGAAAACCAGATCTGATTTTTATTATACATAGTGATAAATGGGGGTAAACTGTTAGCTAGTCAATTGAAGAATGCTTTGGTTAAACGTCAAATTACTAAGATTAGTCAGCAGAATGAGGATCTGACAGTTAACCATGATGAGATAAACAAATCATTTCAAGATTTTTATAACTCCCTGTATCATTCTGAATTCCCTCATATTTATAATACCATGTGTGGTGATCTTGGGAAATTGAATTTTCAAAATTATTATCAGATGATCTTTCAATATTAGAAACTCCTTTATGGATGCAGAAATTAAAAGGGTTATTTCCTCTATGAATTCTGGGAAAGCACCAGGTCCAGATGGGTATACAGTAGAATTTTTAAAATGTTTTCCCGCTACTCTTTCTCCTTGGTTATGCAGGGTTTTTGAAGAAGCAGTTAGATTGGGTAATTTGCCGTAATCTTTTTATAGAGCTTCCATTTCTTTAGTATTGAAGAAACATAAAGACCCTACTGACTGTGCATCCTATAGACCAATATCTTTATTGAATGTAGATTCCGAGATCTTTTCCAAGTTACTGGCATCCAGGCTGGAGAAGGTATTACCCCAAATTATTTCGGAAGATCAAACTGGTTTTATTAAAAATCGCTATTCTTTTTTCAATGTTAGGAGATTATTGAATATTGTTTATACTCCTTCACATAGCACTTCAGAATATGTCATTTCACTAGATGCGGAGAAAGCATTTGATAGTTATTTACTGTGCTTGAGAAGTTTAATTTTAGTCCGACATTCATTTCCTGGATTAAACTGATATATCATACTCCAGTAGCCTCGGCACTTACTAACAATCAAAGATCTCCCTTTTCTCATTTATTTCGAGGTACTAGACAAGGCTGTCCTCTTCGTCCATTATTATTTGATATTGCTTTAGAACCCTTGGCAATTGCTATCAGAGAATCACAGAACATTTTTGGCATTAATCGTGGGATGGATATATATAAGCTAGCACTATATGCAGATGATTTATTATTATTTATTTCTGATCCTGAGAAATCCATTCTTGCAGTTATGTCATTGTTGGCTCAATTTAGTAATTTTTCCGGGTATAAATTAAATCTTAATAAGAGTGAATTGTTTCCTTTAAATAGACAGGTTCCAATTTATGGAAATTTACCTTTTAAATTAGTTAATGACTCTCTTATTTACTTAGGGATTAAAATCACCAAAAACTATAAGGACTTATTTAAGCTTAATTTTTTACCCCAATCGATCAGATTAAATGTTGGTTTACTAAATGGTCATCAGTATCTTTATCTCTGATAGGTCGGATTAATGCTATTAAGATGGTTATTTTACCCAAGTTTTTATATATATTTCAAGCAGTACCAATTTTTATTCCAAAATCTTTTTTTGCTAATGTTGATTCGAAAAATTCCTCATTTATATGGCAGAATAAAATTCCTAGATTAGGTAAAAAATACTTACAGAAGGCAAGGAATGAAGGTGGATTGGCATTGCCTAATTTTAGATTTTATTGGCAGTTAATATCCGATATTTGATATGTTGGTTAAAGATTGGGATTTATCTTTTAGCCCTCATTGGATGAACCTGGAAATTAAATCTGTACAAGGATTTTTATTGGGTTCTATTTTAGGGTCTTCTCTTCCCTTTGCTCTTTCTAAATTGCCGAAACGAATTGACAATCTGATAGTTAAACATACTTTACGTATATGGTTTCAATTTCGGAAATGTTTTGGATTGACTCAGTTTGTTTTAAATATTCCTATTGTATCCAATTGCTTTTTTTATCCTTCTATTATAGACCAAGCTTATTCAGCTTGGAAGACTAAAGGATTACTAGTATTTTCCAGTTTATTTTTGGATAATTGTTTTATGTCTTTTGAACAATTATCTAATAAATATAATTTGCCTAGGTTTCATTTTTTTAGATATTTACAGATTAGGAATTTCTTAAATACTGTACTTCCTACTTTTCCAAATTTTGTGTCTTCAGGTATTTTGGAGAATTTGTTTGAACTAAATCCTTCTCAGAAAGAGCTAATATCAAAACTTTACAATATAATTATGAAGATACGTTCAGAGCCCTCCTATAAGATTAAAAATGATTGGGAAAGAGAACTTAACCTTACTATCCCTAATGAGAATTGGGATAAAATTCTTCAATTAGTTAATACATCATCTATATGTGCTAAACATTCATTAATACAGTTTAAGGCTGTGCATAGGGCTCATATGTCCAAGGATAAATTGGCTCATTTTTATTCCTATATAAATCCTATTTGTGACAGATGTCATTCTGAGATAGCGTCTTTAACTCATATGTTCTGGTTGTGTCCGCTTTTGAAAAAATATTGGAAAGACATTTTTGATATTATTTCTACGGTATTGAACATTGATTTACAACCTCATCCTATTACTGCAATTTTTGGTTTACCAATGATGGACTCACTCCATTTATCCTCTTCTGCTTGTCGAATGATTACATTTCTTACATTAATGGCTAGAAGATCTATTTTGTTGAATTGGAAAGAAATTAATCCTCCTACTGTATTTCATTGGTTTTCTCAAACTATGTTATGTCTAAATTTAGAAAAAAATTAGAAGTGTTGTATTTGATACTTCTATTAAATTTGAAAAGAGATGGAGACCATTTATTCAATATTTTAACATGATGTAATATGTCACTGTTCCAAGCCTATTTGTTTTTCCAGTTTCGATTTTATATATGTTGAGAGGACCGGAGTTGACGACACTGATGATTTTGTATTTTTGTGAGATATTATAAACAGTCCTTTTTTTTGCATTTTTTTCTTTTTCTCTTTTTTCTTTTTTCGTTTTTTTCCTTATTATTAGATTAGGTTTTTTTTTGAATAATTTTTTTTTCTTTTTTCTGTTTTTTTGATATATATTATGACATACCTAGGTTTGCCTTGTTTATTTGTTATTTGTATCGTCCATGATTTGGGAATACTCATTTATACCGTAACTATTGCTTATGTATTCTTTCATGTTTAGTTGTAATGTGTATGTTTGTAATCCCATTATCTATGTATCAATTTTATATTAATATTTATATTAGTAATAATAAAAAGATTGAAAAAGAAAGAAAGAATCTGTAAAGCAAAGATGCTTTCAAAAATAATGAAATGAAGTTTCTAAATATCAAAAACATGCTATAAAGAAGAGTAAAAGGTTTTAAAAAAAACTAAATCAAATCAATATTTGGTGTGACCACCTTTTGCCTTTTAAAACAACATCAATTCTCTCAGTTACACTGTTTTATCAGAACATCAGCTGGTAGGTTGTTCCAAGCATCTTGGAGATCTTGCCACAGTTCTTCTGTAGACTTTTTAGCTACCTTGCTTGCTTCTGTCTCTCCAGGTAATCCCAAACGGCATCAATGCTGTTGAGATCAGGGCTCTTTGGAGGCCAAACCATCTGTTGCAGAACTCCTTGTTCGTCTTTTAACTGACCATAGTTCTTTGTGATCTTGGTCATGTGTTTGGGGTCATTGTCCTGATACCGATGGAAGTTGGGACCGATCAGCCAGTATTGTGGGACGGATGAGAATCTGCTTGTTCTTCTCAGCATTGAGGATTCCATTAATTCTGACCAGATCACCAACTCCAATTGCAGAAATATAACCCCAAATCTGCAGGGAACTTCTGCTGTGATTTACTGTTGCTGCAGACACCCATCCATGTAGCACTCTCCTGCCTTTCTATATATAAACTGCCTCTTGTTTGAGCCAAAAATTTCAAATGTTGACTCGTCCAAGTCAGCACTTGCTGCTATTGTTCAGCACCCTAGTCCTTGTGTTTTTGTGTGTAGGTGAGTCTCTTGACTTTGCTTCCACTTCAGAGGAATTGCTTTATGGCAGCAACGCTTCCATGAAGACCATTTCTGACAAGACGTCTCCAGACTGTAGAAATATAGAACTTGGGTTCCAGTAGTTTTTTGTGAGTTCAGAGCTGATAGCAGTGCTGGACTTTTTCTGATTTAGAAGCAATGTCAGTTTGATGTGTCCCTTATCTGTTGCATTTGATTTTTGTGGCTAACCACTATATTTGTGGTCCTCAATCCTTCCTGTTTCTTTGTGTTTCTTAAGAAGAGCTTGGACAGCACATCTTCAAACTTCTGTCTGCTGCAAAATTTGTACTTGGAAAAGACCCTGCTGATGCAGGATGACCAACCTGTGTCTTGTTGCTGTGCTCACTCTCGTCATGGTGTATGAATTGATGACTTGAAGGTTGAACTGTCACTTCTGCCATGCCCTCACCTTTTAATTTAAGTTGTCCTTCGCTCAGTTTGATTCCTTCTACACCCGTTTGGGTTTCAGTTAATCAGTTTAGTTCATTCAACTCATTATGAACTTGATCTGTTTTGTTATCTTTGCTTAATCATGCACTGAGCTATATACCTACAAAGTAAGCAAGTTTTTGTTTGAAAAGTGGCTATTAATATGTTACTTTCTATAACAAAATACAAAAAATTTTTGTAATTTTTGGAAAATGTATGTTTGGAAATCTAAAATTTGCTCTTTTCTACTGACACAGTAATGCAGAAAACTAATCAAAATCAAAATTTATATTAAAATCTAGGGTGCCTAGGACTTTGGCACAGAACTGTACTTCTACATTTTAATGAAGGACAACTTCCACATGTAGTTGCAATTGCCGTTGTTAAGCCTTGTTCCTTTCTTTAAAGCTTTACTAGTTAGAGTATCCTCTGATACTATAAAATGTATTGCTTGAATTCTATGTCTTCCAACGTCATTCAAAACTGCATTGGGCTAAAAATTTGCTAAAGTGCCATCAACATAATGTGTTCCTTTTCTCTATGTGAGAATAAGCATTATATAGCCAAAATGCTGTTTTAACTGGTTTGCTGTGCAGCATTGACCTCATCTACCGCAATTCTGCCATTGTTTGCATGAGATAAAGACATCATATTTGTGAGTTACCATAAGACATTATCTTATGTGAGGAAGTACTGTATTAATGTGCATGCTATTAACATCCAGTCATAAAGCTGCTACTTTCTGTTCCTATAAATAAAACATACAATATGAAGTTCCTAGTAAAGCAGAATATAGAATTGTTTATATCTTAAAAGTCCCTTCACCATAGATGTGTGATGTTTAACTATGATGTTTTCATTTTCCTTCTGAAGTGAAACTAAGTTAATTTTTCATGGATTTATGTTTTGCCTCAGTTTTTAATAATTTTCAAACAAAATACAGTTTCTTATACTGAGCCAAAGCTGTGATCTTTGAATGTTACATTCTGTATAACAACACTGATTAGTAACCAATTTGTTCCTTTGCAACTGGAGATCATGTAGAATGGGTGTGTTGCTCTCCTGACTTTCTCAAGTAGCAGACTAATGAATACATCTTAAAGCAGGGGTTCCCAACATTTTTTATGTCATGGACCCCTACCATTCACCAAGGGGGCTGTGGACTTCAATTTGGGAACCTCTGTCCTAAAGAATAATTGTATTTATGTGCAGATACTTCAGGACAAAATGTTGTGGACTTAGCTGGACACATGAGAAATAGTTTTTGAATGGAAAAATACTTTTAAACAGTTGGAAAAGATTTGATCAAGATCACAACTTCTGGATACAGAGGTGGCATTAAACTCAAGTGACATAAAACTTCTTATCTGTACACTAAATTTTGAACTCTAACCAGAAGTCAAACTTTGGTCATTATCCTCTGAACATATAAGCCAAAAGCCTCTGAAGTTCAAAGGTCAAAGTAAATTTATTATCAGTGTGTCTGGTGTGTGTACATATATATGGCTTGTTCACAATCATTGTTAGAAAAAGCCAGGTGATGCAAATTTCAAAGCTTTATAAATACCTTGACAATTCAAACCTTGTCCCAACAATCAGCAGTTATGGGCTCCTTTAAGCAGCTGCCTAGCACTCTGAAAATTAAAATAAATGATGCCCACAAAGCAGGAGAAGGCTATAAGAACAACACACACACAATGCTAGTGGAACACAGCAGGCCAGGCAGCATCTATAAGGAAAAGCACAGTCGACGTTTCGGGCCGAGACCCTTCATCAGGACTAACTGAAAGGAAAGATAGTAAGAGATTTGAAAGTAGTGGGAGGATGTGGAAGTGCAAAATGATAGGAAAAGACCAGAGCAGGTGGGATGAAGCTAAGAGCTGGAAAGGTGATTGGTGAAAGTGATACAGAGCTGGAGAAGGGAAAGGATCATGGGACGGGAGGCCTTGGGAGAAAGAAAAGGGGAGGGAGGAAGCACCAGAGGGAGATGGAGAACAGGCAAACAACTAAATATGTAAGGGATGGGGCATTAATGCCCCTCCTCCCCTTCTTACCCCATCCCTGACACATTTAGTCTCTTTTTTATTAGTCTAGTTTTTTGTACTGTCATGTAACACCATGGTCCTGAAAAACGTTGTCTCATTTTTACTAAGTACTGTACCAGCAGTTATGGTCGAAATGACAATAAAAGTTGACTTGACTTGAAAAGAGCAATGCATGCAAGACGGCCCAAGAATCTCACAGAATTAGAAGCATTTTGCAAGGAAGAATGAGCAACTCTTAGCTGGCTACAGAAAGCATTTAAAAGCTGTGATTCTTGCTATAGGGGGTGTTACTAAGTACTGATTATGCAGGGTACTCAAACTTTTGCTTTTTGGGCCCTTTTCCTTTATTGTTATTTTGAAACTGTAAAAGATGGAAATAAAAAAAAGTAACCTTAAAATATTGAAAAAATGTGTCATCTTTAACTGATTCCAGTCATCCGGTACAATGCCAGAATCTATCAATTCTTGAAAGATCATTGTTAATGCCTCTGCAATCTCTGCAGCTACTTCCTTCAGAACCTGAGGGTGTATTCCATCAGATCCAGGAGATTTATCTACCCTCAGACCATTAAGCTTCCTGAGCAGTTTCTTAGTCACAATTTTCACTGCATATACTTCACTTTCCTGATCTTTTTGTATGTCTGGTATTCTGCAGATGTCTTCCACTGTAAAGACTGATGCAAAATATGCATTCAGCTCTTCTGCCTTCTCTACGCCTCTCATTGCAATAACTCCTGCATCATTTTCTATTGGTCCTATATCTTCCTTCAACTCTTTTTTACCCTTTATATGCTTAAAAAAGCTTTTAGTATCTTCTTTGATAATAGTCGCCAAATTCCTTTCTTTTCCTTCCTAATAACATTCTTAGTTTCCTTCTGCAAGTTTTTAATAGGTTCCCAATCCTCTATCTTCCCACTAGCTTTGGCGTCCTTGTATGCCCTCTTTTGTTTTAAACTTTGTCTCTGACTTCGCTTGTCAGCCACAGTAGTGTCCTACTTCAATTTGAAAATTTCTCCTTATTTGGAATATATCAGTCTTTCACTTCCCTCATTTTTTCACAGAAACTTCAGCCATTGCTTCTCTGTCCTTCCTGCTAGTGTCCCTTTCCAGTCAACTTCGCCAGTTCCCCTCTCGTGCCATTGTAATTTCCTTTTATTCCATTGAAATACTGACGCATTGGTATTTAGTTTCTCCTACTCAAATGTCAAAATAAACTCAATCATATGGTGATTACTGTTCCCTAAGGGTTCCTTAACCTTAAGCTCTCTTATCACATCCAGATCATTGCACAACACTCACTCCAGCACAACCAATCCCTGAGAGGGCTCAACAACAAACTGTTCTAAAAAGCCATCCCCTAGACATTCTACAAATTCTTTCTCTTGAGGTCCAGTATTGACCTGGTTTTCCCAATCTACTCTCATGTTAAAATCCCCAACGATTATCATGACATTGCCCTTCTGACATGACTTTTCTATCTCCTGCTGTAATTTGTAAACCACATCCTGGCTGCTGTTTTGAGGCCTGTATACAACTGCCATTAGGGTACTTTTACTCTTGCCATTTCTTAACTCAACCCGTAGAGACTCTACACCTTAAAATCATACGTCATCCCTTTCTAATGATTTAATATTATTTCTTATAAATAGAGCCACACCACCTCCATTGCCTACTAATCTATCTTTCCAATACACCATATATCCTTGGATGTTCAGCTCCCAATGGCAGCCATCCTCTAGCCAATTTTCAGAGATGGCCACAACATTGTACTTGCCAATCTTTAGCTGAATTTCAAGATTGTCCACTTTATTTCTTATGCTGCATGCATTCCAATATAACACTTTCAGTCCAGTATTTCTTGCTTTCTGTTGCAGATCATGCTACTGGCTGTGATTATGCCTTATCTCCTGCCTGTCCTTCCTATAATCTCTGTTGCATACTATCCTTGATTTATTTCTGTTTTCCCCTTCCTCGGTCCTATCACTCTGGTTCCCATCCCCCTGCCAAATTAGTTCAAACCCTCCCTAAGAGCTCTGGTAAATTTGCCTACTCGGATATTGGGTTCAAGTGTAACCAGTCCTTTTTGTACAGGTCGTGCCTCACCCAGAAGAGGCTCTACTTTAACCCGGTACCTGGTACTTGACATCATTTTATCTAATATGTAATTTAAGTGATGCATTAGTACCTCAAACAATCCTCTGTGATGTGATTAATTTACAGATTAGTTAGTATGGCTTGGACTTTTGGAGATTCAGCTATTGCTCAGTCCTGATAAGGAAAGATAGTTTTAATTTTTAATAAGCCTTCACATTCTTCATGGGATAGCATTTAACATTTAATTTAGTACAGGAGCATTTTTAGTTTGAATTGTTTTCTAAATGTACAATTGTTAATTTAAATGTCTGTGCTGTACAATAGCCTTTTTTTTAAAAAAAAAACATCATTGTGTGGCTCCAGAATAACAATTTTTTCAATTTAAATCCCAGGCCAAATTTGATGCTGAAATGCCTTGTGAAACAATTAGCAAGATCCATTTGGTTGACCTTGCAGGAAGTGAAAGAGCTGATGCCACAGGTGCAACTGGAGTAAGGTTGAAAGAAGGAGGGAATATAAATAAGTCTTTAGTCACACTTGGAAATGTAATTTCTGCTTTGGGTAGGTTCTTGATTCAATTTTTTTCTTGGACCTTTTATAATTTTGAGTATAAAACTGCTTTTAATATACACCAATTGATTGGTTTTGATTTTGATTTTCTGTGTTCTTTGAAAGATGATGAACTGAAGTGCTTTTGATTTAACAGCTGACTTATCTCAAGATGGGGTGAATTCTCAAACAAAGAAGAAACAAGTGTTTGTGCCTTACAGAGACTCTGTTTTGACCTGGTTATTGAAAGACAGCCTTGGTGGAAACTCAAAAACAATTATGATTGCCAGTAAGATTTTAGTTTTAAGATGTATATTTTCGAGATTTAACATACTCATTTTTGTTAGCTCATTAACTATTTCAAACTATATATGGTTGATTCAGAAATAATAATTGTTCAGATTACTTTAAAACAGTATAAGCAAATAGTGAAAAAATTGCCTTATGTGAAGCAGAAAATATTTTCAAATACATTGGCTTTAATTCATATTGCATAATACATGCAGAACTACATATTTGTAGAATGTGGCTATTTAAAGATGCATTCAATGTTGCTCTGTCAGGTCAATGTTTCACTATTTTTCATTATCATTTTTAATAGCCATTTCACCAGCAGATGTCAATTATGGAGAAACACTGAGTACACTTCGCTATGCAAACAGAGCCAAAAACATCATTAACAAGCCTACTATTAATGAAGATTCTAATGTCAAGCTTATTCGTGAGTTGCGTGCTGAAATTGCACGGCTAAAAGCTTTACTTGCTCAGGGGAATCAGGTTAGTTTTCATTTTGAGTTGTATTGATGATTTATTTCTGTTTTGGGGAAAGGGCTTCTGATTCCCAAGTATGATGACCTTGTTGCATTACAATCTCCAAGAATAATAGTTATACAACTAATGATAAATCAATTTATACTCACTTGTGATTAACTTGTACAAATTACTATTTTCTTATGTGAATTGTTATAGTAATAAAAATGTATTAATGACCCTTAGACAAGAAAAGTAATGTGCCAACTCTAGTCTTCTAGAGTTATAAACCTAATTAAGAACCTTTTTTGGGAATATAATCCACAGTGGATCATGATTAAGTATTATATGCCATATTTTTCCTTCAACAAAAAACCTGTAGATGGCAACCAAGATTTTCTTCTAATAATGAGCTTAAGTTATGGGTGAAATTTAAAACAATGGTGTGTATAATGCATTACCAATCTACGTTCACAAATTAAAACATATAATCAACCTAACATTTTCAGTTCTGTACCAACTCTTCAGGTTCAGTTTAGGTTAATTTTATTTTAATGATACAAAGTAGAGGATAGAAACTCTCTCTGGAGAGATACCCAGTTTCCTTAGTTGGGTAAAGGGTATTTTTTTCCATGCTGCATCCCTATATGACTGACTTTCTAACTATTTTTGTGTTACTGGTTTATTAGGTTGTATATTTTGAGCATTCAGTGCAGTTGAGTACTTGTGACAATTGCAAAGAGAATTTCTGCCACTGGCAATTAGTTAAACAGCAAACTCCAGCATAGTTTCTATGGAATGTTGGGGTTTTAATGTCCTGAAGGTTTTTAATCTGACTTGAGGATCAAATGCTTGTTTGATTTCCTTGTGCTGATTAGTATTAAATAATTAAGTAAAAATTTATGTTTTAATCTTTGGAATGTTAGCTCATTTTGAAAGAACAAGTATGAAAAGTTCATTAATGAAATATGAATTTGACAACTAAATATGCCACAGCTTGGCATCAGCTGACAAAGAAACTGATTATACACAGAATGCATTGACACAAAGAATTTAAATCACTAATGTGCGAAAATGAGCAAATCACTCCAAAGCAGTGCATAGTACAGATCTGATATCAAAAATAAGGGAGAATTAAGACTATGGGAGTTTTATTTTGTTCCTGGCTCCTGATCAAGAATTGCTTGAAGTATTTGAAATGTATACCATTTCTCATCAGTAATGGTTTTCAAAAGTACCAAGGCAGCTGACAACTAAGATTCATACTAGATTTGTTTATTCTAAGAAATACTACTTTTGATTTGCTTAGGAAGTGATGGAATTACCTTTTGAAAAATCAATGGCTATAAAAAAATCCCAAGTCATGTGGCCAGTTTTTCCCAGAAGAGGATGACTTAAGAGGGTGATTAGATATATCATTGGAGAAAATAATAAATAAGTGATTGGAAATGAGCTTGCTATTGAAAGAGACTGGAGGAATCAGAATCCTGAAAAAATGAATAGTTAGATGATTCATACTGAAGAAGATTTAAGAACAATAGAGGGTCAGAGAATTGAGAAAAGAGAACATGCATAGAGACATTTGCAGAAAGGTGTGTCAGTGTGCCAACTTAAGACACCTATTACTGTGGAATGGAAAGAAGATTGGGCAAGATCTTTTATTAAGAACAGACAATATAGTAACAACAATAATCTTGGACTGGGTATTGAAAGTCTCTGGGAAAATGTCAAAGAAAAGTATAGAAGGCTGCAGTAAATTCAGAGGTTTTCAAAGATGGAAGCTGCAGCCAAGCAGGAAAACAATACATGTTTATTAATTAGGAATATTTTGACGCTGGATTTGGAAGTACCATTTTTAAAGTAATGCCATGATTCAATTTTGATAATCATATTTTATTTGTATCTGATTTATCAGTGGTTATATTTTTTTGTATCTGTGCTGAATATCAAATAGGTTTCTTGTTTCAATAGAGTATTGAACTATCAGCTACATTTGAAAATACAGGCTTATTTCTACTGAAAACTTAAAAATACAGGAAGAATTATGTACTTGTAGAAAACAACATGCAAAATTGCGTAATTAAATATGTTATTGTTTTATCTGTATTTCTTTGCCAGTTAAGAGAAAGAATGGTATGTACTTCAGTTAGCTTTGGAAAGAAAAAAAGGGATGTCCAGTATATGTAAAAAAAACTAGAAGTGAGGCAAATTTAAATTACAGAATTTAATTTTTAACATGGAACATTATAGCATAGGAACACTACCCACATTTGATATACGCAACCACATTTTAAATATGTGGGGTAGAAATGTTACATCTCAATGTTCTGTACAGCTTCTATATGGAACATTGAGAAGTAACTACAGTTCACTAATTGGACACCTATCTCTGCCACATTGCCACCTTTCTTACTTAATGTGTGTGTTAACTGCACTAATCTTGTTTATCTTTCGTTCAGATTGCATTGTTGGATTCTCCAACTGCTTTGAGCATGGAGGAGAAGCTGCATCAAAATGAAGCGAGGGTAAGGAATGTTACAGTATATGTATTCCTTCTTGGATTGAATTTTTAAAATAAATCTGTTAGTTAGAAAGAATGGAATTGAAGTTTGGTCCAACTGTGTATAAATTGATTTCTAATAATATGGCAAAAAATATTTACAAAACCAGTTTGGTTTGCAAATTACACTGAATGAGGGTACGTGAGATGTTTTAACAAAAGGGTTTAGTTAGAATTTGATGCTTTAAAATCAAAATTAGATTTTTCTTGTATTGTTCTTGGATAACTTGCAGTTTTTCACCTTATTACTTTGTTTTGTGATGCAAATCAAGAGTGACAATGTTTCTTTATTGCATACACTTCCACTAGCTAGCTCATGCACAGCTTTCACTTTTATGAAATTTGATTCCTGTTTTCAAATAATTATTATACAAAGTAAGGATACACAGAGAGACATTTTGTTTTTGTTAACGAGCTAATATTGAATGATAATCCTCGGAAATCGTGTGCATTCCACATGTTCTGACAAAGACATGTATTTTCACTTAATAGTGATAAGCTCGTCTAGAATGTTACTCCAACTTTAGGCTTTTACTGAATCTTTGAAGTTATTTTTTTTAAATGAAGCTATGAGAAGGCAAGTGATTCTGTGAAAAAACAATCTTGCTATTGCAAAACATTATCTTATATATTGCAATTTTCATTTCCAGTGGCAAAACCAGTGAACTATTTTGAGTTTATTGGCTCAAGAGCAAATTTGCAAGGATTCTGTTCTTTGACCTTAATCACAGCAATCTCTCAATACCTAGGGGGATCTATGCTTGGTTATCAAAGTTCTTAAATAAAATATTGCTTAACATAGATCACTATGCAATGGAAGATACAGTCTATTTCATGGCTCACAAAAGAAAGACCTCAAACACTTATGTAGTTTCATGTGTTCATAATGCTTTCTCATAAATTACAGTGTGGAAATAAGCAACTAGTGTTAGCTAACCTGCATTGATGGTTTTCTTACTCAAACCTTTTCAGCATAACCTTCTATTCCCTTCTTATACTTTGGATGCAGATGCTTATTATCATTCATTTGAATGGGCTGGTGAAGTGTTTCAAGGTATTGAGTATGGCTACTTGTTCCTGAACCAGGTTAGGTGTGCACGCATCCTTTTGCTGGTATGAAATAGGGACTGATCACACGTAAGGCAGTTGGCATTCGATTTTGGGTCATGTTACTCCAACATGGCAGCAGAAACAGCTCTATTAGTACCAAATGCCTGCTTGTTTCTCACCCTGCCATAGAGAAAAATGGCAGAGAAAGGATGAATAACCAAATGAAAGAAAACCTATATGAGGTAGACAAATGAAAAGTATAAAATGAATATAAAGTAAAAATTACCTAAAAGAGAAGAAGTGAAGGAATCCTAAACGAAGGTGGCAAGGGACATCAAAAGGATTTGTTCTGATATTCCCAAGAAATTCTCTATATAGAAAAGTCTTTCTAAAGCTTGCATGAAGTCTTGCAATGGTAGTTAAAACGCAAAGCCATCAATTTTAAAGGAAGATTATAGTGAAAGCATACTGGGGCAAAAAAATACTGTGATATCTGTTAGTAATTGGGTCCTGAAGTTCAAAGTTTCTTGCAACAAAATTAACATCACTGCTTGAAATATGTTGATCTGAATTCAAAGTAACTAAAAACACAGAACTGCAAAGTTTAGGTGGGTAAAAGGATGAAACTTTGATTAGACCTCTTGCTAGCTTTAACCCAAAGTTCTTATTAGTCTTAAAGAAGAATTTTGACAAAGATTATTGAGCCACCCAGCTACCTGCCCAGACTTGTCTGGTGAACTTGTCTCAAATATTTTGTTGCACTTAATTAGTGCGTGGTTATTTTTTATTGTTACTTGAGTGTTTTGTGGAAACTCCATTAATTAGATGTTATATCTTTGTAAGGTCCCAGTAATCAAAACTAGATCACTTTTTATTTGACGAAATACTTCATATCCATGCTAAATGTTGCTGGAAGAAGAGACGTTCAGAGAACTGATAGATACTATGAAGAATTTCAAACTTATTTGCAACTAGTGTGCATTTTTTAAATGCACAGCATTTGCAGACCTGCAGAATAGGGTTTCACATATTGTTCTCAGTCTTTGTCAATAGTCAACCTGCAAGGCTGCAAAGGCTAAGCAGCTAATTCTGGGTCAGGAATATTTTCCTGAATTTTTTTTATATTAGAATTTTACTACTGACAATTTTTTAATTACTTCTGATTTTATCTTCCCTGGCTAAGACACATAAAGTAGACCTGAATATCAATTCAAAGCTCAAAGTAAATTTATTCCGAAAGTACATATACAATGGCATGCAAAAGTTTCGGCACCCCTGGTCAAAGTTTCTGTAACTGTGAGTAGCTAAGCGAGTAGAAGATGACCTGATTTCCAAAAAGGATAAAGTTAAAGATGACACATTTCTTTAATATTTTAAGCAGGATTACTTTTTTATTTCCATCTTTTACAGTTTCAAAATAACAAAAAAGGAAATGGGCCCGAAGCAAAAATTTGGGCACCCTGCATGGTCAGTACTTGGTAACACCCCCTTTGGCAAGTATCACAGCTTGTAAACACTTTTTGTAGTCAGCTAAGAGTCGCCCATTCTTCCTTGCAAAAGGCTTCTAGTTCTGTGAGATTCTTGGGCCGTCTTGCATGCACTGCTCCTTTGAGGTCTATCCACAGATCCACAATGATGTTTAGGTCAGGGGACTGTGAGGGCCATGGCAAAGCTTGTGCCTCTTGAGGTAGTTCTATTTAAAAGGTTCAAAGGAACATCTAAACAAGCCTGTTGCATTTTGGAAACAAGATCTGTGGACTGATGAAGTTAAAATAGAACTTTATGGCCGCAATGAGCAAAGATATGTTTGGAGAAAAAAAAAGGGTGCAGAATTTCATGAAGAGAACACCTCTCCAACTGTTAAGCACAGGGATGGATCGATCATGCTTTGGGCTTGTGTTACAACCAGTGGCACGGGGAACATTTCACTGGTAGAGGGAAGAATGAATTCAATTAAATACCAGCAAATTCTGGAAGCAAACATCACACCGTCTGTTTACAAAAAAGTGTTCAAAAGAACAGTGCATGCAAGACAACCCAAGAATCTCACAGAACTAGAATCCTTTTGCAAGGAAGAATGGGCAAAAATCCCCCAAACAAGAATTAAAAGACTCTTAGCTGCCTACAGAAAGTGTTTACAAGCTGTGATACTTGCCAAAGGGGGTGTTACTAGGTACTAACCATGCAGGGTTCCCAAACTTTTGCTTCAGGCCCTTTTACTTTTTTGTTATTTTGAAACTGTAAAAGATGGAAATAAAAAAGTAATCTTGCTTAAAATATTAAAGAAATGTGTCATCTTTATGCCTTTTGGAAATCAGGTCATCTTTTACTCACAGTAACAGAAATTTTGACCAGGGGTGCCCAAACTTTTGCATGCCACTGTATGTCCCATGTACAACCCTGAGATTCACACTAAATACAAAAAAACCCATGGAATTAATGAAAGACCACATCTGTCAGGACAGACAAACAATTAGTATACAGAAGACAACAAACTGCAAATGCAAGAAGAAAGAAATAATAACAATGAAGTATAAATAAGCAATACGTATTGAGAACATGAGATAAAGGATCCTTGAATGTGAGTCCAAGGTTGAGGGAACAGTTCAGTGAAGAGGTGAGTGAAGTTAATCTACTCTGGTTCAAGAGCCTGATGGTTGAGGGATAATAACTGTTTCTGAACCTGATGATGTGAGTCCTGAGGCTCCTGTACCACCTTCCTGATGGCAGATGTAAAAAGAGAGCATGGCTTAGATGGTGGATCCTTGACAATGGATGCTGCTATCCTGCAGCAACACTCTGTGTGGATGTACTCAATGGTGAGGCAGGGCCATATCCACGACTTTTCCATCTCTGATTCCCCGATGAAGACGGGCTCATGGACCTCTGATTTCCTTCTCCTGAATAGTCATCTTCAGGACATGCCACAGCATCTCAATTGGGTTAAGATTTGGACTCTGACTTGGCCACTCCAAAGAACAAATTTTCTTCTTTTTAAATTATTCTGTTATTGATTTATTCTTGTTGCAGATCATTGTCTCCTTGCATCATTCAACTTCTATTAAGCTTCAGGTGACGGACAGCTACCCTGACATTCTCCTGTAAAATATCATGCTACAATTTTGAATTCATTGTTCCTTGAACAGCTACAAGCTGTCCAGGCCCTGAGACAGCAAAGCAGCCCAAACCATGATGCTCCTTCCACAAATCTTTACAGTTGGGATGAGGTTGTGGTGTTGGTGTAGAGCCCCTTTTGCTTCAAACATAGTGGTGTGCATTTCTGCCAAAATGTTCAACTTTTATCCCATCTGTACACAGAACATTGTCCCAGAAGTGTTGTTGAACATCCAGGTGGTCTTTTAAAAATTTGAGATGTGCAGCAATTTATTTATTTATTGGAGAGGAGTGGTTTGCTCCTTGCTGCCCTTCCATGAACACCATTCTTATTTTTCTTGTAATGTTTCTTATAGCGGATACATGAACAGAGATATCAGCAAGTTCTGGAGATTTCTGCAGGGCTTTTGCCATTACTCTTGAGTTCTTTTCCACCTCGTTCAGCATTGCACATTGTGCTCTTGGTGTGATCTTTGCAGGATGCCAACTTGGGAGAGTACTGAATTTCCTCTATTTGTAGACAATTGATCTTACTGTTGTCTGATGAACACTTAGGTCTTTAGAAATCCTTTTATAGCCTTTTCCTGCTTCAGGCATCTCTACAGTTCTTTTTCTAAGGTCCTCTGAAAGTTGTTTAGATTGAGGCATAGTGCAAATAAACAGATCTTTCTTGAGAAGAGCAGGCTCTATTGGTAACCTGACTGTCTTTTTTATGGGGCAGAGTTCCTCTACAACCCACACTTGCAATCTCATCTCATTACTTGGAAAATTTGACTCCAAACAGCTTTTGTAGAAGGCATTACGCCAGAGGTTCATATACTTTCTTGAACCTGGACTGTTAATGTTTAAATGGTGTACTCAATATTGATGAGAAGTACAATTGTTTGTGTGTTATTAGTTTAGACAGATTGTGTTTGTTTATTATTGTGACTTAGATGAAGATCAGACCATATTGGATGACTAATCAATGCAGAAAACCAGCTGGCTGCAAAGGGTTCGCAAACTTACTCTTGCAACTGTACCTTCATCTGCTTAAAGGTGCTGTACCTGCATGCTCGAGAGTTAAGTCTGCTGAATCTTTCAGAAGATTGTGAAATCACTAGTTTGTTAAGACTGTTCAAAAATGTGTTGCTTGAAGGTAAGTTGCAAACTGCAGTTTGCAAAAAGGGTAGTGTAGAAGTTTTGTAAGCTTCCCACAACACATTGCCATGGTTCGCTGTGCCATTTGCAAAAGAGGACTGTGATGTAAGCCTTATTGATAGCTATTTCCCAATATGATGAAAATATTTCTCATTGACTGATTATCAGAAACTATCCCATCAGCCATAATTAGACATGTACTGAAGTTTTATTTTTTGGATCTGAAATATTTTTAAATTGCTGTGTGACAGGTTGAAGAGTTAACTAAAGAATGGACAAATAAATGGAACGAAACTCAAAATATCCTTAAGGTAAGAAATAATTTGATTTTTTTAAAACTAAATTGACAATTGGTATTTACTGTAGGGTATTCCCATACAGTTTGAGGGCTATACTGTTATGAAAGTGTATGATTTATTAAAATTCACAGCTGCCTAATTATTACATACTACAAATTTTAATACAATTCCTGTTGTGCTATGTTACCATGAACTTGCAGAAATAGATCTATCAAAAGGTTAAGCACTTTCTGAATACCAATTCTGAGACATATTAAGCTATCTCTGTAAATGCATTTCAGTATTGTGCATGAGTGTGAGACATAGGATAAGATCTTTTTATAAATGCTGCTGTCTTTGTGATAATTTGGTAGAACAGCAGCTCCTAATACTTTGCAAGTAATGCACAGTGAAATGTGCTGATTGAAAATGTTTGGCAGATGGTATTACAGAATGAGATGATTTTGTTTTTACGAGTGTCAAGAGGTTGTAGGCTGTAATTGTAGTATTGTAGCGGTGTGCTACATGCAGCACTAAAATTACGACACGGAGTCGGTAACTGCAGTCGAAGGAAAAAACTTTATTCGAAATCCTCAGCCTCACTTTTAAGCCTCCCTCAACCTGCCCCCCGTGGCGCAGAGGCTCCAAAGCTCTGTGCTCGCAAACCCCCGTAGGCTATCTAATTGTGAGCCGGTTCGGATGTGCCAGGAAATGGGTCGAGGTCAGCCTCTGTGCCGAGGTGCCGGAAACTTGGCCGGTTGCGCCAGGTCCACATGGGCCGGTTTGAGTCGGTCCACCGTGAAAACCTCCTCTTTCCCCCCAACGACCAGCACTAACGTGGACCCGTTGTTCTGGAGCACCATAAATGGCCCCTCGTATGGCCGCTGTAGCGGTGGCCGATGCCCGCCCCTTCGTACAAACACAAACTTACAGTTCTGCAGGTCTTTGGGTACACAGGTCGGGTTCCGCCCGTGCTGTGAAGTGGGTATGGGGGCCAGGTTACCGAGCTTCTCGCGTAGTCTGCCCAGGACTGCTGCGGGATCTTCCTCTTGCCCCCGTGGGGCTGGTAGGAACTCCCTGGGGACGACCAGGGGCGCGCCGTATACCAACTCTGCCGAAGAGGCGTGCAGGTCGTCCTTGGGCGCTGTGCGGATGCCGAGTAGGACCTAGGGAAGCTCGTCCGCCCAATTGGCTCCTCACCGGCGGGCCATGAGGGCCGACTTCAGGTGACGGTGGAAACGCTCCACTAGCCCGTTCGACTGTGGGTGGTAGGCAGTTGTGTGGTGCAGCTGAGTCCCCAAAAGGCTGGCCATAGCTGACCATAGGCTGAAGGTGAACTGGGCGCCTCTGTCGGAGGTAATGTGGGCCGGTACACCAAAGCGAGATATCCAGGTGGTGATCAGGGCTTGGGCGCAAGATTCGGAGGTGGTGTCGGTGAGCGGGACTGCCTCTGGCCATCTTGTGAACCGGTCCACGATAGTCAGGAGGTGCCGCACTCCGCGCGACACTGGCAGGGGGCCCACGATATCCACATGAATGTGGTCAAAACGCCGATGGGCGGGATGGAACTGCTGCGGTGGGGCTTTGGTGTTCCGCTGCACCTTGGCCGTCTGGCAGTGCATGCACGTTTTGGCCCATTCACTGACCTGTTTGCGGAGTCCATGCCAAATGAACCTGCTGGAAACCATCCAGACAGTCGTCGGGATGGAGGGATGCGCCAAGTTATGAATGGAGTCGAAAACACAGCGCCGCCAGGCTGTCGGGACGACGGGATGGGGCTGGCCGGTGGCGACGTCACAGAGTAGGGTCCTCTCACCCGGGCCTACGGGGAGGTCCTGGAGCTGCAAACCGGAGACTGCGGTTCTGTAACTCGGAATCTCCTCATCCGCCTGCTGTGCCTCTGCCAGTGCCTCAAAGTCTACCTCTTGGGAAAGGGCATGAACGGTAGGGCGAGAGAGCGCATCCGCCACGACATTGTCCTTACCCGAGACGTGCCGGACATCCGTTGTGTATTCAGAGATGTAGGATAGGTGGCGTTGCTGGCGGGATGACCAGGGGTCGGACGCTTTTGTAAACGCAAAGGTAAGCGGTTTGTGGTCTGTGAACGCGGTGAAGGGTCGACCTTCTAGGAAGTACCTGAAATGCCGGATTGCCAGGTAGAGCGCCAACAGTTCCCGGTCGAAAGCACTGTACTTAAGCTCGGGTGGCCGCAGGTGTTTGCTGAAAAACGCCAGGGGTTGCCAGCGACCTGCGATGAGTTGCTCCAGCACCCCACCGACTGCCGTGTTAGATGCGTCCACTGTGAGGGCAGTAGGGGCATCCATTCTGGGATGTACTAGCATTGCGGCGTTCGCCAAAGCTTCCTTCGTTTGAACGAAAGCGGCGGTGGACTCCTCGTCCCAGGTAATGTCCTTGCTCGGACCCGACATCAGGGCGAACAGGGGGCGCATGATCCAGGCAGCTGAAGGAGGAAGCTGTGGTAGAAATTGACCATACCTACGAATTCCTGAAGGCCTTTGATCGTGGTGGGTCGGGGGAAGTGGCGGACGGCATCTACCTTAGCGGGCAGAGGGGTTGCCCCGTCTTTAGTAATCCTGTGGCCCAGGAAGTCAATGGTATCGAGTCCGAACTGGCATTTGGTGGGGTTGATTGTAAGACTGTACCCACTCAGTCGGGCGCAGAGTTGACGGAGGTGGGACAGATGCTCCTGACGACTGCTGCTGGCTATGAAGATGTCGTCCAAATAGATGAATGCGAAGTCCAGGTCCCGTCCCACCGCGTCCATTAACCGCTGGAACGTCTGTGTGGCATTCTTCAGGCCGAACGGCATGCGGAGGAACTCGAAAAGGCCAAAAGGGGTGATGAGAGCCTTTTTGGGGACGTCGTCAGGACGCATTGGGATTTGATGGTACCCTCGGACGAGGTCGACCTTGGAGAAGATTCGTGCGCCGTGCAGGTTTGCTGCAAGGTCCTGAATGTGCGGCACAGGGTAGCGATCCGGTGTGGTAGCCTTGTTCAGCCTGCGGTAGTCGCCGCACGGTCTCCAGCCTCCCGTCGCTTTGGGCACCATGTGCAGGGGGGAGGCCCATGGGCTGTCGGACCGCTGAATGATCCCCAATTCCTCCATCCTCTGGGACTCCTCCTTCGCCAGTCGGAGCTTGTCCGGGGGAAGCCGCCGAGCGCAGGCATGGAGGGGTGGTCCCTGGGTCGGGATGTGGTGCTGTACGCCGTGTCGGGGCATGGCCGCTGTGAACTGCGGTGCCAGAACCGATGCGAAATCCGCCAGGACCCTGGTGAAGTCGTTGTCGGACAGCATGATGGAGCCGAGGTGAGGGGCTGGCAACTGGGCTGCACCCAGGGAGAACGTCTGAAAGGTCTCGGTGTGTACCAGTCTCTTCCTGGGCAGGTCGACCAGTAGGCTGTGAGCCCGCAAAAAATCCGCACCCAGAAGCGGTTGGGCTACGGCGGCCAGTGTAAAGTCCCACGTGAACTGGCTGAAGCCGAACTGTAGCTGCACCTGACGGGTGCCATAGGTCCTTACTGTGCTGCCGTTCACGGCCCTCAGGGGGGGCCCCGGTGCCCTGCTGCGGGTGTCGTAACTCGTCAGAGGTAAAACGCTGATCTCGGCACCAGTGCCGACCAAAAACCGGCGTCCCGACCTTCTATCCCACACATACAGGAGGCTATCCCGATGGCCAGCTGCCGTAGCCATCAGCGGCGGCTGGCCCTGGCGTTTCCCGGGAATTTGCAGGGCGGGCGACAACGGCGGGCTTCTGCGCCCCACCGCTGGTGGTAGAAGCACCAGTGTTCATTGGGCCGGGGGTTGGCGGGCTCTGCGGCCGGGCCAGGACTGGTTTGCTGCTGGGAGCGTGGCTGGGAGATCTGTGCGATGGACGCCCCGCTCACCTTTTTGGCGTTCCACAGCAAGTCCGCCCGGGCTGCCACCTTCCGGGGGTCACTGAAATCCGCGTCGGACAGCAGCAGACGTATGTCCTCGGGCAGCTGCTCCAGGAATGCCTGCTCAAACATGAGGCAGGGTGTGTGTCCGTCGGCCAGAGACAACATCTCATTCATTAAAGCCGATGGAGGTCTGTCGCCCAAGCCATCCAGGTGCAGTAAACGGGCAGCCCGCTCGCGCCGTGAGAGTCCGAAAGTCCTGAGGAGCAGGGCTTTGAATTCCGTGTACTTGCCGTCTGCCGGGGGCGACTGTACGAACTCCGCGACCTGGGCCGCTGTGTCCTGGTCGAGGGAGCTCACCATGTAGTAGTAGCGGGTGTCTTCTGAGGTGATCTGGCGAACGTGGAATTGGGCTTCAGCTTGCTGGAACCATAGGTTCGGTCGCTGTGTCCAGAAACCCGGCAGTTTCAACGGAACCTCATGAACAGAGGCGGCGTCGGTCATTTCTGGTCCAAAAATCGTTTGGACCGTCGGGGTCACCAATTGTAGCGGTGTGCTACATGCAGCGCTAAAATTACGACACGGAGTCGGTAACTGCAGTCGAAGGAAAAAACTTTATTCGAAATCCTCAGCTTCACTTTTAAGCCTCCCTCAACCTGCCCCCCGTGGCGCAGAGGCTCCAAAGCTCTGAGCTCGCAAACCCCTGTAGGCTATCTAATTGTGAGCCGGTTCGGATGTGCCAGGAAATGGGTCGCCACAGTATCTTTGGAGAGAATATTTGTTTGGCCATTAGCTTTGGGGAATATAGTTTGTGCTTATCTGATACAATTAATTATTCCCTTGTTAAATTTTGATGTGTGCTTTCCATATTATGTGCAATATGTTGACAGATTGGAATAATTTAAGTAAAAAATGATGAGTATTATTGTGTTTGGAGCTATAATTGCATGTCTTTTTGAGATATTGTGTATCCTTACTAAATTAGCAATACTTTGGGTTTGTGTTGAAGTTTACTTGCGTAAGTACATTTATTATCAATTTTTATTAATGGGTTATACCTGCTGAGGTAAGGCATGTAGTCTTGATTGGTGTACTTCATTTAATTTTAGCTACTATCAAGGAGATGTTTCTAGGCATTATGCATCTGCTAATTTTTACTTATACAGCAAAATTCTGATAATCCACTATCCACCCATTTGGAATTCTTGATTGTTTGGCATCTAATTGATTAGACAGTGTTTCCTGCACTGTCTTCCCACTCACCATATACCAATTACAGCTCGGAAACAGGCCATCTTGGCCCTTCTAGTCCGTGCCAAATGCTTACTCTCACCAGTGCCCTTTTCCCGTGCTGTTATAAAACTGACTGGGTTCATTGGGAAATGTATTATAATTATAAAAAGTGAATCAAAAATGTGTTTGGGGTATTAAAATAAGTAACATCCATTGGTCTGGAAAATTCACTAATCTAGCTCCACGAAAGTCTAAGCATTTTAGGATTATTGGAGTTTTACTGCATATTGTGCATATTAATTCCATGATAAAATGAAAGTAGCAGTAATGTCTCAATTACTTGTTCAAATATAATGGTACTAATTGGTTTCAGTGACATTCCAATACATTATTTGCTGAGACAGACCCATAAAATTAAATCAAAACAAAACAATTCTCTCTCATTGTCTTTCCACCTGTTGGGCATGATGGAGACTGGTCTCTCCCTTTCCGTTTTCTAGCTCTTTTTTCACCTGATGATGCTTGTATTGTTATCAAATGGTGGGGAAAATCCAGGCAATCTGTCAATGCATGGAGTAGGCTTTGCCAGTACCCAGCAATAGCCCACACTCACATAGCTGACCAGAATGCAGCTCTCAGCCCCATATCACTGTGCTGAACTGTCATATCTCCCATGTCAACCTAATGGTGACTCTTTGATTTTACAATAGGTACCCTTTTTCCTGGGCCTTGCTGTGGGAAGGGCAGGTATCTGCACTAAATTCCTGGTACAGTTGTGCTGTCAATAAATAGTGCACAATACTTTATAATGTTTTAATGACTTTTCATAGCAAGAATAATTAATGCTGGCCTCATAAGAACACTTCCAGAGCAGTAAGTGAGGTGCCAGTATAAAACAGAATGCTGTTCCACTGATTATTTACAAATGGATTTGCCAGTGGTTTCCACCCTCTCACGGGCTACTGAAAGATGATGCAGCTTGACATCATTGGTTTGTTATTTGCATAATAGTGATTTAATATTTGGACAGCAATGCAGAGATCATGCCTGGGACATTCTTTACTGACCCATGCTACCTTACTCAGTCCTGAATCAGAAGTCTGATTATTCTAGTATGTTTGTAGCATTTGATGTTTTACATAATATATGTAGTATAAAAATGATATAAACTATTAGATATGTATACACATGTGTGTGTATCTCCTTTTTGACACAACAAAATTATTCATACAAAATGCAACAACATGATCATAAACAAAGAGATTCTTATCTAATTGTGGAGGCAGCTGTTTGATGGTGATCTCATTGTAATAGTTTAAGCCTCATGATACATGAACCTATGTCAGTGTCAATTAATATAGGTTAAAATCTCACCTTCAATTTGTTTCTCATTATGGATACTGCCTCCTATAGAATGTTCATATTAGTGACTGTACTGGAATTGGAAAGCAATGAATTTCTGTTGAGTCAAAGAAAAATGAACTAATTTGATATGAGATCTAGTTTCTAAAAGATGTTAAAACATGACATAATTAATAAAACATGCTTTTCTGTGGTTGTAGAACATGTGGTATTTAGAGATGTTTGTATAAAGACAAATGCATCTTATTCAGAAAATGTTATTATCCATTTTCTGCAATGTGTAAAAAGTAAGTTTTTTTTAGAAAGGCATTGCATGAATATTTTACAATTTCAGGTTACTGATACTGAAATAAGAATACATTAAGAAAAGTTTGTTATATTCAAAATGAGCAGCTCTTTTGTTACGTCAATCAGTTATGGCTATACATATTCCATTATTCAATCATTACTATCAATCTAGGGATGGAGGATTGAGAAATGCAGAAAGGATGACCAGGAGTAGCCCCAGCCATACCACGATATCATGAGATTTTGGCCTTGTGAAGCAGAAATATATGCCTACTTGTGTGCTAAACAACAAAACCAGCATGCATGAGATCAAGTTAAACGATCTTGCAAACAATGGATCACATCAAAGTTCTGCAGTCCCACCACATCACGTTGTGAACAATTAAGTGCTAACGGTAGAAGGATGCTCCGATGTCACCTCCATCCTCAACAATGGTGGGGTTCAGCATATGTATGCAAAAGAAAAGGCTGAGGCATTTGCACCCATTTCAGACGAAAGTATCAAATATATGATCCATGTTGCCTTTATTCCTGAAATCCGCACCAACACAAGCCAGTCTCAACTAATTTTATTCATTCCATCTGATTTCAAGAAGTTGCCAAAAGCACTGAATATAGTAAGACATATGAATAACAGCTTTTAGCCATGTTACTCCAGTGTAATTGCAATACTGCCATCTTATTTGACAATGTGAAAATTTTCAATGTTTGTCCATTCACAAAACCAGGAGAAATCTCCAGCTTACTAACAATCTGTCTACTCTCAATGTCAAAAAGACAATGTTAACTGTCATTAGCAGTGTAATCAAGTGTCCTGCCAATAATCTACTCACCAGGACCAGTCAGCTCCAGGCCTTATCACAGATCAGGTCCAAATTTGAATCCAAGAGCTGAATTCCAGTAGCAGGGTGAGAATGGCTCTTCACAAGGCTTCAGACCACCTGGGCAATACAAGCACGTATGTCAGAATATTCATCATCTAGAGCTCAGCGTTTAATACCATCTTTCCCACAATCCTGATTGAAAAGTTACAGAACCTGGGCCTCTGTACCTCCCTCTGCAAATGGATCCGCAACTTCCTAACTGAAAGACCACAGTCTGTGCAGATTGGTGATATCATCTCTTCCTCACTGTTGATCAACACTGGTGCACCTTGGTGTGTGCTTAGCCCACTACTGTACTTTCTCTTTACCCATGACTGTATGGCTAGGCATAGTTCAAATACTATCTGTAAATTTGCTGATGATACTATTGTTGGTAGAATCTCAGATGGTGATGGGAGGGCATGCAGGAGTGAGATATACCAACTAGTGGAGTAGTGTCAGCAGCAACAACCTGGCACTGAATGTCAGTAAGACGAAAGAGCTGATTGTGGACTTCAGGAAGGGTAAGACGAAGGAACACCTACCAATCCTCATAGAGGGATCAGAAGTGGAGAGAGTGCGCAGTTTCAAGCTCCTGCGTGTCAAGATCTCTGAGGATCTAACCTGGTCCCAACATATCGATGCAGTTATAAAGAAGGCAAGATAGTGACTTCATTAGCAGTTTGATGATATGTGGTATGTCAAAAAGTACACTCAAAAACTTCTATAGATATACTGTGGAGAGCATTCTGATGGGCTGCATCACTGTCTGCTATTGGGAGGGGGGTGCTACTGCACAAGACCGAAAGAAGCTGTAGAAGGTTGTAAATTTAGTCAGCTCCATCTTGGGTACTATCCTACAAAGTACCCAGGACATCTTCAAGGAGCAGTGTCTCAGAAAGGCAGCATCCAGTATTAAGGACCTCCAGCACCCAGGGATTGCCTTTTTCTCACTGTTAGCATCAGGTAGGAGGTACAGAAGCCTGAAGGCACAGACTCAGTGATTCAGGAACAGCTTCTTCCCCTCTGCCATCTGATTCCTAAATGGATATCAAACCCTTGGACACTACCTCACTTTTTAAATATAATTTCTGTTTTTGCATGATTTTTAATCTATTCAATATACATATACTGTAATTGATTTACTTATTTATTATTATTTTATTTTATTTTTTCTTCTAGATTATGTATTGCATTGAACTGCTGCTACTGGGTTAACAAATTTCACAACACATGCTGGTGATAATAAACCTGATTCTGAATGACTGCTGTTAACATTTAAGACACCTTTTGAGTTTGGCATCAAGTTACCTTGGTAAAACTAAAGTCAGTGGGTATCAAAGGGATATACTTCTATGGCTGGAGTCGTAACTCATACAACAGAGATAATTCATCCTAGATCAAGGACAATACTGCAGGAATTGCTTAGCACATCTTCAGCATTCTAAATGCCATTGAATAAAATTGCCCATACCTGTATGCATCATCAGGCATAGACTGGAAAAAAGGGTCAAAGCTATGTTTACATTTTAGTGCCCAGCAGTGACCATCTCCAACAAAAGAGCTGCTCTAACTACTTATCCCAGGCATTTAGTGGTAGCATCCATGCAAAATCTCACAATGTCAATAAATTGTGAGCCGCATTATGATTACTGCCTGTGCCACGCGACAGTGAGAGTTGGAATGGAATGAGGTGGAGGATAAATGCGTGGCTGAGAGATTGGAGCAGGGGGCATGGATTCAAGTTTCTGGATCATAGGGACCTCTTTTGGGGCAGGTGTGACCTGTACAAAAAGGACGGGTTGCACTTGAATCCTAGGGGAACCAATATCCTGGCGGGGAGATTTGCTAAGGCTACCGGGAGACTTTAAACTAGAATGGTTGGAGGGTGGGAATCAATTTGAAGAGACTAGGGGAGAGGCGGTTGGTTCACCAATAGAGAAAGCTAGTAGACAGTGTGTGAGGGAGGATAGGCAGGTGATAGAAAAGGGGAGCGCTCAGACCAAAGATATGGGGAGAAGGTATTGTTTGCACTGTTAGGGAAAAACAGAGAGGAAGAGGTGGAGAGTTTCTTAAATGCATCTATTTTAATGCTAGGAGCATTGTAAGAAAGGTGGATGAGCTTAGAGCATAGATTGATACCTGGAAATATGTTGTAGCTATTAGTGAAACGTGGTTGCAGGAGGGGTGTGATTGGCAACTAAATATTCCTGGATTTCGTTGCTTCAGGTGTGATAGAATCGGAGGGACAAGAGGGGAAGGTGTTGCATTGTTTGTCAGAGAAAATATTGCAGCAGTGCTCCAGCAGGATAGATTAGAGGGCTCATCTGGGGAGACTATTTGGGTGGAATTGAGGAATGGGAAAGTTGTAGAAACACTTATAGGAGTGTATTATAGACCACCTAATGGGGAGTGAGAATTGGAGGAGCAAATTTGTAAGGAGATAGCAGATATTTGTAGTAAGTACAAGATTGTGATTGTGGGAGATTTTAATTTTCCACACATAGACTGGGAAGCCCATTCTGTTAAAGGGCTGGATGGTTTGGAGTTTGTAAAATGTGTGCAGAATAGTTTTTTGCAGCAATACATAGAGGTACCAACTAGAGAAAGGGCAGTGTTGGATATCCTGTTAGGGAATGAGATAGGGCAGGTGACGGAGGTATGTGTTGGGGAGCACTTCGGGTCCAGAGATCACAATACCATTAGTTTCAATATAATTATGGAGAAGGATAGAACTGGACCCAGGGTTGAGATTTTTGATTGGAGAAAGGCTAAGTTTGAGGAGAAGTGAAAGGATTTAGAAGGAGTGGATTGGGACAATTTGTTTTATGGGAAGGATATAATAGAGAAACGGAGGTCATTTAAAGGTGAAATTTCGAGGGTACAGAATCTTTATGTTCTTATTAGGTTGAAAGGAAAGGTTAAAAGTTTGAGAGAGCCATGGTTTTCAAGGGATATTGGAAACTTGGTTTGGAAAAGGAGAAGATCTACAATAAATATAGGTAGCATGGAGTAACTGAGGTGCTCAAGGAATATAAAGAATGTAAGAAGAATCTTAAGAAAGAAATTAGAAATGCTAAAAGAAGATATGAGGTTGCTTTGGCAAGTAAGGTGAAAATAAATCCAAAGGGTTTCTACATTTATATTAATAGCAAAAGGATAGTGAGGGATAAAGTTGGTTCCTTAGAGAATCAGAATGGACAGCTATCCGTGGAGCCAAAAGAGATGGGGGAGATTTTGAACAATTTCTTTTCATCGGTATTCACTAAGGAGAAGGATATTGAATTGTGTAAGGTAAGGGAAACAAGTACGAAGAACATAGAATAGTACAGCACATTACAGGCCCTTCAGCCCACAATGTTGTGCTGACCCTCAAACCCTGCCTCCCATATAACCCCCCACCTTAAATTCCTCCATATACCTGTCTAGTAACCTCTTAAACTTCACTAGTGTATCTCCCTCCACCACTGACTCAGGCAGTGCATTCCACGCATCAACCATTCTGAGTGAAAAACCTTCCTCTAATATCCCCCTTGAACTTTCCTCCCCTTACCTTAAAGCCATGTCCTCTTGTACTGAGCAGTGGTGCCCTGGGGAAGAGGTGCTGGCTGTCCACTCTGTCTATTCCTCTTAATATCTTGTTTACCTCTATCATGACTCCTCTCATCCTCCTTCTCTCCAAAGAGTAAAGCCCTAGCTCCCTTAATCTCTGATCATAATCCATACTCTCTAAACCAGGCAGCATCCTGGTAAATCTCCTCTGTACTCCTTCCAATGCTTCCATATCCTTCCCATAGTGAGGCAACCAGAACTGGATACAGTACTGCAAGTGTGGCCTAACTAGAGTTTTATAGAGCTGCATCATTACATTGCATCTCTTAAACAATATCCCTTGACTTATGAAAGCTAACACCCCATAAGCTTTCTTAACTACCCTATCTACCTGTAAGGCAACTTCCAGGGATCTGTGGACATGTACCCCCAGATCCCTCTGCTCCTCCACACTCCCAAGTATCCTGCCATTTACTTTGTACTCTGCCTTGGAGTTTGTCCTTCCAAAGTGTACCACCGCACACTTCTCCGGGTTTAACTCCATCTGCCACTTGTCAGCCCACTTCTGCATCCTATCAATGTCTCTCTGCAATCTTTGACAATCCTCTACACTATCTACAACACCACCAACCTTTATGTCGTCTGCAAACTTGACAACCCACCCTTCTACCCCCAGGTCCAGGTCGTTAATAAAAATCACGAAAAGTAGAGGTCCCAGAACAGATCCTTGTGGGACACCACTAGTCAGAAATCCTCCAATCTGAATGTACTCCCTCCACCACAAACCTCTGCCTTCTGCAGGCAAGCTAATTCTGAATCCACCTGGCCAAACTTCCCTGGATCCCATGCCTTCTGACTTTCTGAATAAGCAGACTGTGTGGAACCTTGTCAAATGCCTTACTAAAATCCATGTAGATCACATCCACTGCGCTACCCTCATCTATATGCCTGGTCACCTCCTCAAAGAACTCTATCAGGCTTGTTAGGCACGATCTGCTCTTCACAAAGCCATGCTGACTGTCCCTGATCAGACCATGATTCTCTAAATGCCCATAGATCCTATCCCTAAGAATCTTTCCCAACAGCTTTCCCACTACAGATGTAAGGCTCACTGGTCTATAATTACCTGGACTATCCCTACTAACTTTTTTGAACAAGGGGACAGCATTCACCTCCCTCCAATCCTCCAGTACCATTCCCGTGGACAACGAGGACATAAAGATCCTAGCCAGAGGTTCAGCAATCTCTTCCCTTGCCTCGTGGAACAGCCTGGGGAATATTCCGTCAGGCCCCGGGGACTTATCTGCACTAATGTATTTTAACAACTCCACCACCTCCTCTCCCTTAATATCAACATGCTTCAGAACATTGACCTCACTCATATTGTCCTCACCAACATCAAGTTCCCTCTCAGTGGTGAATACTGAATAGAAGTATTCATTGAGGACCTCGCTCACTTCCACAGCCTCCAGGCACATCTTCCCACTTTTATCTCTAATTGGTCCTACTTTCACTCCTGTCATCCTTTTGTCCTTCACATAATTGAACAAAGCCTTGGGGTTTTCCTTTACCCTACTCACCAAGGCCTTTTCATGCCCCTTCTTGCTCTTCTCAGCCCCTTCTTAAGCTCCTTTCTTGCTACCCTATATTCCTCAATACACCCATCTGATCCTTGCTCCCTAAACCTCATGTTTGCTGCCTTCCACCTAACTAGATTTTCCATTTCACTTGTCACCCATGGTTCCTTCACCCTACCATTCTTTATCCTCCTCACCGGGACAAATTTATATCTAACATCCTGCAAGAGATCCTTAAACATCGACCACATGTCCATAGTACATTTCCCTGCAAAAACATCATCCCAATTCACACCTGCAAGTTCTAGCCTTATAGCCTCATAATTTGCCCTTTCCCAATTAAAAATTTTCCTGTCCTGTCTGATTCTATCTTTTTCCATGATAATGCTAAAGGCCAGGGAGCGGTGATCACTGTTCCCCAGATGCTCACCCACTGAGATCTGTGACGTGACCCGGTTCGTTACCTAATACTAGATCTAGTATGGCATTCCCCCTAGTTAACCTGTCAACATACTGTGACAGGAATCCATCCTAGACACACCTAACAAACTCTGCCCCATCTAAACCCTTTGGAACTAATCAAGTGCCAATCAATATTAGGGAAGTTAAAGTCACCCATGATAACAACCCTGTTATTTTTGCGCCTTTCCAAAGTAGAGTAGTTATGGAAACTATGATGATTAAAGAAGAGGAAGTACTAGAGCTTTTAATGCATATAAAAATCGATAAGTCTCCGTGTCCTGACAGGATATTCCCTAGGACCTTGAGGGAAGTTAGTGTTGAAATAGCAGGGGCTCTGACAGAAATATTTCAAATGTCATTAGAAACGAGGATGGTGCTGGAGGATTGGTGTATTGCCCATGTGGTTCCATTGTTTAAAAAGGGTTCTAAGAGTAAACCTAGCAATTATAGGCTTGTCAGTTTGACGTCAGTGATGGGTAAATTAATGGAAAGTATCCTTAGAGATGGTATATATAATTATCTGGATAGACGGGGTCTGATTAGGAGCAGTCAACATGGATTTGTGTGTGGAAGGTCATGTTTGACAAATCTTACTGAATTTTTTGAAGATGTTACTAGGAAAGTTGACGAGGGTAAAGCAGTGGATGTTGTCTACATGGACTTCAGTAAGGCCTTTGATAAGGTTCCACAGAGAAGGTTAGTTAGGAAGGTTCAATCATTAGGTATTAATATTGAAGTAGTAAAATGGATTCAACAGTGGCCGAATGAGAGATGCCAGAGAGTAGTGGTAGATAACTGTTTGCCAGGTTGGAGGCTGGTGACTAGTGGTGTGCCTCAGGGATCTGTACTGGATCCAGTATTGTTTGTCATATGCATTAATGATCTGGATGATGGGGTGGTAAATTGGTGGTAAAGATGATACTAAGATAGTTGGCGTTGTGGATAATGAAGTAGATTTTCAAAGCTTGCAGAGAGATTTAGGCCAGTTAGAGGAGTGGGCTGAACAATGGCAGATGGAGTTTAATGCTGATAAGTGTGAGGTGCTACATTTTGGTAGGAATAATCCAAATAGGACATACATGGTAAATGGTAGGGCATTGAAGAATGCAGCAGAACAGAGTGATCTAGGAATAATGGTGCATAGTTCCCTGAAGGTGGAATCTCATGTGGGTATGGTGGTGAAGAAAGCTTTTGGTATGCTGGCCTTTATAAATCAGCATTGAGTATAGGAGTTGGGACGTATTGTTAAAATTGTACAAGGCATTGGTGAGGTCAAATTTGGAGTATTGTGTACAGTTCTGGTCACTGAATTATGGGAAAGATTCAAAAAAATAGAGAGAGTACAGAGGAAATTTACTAGAACGTTACCTGTGTTTCAGCACCTAAGTTACAGAGAAAGGTTGAACAAGTTGGCTCTTTATTCTTTGGAGCATAGAAGATTGAGGGGGGGCTTGATAGAGGTATTTAAAATTATGAGGGGTATAGATAGAGTTGATGTGGATAGGCTTTTTCCATTGAGAGTGGGGGAAATTCAAACAAGAGGACATGAGTTGAGCGTTAAGGGGCAAAAGTTTAGGGGTAACACGAGGAGGAACTTCTTTACTCAGAGTGGTAGCTGTGTGGAACGAGCTTCCATTAGAAGTGGTAGAGGCAGGTTCGATTTTGTCATTTAAAAAAAAATTGGATAAGTATATGTACAGGAATGGAATGGAGGATTATGGGCTGAGTGCAGGTAGGTGGGACTAGGTGAGAGTAAGCGTTTCGCACAGACTAGAAGGGCCAAGATGGCCTGTTTCCGTGCTGTAATTGGTATATGGTTATTATCTAAAAACATTACCTGTATTGGTGAGGCACTGTGGCTGCAAGAGCAGGTCAATGGCTAGGAATCCTATAGTATGTGGCTAGTTTCCTGACGTGAAGGCTTTCTCACCATCTACAAGGTAAAAGCCAGGAATGTGATGGAATGCTGTCTGGCACCCCATCGACCTCTAACCATTCATTCCTTCCACTACTGACAAACACTAGTTTCAGTGTGTGTACTTGAAGATGTCTAATTCTGCAAGTCTTACCGCCAAGGTGACAGCAGGTACATGAGAACATCACCGCCTGCAGATTTGGGCACCATCCTGACGTCGCTGGGTCTACATCTTGCAATGCCCGTGGTACTGTAAAAGTATATTCACCAAAACTTGCCTCTATCTTCTCAAGGACAATTAGAGATTGGTGATGAATGCTGGACTTGCAATGACAAATTCATACTGATTGAATTTTTGATGTGCTTTTGTTTAATTGCCATACATTTTGAAGTATAGTGGGGCCCTCCTTATCTGCGGGAAATTGGTTCCGAGAAACCCCCACAGATACAAAAAATCGTGGATGCTGAATCCCCTTATTTAACCTTAAATAGTGCAGCGGTCTTTAGGACCCAGCAAAACCCCGGACTTTATTTAACATGTTCAGTGCGGTGGACATTAGGACCCGGCATAGCTCTGAATCTGCTGTGTTTTTATTCACAAAAATAAACACGATCACGATTGAAAATAAGGTGGAAGTAACAAAGCAATCGGAAAGAGGTGAAACATCATTGGAAAAGCGTTAGGATACGGTCGGTCAACGATCAGAACAATTCTAATGGAGCATTTGAAAGGCCCTGCCCCGATGAAAGCTACAATTATTACTAAGTAACACAGTGGTTTAATTATTGAAATACGTATGTTTCTTAAGTGTTTTATATGCATAGAAAGTTAAAATATGTCCTATATACTAAGAAAAACGTTTGACTGACTGACGCTAAATAATACCGGATGTACCTGTTCCGACTTCAAATCTGACTGACTCAGGAATGAAACTCATCCATAACCCGGAGACTGCCTGTACTTTTAAGTCATTTCTAGATTACTTATAATACCTAATACAATGTAAATGCTATGTAAATAGTTGTTATACTATGTTGTTTAGGGAATAATGACAAGAAAAAATAGTCTGTACATGCTCAAACAATGAATGCTGGGGAGAACTTGCGGGTTTTCCCAATCCGCGTTTGGTTGAATCCGCGCATGCAGAATCCGCAGATTAAGGAGGGCCAACTGTATAGAATTAGAACCACAGCTTATGATTTTGAGTGATTTACAAAGATTCTGTACTACGTTTTAAAATAAATTTCCAACAAATTCTCAGTTTTCTGAATGAGAGTTTTATGATGGAAAGTTAGGAATTATTTTGAGGGAAATGTTTCTTCCAGGTCTTTTGAGGGTTAAATTGTTCATTTTGCTTTTTTTTAAATAGCTGAATATAAAGTAAATTTATTATTAAAGTATGTACACGTTTCAAATTGGTATAAGCAAGCCAGTGGTGTAGTGGCATCAGCACCGGACTATGAGGTGAACGGTCCCGGGTTTATATCCGTCCAGCTTCTTGCAAGTTTCTTTTATCTGTGCTGGGTTGAGCATCAAGCTAGCAAGTCAGCCTTATTTAAAAAAAAACAGATAAATAATAAGGAAACAGCAAAAATGCTGCCCGATGTGCCACAAGGCGCGAAAGGAACAATGTATGTGGTTTTTTTGCATGCATTTACAGGAAAATAAAGAAATACAACAGAATTTATGAAAAACTATACATAAAAACATTAGTATGTTTTTTAATGTAGAATAGTAATAAGTTACTAGCACCATATCTGAATACAGTTTATTGGGTTCGGCAAGGTAGGAAATATAGTCTGTATTGATTACTTTATTCACACATCCCTAATTCACAAGGAACAGACAATCTGAGGTTGAACAGCGTCTGTACATGGAAAGGAATTGTAGACATTGTAAGAGGAAACCCTGCATTAGGACTAAGGGAGAGGGTTGCTGGCTAGTATAAAGAGCAAAGGGAAACTGATGCGAAAGGGAACAATGGGTGGTTAATGGACCTTGGAGGAATGAAGGATGACAGGCAAAATGAGGCTGTTAGAGGAGGGAAGAAGTAGAACTTGGAGACAGAGGTAGCTAATTCGCCATCCTGCACCCGTCCTTGTTCCACCAGACACTGTTTCCTATCTCACCATTCTGCCTGTTTTCACCATTGTTTCTCATGCAGTGTCTTGATTGACCCAAAATATTGATACAATGCACACAAATTGCTGGAGGAACTTAGCAGGCCAGACAGCATCTATGGAAAAGAGTACATTTGACATTTTGGGCCAAAACCCTTCAGCAGGACTCTTTTTCACTTGGGTGACATAGTAGCGTACCAGTTAGCACACTCTATTACACCTTGGGGCACTCCAGTGTAGAGTTCATTTCTGGCGCTGTTCTGAAAGGAGTCTCTGTACTCCCCCACACCATGTGGAATGTCTGGGTTTTCCCCAGTGAAGGGTCTACTCCATGCAGTAAATAAATAAATTGGTTACTCAGCCCACTGATGCTTTCAGCAGATTGTTGCTTCAGATTCCAGCTTTGTTTCTCCTATTTGCTAACTTGTGAGATTTATGCCTGCTTACTTTGTATCCTGATTTGACAATTACTACACATCTTCAACCTAGTCTAATTGTTGTGCATGAATAGCACAATATAGAATAATGCTCAGTGAATCACTAGTTTGAGTTTGCTTACAACCCAGCATGAACTGTGCTCAAAATCTGAAATCAACGTTACTAGCTGCATTTAATTAGTTCCTTTAGAAGTATAAGGATAATCATCACTTCTGTTTGATGTGGATCATTTGTTACTAGCAGGGCCATAATAAATTATGATTTGCATTTATTTTGACATTCAATGATTACAAATTGATAATGCTGTGCACCAGTCCACAGATAATGTATGAATGAAGTGATAATTCCAAGTTAGCTGCTGCATATTTCAGTATTTAGCTGAGAACAGAGAAATTGCCCTTATTAAGTAAACAATTAAGCACCTTAGAAGTGTGCTAAAAGCTTAACTCTTCCTGGAGGAAGCTTATGTTGTCATTTTTGAATTGAATTCAGGTTTGAAGTGTTAATGTTAATAAATCATCTTGCCACTAATCAAACATAAAACAATGACCATGCGGTGATAATTTTAAGAGCTAACTGGTCACATTATCTTGGAGCCATTTTCACTTCATTAGCTTGGTTAATGTTTAATAATGTTGACTCAGTTTTTGTGAAACATCCTCTCTGCACACAAGTACACTCTCCCATACATCTCATATGTTTGTTTACTTTATGGTTTCTCACTTTTATTTTCACTATCTGCACTAATAAAGGTTTTTTTTTGCAAGTGTAAGATATCCCAGTAAGATGGTTAAAGTTGTTTTTCACAGTTATGAAACTAACGTTGAACATATTTGTAGGATAGTGTTTGGGCAAGATAGACTCAGTGAATTTATACCTTGCAGGGTTGTTTACTTGTCCTGGTTCACTGATTTGCCCATTGTCTTTTTTTTTGCCATTTCACTAGCTCCTCTTCTTGGCTTATTGCTTATTATTTGAATTTTTTTCATTTTTAAAATTTATTTCAAGCATATTTGAAAGATAAATAGAGATGAAAGATATTCCACAGTTTTTGTGCTTGCTTCTGTCAGATGTTGCAAGAAGTCTGTAAAAGTAACACACACAAAATGCTCGAGGAACTCAGGTTAGCCAGCATATATGGAAGTAAATAAATGGTCAACATTTCAGGCTCAGACCTTCCTTCAGGACTGAGAAAGAAGGGGGAAAGCTGCCACAACAAGAAGATGGGTGGAGGGGAAAGAGGCTAGCTGGTATGCGATAGGTGAAGCCAGATGGGCGGAAAAGGTCAAGAGCTGGCGAAGAAGAAATCTGATAGAGGAGAGTGGGAGAAAGGGAAGGAGGACAGGACCCAGGGGAAGTGATAGGTAGATGAGAAGAGGTGAAAGGCAGGAGTGGGGGGTATTCTTTTTACCAGAAGGAGAAATCAATATTCTTGCCATCAGGTTGGAGGCCACCCAGACAGAATATAAGGTGTTGCTCCTCCACCCTGAGGGTGGCCTCATCTTGGCACAAGAGGAGGCCATGGACTGGCATGTCAGAAAGGGAATGGGAATTAGAATTAAAATGTTTGGCCGTGGAGAATTTCTGCTTGTGGCGGACAGAGTGGAGGTGCTCGACAAAGCGGTCTCTCAATTTATGACGGCTCTCACCAATATAGAGGAGGCCGCTTCGGAAGCAGTGGACACAATAAATGATCCCAGCTGATTCGCCAATGAAGTGTTGTCTCACTTGGAAGGACTGTTTGGGGCCCTGAATGCGGTAAGAGTGGAGTTGTATTGGCAGATAGGTGTATGGTAGTTAGGCCACTTGCAGGGGTAAATGCCAGGAGGGAGATTGGTGGGGAAGGACAAATGGGCAAGGGAATTGCAGAGGGAACAGTCCTTGCGGAATGGGGAGATAAAGATGTGTTTAGCGTAGGATCCCTTTGGAGTTATGGAGGATGATAAAATGATAGGTAAGGACAAGAGGACTGTTGTCACTGTTATGGCAGAGGTGAGTAATTGTGGCTACAGGCAGTCCCCGAGTTATGAGTGTCTGACTTACGAATGGAGGAAGGAGAACACTGTCCGCCATTTTAAGTCGTTGCCATTAACACTGTTGAGTGTGTAACTTTGTATTTTGCTTAAAATTTTCTTAGCAAGATTCACCTTGACCCCCTTTTCCAGTCAGCACCGTCCCCACTTGTCCCATTTAACCTGTCTCAGTGCGGGTGGACTTTAGGACCTGGGGCAGCACAGGACCTGCTGCTGAATCCGCAGTGTTTCTGTTCTGTTGATGGAAAATGATCACGATTGAAAATAAAGTGGAAATAATAAAGCGATTGGGAAGAGGTGAAATGCCATTGGTCATTGGAAAAGCATTAAGCTACAGTTGGTCAACGATCAGATCAATTTTAAAGGGTAAAGGATAAAGTGAGAATAATGGAGCACATGAAAGGCCCTGCCCCAATGAAAGCTACAATTATTACTAAGCAACCCACTGATTTTATTATTGAAATACATACATTTCTTAAGTGCTTTATATGCATAGAAAGGTAAAATATAATACTAAGACAAACGTTTGACTAACTGATGCTAAATAATACTAGATGTACCTATTCCGACTTGTGTACAAATCAGACTTAAAGACGGACTCAGGAACAGAACTCATTCCTAACCCGGGGACTGCCTGTATACGTATCCTGTAAATTACAGAATGATACCAGGTGAATTGTTGTCAAGTCACTTTTTATTGTCATTTCGACCATAACTGCTGGTACAGTACACAGTAAAAACGAGACAACATTTTTCAGAACCATGGTGCTACATGAAACAGTACAAAAACTACATTGAACTACATAAAAACAACACGGAAAAAACAAGGCTGTAGCTTGAGTACAGGAGTTTTCCTTCCAGACAGACTGCCGGCCAAGGCTAATGAGTCCAACTACCCGGGTTTGGAATCGGAGCTGTTCTCCTCCTTGGCTGGCCGCCACCCAAAGTTAATGAGCCCTGCTTGCCCTCCTAGTTATACTGCTGGCTATTCAGTTGTGCCATGACAGGGCAAACTCAATAATAAAAGGGACGCCACGTGAAGGTGTTGCTAAGGGTACAGTAGTGTAGGAGAGGCCATATGCTAGTGACCTTCTGCATGGCAAGCCAAACAGTGGTCCTGTGGCGATCACTACACCTGGAAAAGAGAGGCTACAGGAGATGCTACACCTTCTGTAGATGAGCAGGACGTCCAGTCCAGGACTCGCGCGTCCCCACAGCAAAATACACATTTACTTTATAATACAGTACTATACACAGACATTCACAGCACAGTTAATTTTTAAATTGTCCCATCTAGGCCTTAAGATTTAATTGCTGTGGAGGCTTTCTTGCTCTTTTAGAATAGCATCTTTCCTGACAGGCTTGGCAGGTGATACGTGGCTATGAAAACAATCTGAGGTTTGAAGGCTTAGGAGTTGATTCTGAGACTGAGAAGTGGTTCTGACAGCTCTGGACACTTTTCTTCCCTTTTCATTTTTTGGGGGTGTGCATCTCGATCTTGGGAAACTGCATTTAGTTCTCTGGAGTGTTCTCTTGTTAATCCTTCTAATGCTCCCTTTATGAACTTGACCTCTCCCCTTGGTTCCCACATCCACAATGTCATCAGATGAATCCTCTGTTTTCATATCTCCATTTACTCCTTTTTGATCTTCCATTCACCCAGCTGGGTTTTTGTCTTTCAATCTACTTTTAGAAGCAGATTTTTATCTCCCACTTGAAGTTCGTGCAATAACCTTAATACACACAGATTCTGGTTCTTTGTACTCACATAAGCTGAAAGCTTGAAACTTTCCTGAAGCTCCTTGAATGGTCTTTCAGCTTAAAATCAGGCTACATTTTGCAAGTAACTGCCTGATTAACGTATCAGTAGCTTCCTCGGGTACGTTGTCTACAAATACTACTTTTATTGCGTTCATGATTCCTCTGAGCAGTATGGTCCTTCCTTGGTCCAGTATGCTTTCCAGCCAGAGGTACGGAGGTTGGCACCAACATCTGTTTGTCTTCTGTTGGGCAACAGTTCATGGTTTGCAGCATGGATGCAGTTGTGGCATCATCCATTACCTTTCTTAGTTCACTTTCAGTTTACTTTGTCGCGGGGATGTGGCATTCAAGTGGTGGATGGATCGCTAATGAAGTTGTAGTAGTCTTAGCCAATTATGCCCCTATAATGCTGGTCCTCCTGTTTTATCACATACAAGCTCAATGTGGTTTGTTACTGTATTTCACACAGGAATGAACTTTTCTTCAGTAATAGTTCTTATCTGGGTATCTGCAGGCTTCTGTTCAGTATCTTTGAAATGCCATTCAAACACATTTTGTGGAATGACTGAAACAGCTGAACCAGTGTCCAATTCCATATGAATTAATTTGCCATTCACTTCTGGCGTAAACCATATTGTTTGTCTGTTGCTAGTATACACATTGTAAATCTCAAGGCAAGTCAGTCCTGTCTCACTCTCATCATTATCAGATTTTTCATCAACAGCATCTGGATTGGTGCTCTTTTTGAAACTAACTTAAATTTTTTATCTTTTCCTCTCCCTGTGCAGTCCATTTATATTTGTCCATCTGACATACACTGTATGTGTCCTTCTTTGTTGCATTTTCTGCAAATTTTGATTTTAAATCTGCATTGATCTAGTGTATTGAGCCCCTGCAACAATAACACAATTTGTTTGGCCAGGCCAGTTTCTGTTTATGTGTTGCAATTCTGTTCACGCTCACTTTCATTCCTGACTACAATTATTTGCACCTCTGGCTGTGGTTTCCATTCAAACAGTGATTTCAACTGCTCTTTAAATCTGTGCTGTGCTTCAGTTAGGAGTAGTTTTTGAATGCTTTCTTGTAAGATTCCACAAATTAAGCAATCTCTTATTCCATCATCAAGTCCGTTACATCAAGTTGTTACATCAAGTCTGTCAATGCTCAGACCATCTCTTTAATTGAGCCACGTTCACTGAAATTGGCTCCCCTTACCATTTGATTCTGCTTATGATACCTAAAGTGTTCTGCAATTAATAATGGTTTTGGTTCTAAGTGTTCTATATTACTTTCATAATATCAACAAAGCTCATTTCAGATTGTTTGGTTGGAGCAGATAAATTTCAAAGCAAACTATATCCCTTTATATCCAATGCACTCAATAATATTGGTGCTCGTTTCTCTTGGCTGTTTCATTTGCTTCAACATACCATTCAATTTGCTCAGGTGTCTCTAGTGGAATCAAACACACCAATCTGTGCGATGTAGCCAGCCAGTATAGCTCTTTTTTAAAAAATTATTTTATTGTCTGGTACTCATTCTTTATGAACCTGTGAATTCTTTCGTTTTCTGACTTTTATTTTTAACTCAACAGTCTCTGTGTGTGCTGGGTTGTTTTTTACTTGCCATTTCCTCACTTTTTTTTAGTTTGAACGTCTCATTGTGCTTCAACAGGTCAATAGCTCATTTTAGAAATACCTCATTGCCACTTCAAAAGTTAAGTTTTGTAACTTCAAAACATCAAACCAATTCAAAGGAAGATACGGGAGTCTGAAATGTGAGTCTAATTTTGGCTGAGATGCACATGTATCACTTGGTAGTGTCTTGGTATTTGCATTTCAAGTATTTGTGCATATAACTCACAATGAATTATTTAAATAAATAAGATTGCTTATACTTAATAAGCAATATAATTAATTATATTTGCTACAATATATAGAGACCTGTTTTTACTTTATATTGTTTTTACTGTATATTCCTTTTCTGTTGATCAGTGTCAAAAAAAACAAATTAAACCTTCTGTAATTCAATGTTGTAAAACAATAACACATTAAAGCTTCCAAGGGGAATGAATACTTTTTATAGGCACTCTGTGTGTGTGTATTTGCTCAAATATTTCTTAAATATTAAATACTGAATATGAGTATTGATTGAACTGATCAAGATGTACTTGCTGAAATTTTGCTAACTCTTCTTAATATTAAGGCCACTTTTTTAAATGATGGTGTACAAAGTCATCTTCATATTTTATCTGAAGCATTTCTGCTATTGCACTAATAACGATAAGAAAAAAAATCCGATTTGGGCTACATTGACCATTTAGTAACGTCATGGCTGATACTGTGCCTCAAATTCAATTTTCAGTTCAATTCCTACATCATCAGTCAAATTCCAACACCTTGATATTTTATGAATATGAAATTTGAGCCACAATTTCAAAAATACTTTACTGATAATTAGATTTAATACAAATGCAGCTTCTCACTGTGAAATCCTTCAATATAACATATCCTGTTTAGAACCAGAGCCCATAGAAATGGGCAAAGTTTCTAAATGAGTAATGGGTAGCATCAGAATAGATGAGATAAATTTTCTTCATTCATGGCGGTGTATCTTTTGGAATTCTGTGCTCTGGAGGCCTAGTCATTGTGTTCTTTTGCAAAAACCTGGATGTTAAAGGAATTGGGGGTTATGGGGATAGGAGTTGAAAATGAAGCAGATGATCAAGTCTGCTCTCCAATTGATTAAAATTATTACTGAAAGTCCAAGTTCTCTATTCCAGCTATTTATTTATGTTCCATAGTTGTATAATTTGTAACAAATATGTTAATTGTTTCAAAGGTAATAATTGTCAAAAATCTATTCTTGTTTTAGGAAGAAACCTTAGCTCTTCGAAAAGAAGGAATCGGTGTAGTTTTGGATTCTGAATTACCTCATTTGATTGGCATTGATGATGACTTGCTTAGTACAGGAATTATTTTGTACCATCTCAAGGTGAATTTGACTGTTATAACCTAGAAAATATTAAATTAATTGTACCTGAAGAATTCAATACAGATTCTATTATTAAAAAATTTTAAACCACTTTCCTTTGCTGTAATATATTGTAAGTTAAGATCTAATGAGGTTTGTATCAATAACTTCAAAAAAACTGAGATTTAGTCAAGAAAGTAGATTCACACATAAAAGTGGTAAGGATCTATCTACTACGACACAAGAAATTCTGCAGATGCTGGAAATCTAGATCAAAACACAATGCTGGAGAAACTCAGGCAGCATCTCTGAAAGAAAATGTACACTTTAAGTTTCAGGCCAAACCCTTCATCAGTGTAGAGTCTCAGAGTTCCTCCAGTATTTTGTGAAAATTCATCAGCTAATGACAAAATGTACAAACTTCAGTATTCATTGATTTGAAATCCAGACACAGAAGGAACATCATGTAGAGTTTTCTCTAAATTGTACAAAGTGATGTAGAGGAATAATAATGCACAGGTTTCATGTATTGAACAGTATTTACTTCATTGTCCATAAAAATATCATGTTTCTTTCAAATGTAATGTTCCAGATTTTATTTTAAAATCATTGATAGTGCACATTTCTATTTAAAATGCTTTAACGTATTTACTATAAATATGACTAAACTAGTCATTTAAAGTAATTAATTCAGCTTCTTAAATGCGAACCAAAAGTAGCTGTTTATTATAAATATGGTAGATTATGTTAGCTGAATTTATATTCTTTATTATGAATATTATTAACTCCAAATTAGGACATTTGGAATGAGAGTCTCTTAGGTTATTTATTTTGATTTTATTGGTTTAGCAGTAATTGTCCTTTCATTTTGCTTCCACCTGATAAATATGTGTGATTTTCCTCAACAGGAGGGCAAGACGTATGTTGGGCGAGAAGATGCCGCTACTGAGCAAGATATTGGTTAGTTGATCTATTCATCTTAATGCCTTGCATGCCAACATTTTCAGAGATACCTGAGATTTCATCTGTGGCTACCTGCTCTTGCTTATTGTTATATTCTCAGTAACAATACTTGATGACCTGAAATTTCCTTCCAATAAATCTGAGAAAATGGATCCCCATTACAAATTACATTCCTTATCCATTCATTTGATTCCTTTTCCTTGCAACTATTAGGTTGTCTAATTGTTGCTAACCATGATTTCATGTATGCCCCTGAGGTAAACATCTAAGGTCTGGAATTCTTTTTCTGAATCTCTTTGCTCTTAACTTCATCTCCTCTAGGTTTCTTCGAACAAACTTAACTGCTTTGCCTTAATTATCTTATGTGGCCATGTATTAACTTATAGTCATAGTGCTAATTGGTTATACAATTGGTACAGAAACAGGTCCTTTGGCCCTACTCATCCATGTTGACAAGTTGCCTTCCTGACCTCGTCCAATTTGCCTGCATTTGGCCCGTGATCCAATAAGTATTTTCTTAGCCACATACCTGTCTAAAATCCCTTAAACATTGTAATTGTATCCATCTCTACCACATCCTTTGGAAGCTCATTCTGTACATTCATCACCCTCTGTGTGGAAAAGGTTGCCCCTCTGAGTATTTCCCCTCTCATCTTAAGTCTATACCCTCCAATTTCTGACTCCCTTACCCTGGGAAGAACACTCTGCCCATTCATCTTATCTATGCCTGTCATAGTTTTACATGCCTGTGTAAGGGTATCCCAGCCTCCTATGCTTCATGGGGGGGGGGGGGGGGGAAATCCCCAGTCTCTCCTCAGCCTTCTATTCTGGTAACATCCTTGGAATTTTTTTTATGCACCATTTCACCACTTTCCAGTAGAAGTGTAGAGGCAGGTTCGGTATTGTCATTTATAGTAAAGTTGGATAGGTATATGGACAGGAAAGGAATGGAGGGTTATGGGCTGAGTGCGGGCCAGTGGGACTAGGTGAGAGTAAGCGTTCAGCTGTAGTGGTTATATGGTTATTTCTAACTTAATAACATCCTTCCTACAGCAGGGTGACTAAAATTGCACACAATACTCTCAAGTTCGATGTCTTATGCAATTGAAATATATTGTCTCAACTTTTGTAACCAGTGCCCTCATCAATGAAGGCAAGGATACAATATGCCTTCACCACTATCAATGTCTCCACTTTCAGGGATTTAAGTACTTGTACCAGAAGTTTCTTTGTTCTATAACACTCTTGTTGTTTTGCTATTTACTGTGTAAGTCCTGCCCTTGTTTAACTTGCAAAAATGCATCTCTTCAGACTTTTTCCTGAGTTAAATTCCATCTGCCATTTTTTGGTCCATTTCCCCAGTTGATCTGAATCCTGTTGCAATATCAGATAATCTTCACTGTCCATTATAATACCAATTTTGATACCATCCATAAGCTTACCAATTACACCAACTATATTTCATCCAAATAATTAATAAAGATGATAAACGGTAGTGGAACCAGCACCAATCTCTATGGCACACTTATAGTTGCAGGAGTCCAATCAGATAAACAACAGTTCACGATCATCCTCTGATTCTTACCACTGATCAAATTTTGTATCTAGTTTAATTTTGTATCTAGCTTACCCGAATCCTATGATATCTAACCTTCCTGATCAACTAACCATATGGGGCCTTGTCAAAAGCTTTGCTAAAGTCCACCTAGACAATGTCTACTGCCCTGCCCTCATCAATCCTCGGCCCACTCTGCAAAAAAAAGCTCAATCAAACACATTATTTTAATGTTTATTTTATCTAGATGTTGTAGCAGAATGTGTATATATGACTTCTATTGAAAATAACTTGGCATCCAGCTGTACCTCTCCACTGCATCATACTTGCCTGTGCTCTTGTGGTGTCTAACTGCATATCCTGTCTTGCTTGAAGAACCACATCATTAAGAAGACTGAAAGTATTACCTTTTGTATGTGCCCTTAACTTTGTTACTTTTCATAGTCGATCCATTGGGCTACGTCAAACAGTTTTATGTGTTTGTTTACTTCTATTGAACTACCTCCATCTTCTCCATCATAGAGTTTTTTTTCCCCAGCGCAATAACAGTTGCCCACTTCCACATCTACCTCTGTCTCAACTCAACTGCAGCTGAAGATTCTTTCCATACATTTGTCAGTTTTCCTTAGTGTACCTCAGTTTATGAAAACCAGTAGACCTTCAGTAGTTTATGCAGTCCTAGCACTTTGTTTTTGCTGCCTGAACTGGCATCAAATTCACTAAAAGTCTTTCAGCCTTATCCCTCACTATATTCCTCTTGGGACTTCATTCCCCCCCCCCCCCCCCCCCAACCCCATTCATTAATCTTTGTTCTTGTCCTTATCACTTTCCTGCTGTTAGTGGTCCTGAAGCTTCTAGCAATTACTCTTTATACGTGTATGCATTTTCTGTGCACTGTGCCTGTTTTAAGGCGTTCTTTAAAATCTGGCAAAAGGTTCGGGATTGAATTATCTATAATCTTTCTTTCACAAGAAATACAGAGCTGGCTGGTGGCTTAGTGGCAACAGCACCGGACTTCGGAAGCGAAGGCTCCCAAGTTCAGACCCAGTCAGTCCCTCCCCGGGCACGCTTTCCATCCATGCCAGATTGAGCACCGAGCTAGCCACTCAGCCTGGTTTAAAAAAAAAGGTTCGAGTCAGGAGCATTCGTGCCATGACCCGGTTAATCCAAAAGGAGACCAATCCTGACACTATGCACCAGACAAGAATGGCTGACTGTCTGGTATGACAAGCAATGAATTGAAACAAGAAATACATAAGAAAGTTAATTTTAGTTGGAAGTATTTTGCTTTGAGACACCATGTCCTCCACCCTATGCATTTGTTTTCTACCACTATTGCAAAATGCACAAAATATTGCTGCAGTTGCTCACCACGGCAGCTCCAACAACAAACCTATAACCTTTTTCTACGGTGAACAAATTCAGCTGTGCATGGGAACATGTTCACCTAAATTCCTATCCAGGTCTCAAGCCTACGTAACTTTTATTGCTGACCTCCCATCTTCCATTTGGTCCGAATCCTGTAGGAGTACCTTAAGCAAGATTGAAATAATTCCAGAAGGAGTCTTATCACCTCTTAAAAGCACTTCGAGTTGGGCAATAAAAGTCTGGTCAGTGATACATATATCTTGAAAATGAATAACAAAAAAAAAACAAACCTTACTTGTCATATCTCCTTACTTGTCATTTTCTTAACTTGTTTACCTCATAAGAAAACATGGAGGCAATTAGGTTTAATAAAATTGCTACATAAATACAAATTGTTATATTACACATTTGTATTTTATACATTTCGAAACCTAATTGCGTATTTATTGTTTCCCAAAGATCTTGAGGAAGATTTACTCCTATAATGCAGCAGTATTTCACATTCTGAAATTGTCCATTCAGTAATCGGCTTTCCTAAACCGGATTCATTTATGGCCATTTTATCAAAGGTCATACTAAAATTTGGAAACATTTCAAAATGGTGTTCAGATTAATCACATATCTTTGGTTAACTATATGTTCAGAGCTATTTAGTGTAAGAGTGACCTAAACTACAAATGGAAAAGCAAATGTTATTGATTCGTAATCATATTTGCATTTACCAATTTTCTTACAGTGCTCCATGGACTTGATTTAGAAAGTGAACACTGCATTTTTGAAAATCTGAATAACAGAGTAACTGTAATTCCACTGAATGGTGCACAGTGTTCAGTCAATGGAAATCCTATTAATGAGCCTACTCAATTAAACCAAGGTAAGTGAATTCAGGGGAAATGTTTACTTAATAACTATATCAAGCCTATACATAATTTGAAGTAGTGAGTGAAAGAGAGAGACATTGTTGCAAGGCAGGAGCTATTTGAAAAGAATGTGTCATTTGGGCGTAAGTTTTATTTGAGCCAATAAAAAGAAAAGGGAGGTGTAAGCGGAGCTCCATTGTTGGAGTGGGCCAGTATTAGAGTGAGGGACTTTGACTCAAAAGGCTTGGGTAAGCATGGGTGAAAGTTCTAAGTAAGTTTCTTGCAAGTTTTGTTTTTCTTTGTCTGTCAGTACATAGCTAGTTTGCTGATAATGAGTCTAGAGTTAGTTGTGTGTTCCTTGTGTAAGATATGGGAACTCTGGGAGACTTCAAGTCTCTTCTGATAACTACATCTGCAAGAAATGCATTGAGCTGCAGCTCCTTAGAAACTGTGTGAAGGAACTGGATTTGCAACTCGATGACCTTTGGCTGATATAGGCGAATGAGAAGGTAACAGATAGGGGGGGTAGTCATCCCTAAGTTGCAGGAGACAGATACTTTAGGTGAAAAAAAAAGGTATAGGCTACCCATGCAGAGAACACCTGTAACCATTCCTTAATAATAATATACCGCTTTGGATTCTGTTGAGAGGAATTGGGACGACTGCAGTGACTGGGTCTCTGGCACTGAGTCTGGCTCTGTGGATCTGAAGGGAAGGCGGTGTGAGTGGGGGGTGGTTAGAAGAGGAGTTCAATAATGATAAGGGTCCCATAGTTAGAGGAGCAGATTGGAGATTCTGTGAACATGAAAAAGAAATCTGGATGGTATTTTGTCTATCTGGAACATGTCCACAGCATTGTTCGGGGAATGCCTAGTATATTGGTACATATTGATACCAACAACGTGGGTATGGAAAGGGAGGACATCCTGAAGAGAGAAAATAAGGAGTTGGTAAAAAGCTGAAAAACAGGACCCCCAGGGTAGTAATCTCTGGATTTCTGCCTGTGCCACATGCCAGTGAGGGTAAGAATGGGATTGATACGGCAGATGAATATGTGGCTGAGGAATTGAAAGACAGGCTTTCAGATTTCTGGATCATTGAGATTTCTTCTGGGTAAAATATAACCTGTACGGAAAGGATGGGTTATGCCTGAACCAGAGGGAGACCAATATCCTTGCAGGATAAAACTTTTGGGGAAGGTTTAAACTAATTTGGCAGGTGAATGAGAATTGGAGTGATAGAGCTGAGAATGGGGAAGTTGGCATACAAGTAGATGCAGTGTGTCGTAAGACTGTGTGGTAGGACAGGAAGATGATGGGCAAAATTGCAGTCAGTGGGATGAGCTGAAGTTTAACATGGTAGCAAAATCAGAAAAGGTTGTGGATACAGGACTAAAGGTGGTATACTTCAATGCACGCAGTATATGGAATAATGCAGATGAACTTGTAGCGCAGTTAGAAAATGACACATACTACATTGTGGGCATCACTGCGTCATGGCTGAATAAAAATCATAGTTGGGAGCTTAACATCCAAGGATATACATTGTATCAAAAGGACAGGCAGAAGAAGTGGGGTTGTTCTGTTGGTTAAAAAATGGAGCAATTTCTTAAAAGATGTAGAATTGTTATTGGTAGAGTTAAGAAATTGCAAGGGTAAGACAAGACGCTGATGGGAGTTATTTACAGGCCTCTGAAAAGTAGCCAAGATGGCGGATACAAATTACAATAGGAGATAGAAAAGGTATATTGGAAGGGCAATGTTATGATAGTGATGGGGAATTTCAATATGCAGTTAGATGAGAAAGTCAGATGGTTGCTGGATCCCAACAGGGGGAATTTGTAGGTTGCCTACAAGATGACTTTTTAGAGCAGCTCGTGATTGAGTCCACTAGGATAAAGCAATTCTGGAACGTATAACGAACTAGAGTTGGGAGCCCAAAGTAAAGGAACCCTTGGGTGACAGTGATCATAATATGATAGAATTTACCATGCAGTTTGAGAGGGAGAAAATAAAGTCAGATGTATCAATATTACAGTGGAGTAAAAGGAATTACAAGGCATGAGAGTGGAGCTGGCCACACTTCATTGGAAGGGAACACAAGCAGGAATGATGTCAGAACAGCAATGGCTGGAGTTTCTAGGGGCATTTCGCAATGCACTGGATAGGCACATCCCAGGACTGAAGAATTATTCTAATGGGAGGATGAGGGCTGACAAGAGAAGTCAAAGACAATTTAAAAGGAAAAGTGAAGGCATATAGTATAGTAAAAATTAGTGGGAATGCAACTAAAAAAGCCCTAACGAGAGAAAAGATGAAATATGCAGGTAAGCTAGTCAATAATCTAGAAGTCTTTTCAGCCATAAAGAGAAGTGAGAGTGGATATTGGACTGCTGGTATATGACGATGACACAGAAATAGCCGACAAACTTCTGTCAGTCTTCACTGTGGAAGACTCGAGTAGTGTGCCAAGGGTTTGAGCATGTCAGAAGGCATGCAGAAGCAGAAGTAGTTGCTGTTACTAAGGAGAAAGCGTTTGGGAAGTTGGAAGGTCTGAAGGTAGATACGTCACCTGGACCAGATGGTCTACACACCACAGTTCTGAAAAAGGTAGCAGAGAGATTGTGGAGGCATTAGTAATGATCTTTCCAGAATCACTAGATTCTGGAATAGTTCTGGAGGACTGGAAAATTGTAGCCTGAGTTCAGTGGTTGGGAAGGTGTTGGAGTGCATTATTAAGGATGAGGTTTCATGGTACTTGGCACGTGATAAAGTAGGCTAAAGTCAACAGAGTTTCTTTTGGGGGAAACCTTGCCTAACAAATCTTTCAGAATTATTTGAATAAAGAACAGGAAGGATAGGCAAAGGGGAGTCTGTGGATATTGTTTCCTTGGAATTTCAGAAGTCCTTTCACAAGATGTTGCACATGAGGCTGCTTAACAAAATAAGAGCTCAAAGTAAAGATTCTAGTATAGATAGAAGATTGGCTGACTGGCAGGAGGCCAAAGAATGGGAATAAAGGGAGCCTTTTCTGGTTGGTTGCCAGTGATTAGTAATGTTCTGTAGGGGTTGGTGCTGGGACTGCTTCTTTTCAATGATTTGGTTGATGAAATTGATAGCTTTGTGGCTGGGTTTGCGGACAAAATAAATGTTAGGTGGAGTGGCAGGTAGTGTTGAAGAAGCAGGGAGTATTCAGAAGGACTTGGACAAATTGGAGAACGTGGAAAGAAGTGGCAGATGGAATATAGTGTAGGGCAGTGTATGGTTATTCACTTTGGCAGAAGGAAGAAAGGTGCAGACGATTTTCTAAATGGGAAGAAAATTCAAATATCAGCTGCAAAGGGACCTGAAAATCCTCATGCAGGATTCTCTAAACATTAACTTACAGGTTGATTCAGTAAATTAGCAGGGTGATTTCTGTAAATGCAATGTTAGGATTCATTTTGTTTGCAAAGAAAAAGCATTTCAGAATGTATGTTGTATACGTTTCTCTGACGTTAAATTTGACCTTTGAACCTTTGAGACAACTAGAGTATAAGGGCAATACTTTATAAGCATTGGTCAGACTGCACTAGGAGTATTACGAGCAGTTTTGGGTCCCTTATCTAAGAAAATATCTGAGGATCCAGAGGAGGTTTACAAAGATGATGGAATGAAAGGGTTAACATATGAGGAGTGTTTGATGGCTGTACTAGCTGACATTAGAAGAATGAGAGAGTTCTGACTGAAACCCATTGAACAGCCTAAATAGAGTGGATGAGGAAAGGATGTTTTCTATAGTGGGGGGGGGGGGTCTAGAACCAGAGGGCACAGCATCAGAATAGCTGGATATCCATTTAAAATAGAGATGAGGAGGAATTTCTTTAGCCAGAGGATAATGAATCTATGAAATTCATTGCTACAGATGTCTGTGTCTTGAATAGTCACAGTGTCAAAGGTTACAGGAAGAACACTGGAGAAGAATTGAGCAGGATAAGAAGTCAGCCATGATGGAATGGCAGAACAGACTCGATAGATGAATGGCCTAATTGTGCTCCTATGTCTTATAAAAGATATATGCACTATATTGGCTATGACTGAGCAAAAATAATTGTGTAAGTTCCTGCTCAAAAGTTGTATTATATACAAACGCAAAAACTTACTTCAGGTGCTTGTTTAATTTCAGTGTTGTAGTAACAGGTAGAAGGTACTTCAAATCAGGTTAAATATTTATTTTTACCTCCTAGGAACCTTTTGGGTCTTTTCAAAACCCAAGAGCAATATGTTATTCATAGGATTAATAATGTAATACAGTATCCCTCTACCTATTGAGTATCAATTAAATTGGTGAGAAACACAAGAGATTCTGCAGATGCTGGAAATACAGAGCAACCCACAAAATGCTGGTGGAACTCAGCAGGCCAGGCAGCATCTATGGAGGGGAATAAACAGTCGATGTTTTGGCACCAAACATCAACTGTTTATTCCCATTCATAGATCCTACTTGTCTTGCTGAGTTCTTGCAACATTTTTGTGAGAATCGATAGGAATTCATTTCAGCAATTACATAGCTGTAATGCACCTGATAACTTAAAAGTTCTGTATTTGATGTGAATTAAATGAATACATTTTGATAGAAAGATTGTAGCATTTTAGACCTATTTTAATACTGATGAGGAAAGCAAGTTATGTAAGTATTTTGAAATACTTTCTGTTATTTCAAGAATTTTTAAATGCCTGGAGATATTCAAAATTTTTAAATTTCTGTCTTAGATATTTAATGATTTGAGATTAATTGTTAGTTCTTTTTCATGGTAAACGACACAGTTGCAGCCACTGGTTCATGTTGGTGTCTGAGTCGAGTATTTTTGAAATAGCATGTAATAATGTGAAATGCATGCAGCCTTACATGTAATGAAAATCCTGCATGCAAAACTGCACATTCCTTCTCTTCCTTGCCAAAGCAAGAACACATTATAGCAAATGAGGATGGAAAGGATAAAAATATACTTATTTTTATATTTTCATTTAAGCATTATTGATTCTCATTGTACAAGAGATTGGGAATTCAGTACCAGCAGGTTGGTATTAAATAATAATGATATTTTATTGAATTATTCTATCAGCCTGAAAACTGATGGCCTCTTCTTGCACTACTTGTTGAAAAGTATTACTTAATTGTAATTTTCTGAGACAAGGGGTAAATACCGTTCTTATGAATAAGCATCCTCTAGTTTTGTTCGTACTTTGTTATAATTTAGACATTTGTAGTCACTTTGCTCAAATATATTCACAATAGAATTTCACTATATCCATAAATATTGGTGAATTAAAGAATTCAGATTATTTTACCTTCCCTTAAAGGAGCTGTCATATTGCTGGGAAGAACCAATATGTTCAGGTTTAATCATCCTAAAGAAGCCGCTAAACTCAGGGAGAAAAGGAAGGTACGTCAAGAAGTTTAAATAACCAGAATTGTCATTAAGTTAAATGAAGAAAGTTTTCAAAGATCTGCTAGGTTAAAAAGGTAATCATGAAGCCATAACAAAAGAAATAATAGGTGTGCTATTCTATTATTTGTCCTCTTGACTGAGGCAGTTTGAGCTTGAATTGAAGCTATAAATGATTGTTGCACTTAAGTAGTTTATAGGTTATATTTCAATTGAGTCACCTGTAAGGAGAACGAGTATTAGATTTGACCAAGGGGAAAATGCACTTTTTGGTTCTGTGTCAGAAAACTCGGGGCGTGATCTTCAAAGAATTTAAGATGACATAGTGTGCAAAATGTTGATCTGGTTATTCTGGATAGATTTTAAAACATGAACATTACATGGTCATATTGGTTAAATTAATGTTGGACATCAGAATCAGGTTTAATATCAGCATATGTCATGAAATGTATTGTTTTGCAGCAGCAGTTCAATGTAATACATATTAATAAAAACAACAAAATTGCAATGTATATATAAAAATATATATACAATATATAATAAATTTAAAGATGTCTGTAAAAATACATTGGAATCATAGTTAGAATTACTTTGCTATTGAAAACACAAATGTGCAGGTTCTGTAGCCAGCACCACCGAGAACAAAATTCCATCTGAAATCACAAACCCATTCATCTGTCAATATGATAGTGATCCATGTGGTTGGTTGGGCAGCATTCTGCTCTTCCCTAAGGTTTTTCAATTAATCCATTGGTGTCTCATGTCAGCTAATCAATGTTGGCTTTGATGATGAGCAGCTAATCTCCAGTGACAGACTTAAGCAAGTTGAAAGGGGCTTTCAAGAGGAAAATATAGGTTTTTATCTTCACTATAAGATATATATTCAGAAGTGTCTTGGATTAAGCTGTGATGCAATGAAGTTTAAGCCACAGCAGGAGAATGCTACTGAAACATTACCTTCCCAGTATTTGAGAGACTCCATGTTTAGTTTAGATTTTTTATTTGTGGTGTCCATAGTTAATAAACTAAATATCCCTACATTTTAGGTCTATGGTTCTTGATGTATTATTTTCTGTCTACTTTTTCAGAGTGGATTGCTGTCTACCTTTAGTTTGTCCATGACTGACCTGTCCAAATCATGTGAAAGTCTTTCCACTGTCATGCTTTACAACCCAGGGTATGTAAGGAATGTAATAATATATCTACAATTGACTGAATTTCTGTTCATTTTCCTCTTTGTTGAATTCCACTGCAGTTTTTCCAAAATTTTTGTAGATAAAGTCTGGTAAAACTCAAACTATTTATCCTAGTTGTTAGTAGTCACTGACATTCAGTGAAGTTCTTAGAAGGTTTTGAAAATATATTATTCTGTAAATAAAAATAATGAGAGGCCAGTTTTGGAGAGTGAGCCTTTTAAATGCTATTGTGACAAAATATAAAATTTTAAAACATTATTAAGCAAAAATGTTTCTTAAAAGGGCTTTACTTTTTAAAATATAGATAAGTAGGGCTTTGATGCATCTGCAAATCTAAATCTAAACTCAGAGTAGAGTAGTTCACTTGGCCCCTCAAGTCTGCTTTGTCAAATAATGAACTCATGGCTGATGCGAATAAAATGTATTTAGTTATTTAGAGGTACAGTGTGGAATAGGCCCTCCTGTCCCTTTGAGCCACACTGCAAGCAACCCACCTATTTAACACTAGCCTAATCACAGGGCAATTTACAATGACCAATTAACCTACTAACCAATATGTCTTTGGACTGTGGGAGGAGACTGGAATGCTTGGAGGAAACCCACATATTGATACCCAAAAACACAGAAACCATTTTACTTCAAATCTACCTTATATACTCTAGGTAACCTCTGTTGTTTACAAAATTATCCTTAGTTCTAGATTTTCCCACAGAAGAAACAACCTGTCTATACTGTCCTATCAAGATTTTATCTATGTTTTAATCAGGTCTCCACAAATTCTTCTAAATTCTAGTTAATACAACTCAATCCTTGCTCATAAAACAACCTGACAAATCTAACTATTAGTCTCATAAAGCTTCTTTAGTGTAGTTCCACTGCATTATTGTTCTTCCTTCAAAAAGGAGACGAATATTTACACCATACTCCGAGTACTTGCCAGTGCCCTATGTGACTAACACACAACCTTCTTACCATTATGATTCGTCTATGTGCTTGACAAATAGGTAACACATTTGTTTTTTTTAAATCTTATGAAGCCACTCTGAATCTTAAGAATTTCATAATTTTGGCAAACATATTAAAGGTCCTCGGAAGAAGCATGTCAAAACCTGGTGACTTGCCAACCCACAGCTCCAACAATTTACTCAGTGCCATTTCCCTGAGAATTATTATTTTTCTTATTACCTTCATTCTTTCCCGTTTCCAAGTTACAGTTATTAGCTGTTACTTGTAACCTCTATAACAACGGTTGATACAAAATATCTGTGTAATTCATTAGACACCACACTTTACTTTATTTACTCAGACTCATTTTCTGCAGGATTAACTCTCACTTTCATTCTTTTTTAAAAAAACTTAGTTATTTTAGATTTGATTACTGTTTATTATTGTTTTTATGACCAGCTTTTCATTGCACTCTGATACTATCATTTTAGTCATTCTTTGCTGTTTGTTATTATGTCCAGTTTTCTGATCTGCATCCTTTTTCTATATATGCTTTTCATTTAAGCTGGATTTGTTTTTAACTTGACTGCAAGTGGTGGTCAACTTCTTTGATATTCCTTCTTGTCAGAATGCAGCTGCTAAGTGTACTCTTGAAGATCCTCTAAAATGTCTACACTGCATCTCAATTGGCCAATTCCTTAAACAATTGCTATTTGAGTCACACACACAAAATGCTGGAAGAAAATCTCCATAGATGCTGCCTGGCCTGCTGAGTTCCTCCTGCATTTTGTGTGTGTTGGTCGGATTTCCAGCATCTGCAGATTTTCTCTTGTTCACTATTTGAGTCATATAATTTTTTTTAATATTTTCTGCAATTCCATTCACAGTATATGATTTTGAAAATAACACCCTGTGCAGGAAAGCTAGTAATTCACTATGGGTACATGAAAAGCGAAAATACATAAACTATACATTAAGTTCTTGGATTGGTACTAAAATTATCAAAGCAGCTAATTTAACCACCAAATTAGAGGAGTGATTTTATTGTAGAAGTATGTATATTCATATTTATTACAAAATTAGATATATCAAATTATAAAGTTTTAAAGCTGCAGTATAAAGATATATCTCAGTTTTTTTCTTATTATTATTTTAGGACCAAATTAAATTTATGTAAAGCCTTTTGCAGTGTGAAATCTCTACAGATACCTAATATTACCAAGCAAAATTGAACACCCAACCAAACAGGAGTATTAGGATGTATGACACTTGGTCTGACATACATTTGAGAAATAACTTGAAAGAGTTGAGTAAGATAGAATGTGGAGAGGTTTTAAGTTGGAAATTCTTGGGTTTGAAATTAAATAACTGAAAGCATTATTGGTAATTGTGAAACAAAGGCAATCACGAAAAGTGGAATTGTAGGCATACAAAGAGCTGCTGAAGTCATAGTGATTGATTTACAAAGAGATGCATTAGAGTTGTGTTTTTAAGCATTTTTTGGAATTATTTTGTAAGTTGTAAATTGAGAAAGCTAGTTGGAATGCATGATTGGGATTTTGGTATAGTGTATTCCTCTGCATGGAGAATAGTGTTATTTATTATAATTTTGCAAATGAAAGACTTGTATCTCAAAATCACAATGGTATTGTTAACAAAATGTTTGTAAATTAAGGAATACCTATAGTTCCCTGACCCCATAGCATGATGCTACCTCCACTGTGCTTTACAATAGGGATGGTGTTACCTGGGTAATGTGCAGCAATATGTTTACGCCACACATACTGCCTGTTGTTGAGGCCAAAAAGTTACACTTTAGTCTCATCTTACCACAAGACGTTCTTCCACATCTTTACAATATCTTCTAAGTGACACTTTGGAAGAAGCCAATGCCTTTGAGATTGTAAAGCCACGAATTTCATCTCCAGTTGCAGCCGCTGATTCTGCAGCTTACTCAGAGTGACTGCTGGCATCAGAGTAGCTTCTCTTACATGCCATTCTTCGCCAGTGACCAAGTTTAGAGGGGCAACCTAAACTAGACAGTGTGGCTTTGGTTTCATACTTTTCCCACTTTTTCACAACGGACTGCACTAAGCTCTGAGGAATGTTCAATGCTTTTGAGAAGGTTTTGTACCCTTTCCCAGATTTGTGTTTCTGCCTTTCATTTCCCTGACTTGTCTTGAATACTCTTTAGTCTTCATTTCGGTTTGGTCTGTTGAAAATCTAGTATACTGTTGGACCTTAAAGAGAGAGGGTATTTATTCTCATGAATTCCTCCAGGGCGCCTTACAGAGTGGTGATCTTGAGCAGCAGATACCATTAATTGATACGATTAAATATTCCTGTTTCAGCCTGATACAGCTGAGAATCAGAACTACTTCCAAGGTCCACACAGTAATAAAGATGTCTCAATGTGATTGAATAAACTATCGCTGCTTCAAACTGACGGAAGCAATGCCAATTGTGGCTGTACTTCGAGCCTGATTCTGTGTAGGAAACGTGGCTGTAGGTCAGAAATACAAGTGTGTTTAGGAAACGGAGTTTTAGACTTCCTATACTGACTATCTTGCTGGTAAACATACCGTCTCTAGTAAATGAAGTTGAAGAGCTCAGAGCTAGGGTGTTGTATCGAGGGACATTAGGACCACGTTTACCCCAAGTTTCATGGAATCCTGGTGTAAAGAGGGTTTCTTCTTTTTTGTTAACTAGCAGGAATGCTAATTTACTGATAACGAGAATGGTATTCCTTTGTAAACCAAATGGGGATTAATGTTCTTTCTTCTGAGTCTGTAAGCTTTTGTTGACGGGCTTTTGGGCAGATCGGCGCGAGGGGGTCGAGAGAGAGGACGCAATGCTCTAAGCTGGGCGAGGATCGGACCCCAAAGGGGGGTCCGAGGCCGGGAGATTCTCCGAGGAGGGGGGGGATGAAGCTAGATGTGCTTGGTTGACCACTCGGAGGGTCCTGAGCTGTTTGGAGAGTCCGAGGTGTTCGGAGGGTCCTGAGCTGCGAGTCGAGGAGTTCGGAGGGGATCGAATGGTGGCCAGAAGACTTCAGTAATTGAGCTCCAACGGCTGTGCACGAAGTGGTTTGGACTTTAATAAGTTTGGCGCCTTTTCTTTAATTTTCTCTTCATATATACTGTATCGTTATTAATCACTTAGTTATAGTAACCTTTATAAATTGTACTCATTTAATCGCATATGGTGTACTGTCTGTTTTTGGGTGAGGCGGGGACCTCACACAGCATCCACACCAGCTGATTACCCAGTTTGGCGGGGCCGAAGGCTGCTCCCCCTAGACGAGAACGAGCTGACGAGCCTGAGGCGACCCAGGGGGTTACACTGGTTAACAATTCAGATTGATGGGTTTACTGTAACCGTCAGGATAGGCCAGGAGGTATGTGCCTCCAGATCAACTACTCTCGGTGCACAAATATATAATTGTTGTCCCAATTCTGCTCTCCAGACCTGGAATACGTTGCATTTAAGTGCTGTTCATTTTATCTGCTGCGGAAGATCTCTGTGACCATTTTGGTAGCAGTATACATTCCACCTCAGGCCAATGTCAAACAGGCTGTAGATGATCTGAGCAATGGGATCAATATGCACGAAACAGCACACCCTGATGGCATCATTTTTGTTTAACCAGGCCAGCAAATCACTTGTAGTAGCAGAGGAAACAACATTCTGGACTACTGTTACACCACCATAAAGAATGCCTACCATGCTATTCCACGCCAACACTTTGGGAAATCAGATGGTTGCTGTGATGTGTATAGTGGGTAGAGCTTGTCGCTCTCACTTTCAGCTTCCATCACTGGCCAGCAATCTTACAGACAGATAGACGTACTTTATTGATCCCGAGGGAAATTGGGTTTTGTTACAGTCACACCAACCAAGAATAGTGTAGAAATATAGCAATATAAAACCATAAATAATTAAACAATAAGTAAATAATGCCAAGTGGAAATTAGCCCAGGACCAGCCTATTGGCTCAGGGTGTCTGACACGAAAAGGAGAGCTGAATGTGTGAGTCTTTTCTTGCCAGTGCATAGCCTTGTGTAATGGCAACAGCAAACCTCGTGTAATGCCTCCTCACTGGTGACACAAGGAAACTGAATTCCTTTCAGACTCAGGCTGAACCACAGAAGATGGGGAGGAGGTCTGGCCCCTGTACACGTAGCTCGCAGGCCCACCTGTGTGTGGGTGCACCTGGTGCTCATGAACCAGATCCCCAGCTGTGAGTAAATTGCACTACTGCCTTGTGGGCAGCCTCAGGAGTGACAAAAGCTATGGGAGTCAACCCAGACAGAAAATTTGAGTGGAGTCCATAACCCGGCTGCACATCATTGAATATCCTTGCAGCAGCTCCCGCTGCCACTGCAAGCTAGTGCCAAACATATTGCTTTATAAGCTTTCCTTTGGAAAACACTGGTGAGGCCGAGAGGGAGTTTTTGAGGACTGGGCACCTCAGGACCTCCATACCTTCTGCCCAGGCTTGTGATGATGATCAACAGTGCCCATTGTCCTTCAAGACAGACGGATGCCAACCACCACTTCTACTCCCTGAGTATGCAACAGTATCCATACTGTACTTCTACTCCCTGAGTATGCAACATCAATAGTAAGGACCAAAACGGTATGGACAAGGAGCATTTACAGGACTGCTTTGAATTGGTGGACTGCACTGTATTCAGGGATTCATCTTTGGCTCTGGATAAGTATGCCGCATTTGTTACTGACTTCATTAAAGCCTGTCTGGATGAGTGTGCTTCTGCGAAAAGATGCTGTATATTCCCAAACCAAAGGCCATGGATGAACCAGGAGGTACGTAGATCTGTAGCATTTAAGTCTGGTGACCAGAGTCTGTACAAAAAAACCAGGTATGACTTGCAGAGGCCGATTTCAAGGGTGAAGAGACAATTCTGAGTGTGGTTGGAGAAAACATTGGATGCACAACAGCTCTGGCAGGGTTTGCAAGACATTACTTCCTACAAAGCGAAACCCAATGGCATGAGTAGCAGTGATGCTTCACTACCAGATGAGCTCTACGCCTTATGTGCCTGCTTTGAAAGGAAGAATATAATTACAGGTGTGAAGATCCCTGCCACGCCTAGTGACTCTGTGATCTCTGTCTCTGAGACCAATATTAGCCTGTCTTTAAGGAGGGTGAACCCTTGCAAGGTGGCGGGCCCCTATGGGGTATCTGATAAGACACTGAAAACCTGTGTCATCCAACTGGTGGGAGTATTCAAAGACATTTTCAACCTCTCAAGTTTCCACCTGCTTCAAAAAGGCAACAATTATACCAGTGCTTAAGAAGAGTAATGTGAGCTGGCTTAATGGCTATCGTCCTGTGGCCCTCGTATCAACAATGATGAAATGCTTTGAGAGGTTTGTCATGACTAGACTGAACTCTTGCCTCAGCAAGAATCTGACCTACTGCAGTTTATCTATCACCACAATAGGTGCAATCTCATTGGCTCTTCACACAGAATTGGATCACCTGGAAAACACAAACACCTTTGTCAGGATGCTGTTCGTTGACCGTAGCTCAGTGTTTAACACCAGCATTCCTGCAATCCTGATTGATAAGTTATAGAACCTGGGCCTCTGTACCTCCCTCTGCAATTGGATCCCCGACTTCCTAACCGGAAGACCACAATCTGTGGATTAGTGATTATATCTCCTCCTTGCTGATGATCAACACTGATGCACTGGTGCGTGCTTAGCCCATTGCTGTACTCTCTCTATATCCATGACTGTATGGCTAGTTGTAGTTCAAATACAATCTATAAATTTGCTGATTATACAACCATTGTTGGTAGAATATCCGATGGAGATGAGAGGGCGTACAGGAACGAGATACACCAGTTAGTTGAAAGGTGTCACAGCAACAACCTTGTGCTCAGCGTCAGTAAGACGAAAGAACTGATTGTGGAGTTCAGGACGGGTAAGCTGAGGAAACACGAACCAATCCCCATAGAGCGATCACAAGTGGAGAAAGAGATGGTGAGCTCAAGTTCCTGGGTGTCAAGGATCTAACCTGGTCCCCACATATTGATGCAGCTATAAAGAAGGCAAGACAGTGCTATATTTCATTAGGAGTCTGAGGAGATTTGGTTTGTTAACTAGAACACTCGCATGTACTGTGGAGGGCATTCCGATAAGCTGCATCACCATCTGGTACAGGGTGGGGGTTGGTGCAGGGGTGATATTGTACAGGTCTGAAAGAAGCTACAGAACGTCATGAAAGTAGTCAGTTCCATCTTGAGTACCAGCTTCCTTAATAACCAAGACATTTTTAAGGAGTGGTGTCTCAGAAAGGCGACATCTATTATTAAGGACCCCCATCACCCAGGACATGCCCTCTTCTCATTGTTACCATCAGGAAGTAGGTACAGAAACTTGAAGGCACATACTCTGCTTCTTTCCCTCTGCCATACAATTCCTAAATGGATATTGAACCTATGAACACTACTTCACTTTTTAAAAAAATATGTATTTCTGTTTTTGCACTATTTTCAATCTATTCAATATACAATATTTATTTTTTAATATGTAGTTGATTTACTTATTTCTTTATGTTTTTCTTTCTATATTATCATGTATTGCATTTAACTGCTGCTGCTAAGTTAACAAATTTCACGACACAGCTGGTGATAATAAACCTGGTTTTGATTATGAATTCATTGAATGCAGGTGATAATCCAATTACCTGCATCAACAAATTGGGTGAGTTGGTGAGATAATATTCAGTATTGCACTTAAGGAAATTAGTGTAGTATTTACAAAGGGGATGAATACTTTTTCAGCCTCACAATTTTGGTTTTTTAGTAAATTGTTGACCAGTTTTGGAATTTTTCTTTCGATTTCACGTGATGCACAGTGTTTGTAGATTAGCTCAAAAATCCTACTTAAATTATATTTTAAATTTAGACAATGAGACAGTAACATGTGAAATAGTTGTGGGGACTGAATACTTTTTCAAGGCACTGTATGTCTGTATTGCATAACAAAATGTGCACACGATTTGATATGTGTACGAGCCAAAAATTGGGAGAAAGTGACAGGTTAAAAAATGGAAATCTTAGTGCCTGCAGTTGGCACAATACAACAGTTTTGATTCTGCTTTTTCTAATATTTTTTTCAACAGTCAACCATCAATGTGCCATTGCTCAGAAATGTACTTGCAGTGTATTAGAAGTGTAATAGATTCAGGGTTTTGCTTTATTGTTTAAACTTGATAGAAATGGCATGTTAGTTTCAGTCACTTTCATATACTTTCTTTTTAATTAAAGGAATAGATAAATGTATCTTTTCTTAATTGATCTATTTTGCTTTCACTGCTCCTCCCATGGCAGTTTATTCACTATAAAGGGACCCATTTGTCTAAGGTAGTAAAACTCTGTTTTCTATTTATTCATTGTGATGTCTGCATGAAATTAATTCACTAAAATTTTGCAAATTCCTCTCTTCACACTGTCAAATGTAATGATTTGGATGTAAAATGTACTGAGTTTGATGTAAAATATATCTGCTTTTATGCAAACGGCACCAGAACATCAATTGGTGTGTATTGTCCATCATTATATACTATAGTTTTTCTTTGTCTTGAAAAGAAACTTTCCAGGATGTTTTACAAGAAAAGGGCAGATACTTAGGAGAAAATCAATGAATGAAGAAAATGAAATACAATATTTTATAACAACGTTTTTGAGGTATTTGAATGACTAGGGTGGAGCAGTCCTTGATTATGTTAGCTGCTTCCTTGAGGCCATGGGAATTATAGACAGAGCTAGTAGAGAGGAAATTGGTTTGCATGATGTATTAGGCTGCTTTCCTATATCTCTGCAATTTCTTGCTTTCTTGAGCAGAGCAGTTGCTGTCCCTGATGACTCTTAACAATTCCTAAAGATCCATTCAATTGTAGCTTTCAATGATGCATCTATAAGAATTGGCAAGTCTCATCAGGGACATGTCAAATCTCGTTTGCCTTTTCAGGAAGTAGAGGTGTTGATGTGCTTTTTCGGCCATAATATCCACCAGGACAAATTGTTGGTGATATTTACACCTTGGAGCTTGAAGCTCACAACAGTCTCCACTTCAGCACCATTGATACAGATGGTTGTGTACTCTACCCTACTTCCTGAAGTCAAAGACAGGCTGCTTCATTTTTTTGACATTGAAGGAAATGCTCTTGTCTTGACAATGTGCTATAGATTCTATATCATCTCCTGTACTGTGGTGTGCAGCTGTTAGAGAGATGCGGCCAACTGTAGTGACGTCTGAAAACATAAATGGGGAGAAAAGTGGAATTTGGCCACAGTGTATATAGTAGGGGCTGAGGACACAGCATTATGAAACACCTGTATTGAGGGTCATCATGGAGATGGCTTTTGCTGATTCTGTCCTGCCTTTCGGGAAGTCAAGGATGAGTACAAGAGGAGGTGCAGAGTCTTGGGTCTAGGAATTTGGAGCTGATGATGTTTTCTGGTAACCAAAACCTTTCAGAAGTGCTTAGCATTGTGAGCATAAAGTAGTCCAAGAACTATGGGCATCATAGCATGTGGGTTGTCAGGTTTTATGTAGGGCACAGCATTAAACTGAAGCAAATTAGACCATAATGCACATTGGACCATAATCAGTCCAGCAGTTATCAGTACCTGTAGTGGCACAGATGATGTAAACTTTGTTGTGGTCTCTCACTTGGACATTTATGTAATCTGACAGGTGCCAGAATCTGGACTGCAGGTATTGCCATCAAGTCTAGTGCTCATCTCCAATTGTGTCTGCACTGATCAGATGATGGTAAATGGAACCAAGTAGGCAGATTCTGGCTGCTCTTGTATCTAAGGTTGGAATGTGGATGTGTACAGTATTCATGTTATTTTAAGCTGAAACAAGGATAACCACAAGCAAGAGTACAAAAATAAAAGGAAGTGTTCAGGATATTGAGGTTATGAATTCTGAAGTTAAACTTAATGAGTTTGTGATTCAATTTCAGGCACATGCTAGGGATAAACTACAAAGTTCACTGTTAAGAATTAAAATTTTTGGCTAGGACTGAAGGCAATAGCTCTACTTTCCCAATATTTAGATCTCGGAAATTTCAGGTCATCCTGAACTGGATGTGAAAGAAACAGACAGTAAAAATTAATAGATAATAGGAAATCTCCAGAGAGGTGACGGTACAGGAGAGCTTCATGTGATGAAATTGTTGTTTTTGACTTAATGATAGAGGAAAAGAAATGCATTGACTCATGTGCACTGATGTGAAATGGATACCACAACTGAAAAGTTCAGTAGGTCGCACATTTTCTACTAAAAAAAGAAATGTGTTCAGATTTAACTTTATTTTAGTCAGCAGGAATTTAACAGGATGTAAAGAAAATGTTATACATCATTTAGATGTTGCATCATTTAAACATAATACAGTGGATTCTGGTTATTGGGACACATCAGGACCAGTACATTTTGCCAAAGTTTCATGGAAATAGTTAAAAAGGTGTAAAAAAAAAGGCAAATAACTGAGTAACAAGTTATGTATTAAAATGAAATACAGAACAAATTAGAACGCTCTATACTACTACAGTACTATAATTTAGTTCATGATAGCACAGAGGAATTCGTTCAGTGTACACTGACGTATTCTTTTGATTAACTATAAAGGAGCAAAATCAGTGCAGATAATGGACTGTCTTTATACAGTGCTTTGATGATTGTATCCTCCAAATCTTCATTTTCTTTGTTACACTCAAGATTCTCAATATCTTTAAATTCTTCATACTTGTTGAAGTAATGAAATAGTTTCATTTTCACTGCTAGCTATTTCTTGCATCTGCAAGTCTGAATGCTTGAAACTGTAGTGAGTAAAACAGTTTTGAATCATCTTACTGATTATTACTCACTAACTATTGTGACATATATAGATTTTTAAGTGATGCTATTCAAGTGATGCTATTTAAAAGCCATCTGCTTTAAGCACGCTGTACTGTCCAAAGGCCACACTATGTACACATACCTGACACTAGTTCAGCAACTGTCTGCTGCCCCAATTAAGTGGCATAGTGTCCCAATTAAATAAAGGGAATCCTGGCTATTTCCTCGATTCTTATTTCTTGTTCTTTAAGAGTTGTCCCAAATAAATGGTCCAATTAACCCGAATCTACTATATTTTGTTTTTGTTAATCCATTTTGTGGACATGTATGTATTTAAAAAGTTGGATAACTGCTTAACATTTATGATTGTTCTTTTACTAGACTTGAGTTTGAGAGACAACAGCGAGAAGAACTGGAAAAACTGGAAAGCAAGAGGTATGGATAGAGTAAAATAGAACTTTTATTATTTTTGAGGCTAGCACAGTTGTAGTTAAACTAAAATCAATCATATTTTAGTTTCTGTATCATCTGTTCTTTCAAATCCCTACAAATATTTTATAATTTGTTGCTTAGTTATCGTGGCTTTTGTAATTTTTGGATGTTACAGTATTACAATTGGAAACTTGGGGTTTTTTAAAAACGTGCTTGCGTGTTATTTTTAATTGCTAATCACTTCATTTGGCATAATTTTGTCTACTTCAAAGTAAATTTTAATTGAATATTTTTTTGTTTCAAAATCGATTTTTCTATTAATCTTCAATGTCTTTGTAAAGATATGTCAGAATATTGAACTATTTTGTTAGAAACTGAACTTCTAGTCGGGAGACCATTTTGGCTGATTTTGTTTGTTGTCATGGGTGATATTAGGATCACTGTAATGTCTGTCATCTTATGATTGTGGCTTGCTAAAGTGCTTTAAAGTCAATCATTGTGTTGTTCATGACTGGTATATATAGTATCAAATTTATATTTTATATTTGATAATATTACCCTCACTTGAATATTTTTGTAGGCTTGTTATATTCTTCAAAATTTACTAATTCAGAATCTCAGCAATCTTTTTTTTTCCTGATTTCTACCAAGATGCTTCATCAGCAAATGTGATGGAGCTTTTGATTTGATGATAGTACAAAAGAAAATATAATTAGATGAATTGCAATGAAGTTCCGTGAGAACCCATGTGCTATTTTGGATATTTATATAAAGGCCTAGATCATTGTTCAAGTATAAATCAAACAATAGATGTTTGAATTACTCAGCAGATCAATCTGAATTTTTGTCAGATTCTGAAATTAAAATACAAGGCTTACTGAAGCTTTAAATGTAAGATTCGGCAATTATTGTTTCATTGTTTTAAATAATTGTGCTTTATGTCTGTGCATAGGCGACTAATTGAAGAAATGGAAGAAAAACAGCAAACAGAAAAATCAGAACTAGAAAGGTTGCAGCAAGAGGTGGAGTCACAACGCAAAGAGACTGAAATTGTGAAGCTTCGCATCAGAAAACAGGAAGAAAGTCTGAAACGCAGAAATTTAGACATTGAAAGTAGACTTAAAGATTTGATTGCTGAAAAGGAAAAATTTGAAGAAGAACGGCAAAGAGAACAACTGGAAATTGAACTGCAAAAGCAAAAACAAGAAGAGGAAATTTATATACGGGTTCAAAAAGAATTACAGAAATTACAGGAACTCCATAAGCAAGAGAAAGCAGGTAAACTGGAAATTCTCCGAGAACTGGAGAAGCTTAAAAAAGAGAAGGATGAACATAACCTGAAACTGGAACTAGCAAAGAGAAGGCTTGAAGAAGAAGCAAAAGATCAACAGTCACTTGTTACACGACTGGGAGAACAGCTCAGAGAAAAACAGGAAACTATCCAACTGCTCAAACAAGATGATGTGCAAAGCATTGATGAAGAAAAAAACATCTTGGAAGAAATTAGAGAAGTTTTTCTTAAAGCTAAGGAAGCTAGGCCTACTGAAGGCGAAGAGCCTGAAGATGTTCAAAGAGCAAAGCAAAGATATTTGGATCTGAAGAAAATACAGCTGGAAAAATTCACAGCATTGGAAGAAGATGCCTTTTGTCAAAAAGAGTTTCTAGAAAAGGAAATTATGATGGAGCGTGAAGTTCTTGACCAGCTAAGGCATATGCAGCAAGACTCTGTAAAAGTTCTTCATAAAGCTGGTGCAAGTAATGCTTTAGATTCAGGCGAAATGATTGGAGCATTAGAAAAAGAAAAAGAGGTTGCGCAAAGGTTGCTGAACAAAGAACGACAACTTGATTATTTGTTGGAAAACCATTTGCCTTCACTGACGGAAGAAAAGCAGAGAGCTGCAGATATCCTTGACCAAGGTCTTCCTAGTTTGGATGTTGTACTTTACCAGACAGAGAAGGAAATCGAAGAAAAAAGGGAGCAATTAGCACAGTACAGAGCTAGCACAGATCAGCTGCAGCAACTCCAGCAAACTTACGAATTTACTGCTAATATAGCTCGACAAGAGGAAAAGGTTCGAATGAAAGAGAAAGAGATAATTGAATCACGAGAAAAACAACAGAGGGAGGCACTAGAGCAAGCTGTAGCCAAGTTAGAGAGGAGACATTCTGCTCTTCAACGTCATTCAGCCATTGAACTTGTGATTGAAGAACAGAAGCAAAAACTAGCAACATTAAATAGCTGTGAAGAAACAGATCTTCGCAATAGTCTGGAGGCAGAACAGAAAGCACTGGAACAAGACAGAGAAAGGTGAAATGCCTTTAAATAAATTCTGAAAATTCAGTTTTCAAATAATATGTAGTTAAAAAAATTGTGAGTTTACTACTTTCAAAATAGCAGGATCAAATGAACATTTTGTCACTCATCAGTTAATCAGCTCATGGATTACTAATTGCTCAGTGAGTCATATTAAAAGTTATCTGTTTATGAGCACAAGATGAAGAAATGAACTGTATTCCAATCTGGGTCCTGTGGGTAAATAAGCTGCTGACAAGTTTTGTCAAGGTCTGTAAGAGGAATTATTATATTGATATAAAGATGGATTTTGTCTTTGCTAAATCAATATAGGAAGATGTTGACAACTCTTAGATAAATACTGGTATCATGCATGCTCAAAATCTATCTCTCAGATGAAGAAAGAAATCAAAAATCTTAGCATGTGTTCTATGTAAATAGGTATTTAGTTCTAAAGTTTGAAAAGATTGGTCTCAATTTAGACAATAATTATTTTTTTCATGATAATATAATGCCAATTGTATCTTAGGAGACCACATAGAAAATGCTGCAACAAGCCTACTTTGACATAATAAAGAATATCCAACTGGAATGACTTTTTTGTTTTCAACATTCTGATAAAGCTGTTCTCAAGCTTGAGTGGATGTTGGGAATCAGTACATGGCTGATTTGTGCATTTGTATTGTTTTGTATAGATTATCCATTTTGAACACCATCTGCGGCATTAAATAATTCTTGGTTGCTTTTGGCATGGTCAACCACAGAATAAATATTACCAACCACTCTAAATAAAATATAATTGTGGGATTTTGATAAGGAGAATCCTTATTTCAAATACAAATGCTAAAATGTTCTCTTTTTAGATAAAGTGGACTGATGAACAGTTCCTCAGGATGCTGGGTAAAGAAAATAACTTCCATTTTTTTAATATATAAAACTATCCATCAACCCCACAGTATTAATTTAAAATTTATCTGTTTCAGGAACGCCTTATTACTTTTAATAAGCAGGTTCTTCCCACTCCTTGAACCTGATTGTTTGACTTGCCACTGTCTGGTTCCCAGGATTGTTTTCACAGTGTAGGTGTTGTCCTCGGAGCTGATCCAGCTCCTTTCAGTGCCAACACTTGACACAAAGGAAAGGGTTTATGTCAATACCTGTGGGGCACTTTTGGAAGTCACCCTTTTAGTCATGTAGACATGACAGGTTAAAGCTCCTTTTGGGCTTTCAATCTATATAGCAAGGGTTTTGTTTGGCCTAACAACAACAAATGCACTTCTTAAACTGACAAATATATAGCCATCATATCCTGGTCAAAATGAACAAGTTTTCTTACTCAGTAAAATATTATTTGTTCATCATCCATTTGTTAGTAATGTTCTTTATCAGCAATCCAAGTTTAATTTTTGATAGAGCTTCACTGGCCCTGCCCGCCCAACTTAAATGATTTACCATTGGTTATAATGGATATATAAATTTCAATTAGTAATACGTTGATCTAACTTGTGGTTTAAAATCCAAATAAACTTTTCGTCTCAATGTTGTGAGTCTACTACTAATGCCTTTTGACATGTGGCTGTTTGGCAATGAAAGAAACTATTTGATCAGGGTCATCTGAACTACTGCAGCTTATACAATTCCCTCTGTGCTTAATACTTGTATCCCAAACAGTCTGTGGTTTGGTTCTGATTTTTGATTTACCAGTATGATACAGTATTGAATTTAATATTGCAGAAGATATGAATAATAATACATAAAGCAAACAGTTCAGATAGAATCTGAATCTCACATACAAACTGTCCTTTAGGCTTTACCAATTAAACTGATAATCTTAAAAAGCACTAAGGATCTGAATTGAGATTGGACAAGCTATTTTCAACAAGAGGCTGGATACTTTACTTGATATTCATTCATTAGATCTGCAAGTTCTTTCCCGGGCAAGGTCAGTAGTGATGTGTCGTGTCCTCAATTCAGGCCTAATTGCTGTAATTGAGAGGCATTCTCATCATTCATTACCCCTCATCTATTCTTCATTTCCAAGTCAAATTCACTTCAGTGCTGATCATATTGTTGATATCATTCTGTCTCTATCTAGCTGTTTTTTTATTCTCTTAAACCATTTTAATGATTGTATCTTGAATGTACAGTTAATGAGATCTTCTTTTACTATAGGCTAGAACAAGAAATTCAGCAGCTGAAGCAGAAACTTTGTGAAAATGATATGGTTCTAAGGGTTTGTGGAACTCAGGAAGAGAAATCATCCCTTGCCAGTCCTGCAAGTCCTAAAAGATCTCCATTGGTTATGATGCCAATAGCTGATGATAGGTTTGTTTTCAAGTGCCTACTTTTGCCATCTCATTTTTAATGCTAAATATAAATGAAATATTGATCTAAAAATGGTTGATACTGTAATATTACCATAGATATTTTGTTAAATATAGACCAAAAGTTGCATAGAATCCAAGGAAACGTGAGCATGTGGAGGCCATTTGGTCCCTGAGCCTTCACTGCTGTTCACTAAGATTCAAACCAGTTTTGGTCTCTATTGCTCTCTCCTACCTCTTCTCCATCACCCCTTTAGAGACCACCTGCCTTGGTCATCAATGATTCAGCTATCATAGTTCTCTAGGATAGAGAACTCCAAAGATTTACAACTTTCAGATTTAATTTCTCATCAGTCATTAAGTTATATGGCCTTGAAACAGGCCCTTGGCCCTGTTGACCAAGTGCCTATATGAGATAGTCCCAATGCCTATTTTTGGCCATATCCCCTTAATTTTCATATATCTGCCTAAATATCTTTTCAACTTTGTAATTGGACCCATTGCATATACCCACCACCTTCTGTGTTAAAAGACTTGCCTTTCAAGTCTCCTTTAAGCCTTTTCCCTCTCATCTTAAACCGAAGCCCACTAGTTTGAGACTCACTCTGAGGTTTGAGAAGGGGAGTGGTTAAAGATTTGTGACTATTTATCTGTACCTGTCATGTTTTTGTAAAGCACTATGATCATCCTTCAACCTAGGTTTTAAGAGAAAAAAGCCTGTCTTAACTGGGTTGATCTATTATCTTGTAAATGTTCTCCTTATCTCCATGTGGCAAAACATCTTCTCAGCTTCTAACAGTTTGTTGGAAAAACTCTGTTGGTCAAGTAGCATCTCTGGAAGGAAAGCAATAGTTGACATTTTGGGTTGAAACCCTGCACCAGGACCCAAAACGATGAAAACTCTTTACTTCCCACAGATGTTGTTTGACCTACCAAGTTCCTTCAGCAGAATCTTTGTTGTTGCAGATTCCAGCATCTGCAGTCTCTTATTTTTCTCAGCATTTAAGGTGCTCAGCATCATGTCTCACTCCTCTAAACATTTTATGAATATAGGCCCGAGCTACTAAACCTTACTTGGAATATTGCCATAGGAAGGTGTGGAAGCTTTAGAGAGATTGTAGAGATTTATCAAAATGCTGCACAGACTTGAGCACATGTGTTATGAAGAAGGTTGAACGACCTAGGGCTTTTCTCTTTGGAGAGGAGGAGGATGAAAGGAGACTTCTTGGAGGTACACAAGATGATGAGAGGTATAGATAGACTGGATATCCAAAGATTTTTTCCCAAAGCAAAAATGGCTAATACAAGGGGGCATAATTTTAGGTAATTGGAGGAAGTCAGATTTAAGTTCTTTACACTGAAAGTGGTGGGTGTGTGAAACACCCTTCCAGGCACGATGATAGAGGTAGATACATTAGGTGCATTTAAGAAATTTGGATAGACAAATGGATATTAGTAAAGTGGAGGGTTATACTGTAAAGGAGTGAAGGATTAGATTGATCTTAGAGTAAAACAGAACATAGAAACACAGAAAACCTACGGCATAATGCAGGCCCTTTGGCCCACAAAACTGTGTCAAACATGTTCTTACCTTAGAAGTTACTTAGGATTACCCATAGCCCTCTATTTTTCTGAGCTCCGTGTACCTGTCCAGGAGTCTCTTAAAAGACTCTTATTATATCTGCAGTAAGTTAAAAGGTTGGCACAACATCATCAGCTGAAGGACTTGTATTGTACTTGTTCTATGTTCTTATAAGCTCAATATTACAAAAGTGCTTGCTGAATTGCCTCAGTACAAGTGTATACCTCAAAGTAGGGGATCAAACTGTACGCACTTCTTGAAATATTGGTCTCACCAAAGACCTACAAAAAGACTTTGCTATCTTTCTTAAAATATAATGCACTTTGCAATTCATTTGCCTTCCTAATTAACTGCTGCTCATGCTGTCAGAAGCCTTCTAAATTGTTTTGAAAGGTGTATGATAGCTGAAGAAATTTAAAGACAGTTTAAATAGATGAATCTGTTGTTAAAGTAAAACAAAGAAGCTCCATTTGTCATAAAAAAAAGATTACAGATTGAGAAATTAAAGCATGGAAATTTATTTATACTAGATTATATCTACCCCAGATAATGTTGTTTAGGGAGGGAAATCTACAATTCTTATCCCATATATCTGAGTATGACTTCAATCCCAAATCAATAGAATATCACTGTTGAATCTGGTGATATTGATCCCAAGGTTCTTCAGAAGTCAAGAATGAGGCATAAATCTTGGTGGTAGTGGCTGTTTTTATTTATTAAGTATTACAAGAACAAAGAATGAACAAAGGAAATAAAATGTGTTTGTCTCTTATTCAGACTGGAGATGACATTCCAGTAATAACATTAGCCTATAAAATAACCAAATTCAAGTGGCATGTCATCTACAGCAGAAAAACTGAGAAGCTTCTGGAAAAGACAGAATCAGCTATACTACAATTATTAGAAAATGTACTGAACATTTATATGTATATAGGTGATTATATTAAAATTATAAACAAACACAAGAAAGTTAAACTACAAGGAAAATGGGAAAAAAAACACAATTTTACACCCTCATCCAACGCCACTAAATTGTCTAAAATTAACATAGAAAAGAGATCAGATTGGATGCTTTTATAAATGGCCTGGACAAGTTCTTGTGCATTCATGAAACTGGCCTACTTCATAAGCAAATAAGCATAAACAACGGTGCACCAATTTTTTCATGTGCTTTTCTGTATGTATAAATAAATAAATAAATAAATAAATAGATACATACATACAAACATACATACATACATACATACATACACTGGCTCTTTAAATAAAGCATCCTCTCCAATCCACTTAATTGTACCGATCATTTGTTTATTGGTTTTAACTGCTTTAATGTACCACCTTCATAAGCTGGTATTATAACTTCTTTCTTTCACCCGGGAGTTTTGAAATTGCTGTTAATTCTGTTAATTTTTAAGAACAAAATAAATGTCATTTTCTGTTTTGCAAAATTTTATTTTGTACTTTGCAGTGGCGGACATTGATCTCTTAACAATTGTAATTATTGCTTTCAATTTCATCCCATTTTTTCATGCCACAATTATTCATAGCTTGAAACTTCAAACATATATGTCATTTCTTTTGTCTTTTTCAGACTAAATGCATATATTGAAGAAGAAGTTCAGCGGCGACTAGCAGAAAAAGCAAAATTACAAAACGGTCATGAAATAACTGATGCGACTGACCTCTCCCTTTCAATGGAGCAGGTCCGTATGTTGGTCTCAACTTAAAGCTAACTTTTGCTATTTTTAGCATATTCAGTATGGAGTTTTAAAATACTGCTTCCTTTAATGACAGTAGAAATAAGACTGGCAATTCCAAATAAGAATCTGGTTTATTATCACTGTCTTATATAATGTGAGATAGTGCAAGAAGAGGAATCATGAAGTTGTTTTCATAGACCAATCAAAAACCTGATGATGGATGGGAAGAAGCTGCTTCTGAATTATTGAGTGTGGGTCTTCCGGCTCCTCTACCTCCTTCCTGATGGTAGTAACGAGAAAAGGACACACCCAGATGATGAGGGTCCTTAGTGATGGATGACACTTTCTTGAGACATCGCCTCTTGAAGCTGTCCTCAGTGGTGGGGAGAGTTGTACCCATAATAGAGTTGACTGAGTCTACAACCCGCTGCAGCCTCCTGCGATCCTGTGCATCAGAGGTTCTTTTCCTGGGAGTAATGCAACCAGTCAGACTGCTCTCCACTGCAAATCTTTGGAATTTGTAGGTCTCTGGTGACATACCAAATCTCAAAATCCTAACAAAGTTGAACCGCTGAAGTGTAATCTTTGTAATTGCATCAATGTGTTGGACACCCAAGGTGCTAAACCTAGGAATTTAAAGCCCCTTGTCCTTACCACTGCTGATCTCGCAATTTGGACTGGTGCATGATCTCCTAAATCCTCCTCCTAAGTTTGAGGAGATTGGTGCTACCAAAGATTCTTACAAATTTCTGTGGATATATAGTGGAGAACATTTCATCACAACCTGGTATGGAGCCTCCACTGTACAGAATCATAAGAGCTACAGAGGGTTATAAACTCAGCCGGCTTCATCACAGTTTACAACTCTCCCCACCATCGAGGACATCTTCAAGAGGCAATACCTCAAGAAGGTGGTTTCTATCGTTAAGGACTCTTGACATGCTTTCTTTCTACCATCAAGAAGGTGGTATAGGAACCTCTTCCCTGAGGTACAGGACTCAGCGACTTAGGAACACCTTCTTCCCCTCTGCCCAGTGATTTCGGAAACATGCATGAACACCATCTCATTATTTCCTTTTTTTCTCCAGTATTTATTTATTTTTTAATTTATAAAAAAATGTCTTCGTACTGTTTCACAAAGCAACTAATTTCACACTATATGGCAATGATAATAAATCTGATTCTGAAGTCCATAATCAATTCCTTCGTCTTACTAAGATGTTAGGTACAAGGCTATTCATACAGTTAGATTTCAGCTTATGAAAAATAATGGCATCCCTGGTCGTGCATCCAAATGTATCTCTAATTTCACATAGAATTGCCTTTTCACTCTTGCAATGTATTTTTGTTTGTGGTACCTAGACTTGTAGGATTCTGCTTCAAAGGTTCAAACCATCTTTGCACTATTTTAAAACATTTCTATTACCTATGTGAGCCATTCTGGGATATCCCTCAACAAAAATCACTGCAGAATGAAAACCATGTCTAGCATTCATGCTACATAAATTTCAAATAGAAACTTAGATGTTCTAGTGGTGAGTTGCAATTAAAAGAAGATTTTGGATCTATTTCAATGTAAAAGGAAGATTTATACGTCGGCTTTAAAATTAAATTGGGGACTATATGTTACCCTGCGTAAGTATATTTGTACAAAATATCTTTTTAGTTAATTAATTGAAACAATAAACCAGAGTCAGTGTCCTTTCCAACAGCAACATATGCAGCCTTGATACCCTAGTTACACTTAATTGGCTTCATTGAACAGGTCACAGTTCACTTGCCTGACACCAGACGTCTGAAATCAGCACCATTCTGAGCTCTATCACTGAAAAAGATCAGCAGGCAGACGGGGAAAAAAAAACAATCAAAGTACACAAGGCATTCTTGTTACAAAAAAATGTAATATCCTAGTGATTCTTGTGAATCCCTGTATTGTGTCTTACCAAGTGCACCGATCCGCAGCTGGGTGGCCTCAAGACACCAGGCAGACTGTAAACACAGAATGCATTTTCTATTTCCAGGGCTCAGTCATTGAGCCTGTGTTCATGTTCTTTCTCCTCTCTCTCAGCCATTTCCCATTTTTAAGTTATAATTAGTCAAGGTATGAAGATGACTGCCTTTAAGGGAAGTATCCCTTTGATCATTGCGGTGTGACCAAGTGTCAGCTGCAACACTAGATTGCTATAAAGATCTTTTTAATAAAGCAAATGCTTTTTACATTTAAGCCAGGTTTTGGAGAAAAACATTCCTCCACTGTTGTATGAGGATCACAATCTGTTTTAAATTTTGAAATCAGTGCTTTTATAATATGCAAAGCTGTTTCAGCATTTTGACTTAAAGTAAATTAATTTTTGTACCAAAAGTGTATAATTTTCTTGCGTACAAACTTACAATGAATCCTCTTATTAGTTAATTGCTGTCAGTTGGTGGTTAAAAGTATTGTAAATATCCTAACAGTTCACGTATTAAGGCACTCAAAGTTCAAGTTCAAAGCAAATTTAAAATCAAAGTTCATGTGCATCACCATATACAACCCTGAGATTCATTTTCTTGTAGGCATACGCAATAAATCCATTAACCATAATAGGATCAATGGAAGACTGCACCCAACAGGGTAGACAGCCAGTGTGCAAAAGACAACAAGCTGTGCAAATACAAAAGGAGAAATAAAATTCCTTAATTGAAGATTGCATACAGTCAGTGATTTTGAACATTTGGTTGACTGCTCCATATGCTTCATTATTTCACTGTAAAATTATTTTGATTTGGACAAGTTGGAAGCTTAAAATTCATATATATATATTTGTTTATCATGAACTCTTTGTCCTTGTAACAAGCTTCATGAGCTGTGCCCCTAGGTTGGATTTTTAAATGAGACAGAAATCATTAGAAAGATAATGATATAGTTATTGAGCTGAGGCAATAATAGTGATCGAAGTTGTCAGTGGATGCAAGTCATACTTAGTAGTCTACAGATACTGTAAAATAAAATACAATGCAAGATAAAAATAAAACTAATGATAAATTTGACTTTTTTTCAGGAACATGGGAACCAGAATAATATAAACCAGCGCAAGCTGAAATATGAGGTATTATTCATTTTTTATTGCAAATTTCTTTTCTAGCAATGTAACAATTATATGCTACAATTTTAAGTGGAAAGTAGCTTTCAAGATGATATTAATTGAAATCCAGTAGTATAATTTACATTTTGATTTGCAGAAAATGGGGGTTAGGCAATTGACTGTGAAGAAGTCCGGAATAAATGGCAAATTCACTTCCTTAGATCATTTATCAATGTTATCATCTGCTGTAAATTTGGAAAATACAAAAAGAAAGTAATTTGAAGGACAGCTAAAAGATTTGAAGGCTGGCTTTAAAAAAATAGGTGTCTTGGACAATACCAAAGTAATACTTTTTTACACAAGTCCGCTATTGGGATTGAATTGAATATTTAAAACTTACTTTATTGTATCAACATAGACTCTCATCTTCAATGCTTGCTTTGACGCTACTGGTTTGAGTCTAGGTTGGTCTATAGATTTAATAATATTTTTTTTATCATTATAAGCCAGGCAGCAGAATCTTTTCAGGTGCTGTCATTGTTGAATTCAAATTATGTGACTTGTTACACCACTAATAATGGTAAGATTTTCACTGGACATTTAGACAGCCCTTAAGGGTATTATTGTACTGAAATCAAACATAAAAGTTAAATGTCTCAAATTGTATCAGGTATGTAAGCACTTGTATATAAATCCAATCATAATCTTCTACATTATCCTTCATTCCTCAACTCTTACTTCTATAATCAATAGTATGCAATAATGCATAGTTCATTTCAAATGGAAATTTATTCATATTGTGTATTACAATGTTAAGCTTTGTTAATCAGTCAAATGGCTCAATGATTTTTGGAAAACAAAAATCCATGAGTCATCATTGTCAACTTAATTAAAACTTCATTTAAAATTTTCATCTTTGGTATTGGTATTGGTTTATTATTGTCACATGTATCAAAGTACAGTGATTGGCTTGTCTGGCATAGTGTTCATACAGATCAACTTCTTATACAGTGCATTGAGGTAGTACAAGTAATGCAGAAGAAATTGTAATAGCTACTGAGAAAGTGCATAGCCATAGACAATAGGGTTCAAAGTCATAATGAGGTAGATTATGAGAGCAAAAGTCCATCTTATTGCACTAGGGAACCATTCAATAAGTCATATGACAGGAATGTAGAAGCTGTCCTTGAGCCCGGTGGTATGTACTTTCAGGTTTTCTGCCTGACGAGAGAGGAGAATAGAGAATGTCCAAGGTGGGTGGCATTTTCAATTATGCTGACTTGCTTTACTGAGTGTGGACAAAGTCTATGGAGGGGAGACTGGTTTCAGTGATGTCTACAAACCTCTGCACTTTCTCTGCACTTTCACAGTGAAGCTATTGCACGATGATATAATTGTACAAATATTGTTTTGCATTTTTTACACTAATGAGTGTTTCATTTATCTTAGACTATCCCACAAACCTAGTCTTGGATTCAATTTTTCTGTTACTCAGTTAATATTTTAGCCTGAATAGAAGCAGAATAAATTATTTTCTTTAGTGCAGTCTCATCATTAATTTAGCTGAATGATGCTAATCTTTTCTTCAAATGCCAAAAAATATTTTCCCCATTATTTGAAAATGTAGTGGTACTGGTGGTGGCATCTGTCGGTCTCGAGAGACCATGGATCTGCGCCTGGTTTCCAGGGCGCAGACCTGGGCAGGTTTGTATGGGAGACCGGCAGTTGCCCAAGCTGCAGGCCTTCCCCTCTCCACGCCACCGATGTTGTCCAAGGGAAGGGCACTAGGACCCACGCAGCTTGGCACCAGGGACGTCGCAGGGCAATGTGTTGTTAAGTGCCTTGCTCAAGGGAACAAACATGCTGCCTCAGCTGAGGCTCAAACCAGTGACCTTCAAGTTCTGATGATGAAAAGTGGTACTAATTCAGAAGATTTAAATAGATAGTTATTTAATTTGACTGTTAATTTTCTTTTAAGAAATGTCGACCATATGTGTGAAAGAAAAACAAAAAACACTGATGTGCATCATTACAGTGTTAGTTACATTAGGCTGGACCAAGATACGGATAATAGAACATAGAAGAGTATGGCACCAAGACAAGTCCTTTGGCTAATGATGTTGTGCCAAATTAAGTAAACTATTGAGATCCAATTAAGCTAATCCCTTTTGCCTGCATGTAGTCCATTATCCCTCCATTCTCTGTATTTTCATGTGCCCATTTAGGGGACTTTTAAGCACCTCTATTGTATCTGTCTCCACTCCCATCCCTGGGAGTTCAATCCAGTCACCCACCACACTCTGGGTGTAAAAATTAAAAAAAAAACAAAACCTTCCTCACACATCTCCTTGTTTTCTCTCCCCTCTTCCCCTCCCCTCTTCCCCCCCCTTCCCCCCTCTTCTCCCCCCTTCTCCCCCTTCTCCCCCTTCTCCCTCTTCCCCCCCTCTTCCCCCCCTCTTCCCCCCCTCTTCCCCCCCTCTTCCCCCCCTCTTCCCCCCCTCTTCCCCCCTCTTCCCCCCTCTTCCCCCCTCTTCCCCCCCCTCTTCCCCCCCCTCTTCCCCCCCGTCTTCCCCCCCTCTTCCCCCCCTCTCCCCCCCCTCTCCCCCCCCTCTCCCCCCCCTCTTCCCCCCCCTCTTCCCCCCCCTCTTCCCCCCCCTCCCCCCCCTCTTCCCCCCCTCTTCCCCCCCCTCTTCCCCCCCTCTTCCTCCCCTCTTCCCCCTCTCTTCCCCCCCCCCTCTTCTCCCCCCCCCCCCAATAACTTCATGTCCTCTAGTATTAGACATTTCAACCCTGGGAAAAAGATGCCAGCTATTTACTTATGCCTCTCATCGAAGAGGTATCCTCTTAGATTTTTCTGCTCAAGAGAAAATAACCCTGCTTTGTCCACTCTCTTCTTACAGCACAATCTAGGCAGCATCCTGATAAAACACTTCTGGTCACTCTTCAAAGCCTCCGCATCATTTCCTATAACGGGGCAACTAGAAATTAAACCAATATGGCAGATATATACGAAACAAAGTTTTATCATCTGCATCTTAACTTCCTTACTCTTACACTCAGTGCCTCAGCTAATAAAGGCATGCATACCATACACCATCTTTAACACGCTATCTTTTTCCCAATTCTAATATAACTTACTAGAAAAAGTACTGTACATTGAATTTCAAAAGCAAATAATTTCCCTCAGCTAGGCTTTGCTGAAAACATAAAATTGAAAATCTGTCTGTACCTTCAAGAAATAATAGTCTGAAAACATGTGAGAGAAATGAGAGCACATCTTGCATTGTCAGTCCAGGATAGAGCTAACAAGGGTTTTACTTTAATATAGTCAACTGCAGAGCTCACAGAAGTTCATCATACAGGTTAGTAAATGAAAGTATCTACTCATAATTGCTAATATGCACATATCTAATCATTAATAAAAGAACTACGTTTCTTGAAGAATATTTAACTCGAGTAATCTTAAAATTAAAATTTTCCATTTAGAAAACATAGAAACCCTACAGCACAAAACAGGCCCTTCAGCCCACAAAGTTGTGCTGAAGGTGTCCCTGCCTTAGAAATTACTAGGCTTACCTATAGCCCTCTATTTTACTAAGCTCCATGTACCTATCCAAAGGTCTTTTAAAAGACCCTGTAGTTCCGCCTCCACCACCATTGCCGGCAGCCCATTCCACTTACTCACCACTCTCTGAGTAAAAAAACTTACCCCTGACATCTACTCCCCAGCACCTTAAACCTGTGTCCTCTTGTGGCAACCATTTAAACCCTGGGAAAAAGCCAGGGCTGAAATGGCTGTCATCATTTATCATTTATAATTTCAGTTGACTCCATAGTTCTAATGGCAATAATATAATTGTACATTATACATACATTATGTACATATAATGTACATTATTCAAATATACATTTGAAGTTCTGATGATGAGCAAATGAAGACTTAGATTTTGTGAAATCAAGTGAAGATATGACAAAGAGTTACCCAAAGACTTTTGCCAGATTCAAACTTGGGCTACACAAACATTTCTAAAGAAACTCAACAGAATTAGCCACAAATGCTTTTACTGTGAGCATGTCAAAGCGTAGTTACCCTGTAATAGATAATTCAACTCCTGATGCTGCAAAGTTCTCCCATCATCTGCAGGGTGCAAAATTGGGAGTGTCAGGGAATACTGTCTATTTGTCTGGAATAAACGTAGTTTCCAGTTATGCATGCTAAACTGGACACTATTAGGACAAAGCAGCTCTCTTGATTGGGACTCCATTTATCATCCTGACATTCATCCTGTCTATCATGGTGCACAGTGGCTGCATGTGTACCAACTACAAAATGTATTGTAGTATCCCTGTTGGCTGCTCCAAAAGTTCTCAAGCACACAACTTTGACCACCAAAGAGAGCAAATTAATTGAAGTACCATCACTTGCATGTTCAACTCCTAATTTCCTAGCCTGGAAATATATCACCAGTCCTTCATTATTAATGGGTCTAAAGCCTGAGACTCCTTCAAAAGGAGTGTGATGAGCATGGTGGCAGCTCATCTGCATTTTTTTCAGGTACCCAAGATGGGCAATAAATCCTGGCTTTATCAGTGACACTTTGATCCTGAAGAATGAATAAAAACACTTTTATTCCCCCCATCCTGTGTCCACCTTGCTTGATACAAAGGGTAGAACTCATGAGGATCTTGATGTTTGTTGAATTATTGGAATCACCAGATGTTTGCTAATGTTTTTCAGCTTGTTGTGCCATGTTCAAATGCAATTAGGCTGCCAAGAGCCATTGGCATTTGTGGAAAAATAACAGCAAGTGATAACCTAGCAGTGAAGCTCTGCTCATGCTCTTAAATGAAAAGGAACTTGAAATAAATTACATACGCCTTGTATCAGCTGTGCGCGTGTAGTTGTCTGTCATTTTGTTCTGATTGGCAGGCATTTTGAAAAAATGCTACTATTTTCAAGCCTCTTGACATTTTTGTTTTTTGAAGTTTATAAGATTTGAGAGGTACACACAAGGAATGTTCTTCACCCAGACTTCCTTTATCTTTCAGACACTTTTCCTTTTATTTCCTACAGTTGAATCTTAATGACTTTAATAAGCTGTGATAAGGTTTTGTAAAGCACTGAGAAGCATTTCTTTAATAAATCAGTTATACGTTTTGTATATTTAACAGTATTTCCTCTCCCTTCATATGCATGCTTTCAGTCTGCTTTGTACTTCAATATTTTGCACAATCATACTTCCTCATTGATAATTCAAGATTTCTTGCAATCTTTTGCTTTAGCAGCTCCTCCTTGCTCGATCACTGGATATTAGTCCAAACAACCTAAAGGATCCTATTAAAATTAGTATACCCCGGTATGTCTTGCGTGGACAAGGGAAAGATGAGCACTATGAGTTTGAGGTGAAGGTGAGTGTTTGACTTTGTTTCTTTTCCAATATAGATACGGAAATTATGGATCATTCATTTCTGAATTAGAAAATCTCTGAGAAGAGTTTTTTCCCCCACACAGGAATTATAATTTCATCAGCCCAGGCTTAGGTATTCATTATTGCAATAATTTTATGCAGATCCTTTGGGACTGGGCTATCCATTCATATAAGTAGATTTTTAATTGAACTGCAAATTTTATTAATGCAACCAACATTCAAAAAATCTAAAAGTGATTTTAAATTGATAGATAGCCTTGGCTGACAGATAAGCAATACCACTATAATTTTAATATAAATGACCTGATCTCTAAGGACTGAAATTTAATGTAAATCCAGTGAAATCAGAAATATGGAATCATATTTCTTTTTTTTAAAGAGAGGTTCGAGATTCTAACCTGATTAGAACTAATGGCAGGAAGAAAACAGAACGGCTCACAGGAATCAGGGGATTCGTGTAATACCATTTTTATAATGAAGTACCACTATGACACAAGTCAATCCTGATGAATCTGTAGCATGTCATAAGAGACATCAAGAGAAGTTATCTGTAGTGTATCAGGAGAAATGCTGCACAAAAAAAAAAATGCAAAGGCATTTTTATAGTTATCTGTGGCACAATGTGTTGCTGGCAATTTATCAAATGCATTGCAGTTTTCAACTCCCTGATGCATTTTTTTCCTTTTGTATCTTACTTTCATTTCCACGCTTCACAAAATATCACTGGCCTGGATCATCTGATTAAAATCTCCAGTTGTCCTGGCTGGAACTTGCCTATGTAGTGAACAGATGTTTAAGACTCAGTTACGTTGGTGGAAGTTCATCGCTTCTCTTCAGTTTGGATCAGTGCTCTGCCATTGGTCACTACTGATAGATGCCCAACCTCTACAGATTTCAGAGTGCTTAAGATGGAGAATCTGACCTGTAATTGCAGTTCAGGCATACATTGATTTCATTTGGTGGGGGGGATGTCTTCAATCAGAAGCTTAAACACAAAGTAATTTCCCTTCTTAAAATATAATTAAGTTGATTTAAATATCTAAAAAAGTAACAGGAAGAAGAGTAGTAATATTTAATTCTCTTCTGTAATTTTTGTACATTTTTGAAAAAAAAAACACATTCACAGACATTCAATTCCTGTGATAGATTTAATGGTCAGTAGGGTTTAACTAGGAGAATCACTTTGGGAGAGGAGTGATAGTGCCAGTATAGATTGTAAAGGCAAAGTACTAGTTCTCTCTGAACAGCTGGGGACTGGCTTCTCAAATGGTAGACTGCATCCACGGTACAGCTAATGCGGGTATGGATTTGAATGCAGGATACCAGCAAGCATCAGCAGCTTATTAATCCATGCAAAACAATTGGAATTTATATTAATTGATGGGAGGTGGCTATTGTTGGTAATTGCCCATCTCTGATTTCCCCTGGATTGCAGAGGGTGTTCACTACCTTACTGGGTTTGAAAATGTAAATGGACCAAATCAGATAAGACCATAAGATATAACGGTAGAATTAGGCCATTTGGCCCATCAAGTCTTCCCTGTTATTTCATCTAGGCTGAGCCAATTTTCCTCTCAGTCCCAATCTCCTGCCTTCTCTCCACATCCCTTCATGCCTGACCAATCGTGTATCTACCAACCTCTGCCGATGATGGCCTCCACAGCTGCCTTCGGCAAAGAATTCCACAGATTCACCACTCTCTGGCTAAAGAAGTTCCTCCTGATCTCCGTTCTAAATATTCCTCTATCCTCTATTCTCTATTCTGAGGATGTGTCCTCTGGTCTTAGTTTCTCCCACCACAGGAAACATCCTCTCCAAATCCACTCTGTCAAGATCTTTCACCATTTGATAGGTTTCAATGAGGTCAGCCCTCATTCTTCTGAATTCTGGTGAATACAGGCCCAGGACCATCAAACGCTCTTCATATGACAAGCCATTCAATCCTGGAATAATTTTCGTGAACCTCCTTTGAACTGTCTCTAGTTTCAGCATATCCTTTCCAAGGGGCTCAAACCTGCTCACAATACTTCAGTGAGGCCTCAACAATGCTTTATAAAGTTTCAACATTACGTCCTTGTTTTCATATTCTAGTCCTCTTGATATGAATAAAAACGGCCAAGCTAGTTCCTTCCCTGATGAGCATAATGAGCCAGCCCATTAGGGTTTCTTATTTTTTAAGTCCATATTTACTTGGAGCTTGTTAATTTCTTAGTTGCCATGATACAATTCAAGATAACGTCTATGGTTTTCTCTACAGTTCACTAGCTTCTGATTCAGTAACGTAACCACTATGCCACCATAACAGTCTATTGTGTTATCTTGTTTTACCCATTCTTCAGTAGCTCCCACACAATTATTCAGGCAATGCATTTCACATTAGAACATAATTAAAATAGGCAAGACCAAATAAATGTTTAGACATTAAGGAACTTTATTCTATTATTTAATAGATTTTTTTGAGTGTAATTGAAAATAATTTTTACGTGTACTTGGGCTGTGCAGTCAAATTCTGAAGGAATAAAAAAATTGTGATCTGTTAGATAACTATTTTGGATGAAACCTGGACAGTGTTTCGACGTTACAGCCGCTTCAGGGAACTGCACAGAACAATGAAGATGAAATATCCAGAGGTAAGTTAAAGTTTTAAAATTTGAGAATATCTAATTATTTAAATAGTGATGTACAAATTTCACGTCTAACAGAGTTAAATAATAGAGAATGCAATGAATGATGCAAGACAATGCCATGCTTGGTGCAGCTTGGGATAGGGTGGGGGTACAGGGGAAGAAGGAGGACATTGGACAGTCAGGGTCAATGTAGATTTTTGCCAAATGAGTTCCCTCGAGTTCCAAAACTGTCTTCTGAGACAATGTTTGGAAATCCTAGTCTTTCCACAATGATTTGACTTTCTTTTTGGTTTGGTACATTGCATTTGAAGGCATTAGTTCTTTTTAAGCATTTTTCTGATATTTTACAGTTAACTTGCATGTATTTACAGAAGAACTAACTAATTTATTCTGTTTTTGAAGTGTGATGCTGCCATTGTTGTAAAAGCTTTTCTTAAATGCACAATTTATGACACGAACTGAGTTGTAGCAAACATAACAGTCTGCCAATTAAGTATTTATTTCTGTTTCTGAAGAAGCCTTTAGAGTGCCTTAGGATCCTTTACTGTGGTTGTGTACTAATGCTTTCATTATATGGCACGCTTGCATTCCACAATTACCATCAAACCTAAGGATATTTCCTTTATATGACAATGAAAATGCATTTATATTAGCCTTGTGGAAATTCCCTTTAATTTATTGTTATAGATTTTTAATATGGCTGGTTATGAAATGTATGCCCAGATATTTCCTCTGACCTGTTCACATTGTGTTGTTGTAATGCAATACTTGTATCTGCCTTAGCAGGCATGGCACCAAGAAAAGCGCAGGTGCTTATCCGAAAATGACTATAAGCTGCCAGAATTCAGTCATTCTCATGTTTATCTGTTTGAAAGTTTGTTTTTGGTATAAAGAATATAAATGAATGGAAAAGAAGAAGTGAGAAACAGAAATATGTAAGCAGGAAGATTTGGTAAGGGAAGAACATGAATATGAATAGCAAGAGACACTGAATGTTTGAGTAGCCATTAAATTCAACTCCAGATTTAATTCCAGGAAGTTTATTGGCACTGTTGATTCACAACAAACAAACTTTAATCTCCATAGCTCAAAAAGTTGACTTAAAAATCCTTTAAACCAACCAAGGGTTCCCAAACTTTTTAATGCTATGGTCCAATACCATTAAGCATGGGGTCCATGGACCCCAGGTTGGGAACCCTTACTTTAAGCTATAATAACAATTCTTGCTAGTTTTTTTTTATATTGCATGTAGTGGAATGAATTGCAAATGTCACTCCACACTTTAAGATGGAAAGGGATGCAGAAGAAGGAAATTATTGTCCAATTAGCCTGACTTCAGTGATTAGAGAACATTATTAAGATGAGGTTGGAGGTGAAAGAGAGCATGGTTTCCTTAGAAGAAATCTTGCCTCTCACATCTTTTGGAATTCTTAGAGGAAATAACAGTCAAGATAGACAAAGAAGGATCACAAACAAGAGAAAATCTGCAGATGCTGGAAATCCAAGTAACACAAAATGCTGGAGGAAAAGAGTAAACAGTCAATGTTTCAGGTCGAGACCCTTCATCAGGATGGATAATGACTGTAATCAGTGGATGTTGTTCACTTGGATTTTCAGAAGGCCTTTGATGAGGTGTTACACATGAGGCTGCTTAATAAGACAAGAAGCTGTGGTATTACAGGAAAAATACTATTATGGATAGAAGATTGGTTGACTGGCAGGAAGCAAAGAGTGAGAATAAAGGGGGGCCTATTCTGGTTGGCTGCGAGTGACTAGTGGTGTTCTGCAGGGATCAGTATTGGGGTCACTTCTTTTCACTTTATAGAAACATAGAAAACCTACCGCACAATACAGGTCCTTCAGCCCACATACGTGAATGATTTGGATGACAGAATTGGTGGCTTTGTGGCCAGGTTTGCAGATGATATGAAGATAGGTGTAGGGGCAAGTAGTGTTGAGGAAGCAGGGAGTTTTTAGAAGGACTTGGACAGATTGTGAGAATAGTCAAAGAAATGGCAGGTGGAATAAAGTAGCGAAGTACATGATCATGCACTTTGGTAGAAGGAATAAACATAAGAACATAAGAAATAGGAGCAGGTGTAGGCCATCCGGCCCATCGAGCCTGTCCCGCCATTCAATAAGATCGTGACTGATCTGTCCGTAAACTCATGTCCATCTACCTGCCTTTTCCCCATAACCCTTAAATCCCTTACTATCTAACGGTTTCTTAAATATTTTTAAGTAGTAAATACTTAATATATTTAATATATATATTTATAATTAAGGAGTAAAGTAGGCTATTTTCTAAATGGGGAGAAAATTCAAAATTCAGAGGTGCAAAGGGACTTGGAAGTCATCGTGGAAGATTCCCTGAAGGCTAACTTGCAGGTTGAGTCAGTGGTAAGGAAAGCAAACACTTCGTCAACATTCATTTTAAGAGGATGTAAGAGCAAGGATGTAATACTGAGGCTTTATAAGGCATTGGTCAGACTACACTTGGAGTATTATGGGCAGTTTAGGACCCCTTATCTAAGTAGTGCTGGTATTGGAGAGAGTTCACAAGAATGTTTCCAGGGATGAAAGGGGTTAACATTTTAGGAGAATTTGACAGCTCTGTAGTTGCTGGAATTTACAAGAATGAGGGGAGATCTCATTGAAACCTATCAAATATTGAATGATCTGGATAGAGTGGATGTAGGGAGATGTATCCAATGGTGAGTCTAGGACCAGAGGGCATAGCCATTTAGAACAGAGATGATGTGGAATTTCTTTAGCCAGAGGGTTGTGAATTTATAACAAAGATCAATACAGCACAGTACAGGCCATTCAGCCCACAATGTTGTGCCAACCCTTAAACCCTGCCCCCCCCCCCATATAACCCTCCACCTTAAATTCCTCCATATACCTGTCTAGTAGTTTCTTAAATTTCACTAGTGTATCTGCCTCCACCACTGACTCAAGGCAGTGCATTCCATGCACTAACCACTCTCTGAGTAAAAAAAAACCTTCCTCTAATATCCCCCTTGAACTTTCCTCCCGTATTGAGCAGTGGTGCCCTGGGGAAGAGGCACTGGCTGTCCACTCTATCTATTCCTTTTAATGGAATTCATTGCCACAGACTGCTGTGGAGGCCAAGTCGTTGAGTATATTTAAAGCCATAGTTGATAGATTCTTGATTAGTCAAAGGTTACAGGGAGAAGGTGGAAGAATGGGGTTGAAAGGGATAATAAATCAGCCATGATAGAATGGCAGAGCAGACTCAATAGACCAAATGGCCTAATTTTGCTCCTATGTCTTGTAGTCTTATGAATGGGTAGGTGTGGGCCAGAATATTGAGACAAAAGAAATACAAGAAGCATGTAGTTCATCTTTTGCTTTAATGTGTACAATCAACTGTCTGATCCTGCTTGGATTCAACAGTGTGAATCAGTGCTTGAATCTCTTGCTTGAGACATCATCATCTGGTTTGCCTTTTTATCTCAAGTTAATTTCCCACATCTTTCATCATTTACCTGAAACTTGAGAGGTTTAGTGGTGGCCTTATAGATAGAGTCCCACGGCTCCATATTGTCAGTGATGTGGAACCATTGTCATTGCTTTTTACATTTAAATTAATCCTTTTAAAATGTTAACATTTCTCGGATGACTAATCAGTGTAGGTGCACAGTGCGAGATTCACATAGAGAGTGCTAATTAACTTGCTGAATTGTATTCATTAATTAATGTAAGTCATTTGGCATCATTTTGCAATGTTAATGGTGTGCCCTCTGTTGATCCAATAATTTTGCAGGATGAGCAAAATTTATGCTATGAGAAGTTAGGTGACCAGAGCTGGCAAAGGAAACTGTCTGGGCCCATTTTGCAGGCTCAGCTGAATCAGAATCATATTTAATATCACTACCATATGTTTTGTTTTTTGTTATTTTACAGCAACAGTACATTATAGTACATATTAATAAAAACTATAAATTAAAGTAACTACAGTGGATTCTGGTCATCTGTTAATTGACACATCCCCTTACTTGTGGGCAACACTGATCTGACCACAGCATCTGCAGTGTACTTTGTGTTTATTGCTCTTTAGAACTGCACATGCTGTGGTCAAATCAACACGTACAAAAGCTGGATGAACTCGGCAGGTCGGGCAGCATCCATTGGAATGAGCAGTCAACGTTTTGGGCGGAGACCCTTCGTCAAGACTGACAAAGGGTCTGGGCCCGAAACAGTGACTGCTCATTTCAACTTAAAGAACAAAACCAAATCAAGAAAATAGCCGTGATTTGCTTTGTTTATTTGGGACACTATGCTGCTTAATTGGGACAGGACACTGTTGCTGAACAGTTTCTAGCTGGTGTCAATTGTGTGCACATTGTGTGGCTAGTAGACACTACAGTGTGTTAGAGCAAACAGTTTTTAAATAGTATCCCTTGATTTTGTGCTCAAAAGCAGTGGTTTATGTCACTGATAGTTGGCAAATAAAAGACAGTCTATTATACTAGGGGATCTTGTTCAATTGCAGTCAATCAAAAGAACACAGTAGCATAGACTAGATTAGGTCCTCTGTCAATAACTACAGTATTAGGAACTAATAATCAGTTTTATAGTACTGTATTAGCTTTGGTAGTGTTCTAATTCATTCTGTATTTCATGTAAATACATAATTTAAATGGTAGTTACTCTTTTTATAACTTTTTAACAATTTCCATGAAATTGTATAAGTAGTGCGAAAAGAGAGGAAAAAAGAGAGGCTTCATTTTCCATTCAGGAATCTGATGGTGGAGGGAAACAGGTTGTTCATGAAACATTGAGTGTGTTTCTCCAGGTTCCTGTACCCTTTGGATGGTAGCAATGAGAAGAAGGCATGGTCTGGGTGATGAGGATCCTTAATGATGGATGCACCTTTTTGAGACATCACCTTTTGAAGGTATCCTGGATGCTGGGGGTGTGGTAGGATGATGTCCGTTATGGAACTGGCTGAGTTTACAACGTTCTTCAGCTTTTTCTGATCCTTTGCAGTCGCCCCTCAATACCAGACTGTGATTCAACCTGTTAGAATGAGAATCAGAATCAGGTTTAATATCACTGACATATGTTGTGAAATTTATTGTCTTTGTGGCAGCAGTAAAATGCAATACCCAATAATAGAGAACATGCATATGTATTAAATAGTTGAATAAGTAGTGCAAAATAGAAATTTTAAAAAAGTAGTAAGGTAGTCTTCAGGGTTCAATGGCCATTTAGCGATTGGATGGCAGAGGGGAAGAAGCTGTTCATGAATTGTGGAGTGTGTGCCTTCAGGCTTCTGTACCTCCTTCTTGGTGGTAGCAATGAGAACAAGGCATGACATGAGTGATAGGGGATCTTATTCATGGATGTCACCTTTTTGAAGCATCGATCCTTGAAGATGTCTGGAAACTATGGAGGCTAGTGCCCATGATCTATGGTCCCATTCCCATTCTGATATGTCTATCCATGGCCTCCTGTATTGTCAAAATGAATCCAAACTCAGGTTGGAGGAACAACACCTTATATACCGGCTGGGTAGCCTCCAACCTGATGGCATGAACATTGACTTCTCTAACTTCCATTAATGCCCCTCCTCCCCTTCTTACCCCATCCCTAACATATTTAGTTGTTTGCCTGTTCTCCATCTCCCTCTGGTGCTTCCCCTCCCCCCCTTCTTTCTCCTGAGGCCTCCTGTCCCATGATCCTTTCTCTTCTCCAGCTCTGTCTCACTTTCGCCAATCACCTTTCCAGCTGTTAGCTTCATTCCACCCCCTCCGGTCTACTCCTATCATTTTGCATTTCCCCCTCCCCCCTCTACTTTCAAATCTCTTACTATCTTTCCTTTCGGTTAGTCCTGACAAAGAGTTTCGTCCCGAAATGTCGACATTGCTTCTCCTTATAGATGCTGCCTAGCCTGCTGTGTTCTACCAGCATTTTGTGTGTGTTGTTGTTTGAATTTCCAGCATCTGCAGATTTCCTCATGTTGGCTCTGAAATAAATCATTCTCTCTACTATTATTCTGACATTTCACATTCTTAAAGTAGAGATCCTAACTGACCTCAGACATGGAATGTTTTCTAGGATTAAATGTCAGGAATTGTGAAAAACTGAATTTAAATGTATTTGGCTAAGGTGTATGTAAACTTATGACTTCAGCTGTATCCCTCTCCTGTATGCCTTCTCAACGCCATCTGAAATTCTGCCAACAATAGTTGTATTGTCATCATATTATAGATGGCACTTGAACTGTGCTTGGCCACACAGTCATGGATGTAGAGAGAGTAGAGCAATAGGCTAAGCAGATATACCTGAGGTGTGCTAGAGTTGATTGTCAGCGAGATGGAGATGTTATTTCCAATTTGCACAGATTGTGGTCTATCAGTTAGGAAGTCGAGGATCCACTTGCCAAAGGAGGTACAGAGGTCCAGGTTGTGAAGCTTTTCGATCAGAACTGTAGAAATGATTGTGTTGAACACTGAGCTGCAGTCAATAAGTAACATCCTGATGTAGATCCAGATGATCCAAGGCCACGTGGAGAGCCAATGAGATCACATCTGCTGTAGACCTATTACGGTGATAGGCAAATTGCAGTGGGTCCAGGTCCTTGCTGAAACAGGAGTTAATTCTAGCCATGACTCATGTATAAAAGCTCTTCATTGCCATAGACGTGAGTGCTACTGGACAATAGTTGTTAAGGCAGCTCACCCTGGTCTTCTTAGGCACTAGTATAATTTTGCCTTTTTGAATCAGACTGTGGCAATGAGAGATAGAAAATGTCTTTGAACACCCTCACCAGTTCTTTGGCACAAGTTTTCAGAGCCCTACCAGGAACTCCACTGGGGCCTGTCACTTTGTGAGGGGTCACCCTCTGACTCGGCCTCCGAGACAGAGATCACAGGGTCACTGGGTGCTGCAGGGATCCTCATAGCTGTAGTTATAGTCTCCCTTTTTAAAGCATGCATGAAAGGTGTTGAGCTCATCTGGGAGTGAAGCATCACCCCATTCATGATTTGTAGGTTTTGTTTTGTAGGAAGTAATGGCCTGCAAACCCTGCCAGAGCTGACGTACATCCGATTCTGCCTCTAACCTCGTTTGGAATTATTACTTTGCTTTTGAGATGGCCCTCCTCGAGTCATACCTGGTTTTCTTGTACAAACCTGGATTGCAAGATTTTAATGCCACAGGTCTAGCCCTCAACAGACTATGAATCTCCGAGTACATCCATAGCTTTTGATTCGGCTGTGTTCAGTGTGTTCTCGTAGTCACACACTCATCCACACAGGTCTTAATGAAGTCAGCGCCAGCTGTGGCGTATCCATTCATACTCCTGCACCTCCCTTGTCCATACCTTCTTGGTCATCACTACTGGTACTGCAGTCTTCAGTCTCTGCCTATACTCTGAGTGGAAGTACAGCCAGGTGATCAGACCTTCCCGTGCTTACAGCATGGACTAGCACAGTAAGCAGTCTTGATGGTGGTGTAACAGTGGTCCAGTGTGTTGGTTCCTCTGGTACTCCCAAGTGATTTGTTGGTATTAATCATTTAGAGATTTTTTTTTAAGCTGGCCTTGTTAAAATCCCCAAAATAATAGAGAAGGCATCAGAATGCACTGTTTCATACCTACTTATTACATCACTCAGTTTGTCTAGAGCCTGTTTTACACTAGCTTGATGTGGGATGTACACCACCACCAAGATGATCACTGAAATCTCTTGCTGCAGATGAAATGACGACAATTGGTTATGAGATATTCCAGGTTGGTTGACAGGACTGGGACAACACCGCAATATTTGTACACCTCAAAGAGTTGATCAAAAAGCATACTTCACTTCCTCTGCTTTTGAAAGACTCAGAAGTCAATTTTGGTGGTGTATTACAAAACAGTCAGGCTGTATTACTTTCCATGGTACACCTGTAGAAACTTGTGGTCGTCTTTGGTGAAATATCAAATCTCCTCAAACTCCAAAATAGAGTTGCTGTCATGTCTTCTTTGTAATTGCATCAATATGTTGAGCCAAGGATAGATCAACAGAGATATTGATACTCAGAAACTGAAACTGTTCACTATTTCCATTTCTGATCCCTAAATGAGGACTAACATGTGCTCCCCCTACTTCCCCTTCTCAACAATATTGGTCTTAGAGATGTTGCGTGCAAGGTTATTGCTGTGACACCACTCAACCAGCTGATCTATCTTGCTCCTGTATGACTCTTCATCGCCATCTGAAACTGCCAACAGTAATTGTGTCGTCGGCATTTATAGATGGTATTTGAGCTGTGCCTAGTCACGTAATCATGGGGGTAGACAGAGTAGAACTGATTTGAATTATTACCACGAACTCCTGGCACAGATTTGTCCTTGAATCAGCAGGAACTCTAATGCTAACACACTGATGGATAATGGTTAAAGGGATGTGTACAATTAATGAAGAGTTGTATTAAGTCACAAGTGTTGTTTCAGTTTTTAAAGGAGGGAGGTCATAAAAACAAAATCAAAAACATACCCTGTAACAAGTCACGAAAACAAAACTCCTCATCTGCCACAGAGCTCAACCCCCGAATGATTTTAGATGTAGCAAATGGAGTGCTTTATAAATTGAATACTGCCTTTCCAGAAAAAAGTATTCAATCATGCCTAGTAGATTGAGCAGTCAATGTAAATGTTGTCCACAGGATCAGAATCAGGTTTATCATCACTGATGTATATCATGAGGTGTGTTGCTTGGCACGACAATACGGTGCAAAAGTAGACATTACCATGTTACAAAAATAGTGCAAAAATGAATAATGAGGTAGTATTCATCGGTTACAAAATATGTTTTTTTAATCTTTCAGGATTATTGGGGCATCCTCTTTAAACAGAACTTACCTCTAGGCATAACTTCCAAAGCAAGGCTTTGCCACGCATACATTTTGCAGAGGACTTTCTGCATCAAACTGTCATCAAAATCTTACTGACATTCAGTCTGGCTTTCAGACTAGGTATAAAGTAAACATTGTTAACTTTAAAAAGTACAACGGTGTGAATACATTTGACAGCTGCCAAATCCTATCTAATGGAAAGGGGATCGAGAAACATTTGCAGGATTGATAGGCAGAGAGTACAGATTTAATGTGATTGCAAAAGAAATATGATTTTTAAAAAATGATTTGGAATGCATCAGTTGATGGGGAAATGAAACAAGCTTGAAGAGTAGCCTTTAAGTATTTTTCCAGCACTGTCTTACAAGATAAAATAAACATGGATTTGTAGGACTTGATATTTGGCTGGAGAAGTTATGTATGACTAAGGAGCAGATACAGTTCCAATGATCTGAACATTGTATATAGCCTGGAGTCGATTTTGATGGTGCTCTGAATTTGTGGCCATCAGTGAGCCATCACAGATTATGCTGAGTTCTAGAAAAAGATCCAATACACATTCCTTTTTGTAAAGAACAAATAATCTATTGGAAGAACTCAGACGTTCAAGCAGCATTTTTGCAAAGAAATGAAATGTTGACAGTCTAGGTTGAAATCCTGTGTCTGTATTGCTGCTCATGCGTGGAAAGAAGGGGAGAGTGGAAGTAATTGGAACCAACCAAATGAGCCATATGGTGTCCCCTTGTGTTCTGTTATACTATGGAGTTGCAAGTCATGTATCAGGCATCTGGTTGATTTGTGGCTAGTGCATCTTGCATTTCAGTATTGGGAATCAATGAGCCACAAAGATGTACCACTTGAAAGAAATTCCAAGAAATGGAGTTAGATGAGGCCCATTTAGCCCTGCTTATTTTGGCAGATCTGTAGGGTTATGGTTGACTCTGCATAGTTACCCTGTTCTTGTATCTTCAGAATGGTATCCTCTTGGTACAAAATGTCTAGGTAACATTAATCTTCCCTCTTACAGCGTAAAAATAAGAAACAGGACCAAGTATTGGCACACAGCCCTTTAAACTTGATCTGTTGCTTATCAAGATCATGGCCAAACACGTATGTCAGTGCTATTTTCCACCCCTATCCCAATCTCCCCTGATGTACACCATTTAAAAAATCAAAAGACAAAGAGTGGTTGGCTGCCAGTGACTAATGGTGTTCCTCAGGAGTCAGCATTAGGACCACTTATGTTCACATTATATGTCAATGATTTGGATGACAAAATTAATGGCTGTCTCACCAAGTTTGCGGATGATATGATATTGAGTTTGCAGTCAGGTAATGTTGAGGAAGCAGGAAGTCTGCAAAAAGAGTTGGGTGGATTGGGAGAATGGGCAGAGAAGTGGCAGATGGAATATAGTGTTGGGAAGTGTATGGTCTTGTACTTTGGGAGAAAAATAAAGACATAGACTATTTGTTCAACAGGCAGAAAATTCAGAAATCAAATGTGCAAAGGGATTTGGGAGTCCTTATCCAGGGTTCCCTAAAAGTTGAGTTATTGGTAAGGAAGGCAAATGTAATGTTGGCGTTTATTTCAAGAGGACTAGAATATAAAAACAAGGATATAATGCTGAGGGTTTATAAGACATTAGTCAGATTGCACTTGGAGTATTGTGAGCAGTTGATAGGTTCTTGATTAGTAAGAACATCATGTTACAGAGATAAGTCAGGAAAATGGGGCTGAAAGGTTAACAGATCAGCTGTGAGGACTCATGGACAATCGGCCGAGTAGCCTTATTCTACTCCTGTATCTAATGATCTTAATAATTGTGTTCCACCAACCTTTTTCTTAAACCTGTCTTTCCTTAATATTGAATAACCCTCTGGAGAACATTGGTGTCCAAATCTAGGACTTTAGCCCACGTGGTGCAAGATAAGGCTCCTTAAACTGTTGCCATTTACTGCAGATGTGGTTGCCTTAGATGTTGGTGCTTGCTGTCAGTTATATCAATAATTCGGCTATCAGTGACTTCATTAATGGAGATTAGGCTGTACAATTGTTCTTACCTCATCAAGATCCTTTAATCACCAGCCAGACACTTGCTAGACATTGTAGTCAGCAGCCACTCTACATTGTACCTGGAGTTGTATATATTTTGTGTGGCACCCATCTGACTGATAGGCAATAGGCATTTTTCATTCATGACAAACTACTTTAAAAGCAAATTTGCATGTGTTAATAATCCATCTTCCTGGACTTCCTTTAAATGTAAGAAATCAAATATCAAAATTTCAAGGGAAAATGGAAATACTGCATTTTTAAATGTTAAGATTTTATTTAAATAGGATTGTTACCACTTCAGCCTACTCTTGCAGCCAAAGAACTACATCCATTTCAAATAGAAATGTATTTGCGCATGTATTGATATTTGTAAGAAGTTTGTCTTGCATAGTGTTCATGTGTTACACACTGCATTTGAGTAGACTGAAGTAAAACAATAACAATACAGAATATAGTGTAACAGCTACAGAGAAAATGAAATGCAGGTAAACAATAAGGTGCAAGATCATTACAAGGTAAATTGAGGCCAAAAGGCCATATTATTGTACTGGGGGACCATTTAATAGTTTTATTACAGTGAGGTAGAAGTTGTCCTTAAGACTCTTGATACTTTAGACTTTTGTAGCTTCTGCCCAATGGAACAGAGAAAAGAGCAAATGATATGGTTGAAGCTTCTATTTGCTCACAATAGATTGCAAATAACCAGAAACCTTACTGAGACTAATGACTTGCATCTGTCTGCACTTTATTAGCATATATGTGTTTTATAATTGATCATGGGTGGTGTGTTGGGACATTTTACTTAGTAATTGTTGGTATATAAATGTAAACAAGCCATTACATGCAAAGCAGTAGTACAAATCCTCCTATTCTACTCCAGAGGCTGTATTATACGGTATAATTGGAACATAAGTGCTTAAAATGCTAAGAGATGTATCCACATGAAAATAGGTTTATATGTCTCAATACAATTCCTACTCATCAGCATCCTACCACCAAAAAAAAATACTGGCCTTGTGGTATTAGGAAACAGAGGCCACAACACAGCATCTGGATATTGTGTACAATTCTAAGAGGGCTGACAAATGGAACTGGTTCCAAGATTAGAGCTCATGTCGTTGACATGAACATATTTGAAGCATACAAAGCAACTTATTTCTATGTACTTTCTAATTCTTATAATTCTCTTCCGTGTATGCAAGTGCCTCCTTTGTCTCCAACCTTTCTCTCAAATATCCTCCATCTTAATAACCCTCTATAATCCAAATGCTGCATTTCTGATTTTTAATAATATACAACTAGCAGGCATGCCTTCTTTAGTTGATAGGATCCAGAGCTGTGGAATTATTTCTGGGATTGCCACCAATCAATCCAGGATTAACAAATGTTGCAGTGTACAGATGTGGAAATTATTTATCATTCCTCCTGATCATCCCGACTTACTGTTGTACTAGCAGTAGCTATTAACCGAATCTCTCAGTAATGCCAAAATATCATTAACAACCATCCCAAATATAGCAGCATTATCAGTGTAACCACTCTGGAAATCCATTAGAAAATGTTGATCTTAAGCATTTCAGAACGCCAGACTTGTGTTCAGCCACACCAAAAATGAAATATGACTACTATCATAAAATCTTAAAGGTACTGTATAGAACAATTTTATCTGTGTCAAAAGAAAATGCAACAAAGGTTAGAAATCTAAAAAATTTTTTAAGTAATTAAAGATAGTACAGAGTATCCTCATCGGCATTCCCCTCAATAACAAGTGTGCCACTTTGGATATTGTTGGGAGGGGTAAGCAACCTACCAGAAAAAAGCTGCAGTGACCAGGTTTCTGGCACTGATTCTGGCTCAATGGCTCAAAAGGGAAGGGGGTAGAAGAGAAGAGTGGTGGTGATACGTGATTCAGTAGTCAGGGGAAGAGACAGAAGATTTTGTGGATGTGGCAGAGATTTGCAGATGGTATGTTATATCCCAGATGCCAGGGTCAGGGATGATTCAGATTAGGGCCCACAGTGAACCCTTAGAACTCAAGGTACATATTGGTATCAACAACATAGGGAGGGAAAAGGATGAGGTCCTGAAGGGAGAAAATAGGGAATATATTGGGAATACAGAGAATATAGGGAGTCCTGATGAAGGGTTTCAGTCTGAAACATTGACGGTCCTCATTTCCATGGATGCTGCCTAGCCTACTGAGTTCCAACAGTGTGTTGTGTGTTTTGCTTGGATTTTCAGCATCTGCAGATTTTCTCTTGTTTGTGGGAGAATATAGGGAGTTAGGTCTGAAGTTGAAAAGTAGAACTTGAAAGGTGGCTATCTCTGGATTTCTGCCCCTGCCATGTACCAGTGATGGTAAGAATAGGATAATTTGGCATATGAATGCATGGCTCAAGAATTGGTGTACGGAGCAGGGTTTCAGACTTGTGGATCATTCAAATCTCTTTTGGGCAAGGTATGACCTGTACAAAAGGGACTGATTACACCTGAACTCAAGAAGGGTCAATATCGTTGTGAGCATGTTTGCTAGAGCTGTTAGGAAGGGTTTAACCTAGTCTGGCTGGGCTATAGGAACCAGAGGATGGGGCAGTTGGGTAAAGGTAGATGCAGCCTGTAGAGAGAGCCTGTCAGGCAGTGTCATATGACACAGCACAAAATGAGGATCATCAGGAACAAGGGCAATGAGCTAAGAACATGGGTCAGTACGTTGAAATATTGTGTTTTGACCATTCCAGAGACTTGATTGTCATAACTGCTGCCTGTTCTGAGGTTTAGATGTTTAAAAGAGACAGGGTGGGAGGTAAAAGAGGTGGGAGCATGGCATTGCAAATCAGGAATAGTTACAGCTGCAGAAATGGTGGACATCCTGGCGGGATCTCCTACTGAACCAGTGTGGAATGCAACTCCGAAACAGGAAGGGAGCCATCACTTGAGTGGGAGAAAAATGTTGGAATGAAGCAATACTAACTAACAGGGTTGTTGTCAATTTCCCTAACATTGATTGGCACATCCTTGGATCAATGGGTTTAAATGGGGTGGAAATTTGTTGTGTGTGTCCAGGACAGATTCCTGACACAGTATTTAGACAAGCCCTTTAAGAGGAGATGCCATACTGGATCTGGTACTAGGCATTGAACCTTATCAGGCAACAAGATCTTTCGATGGGAGAGTATTTTGGAGATAGCGACCAGAACTCTTTACTGTAGCCTTGGACAGGGATAGGAACAGACAATATGGGAAAGTAATTGGGGAATTATGATGCTATCAGACAGAAACTTGAGAGCGTAAATTGGGAATAGATTTGCACAATCGGGGGAAATGCACATTGGAAATGTGGAGATTGTTTAGGGAGTACTTATGTAAGTTTTTTGGATAGGTTTGTCCCACTGAGGTAGAGAAAGGATGGTAGAGTAATGGAACCATAGTTGACAAGAGATATGGAACATCTAGTCAAGAGGAGGAAAGAAGCATACTTATGGTTTAGGAAGCAAGAATCAGACAGGGATCTAGAGAGTTACAAGGTAGCCAGGAAGGAGCTAAAGAATGGCCTTAGGAGAGCTAAAAGGGGACATGAGAAGCCTTGACAGAATTAAGGATAACCCCAAGGTGTTCTACATGTATGTGAAGAACAGGAGGATGACTACAGGCAAGGTAGGACTGACCAAGAATAAAAGAGGAAACGTGTGTGGAGTCAGAGCAGATAGGTGAGGTGCTTAATGATTAAGGATGTTGATGTTGAGAAAAAGAATGTGCTGGATCTTTTGAAAAATTAGTAGGATAGATAAGTCCCCAGGGCTGAATGAGATGTACCCCAGTTTATGATAGGAAGCAAGAGAAGAGATTGCTGCACCTTTAGCAATGATCTTTGTGTCCTCACTGGCCTTAGTAATAGAACATTTGTTATTCCTTTAATCAAGAATGGTAATAGCAATAAACCTTGGAATTATAGACAAGTGAGTCTCGCATCGTTGGGCAAACTATTGGGGAGGATTCTTAGAGACAGGATTTGCGAGCATTTGAGGAAGCATGTTCTGATTAATAATTAAGGCGTTTGACAAGGTTCCCTATGGTGGGCACATTCAGAAGTCAGGAGGCATGGGAGCCAGGGAAACTTGGCTGAGTGGATTCAGAGTTGACTTTCCCATAGAAGGTGGTAGCAGATGAAAAGTATTCTGCCCGGAGGTCTTTGATTAGTGGTGTCCTGCAGGAACTTGCTTTGGGACCCCCGCTCTTTGTGATGTTTGTAAATGCCTTAGGTGAGAAGGGTTAATGGTGCTGTCAATAGTGTAAAACATTGTAAATTACAACAGGACATTGATAGGACGCAGAGCTGGGCTGAAAAATGGCAGGTGGAGTTCTGCCACTTCTCGGAATTCCATCTGAAGAGTGTGAAATGATTCACTTCGGAAGGTCAAACCTGAAAGCAGAATGCAGGGTTAATGGCAGGATACTTAACAATGTGGAGGAACAGAGGGATCTTGGGGTTCAGGCCCAGAGATACCTCAAAAGTTACAGCACAAGGTGATTGGATGGTTAGAAGATGTGTGATGTGTTAGTCTTTATTAGTTGGAAGATTGAGTTCAAGAGCTGCAAGATAATGTTGCAGCTCTATAAAACACTGGTTAGACCACACGTGGAGTATTGTGTTCAGTTTTGGTGAACTCATTATTGGAAGGATGTGAAAGCTTTAGAGAGGACGAAGAGGAGATTTACCAGGATGCTGCCTGGTTTAGAAAGCATTACTTGGGAGGCTAGGTTAAGTGAGCTAGGGCTTTTCTCTTCAGAGACATGATTTGATAGAGACGTACAAGATGAAAAGAGGCATGGATAAAATGGACAATTAAAGACATTTACTCAATGATTCAAAAGATTCAAAGTACTTTTGTTATCAAAGTATGTATACAAGATACAACCCTGAGATTTGTCTTCCTACAGCCATGAAACAAAGAAACCTGTTCAAAGAAAGCATCAAACACCCAACACACAAAAAATGAACAAAGCAAGCAAACGGGAAAAAATGAGTGAATAAGACACAGAAGATTAAACATCGTACTTCAGAGTCTTTGAAGAAGCAGTCTAGGAATGTTAGTGTAGTTCAGTTCAGCTCAATTTAGCATTGGCTCATGCAGGCTGCAGAGTCAGTCTGCCCTGATCAAAACTGTACAAAATAGCAATAAAAAATAAACACAACATAACATGAGCTGCAGAGTGTTCTTAAAAACGAGTCTAATCCACAGTCTGTATCGATCAAACCTTGCCCAAGACTCTTGCACTTTCCTCCAGCAGCAGCGAGTCAGAAGGAGAGAAAGACTGGTGAAACGCAGGCAGGCAGCACTGAACACCCGTTTGCCATCCACTGTCAATCTTTCTCGATGCTTTAATTGGTGATTTGGTTGAGAATTAGTGCTGTTCATTGGTTCGCACTCCACCATTAGGCTGTGTATCCCATTCTCAACCAAGCTGACTTCTCAGAGAGATAGCAAAAGTGCCAGATTGCTCAGTCAGCCCAAAAACACATATAAATTACAGGCTCCAATTGCACAATGATTAATAGTAGAAATATATTTAAAAGAAGTAGCTCTTTCACAGACTGTCTGCAGGACGTCACTGTTAGTCACGTTGAGCTTTAGTGCCATCTTGCAGGTGGCTAACACAAGGGGCCATGACTTTACAGTGTTTAGAGGAAGTATAAGGAGGATATCAGAGATATTTTTGTACATCGAGAGTGATAGGTAAACAAATGCCAGAGGTTGTAGTAGAGGCAGGATACATTAGAGACATTGAAGAGACTTAGAAGTACATGGATGAAAGAAAAATGGAAGGCTATGTTTGAGAGAAGGCTAGATTGATCTTGGAGCAGGTTAAAGGGTCAGCACAACACAGTGGGCAAAAGGGCCTGTACTGCACTGTATTGTTCTATGTTCCTTTCTCTAAGTTGCAGATGTATCAAGCAAAGAAGTATAAATTATTTTCCCAAATACTACTGAGGTCAAATCATTACAGATAATTACAGAAATTTTTACCTGTTTACTCCTGGTTTCCAGAAGTATTAAAGTTAAATTGGAAGGATTTTGCTCTTTGTTTTAAAACATTTAATGAAGGGTCTCGGCCCATAACGTCAACTGTACTCTTTTCCATAAATGCTGCCTGACCTGCTAAGTTCCTCCAGCATTTTGTGTGTGTGTGTTGCTTGGATTTCTAGCATCTGCAGACTTTCTCTTGTTAATGACTTAAATTGTTGCTTTTGTATACAAAAGTGCTTATTATAGCATTAATGCCTGATTACAAGCATATTAAAATCTAAAGTGCTCACATTGGTGAATTATCATCTGGGCCTGGGAACTTAAAATGTAGTTGCATGTGTTTTGGTGAATTCTAAGTAACAGATCATGCAGTAGATTTCACGGACATTCCTTTTCCAAAAACATCTTTCATTACTAAACTACGCAAGAACCAGAATTGCCTCAAATATTTGAGAATAGTTCTTGTTGCTCAAATATAGCTGCCCTGTATAAATTGCAGAAATGCTTCACAGACTAGTTAGGAACATATTGTCCTGCTAATTTGATTATTTTACAGGCTATATATTGGGAGCCAGAAAATGTAGAGGTTTGTTATACCAAAGGTCAAGTCTCCTGCAGCAAAAACAATGTTATTGTGCTGAGCCACTACACCAAATAATTAGTAATGTGTCAGCCTGCTAATAAGTATGCCAAATGATTTTACTTTTGGAAGTTCCATTAGTTTTATTCAGCTATGGTCTTTGCTAGTTTTACTGTTTCGTAGCAATGCGTTGACCGTGGAACAGTAGTTTTAGTGCTGAAAAATATTCATCTTATATGAGCTATTTAAGTAGCAGTAACATGACTTTGTGTTGTTTCCTGATTTTTAAAAACAAATAATTTATTCATCTTCCTCGTATGGTTTTGTCCTGACTTCCTGCTGATGTATGTTGTTATGGTCAACAATCCTCTCTGGTATTTTGCTAAGTAGCTACTGTTATTTTGCTAACTAATAACAAACTTTGTACAGTCATTTTACATAACTGGTCCGATCTTTTTTCACCCTCATGCACTTGGATTGGATATCAAGTAGAAGTAGTTTTGCAGATACTTACCCATAGTAATTGAGGCCATGAATAGCTCTTCTACTGTCTCATTAGAATTCATAAAATAAAAGTTTAATAAATAAATATTAAATAACCTAGCTTGCCTGTTGGAGGAGCCTTATCACACAGGGAATGCTTAATAATATTGTTATATTGTGCTCATATCAAAGGCTTTTTTGAATTCCTCATTAATGTTTTGCCTTTTCTCCAAATATCTAAGTTAGTAATTAGAAGCAGATGCACATCCCAAAGCAATTTTGATATTGCTTCCCTAAATTGCCTGCTATCACCAAGGTGCTCTGGATAATTACTATGAATTATAGAGTCATAAATGGAATGGTGTGCAAAGGTTTTGCATTAGAATTCAATGTCATTGTTTAAAGTTACAACTAATTCATGTATCATTATATTGAAGCGTCAAAGCAGTAGCAGTGTAGTATGTTCTGTGCATTGTAGCTTTCTATATTCAATTCTAAGGACACAATCTGCTCTTGATTCATGTTGAGGGTTTCTATTAGTGTAATTCTTAGTATGCCTTCTCTTGGAATACTTAAACTTAGAATCATTTTGAATCATTCTAAGGGAGATTTTGAACAATTTCTTTTCTTCAGTATTCACTAAGAAGGATATTGAATTGTGTAAGGTAAGGGAAACAAGTAGGGAAGTTATGGAAACTGTGACGATTAAAGAGGAGGAAGTACTGGCACTTTTAAGGAATATAAAAGTGGATAAATCTCCGGGTCCTGACAGGATATTCCCTAGGACCTTGAGGGAAGTTAGTGTAGAAATAGCAGGGGCTCTGACAGAAATATTTCAAATGTCATTAGAAACGGGGATGGTGTCAGAGGATTGGCGTATTGCTCATATTGTTCCATTGTTTAAAAAGGGTTCTAAGAGTAAACCTAGGAATTATAGGCCTGTAAGTTTGACGTCAGTGGTGGGTAAATTAATGGAAAGTATTCTTAGAGATGGTATATATAATTATCTGGATAAACAGGGTCTGATTAGGAACAGTCAACATGGATTTGTGTGTGGAAGGTCATGTTTGACAATTCTTATTGAATTTTTTGAAGAGGTTACGAGGAAAGTTGGCAAGGGTAAAGCAGTGGATGTTGTCTATGTGGACTTTAGTAAGGCCTTTGACAAGGTTCCACACGGAAGGTTAGTTAGGAAGGTTCAATTGTTAGGTATTAATATTGTAGTAAAATGGATTCAACAGTGGCTAGATGGGAGATGCCAGAGAGTAGTGGTGGATAACAGTTTGTCAGGTTGGAGGCTGGTGACTAGTGGTGTGCCTCAGGGATCTGTATTGGGTCCAATGTTGTTTGTCATATACATTAACGATCTAGATGATGGGGTGGTAAATTGGATTAGTAAGTATGCAGATGATACGAAAATAGGTGGCATTGTGGATAATAAAGTAGGTTTTCAAAGCTTGCAGAGAGATTTAGGCCAGTTAGAAGAGTGGGCTGAAAGATGGCAGATGGAGTTTAATGCTGGTAAGTGTGAGGTGCTACATTTTGGTAGGAATAATCCAAATAGGACATACATGGTAAATGGTAGGGCATTGAGGAATGCAGTAGGGCAGAGTGATCTAGGAATAATGGTGCATCGTTCCCTGAAGGTAGAATCTCATGTGGATTATATGGTTATAGGGTGGTGAAGAGGGCTTTTGGTATGCTGGCCTTTATAAATCAGCCTTGAGTATAGGAGTTGGGACATTAAAATTAAAATTAAAATTAAAGTTAAAATTGTACAAGGCATTGGTGAGGCCAAATTTGGAGTATTGTGTACAGTTCTGGTCACCAAATTATAGGAAAGATGTCAACAAAATAGAGAGAGTACAGAGGAAATTTACTAGAACGTTACCTGGGTTTCAGCACCTAAGGTACGGAGAAAGGTTAAACAAGTTAGGTCTTTATTCTTTGGAGCATAGAAGGTTGAGGGGGGACTTGATAGAGGTATTTAAAATTATGAGGGGGATAGATAGAGTTGACATGGATAGGCTTTTTCCGTTAAGAGTAGGGGAGATTCAAGCAAGAGGACATGAGTTGAGAGTTAGGGGGCAAAAGTTTAGGGGTAACACGAAGGGGAACTTCTTTACTCAGAGAGTTTTAGCTGTGTGGAACGAGCTTCCAGAAGAAGTGGTAGAGGCAGGTTCGATATTGTCATTTAAAGTAAAATTGGATAGGTATATGTACAGGAATGGAATGGAGGGTTATGGGCTGAGTGCAGGTCGGTGGGACTAGGTGAGAGTAAGTGTTTGGCACGGACTAGAAGGGCCAAGATGCCCTGTTTCCGTGCTGTAATTGTTATATGGTTAATCATGATTTGGACTTGCCTTGATATTCTTGGGTCAGGCAAGTGTGACACAGAGTTATCGATGTTTCTGCTTTACATTTTTCCTTCAAATAACGTAGTTAAGACAGCAAAGTATTTAGATTCTGGAAAAATAGCAGCAGTAACAGTAATAAAGATCAATTCACCAGAGCTCTGTGTGGTAAACAATAGTTAAACTCCAGCTTCCTGATGGTTTGAGATCATTAAATTCAAGTTTAATTGTCATTCAACCATACACAGGAACACAGCCATATGAAACACCATTCCTCTGGAACCAAGGTGCAAAACACAGTGCTAATAGCACACTGGAACCTGCTGTTCAGTTAATAAAAAGTATGAAACTGGCTTTACTTATCCATAAAGCTATTTTTAAAAAAATCAAGGTAGACTGCAAATACTAGAAATTAGGGACATTTCCTCCATCTCACACATTCACCACAACTCTACAGGCCTCTTTTGTTTCCTTCAGGTTCAGATGAAAGGTTTATAATCTGATTTTTTTTCAGTTATGTTTCTTGTCCTGTGAGTACATCCTGAGCTGCTGAGTATTTGCAGTACTTTGTTTTTATTTTAAGTTAGTTAAGAAATAATAGAGTTAATGAACTCTATAACAGAAAAACAGATCCTTGGGCTCATATAGTCCATGCTGAACTATTAACCTGCCTATTACCATTGACCTCCACTAGGACCATTACCCTCCATACCACTCCCATCTATTTACCTCTCCAAGTTTCTCTTAACTGTTGGAATCAAACCTGCATCCACCACTTCTGCTGGTAGTTCATTCTATACTCTCACCACCCTCTGAGTGAAGAGATCCCCCCCCCCCCTCATGTTCTCCTTAAATGTTTCACCTTTCACACTTAATCATTGACCTTTAGTTCTAGTCTCACTCGACCTCAGTGGAAAAAGCCTGTTTGCAGTATAACACTCATAATTTTGTATACCACTATCAAATCTCCCCTCAATCTTAAAGCCCTAACTTAATCAACCTTTCCCATAATTCAGGTCCTCAAGTCCTGGCAACATTCTTGTGAATTTTCTGTGTATTCTTTCAATCTTATGACATCTTTCCAGAGGGAGGTGATCAAAACTGCACACAATATTCCAAATATGGACTTGCCAACATCTTTTACAACTTCAAATTAACATACTAACCTGTACTCAATACTTTGATTTATGAAGGCCAATCTGCCAAAATTATTTTTATGACCCTTTCTCCTGTACCTGTGATGCCACTTTCAAGGAATTATCATCCAGATTGTTCATATAGATGACAAACAACAATGGACCCAACATCAATCCCTGCAGTGCACCACTAGTCACAGGCCTCCAGTCAGAGAGGCAAGCCTCTACTACTATTCTCTGGTTTCTGCCATGAAGCCAATATTTAATCCAAACTACTACCTCATCTTGAATGCCAAATGAGTGAATTTTCTTGAACAACCTCCCATATGAGACCCTGTCAAGGGCCTTGCTAAAGATCATGTAGACGCTATCTGCTGCCTTACCTTTATCAGCTTTCCTGGTAACCTCTTTTAAATAAAACTCTAAGACTGGTTAGACATGACCTACTATGCACAAAAGCTATGTTGACTATCCCTAATCAGTTACTGTATATCCAAATACTTACATTTCCTGTCCCATTAAAAGTTAGACTGTCCCGAGCCTTATAGGTTCGTCAGGCAGGTGCTTATGCCAGTTTCCATGGAGTGAAGCAACTCCCTTCCACCACCATAGGATGGCATAGGACCTCTTATGGTGAGGTTAACCCCCAGCATTTTGCCGGTACCCATTTTCAGCTGAGTGGACGAGAGCAATGTGTGGTTAGGTGCCTTGTTCAAGGACGCAACACTGCCTCGGCTGGGGCTTGAACTCACGACCTTCAGATCACTAGTCCAACGCCTTAACCACTTGGCCACACGCCATACAACTTACTTTTAGAGCCTTTCTTAAACAACAGTTACATTAGCTATCCTACAATTTCTGCATTAACCTCCCACAAGGTCTAATGGAACATCTTGTCAGGACCTGGAGATTTATCCACCCTGATTTGCCTGAAGATAGCAAACAATTTCTCCTCCTTTAATCTGTATACTGTCCATGACCTTGTTGCTCCTTTGCTTCACTGCTGTAGACTTTCTCCGTCTCCTGATTAAATATAGATGCAAAATATCCATTTAAGATCTACCCCATCTCTTTGGCCCTATGCATAGGTGACCACTCTGATCTTCCAGAAGACCAGCTTTGTCCCCAGCTAACCATTTGCTCTTAATTTATCTGTAAAGCCCTTGGGATTCTCTTTCATTTTGTCTGCCCGAGGTACTTCATGCCTTCGTTTAATCCTCCCTACTTTTGTAACTGTTCTCTTTCATTTATTATACTCTTCAAGTACCTTATTTTCTCTTTCCTGCCTACACCTGCTAGGGGAGAAAAAAACCAGAGGTCATGGGTTAAGAATGAAGGGGGAAAAGTTTAAAGGGAACATTGGGGGGGGGCTTCTTCACGCAGAGTGGTGGGAGTGTGGAATGAGCTGCCAGATGAGGTGATGAATACGGGCTCACTTTTGACATTTAAGAAAAACTTGGACAGGTATATGGATGAGAGGGGTTTGGAAGGATATGGCCCAGGTGCAAGTCAGTGGAACTAGGCAGAAAAATGGTTCGGCACAGTCAAGAAGGGCCAAAAGGCCTGTTTCTGTGCTGTACTGTTCTATGGTTCTATGGTTCCTTGTGCACTAATATTGTATAGAGATGCATAACTGTCTCCTGAGTGATTTTGTTCAAATTCTACTAAACTAAACTACAATGTTGATCCAGACATGTATGCAAGAGCTGCAAGTAAGAAGATCTCAAGGTTGCTACCCCTTGGTATTCAGGACATATTTAATTGACTCAGAAAAATTAAAATTATTTATAGTTCAGAGGGAAAATTCTCCTGTCACCACAATCATAGCTGACACAAAAAGATTTTTGGTGGTTGTTGAATACCAGGAATGTAGGAGGGCATCAAGGTATCTTTTTTTTTTAACCAAGGTATCTTCAGCTACTCTTTTGACTACCTTTTCTATATAAAAAGTGAACCTGCTTGTTAACAATACTACAGTACTGAGTTTTGCTCACCACTTATTTATGAAGCAACTCCTATCAGTTTTCAATGGCCTGGCTATTACTGCTGACATATGCTTAACTGAATAAATGTTATCAGCACAGTACAGGGAAATAATAATCTGATGGTCTGTAGTCATCTGGTTTCCCAATTGCTGAAATCCAATTTTGTGCAAATAGAGGTAGAACAATGTGCTAATATCCACAGTATTCCGGACACAGTAACTGCTCTTTTAGTACTCTTTCAGTAGACTTGATCATCATTGTGGCAGTGAATATGATCTGTGAGATGCAGTCAAATAAAACTCCAGTTTGTAATCCCCCCCCCCCCGCACTGTTATCAGTAGCAGTGATGTGGTAGAACACCATCACTTGCAAGTTCTAAGTGATGACTGCCCTTTCTAGACTTGTATTGCTCAAACTCCATTGTCTCTATTTCAAATCCTGGAATTCAATGCCTAACCTAATTTTTTGCAGAAGCTTAGTTTTTGTTATTTAGTCAGATCTGGCTTACAGTTGACTGTCATATTCATGTGAGTGTTTGCCCACTGGATCAACACATTTCAATATTTTAAATATTCTCTGCATGTATTATGCAACCATGATTGTCATAGAGACTGTCATAGTTCAAAGTGGCAAACTGCCATCGCTTTCTCAGGGTAGTTATTAGGGAGATACTATAAGTGAAACCATTCCCCATATTTCAAGCACAAAAAGGCAAAAGACTGTTGAAATGACCATTTCCCCCCAAATTAGCATTTGGTCCTTGTTATACAGCCTATTTTTGTAGGGGGTGGATGAAGTGAAATGTTGCTGTCAGCTTTATATAGGTTGTTTTAATCTTCCCAGTTGAGTTGGTTTTTCAGCTGAGGAACTTGCCAGACGTTTTCTCTCGTGCTTAAATCGTACAAAGAAATTGTAAAACATTTGAGCGGAAGCAACAACTACTGCTGGTCAGCCTCAAGTATCTCAAAGTCTAACTTGATTGTATATATTTAAATGGAAACACAGAGGCTGCAGATGCTGGGATTTGGGTCATCTACTTAGATTTTCACCCTCTGGAGGAACTCAGCAGGTTGAACAATGTCTGTTAGGAGTTGGTGGTGGTGATAAGGAATTGATGCTATTCAATCTGCTAACTTCCTCCAACAGTTCATTCTTTGCTTATTTTAAATGACACGTCCAAGAGAAGAAAATGAGATTAATATTTGTAACAGTTGTTATCCATTCATGGTTCCTTTGGAGATGCTGGTGCTACCCTTGCCTGATTACTTGCTGTATCCAAGAACTAATATTTTCATTGCGTAAGCAAACGAAATGAGTACTGTCATTTCTGTAAGTAAGCTGAGATGCGTCTTGTATTACTTTGCAGGTTTTATGGTCCTGTAAGCCCAAGTGAATGATTTAACTGTAGTTTCAATAAACCAGTTACCACTGGCCACCAAATGTAAATGCCCAGATTATGATTTAAATTTTTCGGTCCAAGTTAGTAAAATTGTGTATTTTTCATTCATCCAATCATTACCTACTTCCTTCAACAGGCACTTTGTTAAATTTTTGCTGATTCCTACATTTGTACTGGACTCAAAAATTTAATTTTATGTCTGCCATCTCCCCAATCCACTCTCAGTCCTGATGCAGGGTTTTGATTCAAGATGTCGACAGTTCCTGTCTACTTGATCTACTGAGTTCCTCCTGAAGATTGTTACTCCAGATAAGGGCATGTACAGTCTTGTGTCCCTCAAAAAATTCATAACCTTTGGTGCCAGTTTGTTGCTCGCTCTCATTTTCACATGTCCAATACTGACACTTACCTTTTTCCTGACCTCTCTATGTACAATATTTTTGAAGGAATTGATAAACAACCAAGTATATAGGCAATCGCAGTTTTCTTGACTGCATCATCTTTCACCCTGCTTCTTTTATGGACTCCACTCCATTCTAACAGTTTTTCCTGCACCATCGTATCTCTTCTGATGATAAGACTTTTTATACCTGTTCTAATGAAGGGTTTTGGAACTGAAATACTAGCTCTAGTTCTCTTTCAATGGTATTGCCTTGACTTTCTGTTAGTTTTTTATTTCAGGTTTTTAGTTTTGCAGTCTTCTGGATTTTAATGAACTTATAGTTTAATTTTGGCAGTTCAAAAGGATTCATTAGAGGAGAATGTAAATATTTCATATGAAAATTATATAAACCCATGCCCTTAAGCTTTCATTAAGAAAAATACTGTGGAATGCAGGGAGAGGTAGCTCTATAATCTTCAAGAGGAAAAATTATTGCATAATTCTTTAGCTAAAATGCAATATAATTCAGATGAAATTATGTCCTAATAGTTGGGAGGGAAGTAAATGGGAGAATAATTTAGAACTTGTTAATTCATGTAATTATATCCTTTGCCAATCTAAGGTTAATCTTAGAGTTGGGAGGTTGAGAGAGGAGAGACAAAGTAAAAAGTAAATTATTACAGGTGCTGAAATCTGAAGGAACATGAGATGCTGGGGTTATTCTATAGATTAGGCAATATCTGTGCAGAGGGAAACCCTAATGCTAACATTCCAAATACACTATATCTGAGAGTGAAGGATCATTAAACTGAAATGTTAACTCTACTTTTCTCAATGCAAATGCTTACTAACTTGCAGAGTAGCCTTAGTATTTGATTGTTTTTGTACTGGTAAAAATAATAGTGCTGTTTGAGCTAAAGGAATAATTTATAAGTTGAAAATGAGAATATTTCTACTCAGAGTGTTTGCTCGTGGTTCAGTTTATGTATTATGTTTATATTTTGCTCCTTCAGTCTTTTGGCGATCTTGTAATTGAGCAATATACACCTTCAGGTCTAATTTTCCATTTGAAAATATCAAACATTTTTGTGCAGTTTTACCTTTAGCAATAATCTAATATTAATTGCATTGAAACTCTTTGGCTCTGCTTATGAAGGCAGGAAATACAATTATAATTTGCATACATCACTTGTATGCACAGTTTTGAGAGTTTTGTATGAATTACTAAATATTAGATGGACACTTATTGAATTCACCTTGAAGGCAATTAAATTGATATTCATAAGATTCCCCTATTAATATAGTGGAATTCTGAAATTTAGTAAAGAAATAGTATGCTATGATTTTAACAATGCAAGGAGCATAAGACAACACACTGTGCAAATACGTAAATATGTAAATAAATAAATAATCAGAATCAGGTTTATTATCACCAGTATGTGATGTGAGATTTGTCAGCTTAGCAGCAGCAGTTCAATACAATATATAATCTAGCAGAGAGAAAAAAAATAAATAAAAATGAACAAATAATAATAAACAGGTGAATCAATTACATATATTGAATAGATTTTTAAAAAGTAAAAGAAATACTGTAAATTAAAAAAAAAGTGAGGTAATGTCCAAAGCTTCAATGTCCATTTAGGAATTGGAAGGGGAAGAAGCTGTTCCTGAATTGCTGAATGTGTGCCTTCAGGCTTCTGTACCGCCTACCTGATAGTAACAGTGAGAAAAGTGTGACCTCCAGCCCTGGGTGCTGGAGGACCTTAATGATGGATGCTACCTTTTGGAGATGCTAAAAGTGTCCTGGATACGTTGTAGGCTAGTGCCCAAGATGGAGCTGACTAGATTTACAACCTTCTGCAGCTTCTTTCAGTCCTGTGCAGTAGCCCTTCCATACCAGAGAGTGATGCAGCCTTTCAGAGTGCTCTCCACGGTACAACTATAGAAGTTTTTTAGTGTATTTGTTGACATGCCAAATCTCTTCAAACTCCAAACAAAGTATAGCCACTGTCTTGCCTTCATTATAGCTACATCAATATGTTAGATCCTCAGAGAACTTGAAGTTGCTCACTCTTTCCACTTCTGATCCCTCTATGATGATTGGTATCTGTTCCTTCTTCTTACCCTTCCTTAAGTCCACAGTCGGCTCTTTCGTTGTTGCTGTGGAACCATTCCACCAGTTGGCACATCTCACTCCTGTACGCCCGCTCATCTCCATCTGAGGTTCTACCAACAATGGTTGTATCATTTGCAAATTTATGGATGGTATTTGAGCTATGCCTAACTACACAGTCATGGATATAGAGAGAGTAGAGCAGTGGGCTAAGCACACACCTCTGAAGTGTTCCTGTGTTGATAATCAGCAAGGAGGATATGTTATCACCAATCCACACAGACTGTGGTCTTCCAGTTAGGAAGTCGAGGATCCAATTGCATAGGGAGGTACAGAGGCCCAGGTTCTGCAACTTCTTAATCAGTATTGTGGGAATGATGATATTAAATGCTGAGCTATAGTCGATGAACAGCATCCTGACATAGGTGTTTGTGTTGCTAAGGGGGTCTAAAGCCTTGTGGAGAGCCATTGAGATTGTGCCTGCCATTGACCTATTGTGGCAAGAGGCAAGGTGTAATGGGTCCAGGTCCTTGCTGAGGCAGGAGAGGTCATAACCAACCTCTCAAAGCATTTCATCACTGTTGATGTGAATGCTACCAGGTTATTAGTCATTAAGGCAGCCCACATTATATTTCTTAGGCACTGGTATAATTGTTTCCTTTTTGAAACAACTGGAAACTTCTGCTCGTAGCAGTAAGAGGTTGAAAATGTCCTTGAATGCAACCGCTGGTTGGTTGGCACAGGTTTTCAGAGCCTTACCATTGGGACCTACTACCTTGCAAGGGTTCACTCTCTTTAAAGACAGTCTAACATGGGCCTCAGACGGAGATAACAGGGTCATCAGATGCAGGAGGGATCTTCACAGCTGTAGTCGTGTTCTCCCTTTCAAAGCGAGCACAGAGTTCATCTGGTAGTGAAGCATTGCTGCCAGTCATACCATTGGATTTCACTTTGTAGGAAGTAATGCCTTGCAGACCCAGCCAGAGTTGTCGTGCATCTGATATCACTTGCAACCTCATTCAAAATTGACTCTTGGCCTTTGAAACAGCCCTCCACAAATCATACCTGGTTTTTGGTACAGGCCTGGGTTGCCAGACTTGAATGCCACAAATCTAGCCTTCAGCAGATGACGTACCTCCCAGTTCATCCATGGCTGTGGGTTTGAGAATGTACAATAAGTCTTTGTAGGCACACACTCATCCACACAGATTTTAATGAAGTCGGTAACAACTGCAGCATATTCATTCGGATTCAAAGATGAATCCGTGAATACAGTCCAGTCCACCGATTCAAAGCAACCCAGTAGGCGCTCCTGTACTTCCCTTGTCCATACCTTCTTGGTCCTCATTGTTAGTGCTGCAGTCCTCAATCTCTGCCTATACTCAGGGAGTGGAAGTACAGCTAGGGGCAATAAATATTGAAAATATGAGATGAAGTGCCCTTGAATCTACGTCCTTAGGTTGTGGGAAGTGTTCCGTGATGGTGCAAGTGGTTCAAGAGCCTGATGGTTGCGGGGGAGGGTGGGGTTAATAACTGTTCCTGAATCTGGTAGCATGGGTCCTGATGTTCCTGTACCACCTTCCCGATGAAGACAGCATGGTGGGGGAGGTGGGGTGGGAGTCCTTGCTGAATGTTGCAGCTTTCCTGTGACAGCGCTCTGTATAGATATGTTCAAATGTGGGGAGGGCTTTACTTGTGATAGACGGGGCCATAATTCTGTTTGAGGGCATTGATCTTCCATACCAGGATGTGGTGGGACTAGTCAATATGGCATTGGAGCTGTGCTGAGCCTCAGTCATATGTATGAAGTGAGTAGAGCAGGGGACACACAACTTTTTGAGGCACTTGTGCTGACAGAGATTATGGAGGAGATGTTATTGCCAGTATGAACTGACTGGGGTCTGCAAGTGAGGAAATCATATTAAATGCTGGAGTAAGCTTGAAACTCCAAGGTAATTAAGTGTTCCTCAGTTCATGTATTCAAAATATTCAACTACTTAAGTATAATTTTAAGATAATTGCTTTAAGGAGAGAAACTTTCTTACCCTGTGATCTTGGCAGATGCCTCGTCCCTCAAAATTTATCTCCAACCAGTAAACCTGATGTTTGTAACTCAAAGCCCTGACATTTGGAGGCTGCATTTCAGAGTATCCTGTTATTTATACATGACCTAGTGAATCAAAGCTTTCAATATATGTAGAATATGACATGCCACAGTTCAAATAATATCTTTTAAAGTAGGAAAATTTCATGAGAGCCCTTGTGAGCTGTAGTCTGAAATATACCATCCACTTAGTAACTTCAAATTAATTACACTTGATAGTTTGACTATCTTAACAAGCCTCAAAAGATGAGGTGTCGAAGGTGATGTGCACAACTATTCAAAAAAATGATATCTTGTTAATATTTTATTATTTGTAACAAATTGGAAATTCAAGTCCCATGTGGCATCAGTCAAGTTAAAATATCATTTTGTGTACACTCTGACAATGAATAAATAATCTGTCAGGAAGCATTTCTCAAATTATGTTATTAGGAAAATGAGAAACTTTTAGTTTTGATGTGATATGATAATGAGCAGCTTGTTTAATTTTTTCCAAAAAAAAACTAAGGCGAGTGAAAATTAGGTGGACTCGTAGCTGTATTTGTGTGTGAGGCTGGGAAGTGACATTTAACTGTAATTGTCCAGTCATTATAGCTTCAGGGTGAGCCTTATGATGTTTTCCTACTTTGAACTGCTTGCAACATACTACTATGTCTGTTGATGTGCTGTAGCAGCCAGATTTAGTAAATATTTCTGATACTGACTGACATGAGGTACATGCCACAATCTATCACAAGAAAATTGGAGTAGGCCCACCAGGTCTCCTGATCTCTCTGAACTCCACTCATTTACATTCTCACTCCATTTAAATAACAACTACCTTGCAGTTTCTCTTACCTAGGTGCATTATTATTAACTTGCACTTCCCTGCATTAAGCTCCACTTGCCAAGTGTTTGTTACACAAAAAATTTCTTCTGAGGCTTCAGACACTGAAGGAAAACCTGACCTGACATCAAATTATGAGGGGCCAACACAGGATAGATAGTTGGTCTTTTTTCCCCAGAAGGGAGATACCAAATAAAGAGCATAGCTTTAAGATGAAGATGGAGGTGGAGTTTGAGATTTGAGACAATTATTTTTGTTTAAATACAGAATGGTAAGTACCTGGAAGATACTGCCAGAGAAGGTGGTAAGATGTAGACAGAACAGGCAAGGAATGCAGAACAGTCATGGTCAGTGCAGGTGTGATAGACTGGATGGCCTATGCTGCGATGCTGTCTATGTTCTATATCTATAGAAACCCCTACCCATTGTTTTAATACTACACATAAATTTGCTTTCAAAGTCAATTTTCTCCGTTCTTACAAGGTCTTTTTTGCTGCTGGGTCCCTACTGTTCAATTTAACATTATCCTCGACCTACTTTTTAACCCACAGGCTGTCTCTCCTCTTCTTTCTAATTAGGATAAGCTCCATCTAACTGTTTTGGATCTGCCCTTTGAATATCTATCACTGTTCATCCACTGTCCTGTCTTTTTTTGCTTATTTTTCTGGTCCAAAACTCCACCATCATACCATTATAAATGCCCTTATTTTAGTTAGGTTAACCTGTTAATTCAATGTATCAATTACCAGGAGCCAAAAGTCAAGCACTCATATTATTTTACTGCAGTGATGGATTAGTGACTAGGCTGATTACCCTCGTAGTTTTTGTAAGTCTTCAGCTATTACTGTATTACTGACATTTTTTTTTCTTACACTTTGGAAGGGTATGATGTATTAAAAAGAAATGAATTTTATCTCTCCCTTTCTAGTTAGATTTACAAATTTTCTATTGTAGTATTTCTTCACATTAGATATATGTTTTGTTCTGCACAATTCCAAATTTAGAAGAATTAACCAGATTTCTAAACTCTACACAATAAACCCCACAAGGTAACATTTATTTATTTAACGAGACAGTACAGTGTAAGTCCTTCTGAGCAACATCACACTAGCACGATTCCAATGAAGTCTAATCTAATCACAGGACAATTTACAATGACCAAGTAACCTACCCAGTATGTCTTTGTGGGAGAAAACCAGAGCACCTCGGGAAAACCTATGCATTCCACAGGGAGAATGTACAAAGATTCCTTAAAGAATGTTTCTGGAATCGAACTTGAAACACAACACCTCATGCTGTAATAGCTAATCACTACGCTGCTAGACATTTACAGCAGAAAAGATAACTACCAGGGAGGAGCAGTGTATGCAACCAAAAATCACTGAATTGCTGCTCTACTCTAATGTACATAGCTACAGACAGGAGCTGATTCAGCACCTCCTGAAATGCAGTGGGAGTTTGGCCTTACCCCTTCTGAATTTGTAAATTCTAAAGAGAGATCAGAAGTTGGTTTGAATCTCAAATGAAGGGTCTACTTACATGTTGTTTATCCTTCACAGCCAAGAGTCACCCAGATTGAGTCACAGTGAAAATTAGTTTTGCAGCTGTTTGCTGCAAATAGGAATGGGATCATTTGAATTGTAGGGCGAAATTTTAAAGTCTCGTGTAAAAACTGATAGGATTATTCATGTGGTTCTAGTTCAATGTCTTTGGATGTTTTGGGGGCTGCAAGTGCCACAGGTATTTTGCACTCATTTCTCAAATCAAGTTATTACTGTTCCACTGGTTAATTAAAACTATTTTAAAAAATTCAAAGTGAAATGCAGTGTTTTTGGTTTTTTAACCTTTTCTCCAAGGTGTATAACTAGGCCCTGCTTTAAAAAAATTAGAGTTGGAATAACAGACAATGGAATCTAATTATTTTCTTTAAGAATAGGGTTTGAATGACAATATATTTGCTTCAAAAATGCTCAGATTTCAGTATCCCTGTACTCCCACCTAATTTGGATATACACAGCACTGGGTGTTTGCCCTCCTATAGGAACAATAAAGGGAGGTGTTTTAATCCAATGCAGTTTAATAGGTCTATTTTCAAAATACTCAAACTCCTTAATAAGTTTGTCCTGTGATAATATGTATGCGCCCACCATTCTTGTAATGATAAATGAGACTAATGGTATCATTACTGTATCCAGATCGGCAGCCTACAGTTTCCACCTAAAAAGATATTTGGTAACCGGGATGAAAGAGTAATTGCTGAGAGACAATCCCATTTAGAGGTAAGTCTAATGCAAAATTTTGACTTGAAACACTACAATTCCTTTGCCTCCACTGAATCTCTCTGCTGTATATATTCAATTCCCTTATGAAAATTATTAGCAAATCTATTTACATAGCACCTTTATGAGTACATTCCAGCACCAATTCTTCAGAGAAGGGGTTCCCAACATTTTTTAATGCCATGGACCAATACCATTAAGTAAGTGGTCCGTTGAGCCCAAGTTCGGAACCCCGGCTTCAGAGGATTTTACACTAAGAAAGCACACGGTATGTGAGTTTACTCTATTCCTAAGGAGTTACTTTTTTTGTACTTTTTTTTACTTTTATTTTTTATTGAAGTTCATCAAACAAACATTTCCATAAGATGTATTTCAGATATTGTACATATATATCACAAATCTCCACATAGTATTTATCTGAGGTATACACTTATAGAAAAGAGTGGAAAGAAAAAACAAGCAAAAGGAAAGAACTATGTACAAGTAGGAAGTGATTTTTTTTTGCAACAGATTCATTGATTTGTGAGAATAAAATCAGGCCTATGAGGCATTATGCAGTTAAACCATTTTCCCAGTATGAATCAAATTGTTCCAACTTATGATTAACAGATCCTGTTATCTTCTCCATTTTGTAAATGTCCATTGTAATTTCCATCCATGTATTTAAAGTTGGGGTCTCCCACGATAGCCATTTCCTGGTAAGAGTCTTTTTACCAGCCATCAACAGTATATTCATTAAATATTTATCTCTTTTCAACCATTCTTGAGGTATATACCCAAAATATATGGTCTTACTTTCTAAGGTTATTTCACATTTAAAGATGTCTTGTAGGGCATTATATCCCACTCCAATAGTCTTTGATAATGGGGCATTCCCAGAAAATATGATAATGGTTTGCATTTTGATTTCCACAATTTCTCCAGCAAACAGGGAGGTTACTAACATAATGGGATTTTTGAGAGGGTGTAATAAAATAACTGTTCAAGTTTTTCCATCCGAACTCCCTCCATTTCTGTGAACTGGTACACTTCCATTGATACCTCCATATTATTGTCCATTCTTCCTCAGATATAATTATCCCTCCTTCCTTCTCCCATTTTGTTTTAATGTATGAAGTCGAATGTGTTTTAAGATTTGACAGACCCTTATACATGCTTGAAATGATTCCACTACCATTATCTGAATTATATGCTTTTCTACATAGCTCTATCAAACATGTTCTTGCCTTGGTTACATTTTTAACCGTCCTATTAACATATTGTCACATCTGTAAATACCGATAAAAGTCATGTTTTTCTAATAAGTGTTGCTCTTTAAGCATTTCAAAACTGAACAGTGTTCCTTCCTTCATTATATTACAAAGAACTGTTATTCCTTTAGCTGTCCAGTCCTTTAATCTAGCATCCAATTTATTTGGTGTAAAATCAGAGTCATATGCACACCATCTAAGAAATGCAATATCTCCTTCTAGGTTATATTCTTTTATAATAGCTTTCCATATTTTAGGAGTCCATTTCACCCATGGGTTATCAATAGTATTTATGTACCTTTGCAGGTTGTTATCAGCCAAAATTGCCCATATGGGGATGGGAAGTATCCCCTCCGCAATGTTTTTCCTTTGAGAGTCCTGTGATGTGTTGCACCAACATATCACAGCTCTCAAATGTGCTGCAAAATAATGATCTCTAAGAAAAGGTAGGCCCCATCCCCCCTCTTCCTTGGCTAATTCCAAAGTTTTGAGATGAACTCTAGGCCTTTTACCTTGCCAAATATATCTTGATGACATTTTGTTCCATTCATTGAATTGATTTTGATTAATCTCTATTGGTAGGGTCTGAAAGAGATAATAGTCTGGGCAGTATATTTATTTTAATAGATTCAATCCTTGAACTGAGACTAAAAAAATGAATTAGGTTCCATCGTGTTATATTTTCCTTAATTGTTTTATATATAGGCTGATAATTGCATTCTGATAATTTTGACAGATCTTTTAGCATAATGATGCCCAAATATTTGAAATATCTGTTCGCCATGCCCAGGGATATCTACTTTCAATTTCTCTTGGTGGGCTATAGTTATATGAAAATAATTGGGTTTTACCTATGTTGATTTTGTGTCCTGATAATTGACCATATTGTTCAAAGGATTGCATCAGAGTATGTTGGTTGCCCCAGGTAGATGAGAATGTCATCTGTGTAACAGGCCAATTTATGCTCTGTCCCTTTAACAGTAATTCCCCTGATATCTTCAGTTTGTCTGATTTATTGAGCTAATGGTTCCAGATATAATGCGAAGAATTGCGGTGACCATGCACAACCCTGTCTCGTGCCTCTTTCTAGGATAAAACTATTTGATAAATATCCATTGATTTTAATCCTAGCAGTACGGTTGTCATATAGTGCCTGGATAGTTTTAATAATTGTCATGGAAACCAAATCTATGTAAATCTCTATAAAGAAAATTCCAATTAACCGAATCGAATGCTTTTTCAGCATCCATGCTCATCACTATTGCTTTGATTTATTTTCTTTTGTATATGATCCATAATGTGAAGTGTCCTTCGTATAGTATCATATAAAACCTGTCTGATCATTACGTATCAGTATGGGTAGAAACTCTTCTAATTGGCCATGATGGAGCTAAATAATCTATAGTGTACGTTAAGAATGGATATTGGTCTAAATGATCCACATTCCATTTTATCCTTGCCTTCTTTCAGCATAGCTGAGATTATCACTTACTCCCAGCTGGGTAGCATTTGTGCCTTTTTTTAAGAGCCCAGTTCAGTGTGGGGAGTAGGACAGGTATTAACTCATTTTTAAATTCTTTGTACCACTCTGCCATATATTCACCTGATCCTGATGACTTGCTTAATTTAAGCCTACTGAATGCAGTTTTTAGTTCAACTTCAGTTATGTCAGCAGTCATCGTTCTATTTTGTTCTTCACTTAAAGTGGATAACTGTAGAGAATTCAGGAAGGTGTCAGTTTGGGTTATGCTTCCCTCTGGAACTTTGGAAAATAGAGTTTTGTAAAACACTTCAAAAGCTTCTTGAATTTCACTTAGCTTATTTTTTTCTTGGATCCCTAATTCTGTGAATTGTATTTTCTGCTATTTTTGTTTTCAGTTTCCATGCCAGTAATTACATTGACTTAATCCACTTTCATAGTGTCTGTTTCAGAAACATTAAATTTTTCCTGATTTCTTGTGTAGCCAAACTATTAATTTCATTCCTAATTTTTAAAATTCCCTCTAATGTATCCTGTGCCAAATTCAATTTGTTTTATTTTCTAGTTCCTTCAGCTTATTTTGTAATTCTCTAATGTTTTATTCCTTATTTTTTATGAAGATATCACTATAATTTTCCCTCTTAAAACAGCCTTCAGAGTATCCCATAGAATGGGAGGTAAACCTCTCCATTATTGAATTCTAAGTAAAGACCAATTTCTTTTTAATTTGTTCCTTAAAGTACGGATCATTGAGTAGACTTGAATTTAGTTTCCAAGTAGTATTCTTTGGTTGTAGGTCCCAATTGTCCCAATTCCACAGGTATTTATTTTGTCTTTATCTTTTCCAAATGTTATGAAATAGTCTATTCTTGTATAAACAGAATGGGGAGCAGAATAATGAGTGTAATCCCTTGACGGGGAAAAGGTCTCTCCATATATTAATTAGACCAACATCCTCAAAGTGTGTTAACTTTCTTATGTAAGGATTTTGTTTCATAGGTTTTTCTATTGGAAGAGTCTAACTTTGGTTGTAATTTGTAAAATTAAGTCTCCCCCTCATATCAGGAGAACTTCTGTTTCCGTTACCATAGTATTAGTAATTTTGTGAAAGAAACTAATATCACTTCCTGGGGGTGCGTATATTTTCAATAGCGTAACTGAATTTTCATCTATGTTCCCCCTTACCAGAATATATCTGCCCGCCTTATCTCCCATTTCGAAAGCTTTTTCAAAATTTAGCTTGCTTGAGAACAGAATAGCAACTCCTCTTCTATGTCCTGGTTTATGAGGAGAAAGACAAATTAGTGAAGCCCATTCTGTTTATTTTTCCATGCTCATTATCGCTTGAGCAAGTTTTCTGTAAATATACTACATGGGCTTATTTTTTCATTTTGGATAGAATTCTACTACATTTGATTGGATTTAACAGCCCATTGATATCAACTTGATATTATTTAGTTGCTGTTTTATATCTTTTAGGAATCCCCATATCTCTTCCAGAATTTTTATCATATGTGCTATTCCACCTGAAGGCAGCCCATTGTCAGCCTCACTACCACACGTTCTGGTAGGAGAGCTGCTCACTGTACCCCTCTCGACCGCAGGCTCCTAAGGAGTTTTTCATTGCACAAAAAAAGTTGTTAACATTTTTCTGTTGATTATTTAGCTGATACCCAAGTTGTTACTGATTCTTTGCCAATTCAAAATTTGATTTTTACAGATGAAATGATTAACATGCTTCCTCTATTTTTCTTGCAGAAATACCTCAGGAACTTTCTCACATTGATTTTGAAGTCTCCAACTTCACCTTTGAACCTATACAAGGAGGATTTTACACTATCCAAGCACACCCTATGTGAGTTTACACCGTTCTTCAAGAAAGGAGTTTTTGACTTCAGTAGTCATGGGACTGGATAAATAAATAAGACAATGTGCAAATCTTAAAGTACTAGGACCAAAAGCAGTGCCTTTTCTATATCCAACTAATTCATCTAAATATGCAGAAATATTATTTTATGAAGAGCATGTCTGGTTTCCTTTTTATTTAATATTGGAAAGTACCATTATATAGTTAAAAATAATGTGCATGTACAGTTAATAAACTCCTTTTCACTATATTCCTGCATAGTCCTCTGAGAAACTCTCCAGCAACTAAATGCAGAGGCTTACATTGTAAATATTTGCACTAAACCTGTTAAAAATGATTGTGCCTCAGTTCTACTGTTTACCTAGATTACACTTAAAGAACACCGAGATTCTTTCATTATAATTATTACTAAATAATAGATTCTAACCTCACCAACATTTAGAGTTCAACTTCAAGATAATTTTTGTTCAGAAATGACATTACATGTTCATTAGTTTTGTAGTGACATTTCTATACAAAATAAAAGATTGATTTTGTGTCCATTGGATTAAAAATAAAAACAACTGTTCTAAGCATGTGCAACTGTGGGTGTTAACAGCGGTGTTATATAATACATGTTTTCCTTCCACTTCTGGTGCTTTCTATTTGATCCTCCCAAAAAAGTGGTAATGTTGAAGTAAGTAGAGAGCTCACCTTGACATGAATCCATCGTCTTTGCAACTATAGTAATGAAGCAATCTCTTGATTCAGCAACCAGTGTCCTAAATTGTCCACCTGTAGCCAAGCATTTGTTACACTGAGTTTGCATTACATTTCAAAAAACATGCATGTTAAAACAGATTTTCCAGTACTTAAACTTCATCACAAAATAAGTATAGTTGTAAGTGTAAATTTTTACACTCATTTAGCACTATGTATAATTGCTTCATTTAAAATTACTGCAGATGCAGATAAGTTTCAGCAGTTTTTATATATTTCGAATTATCAGGTCTGGTAGTTGTAGTGGTATGAGTACTGCAAATGTTGTTACTTTGTTATTTTTCCTCCTGTTAAAAATCCAGCACGATTTTTAATAGTTACAGATTATGCAGAAATTAACAATCATACCTGCACAGTCAGCATAATTTAAAAACCAATCTGATCCTTTGGACGTATAATATTACTTCAATTTAAAACTTGATTATAGTTAAACTTCCGTTCAATAATATCTAACATGAGAGATTTATATGACTGGGACAGTATTACTTGACAAATATAAGCACAATATAATACATTTTTTAAATCACGTTTGAACTCATTAAGCAAAGCTACAGAATACACATTTCTAAGATCAGACAGCAAAATTGATTTGAGGGTTCAGGTTGAATAGCCTTGCAGTAGAGCTAAAAAATTGAACCATGTCAGCAGTAAGTTAAGCCTTTGATTCTGTACTTCCTAACTTGTTCTCCAGCTACAATACAATGCCAAACCATTTCTCTCTTTTAGTTAAATGTAAATTTGACAGTGTGATAGCTGCTGACATTCCCCACAGCTTTAATCAACGACACACATTTATTTGTATTATACCTTTTAAAGTGGGAAAATGGCTCAAGGCACTGAACCTGAAGACACTTGCCAAGATATTTCCTTCAGTGAGTTTGCAGCAATCCATTCTACGGCATTGCTATGATGCCCTGTAGGCCAGGATAAGTCACAGCGAAACTGAAGCTCAAGCAAAACAAGTTTGAATGGAAGGGAATAGATACAAACTAACAAAAATGGAAAAAGGGAGCTCATACAGTAGATTTGCTAGCCATCTTCCCTCCACTGGTAATTTTCTGCACCGCACCACATTATAGAATCTAGTTGTCTGCCCTCACAACTAACTGGACCTGGGGCAATGCACTGAGGTAGGTCCACCCACAGGATACCCATATTAACCTTGGAGAAAAGCTGAAACTTCTTTTCCGAAAATATTTGAATACTATTAAAAATGAAGAAAGTAATTTTTAGTAAGCAACCTGCATTTCTGCCCTGTCCTCCACATTGAAATTACAGGCCAGGTTCAGGCATAAGATCAGGTGTTGTTTCCCCATTACAATACTAACAATAATAGCCAGAACAATTCAATGGAATGTGTTGACATAATTAAACTGGTGTTCTTGTCCTGTATATTACTCCGTTCAGAAAGGTTCATACTCCAGCATCTTAGTGTCTTTGAATCCTTAATCATGTAACATTTTCACACTTATTTGAAACACTAATTAATCTGGTTATTCTTAGATATTATTCTTCACGATTTTTTTAGTTCTCCTGTTGCCTAGTTAGTTGCTGGGGATATTTACTTAGTGGATCTGAGGCCACAATCTATGCATTTTTATTAGAGGCAACATGCCAAAGTCTGAAATAATTTGACTAAAATTATTATTTGCAAAGAATGTCATTTCCCTCACCACTTGGTCCAAAAATAGGCACAAATATACAGTGGCATGCAAAAGTTTGGGCACCCTTCATGGTCAGTACTTAATAACACTCCCCTTGGCAAGCATCACAGCTTGTAAATGCTTTCTGTAGCCAGATAAGAGTCTTTCAATTCTTGTTTGGGAGATTTTTGTCCATTCTTCCTTGCAAAAGGCTTCTAGTTCTGAGAGATTCTTGGGCCATCTTGCATGCACTTCTCTTTTGAGGTCTATCCACAGATTTTCGATGATGGTTGGGTCGGGCGACTGTGAGGGCCGTGGCAAAACCTTCAGCTTGCACCTCTTGAGATAGTTCATTGTGGATTTTGAGGTGTGCTTAGGATCATTATCCTGTTGCAGAAGCCATCCTCTTCTTATCTTCAACTTTTTTTTTACAAACGGTGTGATGTTTGCTTCCAGAATTTGGTGATATTTAGTTGAATTCATTCTTCCCTCTACCAGTGAAATGTTCTCCATGCCACTGGCTGCAACACAAGCCCAAAGCATGATCGATCCATCCCTGTGCTTAACAGTTGGAGAGGTGTCCTTTTCATGAAATTCTGCACCTTTTTTTCTCCAAACATACCTTTGTCATTGCAGTCAAACTACTTTAACTTCATCAGTCCACAGGACTTGTTTCCAAAATGCATCAGGCTTATTTAGATGTTCCTTTGCAAACATGTGACACTGAATTTTGTGGTGAGGACGCAAGGTTTTCTTCTGATGACTCTTCCATGAAGGTCATATTTGTGCAGGTGTTGCTGCACAGTAGAACAGTGCACCACCATTCCAGAGTCTTCTAAATCTTCCTGAAGGTCTTTTGCAGTCAAACGGGGTTTTGATTTGCCTTTCTAGCAATCCTGCGAGCAGTTCTCTCAGAAAGTTTTTTTGGTCTTCCAGACCTCAACTTGACCTCCACCATTCCTGTTAACTGCCTTTTCTTAATTACATTGCGAACTGAGGAAATGGCTACCTGAAAACACTTTGCTATCTTCTTATAACCTTCTCCTGCTTTGTGGGCATCATTTATTTTAATTTTCAGAGTGCAAGGCAGCTGCTTAGAGGAACCCATGGTTGCTGATTGTTGGGACAAGGTCTGAGGAATCAGGGTATTTATAAAGATTTGAAATTTGCATCACCTGGCCTTTCCTAACAATGATTGTGAAAGCCACAGCCCTAACAAGCTAATTAAGGTCTGAGGTCTTGGTAAAAGTTACCTGAGAGCTCAAATCTCTTGGGGTGTCCAAACATTTGCATGGTGCTCCTTTTTTTCACTCAAATTGTACAAAACAAAAAAATACACTAATCTTGCTTAAAATGTTGAAAATGTTGAAAATGTTTTAATTTTATGACTTCTGGAGATCAGCTTATCTTCTACTCACTTAACTATTCACAGTAACAGAAATTTTGACCAGGGGTACCCAAATTTTTGCATGCCATTGTATATTCAGGCAATGGTTGCTTCCTTGACACATCATATGCTTTGCAATAATTCAGGTACTTAGATAGTTTGTATCAAAACAAAATCTTCCTGTTGTGCATGTTGCAGAAAGAATTTATCCTGGTATGGAATAATATTCATGCTTGTTTAAACCACCACAAAATCCAGGTCTAGGTGCCCATTTGAAAATTATTGCTGTAAATAAGAAAGGAGCAATTCATTCTATAACAACTTGCATCTGTAAAGTACTTTTAACATGGTAAAGTGCTCCAGGTATTCTATAGAAGCATTTTTTTAATGTTGAATGTTTGAAAGCACAATTTAACTTTTGTCCAAGTAGAATTTGTACTGGAATCTGAATCCAAAGGAAATAATATTCACATAAGGAAAATTCTGCCCCAGGGAAGTCTGTTAAATACAAGTTATTTCCCAATTTTTCTAATGTCCTGATTGTAAAGAGGATGGTGGAAACAAGCCAAAGGTGTTTTTGAACTGATTTCTTTTCCACTATGTTGCATACAACAAATGAATAGTGTGATTCTGGTTTTGACATGCTTTATGCAACCAGATTAGTGAATAACTATTGCTACTTAGAGGTTTTATTTGAACAGAACTACACAGAACTGCTGCTTCACAGTACATGTAGGTGGGGACAATCATGATTTTTAATAAACCAGTTATACTGGTTTTAATATTTCTACTTGGTTACGGGGTAAACTTAAAAGTCTAGGAAACACTATTTGTATTTCCAAGTACAATATGTACAGTTTTGTAAGTTTTTTTTGTAGTAACTGGGAACGCAATGCTACCATGATATTCAATGATGTAATTTGTACACATTGTAAATAAGCATAAATAATGCAAATTTCAGCCTGATTCTGCACCTAATTGTGTAATCATTTATAATTTATAACTGCATTGGAAGCACTTTGTGTATGTTTTATAGTGTTTTAAAATTGCTATTTGTAAAGTAAACTCACTGACCTCAAATAAAATGTTAAGGTGAACAGCTGTGCTGCATTTTATTTCTTATGTGCATCGAGCTAAAAGCTTCATTTATGAAGAAATGTCATTTTAGATGTTTGGAAACAGGATTCATTTTTCTCATGGGACAAATAGAACATTGATGCATAGATTTTCCGTGTCAGTACCATATGTATCAAATGATTACATACCCAGGGCACAAAGGTTCAGTTATTGTCGTTATCTTCTGAGAAATAGGAATAAATATTATTCCTTAAGTTGCTGTATTATCAATCACCCTCACTATGGTGTTTCCCAAGCTGGTAATCAGTGGTATTAGTAACCTTGCCATCTTAACTGGGAGGGTTATAATTAATTTATTAAATCATGATGAAGGTGGCAGAGTATGCCAACAAAATGTCGGTTAAAACCTGTACCTAGCTGGAAGCTTGAAGAGTTTATTCATCATATGCATTAGGCAAACACTAGATCCTTTTCGATTAATTATTTAAAATATTTCCTGCATTTCATAAATCTACTACATAAACTATTGATCATCCCAATGTTTCATGGAAAGAAGGTAGTGATTTAGAACTTGATACTTACTGTAGGTTGTTGGAATTATAAAAGTTGAACTGACATACTGGAGAACCAAATGTCACTTAGTTGGAACCCACCTAGTGACTAGCAATTTGTTGTTTCCATATATATATATATATGTAATATAGTTACAGTAATACACTGCAAGAAGCTACAAAGACATCTTCAGCAAGATAGGATAGAGGTAGACACAGGAAATCACCACCATATTCCCTTTCAAATTCCATGCTTTTCTGATCAGAATAATAATGTCTCTCCTCAGTCAGTGGATCAAATGTAGCTTGAAAGCATCCAAGACAAAGCACCCTAGTAGATTGACACCATCCTGATCATTCACTCCTTCAGAAAAGAGCAAATCATCTGTTATCACTGATAAAGACTGCACTGCAACATCACCTCGAGCCTGTAATCTCCTTCAGTGAGCAGGGCTAGAAGTGCACTTCCAAATCACACACTTCTTTTACCCTCATCGTCATGGAGTCCAAATTGCAGAACTTTTTACCGGCAACTACAGTGGTTCACAGTAAAAATTTGCCAACATTTTCTCAAGGGCTCTTAAAAGATAGTCACCAAATTCTGGTCTTGTTTGTGATGCTTGTATATTGTAAATGAAAGCAAAAGGATGGCCAAGTGCTAGCCCATGTATAACTCCTACATCCTTTGAATCAGTGTAAATCAGAAATGCATCTGATTTATTAAAAATTGCAGTTATGCCATATTGCACTTTCCCAGTCTCAGCAGGTTCCAAACTACTTCACAGATGGTTAATACCATGTAGTCATATATTAATAAATATTGAATACATGGCAGGCAATTTTCACACAGCATATTCTTAGTCAGCAATGAGGTAAATGCATTGTATTGGTTATGAGGTCAAAAATTGTCAGAATCTTCAGGAAAACCTTCCCTGCTTTCTCAGAAACAAGAGAAAAAATGCAGACACTGGAAATCCAAGCAACACACACTCATGCTGAAGGATCTTGGCCCAAATTTCAACTGTACTCTTTTCCATAGAATCTACCTGGCCTGCTGAGCTCCTCCAGCAATTCGTGGGTGCTGCTTTCTCAGGATGGAACTTCTGAGAGTGCAGGCAGGTTCTCTGTTTGAAATCTCTGCTGAAAAACCGACACCTCTAATACTTTGTCAGTACAGCATCGAAGCACAGCTTGCAGGAAATACCCAAAGCTCCAGCAAGATACCACCTGACTAAATTGTAATAGTTAATGTTGACAAAAAAATAGGTTAAAATCATGATGCATCAAAGCCAAAGACTGAAAGAAAATGAATGTCCTGTTGGCTGATTAAATACCCTTAGTCCGGATCACAAATTTCACTGATGTGTATGTTAACATCTACTAGATAACCACTAAAAGCAAAAAGAATCCTAATGGAGCTCAGTTTTATGCAGAGTATTTACAAATATAGATATTTTGTTAATTTGATATTTTAAAAATCCATGGTAAAACTAATATGCTTCCTTAGCTTGCATTGGAAAGAAAGTATGGCAAAAGGTAGGAAACTTGGCTGGAGCGAGACACCTTCACGATTTTTCTTAGTGGTTTACAAAATGATATCAACAGGTCAAGAAAAAAGTGCCTTCATGAAATCTTAACCATCGATTGGTAATCACAGAGTCCAAACTAATGCTTTAAATTTATAAAATGTAGAAGCAAAAATAAAATGCAGGAAAACTTAAATGTTAGAAGTAACTGCAATAGAATATTTGTATTAATAGAACATGGAGGTACTGAATAGGGAAATTTTTATTAAAATAATGCATTGCGCAAGCATTCATTTTCTTTCTATATGTAGAGTGAACCTTTTACGGAATTTTTGCTTCGTAATCTTTCCTGAGTTGCTCGTTATTCTCTATTTTATATCTACCATGAAGCTCAACACCCTTGATTTATTCCATTGGGGTCTTTTGGTTTTGAATGATGGCCATCATGCACAGGTGAGACAAAGCATACATTGAAAGATTAATAACTGCAAAGTAATGATTTAAATTCTGTTATATATCACATAAATTGATTAGTAGGAAGAAAGAAACATATCATTAAACTATAAAAACTTATATGCTAGGGTGAATTAAAAGATTTCATTTTATCTTTGGGTTTAAAAACAGCTTCAGTCTTGCATTTTAGAACATTATTTAAATTCCTATCGGCAATTACCATCAGCAATTGCTCCCAAGAATCCATTATTGTCTACATAACCTTTTGTTATGCTATTATTTTTCCATAGTTCTGCACTATTATGACCATTGAAATAGACCATTATATGTATGATAAGGTAAATGAAGTACTCCTAATTATAATTATGGTGATCTCAGGCATAAATACTTGTGCTGTCTTATTCATCCACCTATCTAAATGCTTACTATATAACCGGTATAAATATATTTGGAGTAGTTACCAAGAACAAGTCATCTGAAAGATACAGCCTCAACAAAAATGTCAAATTATATAGGGAATAATATACTGTAACATAAAAGTATGCTGCTGTCCAAAGGTGATATAATGACTGCTTCATATACTGAGAAGCATATTTCTAATACTGAAAGTTCTCCTGATAGTCCATTAGTTGCATTGGTGGATAATAGGGTAAAAGAAACCCCAGAATTGGTAAGGTCTGCGCTGAGTTAGCAAACCAGCACAGAATAGGCCCATTGAGCCATGCCACCCTGGCAACCCTCAACAATCCCTGATTTACCTCTAACCTAATCACAGGACAATTTACAATGGTCAATTAACCTACCCTGTACATTTTGGACTGTGGGAGGAAACTGGGGAACCCAGGGAAAACCCATGCGTTCCATGGGGAGGTACTACAGACTCCTCAGCAGATAGTGCCAGGATTGAACTCCGGCATACCCTGAACAGTAATAGCATCATACTAATCACTGCACCACCATGGCAGGTTAATCCCCAGCTGGAGCGCAACAGAATAGTCCCTGCTGAAGGTCTATTAAGTATTAAAATAGCATAGAGGAAGGAGGAGAGATCAATTATGAATTGTATCCAGAAGAAACAAGGAGCATTAAATGTAGTTATATAAAGTGATCTGTGTGCAACAGCATTAATAAACAAAATATTGCAAAGGTACGTCTGAAGGAATATTATTGATTGAATTTTGCAAACAGGAGGTTTTAGTAGGAGTTGGTGTGGATTTTATTGTAAGTGTTAAGGAGGGGGAGAAGATAATTAATGCTGGATTTGACTTGGATAAGATAGAGTCATTACAGACTGCAGCACTTGAAAAGGTAGCTCATCACAGCACTGTCAAGAGCAATTAGTGATGGCAATAAATACTGGCCTTGCCTTGTCCCATAAAATAATGAGAGGTGAGGGATAGTTAGAAGTTAATTGCTGGAATCTGTAAGTGGCAGATAGAAACAACAGATCTTGAGCCATGCCAGCAATTCAAGCAGCATGAGTGAGAATCAGATTGGCGTCAAAAATTTAAATCTATGTTGAATTAACTGGGAGAGGCATTAAAGAGTCAGTAATAAACCTGTACATCAGCAGGACTCCTTTTAACATGGTAAGAAAGTACAAGGGCCAGGATGACTTTGTTTGGGGAATTAAAAAGACAAAGATTAGAACATGTACAAAATAGGAAAATTGCAACTGTCCCTCAGTCTTTAAGAAGGGAGGGAGGCAGAAGAGAAGAAATTATAGGCCAGTTAGCCTGACTTCAGTGGTCGGAATGATGTTGGAGTCCATTATTAAGGATAGGGTTTCAGTTTACTTGGAAGCACATGATAAATCGGCCAAAATCAGCAAAGTTTTCTAAAGGAGCAATCGTACCTGACGAATTACTGGAATTATGTGAAGAAATAACAGGCAGGATAGACAAAGGAGAGTGTAGACGTTGCTTATTTGGATTTTCAGACCTTTGACAAGATGCCTAGTGATGTGCCACAGGGGTCAGAGTTGGGACCGCTTCTTTTCATGTATACAAATGATTTGGATGAAGAAATTGACGACTTTGTGAACAATATGAAGACAGCTGGAAGGGCAGGTGGTATTGAGGAAGCAGGGTGTCTGCAGAAGAATGTAGACAGATTGGGTGAATGGGCAAAGAAGTGGTAGATGGAACATAATGCAGGGGAGTGCAAGGTCATGCATCTTGGGAGAAGGAATAAAGGTGTGGACTGTTTTGTAAATGAGAGAAAATTCAAAACAACAGAGGTGCAGAGAGACTAGGAAGTCCTCATGTAGGATTCCCCAAAGATTAACTTGCAGGTTGAGTCTGTGGTGAGGAAGGTAAATGCAATGTTAGCATTCATTTCAAGAGGGCTAGAATATAATTGAAGGATGTAATGCTGAGGCTTTATAAGGCATTTGTCAGACTGCACATGGGATTATTGTGAGCAATTCTGGGCACTTTATCTAAGAAAGGACATGCTGACATTTGAGAGAGTCCAGAAGAGGTTCATGAGAATAATACCAGGGATGAAAGGATTAATATATGGGAAACAGTTAATGGCTCTGGGCCTGCACTCACTGGAGTTTAGCAGAATGAGGAGGGATCTAATTGAAACCTATTGAATATTTAAAGTTCTGGATAGAGGACACATGGAAAGGATGTTTCCTTCACCGGGGAAGTCTAGGAGGAGAGGGATGTCCATTGAAATAGAGATGAGGAAAATTTCTTTAGCTAGAGGGTAGTGAATCTGTGGAATTTTTTTGCCACAGATGGCTGTGCAGGCCAAGTCATTGGGTACACTTAAGGCAAAAATTGATAGGTTCTTGATTAATCAGGGTGTCAAAGGCAATGGGAAGGTGGTAGGAAAATAGAGTTGAGGGGAATAGTAATTCAGCCACAACATAATGGCAATGCAGATTCGTGGGCCAAATGGCCTAATTCTTCTCCACAATCTTATGGTCTAACTCATGGTGATCTGCTGATCTGAATGCCATTTTGTACTAAATATCATCCATATCCCTCCATTCTCTTCATATTATTGTGTCTATCTAAAAGCCTCTTAACACCCACTGAACTGCCTGTTTCCACGACCATCCCTGGTAATCCATTCCAAGCATCTACCACTGTGTGTGTAAAAGAACCTGCTCCTCACATCACTTTTACTGCTGTACCATTGAGAGCATACTCATCAACTGCATCTCAGTGTGGTATGGCAATTGTCCTGTAGCGGACCACAAAGCACTCCAGTGGATGGTGAAAACTGCCCAGCGGATTATCAGCACCCAATTGCCCACCATTGAGAACATCTACCATAAACACTGCCCAGGCAGGGTGAAAAGCATCATCAAGGATACATCTCACCCTAACCATGGACTTTTTACTCTCCTCCCATCCGGTAGGCGCTACAGGAGCCTCCACTCCCGCACCAGCAGGCACAGGAAGAGCTTCTTCCCTGAGGCTGTGACCCTGCTGAACCTCACATCACAGCGCTAAGCAGTATTGCACCCATATTGTACTGAATCAGTACTTTTATATTTATGTGCTGTAAGTAACACTATTCTTTTGCACTTCTGGTATGATGCTAACTGCATTTCATTGACTTCATATCTGTACTTGGCATAATGACAATAAAGTTGAATCTAATCTAATCTAATTTATACATCCCTCTCTAACCTTAAAAGAGCACCCTCTGGTGTTGACATTTCTACCCTTGGTAAAAGGTTTTGACTGTCATTGGAGCTTGGGGATCTAACTCTTTTGAGAAGACCCAGCACTATTTCCACCCTAATCTAAAGATGTCCCAGTACCTTTGCATACCCCAATCTGCCTCAGTATTGTCCAATTCCTTCCTTTTGGTAAATACTGACAAAATACTCAGAGAAGTCATTCTGTAAATGAACATTATGAAGATAGAACACTATATTATACTACTGAGCAACAAAAGCAAGCGTAGTTGGAGCCATACACAGGAGAATATATTGAATTACCCGAGAGATATACTGTAATGATTAATAAACCAATTGTTTGGAATTAAATTACCTTGCCTGGTGTCTCAGGGCTGGGTGTCTCTGAGCCCATGTCACCACCCCCCCCCCCCCCACACCCTTGCACTCCTTCTCTGCTACCTGTCTCACACCCCTCCTGCAGCGTTCCACCATCACCAACAAACTTTGCTCCCACCAGATTCACAATCTTGCTGTCTACTCCATCTTCACAAATACAGTAATGTGCCAAAGTTATATATACATACCTTAGACTTTTGCACAGTACTGAAGGTAAAGCAGAAAGTAGTGTCCCTAATGTTCATAGGTCTGTGATTAAGCACCTTGCTATTAATATAAACCTGTCCTTTTCTGTTCAATCTGCTATTTCAGTATTACTTTGTGACTAAGAATGTAGTTATCATGTAGTTCTGGTTTAACATGAAAGGGACTTTCAAGAGCATTGTTCCATTTATTAAACATTCAACATGTTGATAGACATATACAGTCACAAAATGCTGCCAAATTTATATTCAGTACTATTGAATAAACCTGCATATATCATATTGCAAAATACACATAGTAAGAGTATCTCAAGATAAGATATATCCTGGAAGTGGTGGTCATATTTTATTTGATACGGTTAGATAAGATGATCCAGGGAAGATGATCAAAATCTTGGACAGAAATGGAGAATCTGGAAGGAGAGGCTTGGAGAGAGAATTTCAAAGCTGTGATGGCTGAAGTCAAAGCAGTCTACAGTGGACCTATTACAAAGATCAGGGATATTCAAATTGACTCAATTGGAGAAGCACTAAGACCCAAAGAGTTGCAAGAGTGAGAGGGATACATTTATGCAAGGATTTGATAACAGAGATGAAAATATCAAACATAAATTACAGAGTCTTTTGAATGTAGCCCAGTCTATCACAGAACCAGCCTCCCTTCCATTGACTCTTGTCAAAACTTCCTGCTGCCTCAGGAGAGCAGCCAACATAATCAAGGATCCCTCCCACCCTAGTCATTCTCTCTTTTCCCCTTCCACTGGGCAGAAGTTTGAGAACATGTACCACCAGGCTACTGCTGTAGGATTCTTTAAATGACCTCTTACACAATACAAATGATCTCTTGATCTCCCAAGATAGCTTGTCTTGGCTCTCGCACATTATTTGTTTACCTGCACTGTACTTTTTTGTAGCAAGAGCATTATTCTGTTTTGTTATTGATAGTACAAAAAACTATCTTGTCATACTTATGTTTGGAATAATGTCCAGATGTCATGTAAGCAGAACCTTTTCACTATATCTTTGTGTATCAATAGTGAAAAAAGTACCATTGTGCAATTGTGTAATTGGCAGCTAAGCCTGATAAATTCTCTCTCTTAATTTTCTGCTGTTTCTTATTAATCAGGTTAATGTAATGAAAGTAGCACTAAGAAGCTAGGGCTTTACTTTCTGGAAAGAAGGAGGATGAGAGGAGACATGATAGAGGTAGACATGATATTAAGAGGAATAGATAGAGTGAACAGCCAGCACCTCCTCCCCAGGGCACCACTGCTCAATACAAGAGGACATAGCTTTAAGGTAAGGGGAAGGAAGTTCAAGGGGGATTTTAGAGGAAGGTTTTTCACTCAGAGAGTGGTTGGTGCGTGGAATGCACTGCCTGAGTCAGTGGTGGAGGCAGATACACTAGTGAAATTGAAGAGACTACTAGACAGGTATATGGAGGAATTTAAGGTTGGGGGGGGGGGGGTATACGGGAGGCAGGATTTAAGGATCGGCACAACATTGTGAGTTGAAGGGCCTGTACTGTGCTGTACTGTTCTATGTTCTATGTATATCAAGTCCCAGCTATCCCTTGCTGCAGTTACTGTTGTCAATGGGATGCTCTTCGTTCCCCATAAATGATAATGCAGCTCTGATAGCTACGATATTTTTCTGCTTATGCATTGGAAGCACTGGTTACAATTATTTGGTTTCTTTTTTGTTTCAAACCACAGTAACAATTACATTAATAGCTAGAATTGTGCTGAGGCAGTTTGGTGCAGATTAAATTTTTTGAAAATCGATCACAAGCAAAGCCACCTGTGCTGACTCTTAATACCGTACATACTCAGTCATAAATCCTCCTGTTCATCAAGCTATCTAAAGCACAGAACTAACCTACTACGGACCCACCTGTAGCTATTCCCACATGCACAAACTGCTGGGCAGCCCAGCGTACGTGCAATTGTGGTGAAGAATCAGGGAAGAACGTAGCAAAAAGATTAAAAGATAATCCTTTACCAGGAGCAAATACTTTGGAGTACAAGGCAAATTATTGATTGCTGCTGGATGCAGTTTTGTGAAAGAACTGCATTAATTAAGAATGTTGGAGTCCTCAATCATTAAATGTCAACATCCTCAAAAAGGCTTAGTGTTCAGATTTAACAAAACTAGGACAAGTACAAAACAAGTGGACTTGATGTGGAGTGTCATTACAGTACACTCTAACTTATAGCGTAATCAAGGTCATAAAATAAATGGTAAATCAACCTTTTGTTTTAAATTAGATATTTCATAGTTTCAATTAATATTAAATACACTGTAATTGTATGTTAGATCAAGCCTCCAATTAACACTTTGACCTGAACAGAATTACACAGTGTTATAATTCCTCAATAACAGCCCTCCAATATATTGCAAAAGTTAACCTTTATAACTTATGATCTTTGACTTTAAGTACCATAACTGCTTGCCTGGAGTGATGTCATTGCTGACTCTAACCTTGAATCGCACCCAACAGTACTTGAGTGCAGATCCAATGCATTCTCCACGGATTGCAATGATGCCATGCCCGAGAGGTTTACATTATGAGGACGGCATGCATATATTACGTTTCTTGGCATATACAAGGTTAAGTACTGGTGAGAAGGGGTGAAAAGGTTAATTTGGATATTCAAGAAGATTTAACAATTTTGAAAGAGCAAAGATAAAATTAATAGAATGATGCCAGAACTAACTGAAAAGACTGAATGGGCTGGAGCTCATTTCTCTTGAAAAGAAGGGACTAAATCAATGACCTGTTAAGAGGTCATTAAGATTATTAAATAGTGTCATAGCACAGAAAGAGAAAATGTTTCCACAGGAACTGAAAAACAGAAGTATTAGGGATGACTAATTATAACATGAAGCAAATTCAGAAGTATTCTTACCTATAGAGTGACATGAAGAGTAATTGATGAAGATCTAACAGAAACCAAACAAACATTAGAGAGAGGAGGACGGGTAAACTGACGTTTGAGTGAGGCTTCGACAGTATTTCTGGGTTGTATGGCCTTGTTTCTATATAATGAACATTTTGCAAATACTTCTGTATATAAAGACAGTTCAGACAGATATGATGTTATAAAGCAATTCCACAAATATAGACATCGGCAGCTCTCCTCCTTCAAAAACATTGATCCTGGATGATGAATTGGAATAGTAGGCTATTTGCTGGTGTGAGATAAAAGGGTTAAAGTATGATCTAGTTGAATAGAAGAAGCCTCTGGGACCTCCTGAAATTAGTTACACCTTCATCCTGATCATTTGGCTCCCAAGCAAGGAAGCCAAGACCACATGGCCATTTAATTTCCAATGCTTCGACACCAGAACACAAAACCACATTCATCTGCATTTCCTTCCCTCCTTTAATCAAGCTGATTCACAGTAACCTTCATTGTGTAAGGGGAATCTGTTTAGAACCTGATTTGTTGTGGTTCCTTTCCATGCCTTGTGGCACATCGGGTGTCAGCCTTGCCTTTTCTTTAGCATTTATCTGTTTTTCTTTTACAAGGATGTGTTGCTAGCTCAATCCAGCACAGATGGAAAACGAGCAAGGAGCTGGCCAGATTCGAACCCAGGACCACTTGCCTTGAAATTTGGTACAGATGCCGATACACCACCAGTCAGTATAGAACCAGACTGGTACAGCATAAAACAGGCACTTCTGCCCACAGTGTCTATGCTGACCATCATGTTTAACTCTACTAACTCATTCTATATCCCTCTTCACTTTGCTCATTCAAATACCTGTCCAGGTACCCCTTAAATGTTGTTACGGTACCTGACTTCACTACCTCTTCTGCCAGCTCATTCAAGTGACTATCAACGTGTGTGGAAAACTTACCCCTCAGATCTCCTTTAAATGTTCTCCTCTCATCTTAAACCCATACCAGTTTTAGGCAGCCCTTCGACGGGAAACTGACTTTCTACTCTATCAATACTTCAATTTTTAAACGCAAACACGAGGAAATCTGCAGACGCTGGAAATTCAAGCAACACACACAAAATGCTGGTGGAACACAGCAGGCCAGTCAGCATCTATAGGGAGAAGTACAGTCAACGTTTTGGGCAGAGACCCTTTGTCAGGACTAACCGAAAGAAGAGATAGTAAGAGATTTGAAAGTGAGAGGGAGAGAGGGAGATCCAAAATGACAGGAGAAGACAGGATGGGGAGGGATGAAGCTAAGAGCAGGAAAGTTGATAGGCAAAAGGGATACACAACTGGAGAAGGGAGGGGCTACTGTGAAAATGAAGCCCCATGCAGGCTGGAGGAACAACACCTAATATTATCTGGGTAGCCTCCAACCTGAAAGCATGAACAATGATTTCTCTAACTTCCATTAATGCCCCTCCTCCCCTTCTTACCCCATCCCTTATTTATTCATTTTTTACCTGTTACGTACTCGTGACACATGACAGTGGTGCCCTTGTCACGTGACTGGGGTTGAAGCTATACTGGACTTGAGGTAATGGTCTTGTGATGGTGGAATGATGTCATTTTCCTGCCAGTAGAGATCATGTGACAGTTTTTTATACATACATACATATATATACACACACATATATACAGGTTATAAAATGAAGACCCCACCCTGTGAGGGGGGGCAGTTCGTGGTGGGATTTGCCATGTTGACTTCATGCCACTGCGTGATTTAATGTGATGTTGCAGTTTAGTTGAAAGATGAAGTTTTATCTAATGCCTAAAGTTTAAAAGGTCATTGCCAGCAGTTTCTTTACAATACTGCTAGTTGAGAATCAGTGGATCGGAGTTCGTAAGTTAAAGATCGAGGAGAATCGATTTTCGACAGTGAAACAGGTTCGACCTTGTTTAATCCTTATTCGGAAGGAATTCATTGACTGTTCTCGTGTTAATCTCTGCGGGATAGCAGAAAAGATTGAGGACAGTGTGATAAAGGTCAGTGCCTTTAAGCCGTTATGTTTTGTAAATTCTTCGTGGGAAAAGTTTGACGTCGGGGATTGAAGCAAAACAACGTGAAAGAGAACAAATCGTCTTAAAAAGTCTCTCCCTTAAATGGACTGTGAGCATTTCGAACTTTTGGCAATAATACTTTAAAGAACTATTTTTGCAACATCGCTTTAAGAACTGTTCAAGTTTATTCTCGATAATAATTGGATTCAAAATGGGATTAGATATATAGGGAATTGTTTTGAAGGAGGTATATTAATGTCATTTGATCAATTAAAGAATAAATATAAAATAACAAACAACACTTTATTTTGTTACTTTCAATTAAGGGCTTATTTAAGAGAAAAATTAGGTCAAACAATGTTATTGCCGAAATCTAATGAAATAGAAATTTTAATTCAAAAAGGAAATATCAAAAAATTTATATCTTGCATGTATAACTTGATTCAGAGACAGGTAATTAAACAAGGAGTCCATAAGTCAAGACAAAAATGGGAAAGTGATTTGAATATTAAAATTGAAGAAACAAATTGGTCAAGACTATGTCTTGATAGTATGACAAATACAATAAATGTTCGGTTAAGATTAGTGCAGTATAATTTTCTACATCAATTATATATTACACCACAAAAAATAAAAAAATTAAATCCAAATTTATCGGATCAGTGTTTCCGATGTAACCAGGAAACTGGTACTTTTTTTTACATTCGACATGGTCTTGCTCTAAAATTCAACCTTTTTGGACAAATTTAAGACTTTTACTGGAACAAATTACAGGAACACAATTTCCTCATAATCCAATATTATTTTTACTAGGTGATATTGAAGGGATAAAACCGAAACTCAAACTAAATAAGTATCAGAAAGAATTTATAAAAATTGCACTGGCAGTAGCCAAAAAAGCTATTGCAGTTACTTGGAAATCGGATACACATTTAAGTATAGATTCTTGGAAGAAAGAAATCTATGGTTGTATTCCATTAGAAAAAATTACTTATAATTTAAGAGATAAATATGAAACATTTTTGAAAATTTGGAGCCCTTATTTACAAAAGACAGGATTAAATATATAGATGCTCTGAAGATGAAACAATTGGTTATTAGGGGAAAGAAATAAATATACATATTAAAGTTATTACGAATTCCATGGAGCATGTGGAGATCTTCCAACAACCAGGCATTCTTTCTTTCTTTCTTTCCTTCTTTTTTTTTTCTATAGGGCAGTTAGGGGGGAGGGGTTAAGGGGAGGGGGTAAGGGTTATATACATTGTTTTTTCATACTTTGTAACCATTTAAAAATGCAATAAAAAAAGTTAAAAAAAAAGAACTGTTCAAGCTGCCGCATGGCAGCTGATTTCCGGATACGTTAGTGTTTGTTTACTTTTGGGGGGTTTGTTTTCAGTGTTTAATAAACGTGTTATTTGTTATATAAACCCTTGCCTAACATATATTTATTGTTGCCTGAATACGTAACATGCCTCTCTCTCTTCCTTTTTTCTCTATTGCTCTCAGAATCATTCCTTGCCTGTTCTCCATCTCCCTCTGGTGCTCCCTTCCCCCTTTCTTTCTCCCTAGACCTCCTGACTCATGATCCTCTCCCGTCTCCAGCTGCGTATTCATTTTGCCAATCACCTTTCCAGCTCTTAGCTTCACCCCACCCTCTCCTGTCTTCTCCTATCATTTCAGATCTCCCCCCCCCCCTCAAGTCTCTTACCATCTCTTCTTTCAGTTAGTCCTGACCAAGGGTCTCGGCCTGAAACGTTGACTGTACTTCTTCCTGTAGATGCTGCCTGGCCTGCTGCGTTCCAGCAGCATTTTGTGTGTGTTGCCTCATAATTTTCATGTATTTTTATCTCGTCTCCTCTAGATTCTCTTTGTTCCAGGAAAACAGACTCAAGCTATCCAAACTCTCCATCTAACTCAAGTCCATGAAACAGGCAATATTTCTGAAATTCTTTTGTAACCTGTCATGAACACGTCCTTTCCATGGCATAGCAAACAGAACTGAACATAATAATCCAAGTGTAACCTAACCAATGTTTTGTACCTTGGTAACGTGTCCCACTTTCCTATTCAATGTCTTGGTAAATAAAAACAATTTTGCCACATATCCTCTTCATTACCCTGCCCACCTTGTTGCTACTTTTGGGGAACTAGTACCCCAAGGTCTCTCTGCTCAACAACACTTTGCATAGCCCAGCCATTCACTGCGTATATCCTGCCCTGTTTAAATTCCCAAAATGCATAACTTTGCACTACTGAGTTAAATTCCAGTGCAATTCCCTTGACAACCTTCCCATTTGACCCATGTTCTTTTGAAAACTTGGGGAAAATTCTTCACTAATTTTGATATCATCTGCAGACTTGCTAACCATGCCACCTACATTCTCATCCAATGTTATCAAGGTTTTATAAAAGCAAGGAAAAGCTGAAATAAGCCCACTTCTTGCTTTGAGGCACAGAGCACCAGTGAAGTGCAGCAACTTTTTAAATAAATGTACAATATCGTTTGAGATTTCCAGTTGATTTGTAAGTATGCATGGTTGATGGCTAAGATAAAAAGTTACAATTCAAACTCTTTCTCTTCCAATCAATTTCAGGACAGAGTAAATTGCATTTTGTTTCTGAGAGAATAATAGATTTGAAGATGATTCTTCATGACAATGAGTTCAACACCCAAATAAATAACAAATTTATTTATAAAATTGTTCTCTGAATTATTCGTTGACCCATATCTAATTCGGTTTGATGGAATATTTTTTTTTAAGACAGGCTTCACCTTTTTTATGTTAACTTTTCAGACCATGGTTTAATCATGAATACAGCTCAATGGGGATGCAGTATTTTGATTTGGTCAGCGTGGATACTTGTGTTTTGCAGTAAGCTAAGTAACCAAATTAGAATTCCATTCACTGATAAATTTTGTATAGTGGTTGAAGTAGCTCTTCACAAATTAGGCAACCATGGAGGCTTTAAAATAACTTGGGTAACAAAATCCTTCAATTTTTTTTTCAAATCTGGGAAATCCAATTATTAGCTATGCAACATCAATGAGTAGCAAAGATAGTAATTATAAATATATATAGCAAATCTAGCTAGGAAAGCAAGGTCACTTTGACAGTGTCAATCAAAACTGGCTACTTCAAAATTGAACTGAAGTGGAAGCAAAATGGAAGCAGAGACTAATTTTTGTTCAAAAAATGAAATTGATAAAATGGCATAGCACTGCCTGAGCTTTAGATACAAGCAAAACTAAGAATAATTTCCAACAATGTTTTTGTCTTTGATTGTTCAGAGCATGCTATCAGAATGCAAATTCAGCTGAAGGTCAAGAATTGGGAAACTGCAGCAAAATTTAGATTGTTGGCTCCATTTGAAAGACAAGAATCAACTGAAAGTTTAATGGGTGAACTCCCAACACACACTTGCTAGCTTGTAAAGAAACTTCAATATATTCCATGACTTCTGCCCAAGTTTGTATGTGAAGTTACTTTTCTATGCTATAAGAATATATATGTAGTACATAAAAGGCATCAACCTACAATAGAGGGTTGGGAGCAGGTAAATCAATTAGTCCCTGGTCAATATGGCAGAGCAATCCAAAACATAGATTGCTGGCTCCATTTGAAAGACAAAAATCAACTGAAAGTTTAATGGGTGAACTTCTCTTATTAACCTTTCTGTTGCTCCCTTTTCAATCTAATCTCTCCTCTTGGTTTCCTCATCTACAACATCATTTGACAAATCCTCTATTTTTTTTTAATAAGTATCTCTATTGACTCCTTTCTTTTAGACATTCCATTCATCAAACTGAGTTTTGGCCTTTGCTTCTACTTCTACAAGCAGCTTTTGTCCTCCATTTAAACTTCATTCAATAACATTAACATAGTAACATAGTAGATTCTGGTTCTTTATACTCACAAAAGCCAAATCCTTGCCTGACCCTTTCTAAAGCTCCTTGAACTCTCTCCCAGCATAAAACTAAGACAAATTTCACAAGTAGCTGTCTAATTAATGTATTAGAAGCATTCTCAGATATGTTGCCTACAAGAACTGTTGTAGTCAGACCTCTGCTTTCATCACTTTCATGGTTTCTTTGACCACCATGGTTCTTCCTTGTTCCAATATGTTTTCCAACCAGAGGCACAGAGGTTGGCACCAACACCTCTTTGCTCTCAGTTGGGCATCAGTTCATGGTGTATAGCATGGAGACAGTTGTGGCATCATCCACTACCTTTCTTATTTCACTTTCAGTTGACTCTATTAAAGGGGATGTGGCATACAAATGGTTTCTGGATCTCCAATCAAATTATAGTTGTCTCAGCCAGTCACGTCCCCACAATGCTGGACCTCTTGTTTTTTTTTTAAATCACATGTAAGTCCAATGTATGACTGTTGTATTTCACTGTTACAAATGGCATTCCCACAGGGGTTAACTTTTCTCCAGTACAAGTTCTTAGTTGGATATCAGCAGCTTTCACAGTATCTTTGAAATGCTGTTCAAACTCATTCTAAGGAATGTCTGAAACAGCCAATGCAGTGTCCAATTTCATTTTAACTTATTTGCCATTATGCAGATTAGAGCTCTTTTCAAAACTGCAACATGGCTTTTTAATAATTTTCTCTTCTCTGTGCAGTCCATTTATTTTTGTCTGCCCGACGCACTTTTTGTATGTGTCCTACTTTCAAAGATTCAAAGGCTCAAAGCGCATTCATTATCAAAGAATGTATAAATTATACACCTTGAAATTTATCTGCTTACAGGCAGCCACCAAACAGGACACCTTAATACCAAATCAAACAAAAAGACCAAAAAACATTGCGCAGGGAAAGAGAGAGAAGAAAAAACACGCAATCATGCAAACAATATAAGCAAGCCAACAGCATCTCAAACCAGAATGAGTTCCAGATCTACTCCCAGAGCAGGCAGAGTGGGCCCAAAGTCCCCAGTTCATCACACCAGCAGGGCATAAATGCCCAGCAGCTGGAACAGTCCACAATCTGGGCATCACAGAGAAAAGAATAAATATTCGCAGGAGAGCAAGCGAAATCAGCCTGACCCTTGCCTCTATACATGACACTTGAGCTTCCCGTCTATCTGGGCGGGCATTTAAATTGTCCACACACCAAGTAGTACCACATTATAGGACCTGGTTCCCAGTGCCCTGATACACCTGGGCACCCAGCGCGTTGCCAGTCTCGGTCTCACCAAATCAGCTTGGTGCTTGGAGCAATCCAACTTCGCACCCTGGTTAGGTGGACTGGCTTTGAAACTCTCCTACATCAACTCATCTCCAAATCACTCACTCCATCTCCAGCAGTGATACAAACCCCTTCTGCAAACCAGGCTGCTCGAATGTGTTGTGTCACATGGCTCATCCTCTGACCTGCCCCCTCACTATTGTCAGTGGCAATAGTTCACCACAATTTTCTTCAGAAAAGATGTTGTAAATAATGTTTTAGTTGAATCTCTTGCCTTATGAGTTACCAGTAAGCTGTGCACATCTTCAGTAGTACTATCTTAAACCAGAAGTTTGTTGTATTTTCTGCGAGTTTCACCTTTAAACCTGCACTAGTTAGGTATATGTGAGCCCCTCGCAGAACAGTAACACAATTTATTCAGCCTGGACAATTTCTATATAGATGATCCAATTTTGATCACACTGACTTTCATTTCTGACTGCCACTCGTTTGCACATCTGTCTGCTGTCACCATTGATATAGTTATTTCAACTGCCCTTTTAAATGTGAGTTGTGCTTCAGTTGAGAGCCGTTTTTGAACGCTTCCTTGTAAAATTACACAAACTAAATGATGTCAAGACGATAGTGAGGGATAAAATTGGTCCCTTAGAGTATCAGGGTGGTCAGCTATGTGTAGAGCCGACGGACATGGGAGAGATTTTGAATGATTTCTTCTCTTCGGTATTCACTAAGGAGAAGGATATTGAATTGTGTAAGGTGTGGGAAACAAGTAAGGAAGTTATGGAACCTATGACAACTAAAGAGGTGGAAGTACTGGCGCTTTTAAGAAATTTAAAAGTGGATAAATCTCCGGGTCCTGACAGGATATTCCCCAGGACCTTGAGGGAAGTTTGTGTAGAGATAGCAGGAGCTCTGACTGAGATCTTTCAGATGTCATTAGAAACGGGGATTGTGCCGGAGGATTGGCATATTGCTCATGTGCTTCCATTGTTTAAAAAGGGTTCTAGAAGTAAGCCTAGCAATTATAGACCTGTCAGTCTGACATCAGTGGTGGGTAAATTAATGGAAAGTATTCTTAGAGATAGTATTTATAATTATCTGGATAGACAGGATCTGATTAGGAATAGCCAGCATGGATTTGTGCGTGGAAGGTCACGTTTGACAAACATTATTGAATTTTTTTGAAGAAGTTGCGAGGAATGGTGATGAGGGCAAGGCAGTGGATGTAGTCTAAATGGACTTCAGCAAGGCCTTTGACGAAGTTCCACATGGAAGGTTAGTTAAGAAGGTTCAGTCGTTAGGTATTAATGCTGGAGTAATAAAATGGATTCAACAGTGGCTACATGGGAGATGCCAGAGAGTAGTGGTGGATAATTGTTTATCGGGATGGAGGCCAGTGACTAGCGGGGTGCCTCGGGGATCTGTTTTGGGCCCAATGTTGTTTGTAATATACATAAATGATCTGGATGATGGGGGTGGTAAATTGGATTAGTAAGTATGCCGATGATACTAAGGTAGGAGGTGTTGTGGATAAAGAGGTGGGTTTTCAAAGCTTGCAGGGAGATTTATGCCAGTTAGAAGAATGGGCTGAATGTTGGCAGATGGAGTTTAATGCTGAGAAGTGTGAGGTCCTACATTTTGGCAGGAATAATCCAAATAGAACATACAGGGTAAATGGTAGGACATTTAGGAATGCAGTGGAACAGACAGATCTAGGAATAACAGTGCATAGTTTCCTGAAGGTGGAGTCTCATGTAGATAGGGTGGTGAAGAAGGCTTTTGGAACGCTGGCCTTTATAAATCAGAGCATTGAGTACAGAACTTGGGATGTAATGTTAAAATTGTACAAGGCATTGGTAAGGCCAAATTTGGAATATTGTGTACAGTTCTGGTCACCGAATTATAGGAAAGATATCAATAAATTAGAGAGAGTGCAGAGACGATTTACTAGGATGTTACCTGGGTTTCAGCACTTAAGTTACAGAGAAAGGTTGAACAAGTTAGGTCTCTATTCATTGGAGCGTAGAAGGTTGAGGGGGGATTTGATCGAGGTATTTAAAATTTTGAGAGGGATAGATAGAGTTGACGTGAATAGGCTGTTTCCATTGAGAGGAGGAGAGATTCAAACAAGAGGACATGATTTGAGAGTTAGGGGGAAAAAGTTTAAGGGAAACACGAGGGGGTATTTCTTTACTCAAAGAGTGATAGCTGTGTGGAATGAGCTTCCTGTAGAAGTAGTAGAGGCCAGTTCAGTTGTGTCATTTAAGGTAAAATTGGATAGGTATATGGACAGGAAAGGAGTGGAGGGTTATGGGCTGAGTGCGGGTAGGTGGGACTAGGTGAGATTAAGAGTTCGGCACGGACTAGGAGGGCCGAGATGGCCTGTTTCCGTGCTGTGATTGTTATATGGTTATATGGTCTCAGTGCATTATTATGCCCATTACTACTGGCAATGCTTTGACAATCTCTTCAAAGTTCAAAACAAATTTATTATCAATTTATATATATGTCACCATATACAACCCTGAGGTTCATTTTCTTGTGAGCATTCTCAATAAGTATATAGAATAATAAACATAACATTCAATAAAAGACCACCCAACTAGGGCACTCAATGAGAGTGCAGAAGACAACAAACTGTACAAATACAATAAAAGGAAACAATTTAAAAATAAGCAATAAATATCAAGAACATGAAATAAAAAGTCCTTGAAAATGAGTCCAATGGTTTTGGAAATGTTTCAAGGATAGGGCAAGTGAAGTTGAATGAAGTTATTCCCTTTGGTTCAGGAGCCTGATGGTTGAGGGGTAGTAACTGAACCTGGAGGTGTGAGTCCTGTACCTTCTTTCTGATGACAGCAACAAGGGAACATGTCCTGGGTGGTCAGGGACCCTGATGATATATGCTGCATTTCAGATTAATGTGCTCAATGGTTGGGTGGACTTTACCTTTGATGGAGTGGACCATATCCTCTACCAATTGTAGGAGTTTCCTTTCAAGGCCAATGCCATTTCCATACTTGGCCGTGATGCAGCCAGTCAATATATTTGCTATTATACATCTATAGAGGTTTGTCAAAGTTTTAAATGTCACGCCAAGTATCCGCAAACTCCTCAGGAAACAGAGGCGCTGCTGTGCTTTCTTCATAATTGCACTTACGTGCTAGTCCCAGGCATAATATAACATCAGGAAGATAAAGTTGCTATGGCACTGGAGAGCTGCAGAAGGTTGTAAATCTAGTCAGCTTCATAATGGGTACTAGCCGACAAAGTACCCAGGACATCTTTAGGGAGCAGTGTCTCAGAAAGGCAATGCCCATTATTAAGGGCATTATTAAGCACCCAGGACATGCTCTTTTCTCACTGTTACCATCAGATGGGAGGTACAGAAACCAGAAGACACACACTCAACAATTCAGGAGCATCTTCTTCCCCTCTGCCATCCAATTCCTAAATGGACCGAATCCTTGGACACTGCCTCACTTTTTAAAAAATATACAGTATTTTTGTTTTTTTGCACATTTTTAAAAAATCTATTCAATATATGTATACTGTAATTGATTTACTTGCTTATTTATCATTATTATTTTTATTTTTTTTTTCTCTTCTAAATTATGTATTGCATTGAACTGCTGCTGCTAAGTTAACAAATTTCATGACAAATGCCAGTGATAATAAACCTGATTCTGAGCTGTGCTTAGCCACACATTCATAAGTAAGTAGAGCAGGGGATTAATCACACAGCTTTATGGTACACCAGTGCCGATGGAGACCGTGGAGAAGATGTTACCAATCTGAACTGACTGTGATTTGCAAGTGAGGAAATCCAGGATCCAATTGCAGAAGGAGGGATTGCGGTTCAGGTCCAGAAGCTTATTGATTAGCTTTGAGGGGATCGTGCGACTTAATTCTGAACTGTAGTTGATAAAGAGCTTCCTGATGTATGCTCTTTATCTTTGCTGTCCAGATGTTCAATGGTTGAGTGAAGAGCCAATGAGATGACAACTGCTGTGGACCTGTCACTCCTGTGACATAAGTGTTTCTGGGCAACAGTCATTGAGGTAGATCACCAGGCTTTACTTGGGCACTGGTATTTATTGAAGCCTACTTGAAGCAGGTGGGTACCACACACTGCCAAAGCAAGAGGTTAAAGGTCCCAGTGAACTCTCCAGCACAGCTCTTTAGTACTTGGCCAGGTGTGCTATCCGGACCAGAGGTGTTCTGTGGATATGCCTGCCTGAAGGCACATCGGCTTCAGAGACTGAAATCACAGGATCATCGGGGGCTGTGGAAGGTTGTGATGGTTCATGTTTTGATGGTCAAAGCGAGCGTAGAAGGCAGTGGTCATCTGGAAGCCGAGCCTTGCTGTGGCCTAAGTTGCTTGATTTAGCTTTGTAAGAGGTGATTGTATTCAAGCCCTGCCACAACTATCAAGCATATTTTATTGATTCAAGTTTTGTCTGGAACTGCAGATCTCATGATTCATCCAGGGCTTCTGATTGAGGAAGACAATGATTTTTTTGGGGACGCACTCACCTACAGTTTCTATAAAAGCTGTACAGTTTTAATAAAGTCCATTACAACCATGGTGTGTTCATTCCAATACACAGACGAATCCTTGAACTTGGCCCAGTCTACTGACTCGAAGCATTCCTATAGCCACTCCTCTGCCTCCTGTGACCACCTCATTGTTATACAAATCACTGGAGCTTTGTTCCTTAGCCTTGATCCGATTTACCAAAATGCAGCCTGGGCATGGAATCACACAGGCATTCCTTATCTTAGTATAACAGTGCTCTAGGTTGTATGCTGATGGTAACTGGGAGGGATTTCCTCAAACGTGCCTGGTTGATGTCCCAGACTATCATTTGAAATGCATCGGATGGGCTGTTTCATGTTTGGAGCCAGTATCATGCAGAATCATGAGTGCTTGATTATAGTCAGCCACTGGTGGTATGTAAACTCCAGAGAGGATCACAAATGAGAACTCTCTAGGATAAAGGCTGGACGGCATTTGACTATTAGGTGTTAGAAGTTGGGAGAACATGTGTTCAACAAAACCACCACCTAGCGTTTACCATGAAACAGTTCAGCCATGTCCACAAAATGAACTTCCTTTACTTTTGATTTTGCACACGAAACCTAATGTGTTCTGTAGTCAACAATTGCTTTGGTTCTTACTGTTCCTACATTACTTTCATGAAAGCTTATCTCAGCTGGTTTGGTTTGAGCTGTCAAGTTTCTAAATAAACTGTATGCTTTTCCACCCAACACACTAAACACAGCTAAACAGGTACTTGTTTCTCATTTGCTATTTCATTTGCTTCAAAATGCTGTTTAATTTGCTCAGTATACATGAGCCAGTTATGTATACTACATACCTGTTGAAGCAGATCTATCTTTTACACATAGATTTTACACATCAATCTTTTTGAAATAGCCAACCATTTCAGCTTTTTAAAATTTATGAATATTATCACCTGAAAAAAGATAAACCTACAAAGAAAAAAATGTGCTACTCTGCTTTTTAAAAATTCAACTGCTTTGAGTAATGGGGACATTACATTTTCACCCCTTCTCAACCCCACTAAAACCAAGGAATGTTTCACACTACACTTTAAAAACGCGTATGTCTCGCTGTGCTTCAACAGGTAGGTAGTCATCTCAGGTTCATTTTAAAACTATCTTGCCACCACAGTAAAGTTCTGTCACTGTAAAACGTAGAACTAATTAAAAGGAAACACTGATCCGTGAATGCGAATCTAACTTTGTTTTTATGCTAAGTGAGACGCATTCATATGACACGCAGTGTGGTGACACAAGGCTTAAACAGACAAAACAGGAAGACAGCATTTGAGTATAATCATATTATGGGCAAATATTTGTTATTGTAATGTAGTTTCCTTTAAGGACTCTATTGCAATAATTGTGTTGAAAATTCCAGTGACTGTGGAAGGTAGCCACAGTAGGAATGCTGTCTGAATCTACTTTAGTAGGTTGAATTACAGTCGTACCTTAGAGTGAATAAGAATATAGATACACGTGAGCAATTCAGAGACTACACCTAAACTGGAACACTTTTGAGTAATCATGGGCCAAGGAATCCCAAGAATTAATGGGGTGATTACATTTTCACCTATCCTCTACCTCACTACAACCAAGGACCTGGAGAGGCTGCTGCGACCAAGTGGACAACATCTTACTGGAAAGCCCAGTCTCTCAGCCTTCAATAGAAAAGATTAAGGGAATTCCCTGGTAAGAAATGATGCAGAACTCGAAATAAGTAATTTATTCTTATCACATATTTACTAATTACTACATTAGTTAATATACATAAATGAGATAAAACACCTCAGAAAGTTGATGACTAACACAAGAAGATTTTGATAGCACAAGATACCATCACTCATGAGCTTAATATCCCACTCTCTCATGGTAGATTTGTACTGAAAATACTGCAGTGGCTTCCATACAATAGTAACTCTGTTTCAGGCCAGTGTCCTCAACTGTACAGACATGCATTTTTGGGTCTTTTTTTTAAAAAAGGAAAAAGACTTAAGAATCATTCTTTTTTTAATTCATTTGTCTGGAATGAGAGTTGCATTTTTATCACAAATTAGCTCCAGTAGATTATTAGAGAAAGCCAATGTCTAACTGAGACATCATCACAAACCAAAATTAGGCTACAGAAATGAAGTAATAAAATTAGAAATTTGTGAACTTTTATTAGATCTGGCAGTTCCAGAACAGGCGATTAGATAAATTTAATAGATGTGTATCCATTGTTTAATTCATTTCCTTCCTGTTTCATGCCTCAACTTATTTTCATAAATGATGGATGACTACCTTTTTTCATGTATTGAAGCAATAACTATAAATAAACAATCTATTGATAGAAAGACGTGGCACATAACGATGATGATGATAATTGATAGAGATTCCTCCAAGATGCCTCAGAGCAAGCAATTGGAATATTATTTAAATATAACACATTTTGGACAAAGTAAAATCCTTGGGAATAACTGAGTACTTTGTATATTAGTCAAATGTTTTTTTGATGACAAGAACACTGTTCTTATTCTAAGCCTAAGCAGGTACCTCAATGAAAAAAGGCTTCATATCAACCCCCAAATTAAACATCTAAGCCATCGTCATAACCTTATACATGAAAACCCAACCACTTGTGTCATCAGAAAGACCAAAAAGGCTCAGATAATTGCTAAAATTTTGTAATTAAAACTGGACAGAAAGGCCCTAAAATAGTTCGGGATGAACACCATTTAATGTGGAGAAGGTTGGAGTGGGGAGCAGAGATCTGACAAGGCAGCAGATTGGATCTTGCTGATGGAATACTTCTGACCACTCACAATAGTAAACAGTCAAAGGAAAAGATCATCTGGGAAAAGATTTTGCAGACAATTTCTGAGAAACTCGTGGTATCTAATAGAATAGAAACAAATCTGACATTTCATTCTGTCGTTGGCATAATTAGAAATGGAATCTCGAGCATTGGTCAAAATGCACCTTCAGATGATCTGTACTTTGTAGGGGTGTTCTATAAAAATATAACGATGATTAGTCAGGCAGAGAGAGATCTCTATTTACTGACAAGTACCTTAATTGTTTAAACTAACAAGTACTTGAATTTATACACTAAATATCTTGTGTGCACACCTGCTAAGTCTCCTGAATAGTCAAAGGATAGCAAAGGTACTACCCGGGCAAAGGTGTCTACACAGGCCAGGCGTTTCTCGTTGTCCCGATTCACTCACCATGCGAGTCATGCAGGGTTGCTCGCGCTTGTATCTGCGATGGTTATTCTTCAAAGTTACAGCTACCAGCGCGCATGCAGCATCAACTTTTATACTCATTCCTTATCAATTCAAGTATCGCATTCCAGTGTCATTGGCCACAGGCCACGTGTCTGTCCTTTAACACCTTGTTATTGGCTCTGCTCCAAGTCAGCATCAACTTGTTGCCTCTTCCCATCAAGTGACAGTCGATCATTTATAGCTCTTTGTTCTCAATCAGCAATGAGCTGGAATCACTTCAGGCAGGCATCATCTCTAGCATTCACAAACCTACATATGAAGAAAAACTTCTTCACACAGAGAGTGGTGAATCTGTGGAATTCTCTGCCACCGGAAACAGTTGACGCCGGTTCATTGGTTATATTTAAGAGGAAGTTAGATATGGCCCTTGTGGCTAAAGGGATCGGGGGTATGGAGAGAAAGCAGGTACAGGGTTCTGAGTTGTATGATCAGCCATGATCATACTGAACAGTGGTGCAGGCTCGAAGGGCCAAATGGCCTACTCCTGCATCTATTTTCTATGTTTCTATATTTCTATAGATGTTCCAACCAAAGAACATCTCACAAATAACTTATTTGGAAATGATCTCCAGTCCAGCAGAATCATTGTGTCTCCTTTAAAACATTGATCAAACCCAGCATGTCAAGCTCACAAAATGGAGAATAGAGCATCTTCACAAAATGGCAGCCTCCATCCCCAAGCATGCGGCAAGAACAAAGGCACAGTCTGTCTGCTTCCACTGTCCTTGGACCATTTGAATTCACTGTCCTGTATATTGTCATTCTTGCTGGCCAACAGGGTAGGCTGGAACCAAAAGCCAAAGCACCTAATTAATGTAATTCAGGTATCAAATTATGACATTTACCCAGAGAGGTTAGATATGGAACATGTAGTGACTAGGGTGAATAGCACAACATTATTCAAAGGGAAAAGGGAATAGCAGGATAGAATTGGATGAATTATAGCCAGAAGACAACCTCTGTGGAGAATAAATACAAGCATGGATCAATGGGCTGAAATGTCTTTCTGTGGCCTGCAAATACTTCATAATTGTAACACCAAGTTTACATTGCACAGACCTAACACACATAATATCTGTTTTAGTGAAAATGCACTCTAACCCCTTCTCTGTAAAATACCACATTGTTTAAAGCATCAAATGCTAGAAGCCAGTAGCTACAAAGAAAGGCAAGAGGATGCACTGAAGCCAGCAGAAAACACAAGTTGAGCAGCCTGAAGCAGCTTGGTGATGAATCTCAGACAGAGAACGTGAGGCACTCACCAAACCAGCTGGGTTAGGGATGCACCATCAATAACTCTCGGAGACGTGAGGCGAGATATAGGCTTTTATTGGCTGGATAGAAGAAAGAACAAGCAGCAATTGACCACCACACTACATCCTGGAGACTGAGGCCGGGGCTGTGACTCCAATCGCCTTTATACTGGGTTCTGTGGGAGGAGCCACAGTCAGTGGGAGGAGCCACAGGAGCAGTCAGCCGGGGGTGGGGGGTCCAGACAGGTATATGTAGTTCGGAACAGTTAGGAACACACAACTGGGATGCACTGCTTCTTCCACAATGCCTCCAGACATAAGCTTCCACTAAAAGGCCATCACCCAGTTTATCAGCAAGATCAAGAGCCATGATGAACTCGCCCAGCAGAGAGGTCTTGACAGCTGACATTATTGATGGCTCTCTGACCACACTCCATCAAAGGTGTCTCTGAATTGACACTCAAATTCAAAGCCACCCATGCACAAAATCAATGTTGATATTCATAATTCAGAAATAATTTACCAGGACTTAAAACATGAAGCAGATCAAATTAGAAGGTCTATTTACTGTTATTTAGATATCGATGATTTCCCCTATACAGATCAATGATCCATTGCACAGTACAGGTTAATCATGCCAGGCTCAGTGTACAAGCTTCCTACCTGTAGAACTGGGACTATCACAGAACTCTGTGCTGCCCAGTGAGGACTCCATCGTGAGTAAACCCATGCAACAAAGGAGTCAGTGGCAGTGTACATGTAAATGCTCCTATTGGCTTAATTCTCTGTCACTGTTGGATTTTAGGACTTCTGTAAAGAATTGTGTGCAGTTTGATATCCAGAAGTCACACCTTTTGTTGCCACATCAAACCTCCACCTCAGTTCTCATCCAGTGAGCATAGTTGGAAGCTTGTTAAGAAGGCTTTGTACTCATGGGAGTAAATACTTGTTTAAAAATCAATTTGCTGCCATCATGGTTGAATCAACAATATTCTGCATTACATTATTGTGTTAAACTGTTCTAGTCGGCTTTGCATAAGAAGATCAATAAGACCCCCCCCCCATACTGAATGTTTTAAGAACAGATTCTTTCCCTCCACCATCATATTTCTGAATGGTTTATGAATGTTATTTCATTTTGTAACTAATAGTAATACTTTACTTTGCACTGTACTACTGTGCAAAACAAACTTCACCACATACAGTGCCTATAAAAATTATTCACACCCTTGGAAGTTTTCATGTTTTATTTTTTTTTACAGCATTGAATCACAGTGGATTGAATTTGACATGTTCAACAGAAAAGAACCCTTTCGTGTCAAAGTGAAAACAGATCTCTACAAAGCGATCTAAATTAATTACAAATATAAAACACAAAATAATCGACTGCAAAAGTATTCACCCTTTTCAAGTCAGTACTTAGCAGATGCACCTTTGGTAGCAATTACAGCCTTGAGTGTGTGAGGACAGGTCTCCATCAGCTTTGTGTATCTGAACCCTGCAATTTTTCCCCATTCTTCACAAACTGCTTGAGCTCTGTCAGCTTGCATGGGAATCGTGAGTGAAGAGCCTTTTTCAAAGCCAACTACAAATTTCTGTCTGGGCTCTGACTTGGCCACTCTAGAACATTAATCTTGCTGTTGTTAAGCTATTCCTGTGTAACTTTGGCTTTATGTTTGGGGTAATTATCTTGCTGGAAAACAAATCTGCATCAGGTTTTCTTCATGGATTTCCCTGTATTTTGCTGCATTCATTTTACCCTCTACCTTCATAAGCCTTCCAGGTCCTGCTGCAGTGAAGCATCCCCACAGTATGATGCAGCCACCACCATGCTTCACAATAGGGATACTGTGTTTTTGATGATGTGCAGTGTTTGGCTCATGCCAAACATAGTGTTTAAGCTGATGGTCAAAAAGTTCAATTTCAGTTTCATTAGACCATAGAACCTTTTTCCAGCTGACTTCAGAATCTCCCACATGCTGAGTTTTGTTTTCAACAGCGTCTTTCTCTTTGCCACTCTCCCATAAAGCTGTGACCTTTGAAGCACCCAGGCAACAGTCATTGCATGTGCAGTCTCTCCCATCTCACCACTGAACCTTTTAACTCTTCCAGAGCTGTCACAGGTCTCTTGGTGGCCTCCCTCACTAGTCCCCTTCTTACACAGTCAGTTTTTGGGGAATGGCCTGCTCTAGGCAGATTTACAGCTGTGCCATATTCCTTCCATTTCTCAATGATTGACTTAACTGTACTCCAAGGAACATTCAGTGACTTGTATTCATCTTCTGACTGTGCCTTTCAATAACATTTTCGTGGAGATGCTTGGAGTGTTCTTTTATCTTCAAGGTGTAGTTTTTGCCAGGATTCTGATTCTGACGTGTATTTTTAATACAATCAATTGAAACACCTTGACTGCACACAGGTCTCCAAAAACAGATCTCCATTTAACTAATTATAAGACCGTAAGATATAGGAGCAGAAGTAGGCCATTTGACCCATTGAGTCTGCTCTGCCATTCAATTATGGGCTGATCCAATTCTTCCAGTCATCTCCACTCCCTTACCTTCTCCCCATATCCTTTGAAGCTCTGGCTAATCAAGAATCTATCTATCTCTGGCTTGGCCCCAAAAGCCGCTCATGGCAACAAATTCCACAGATTTACCACCCTCTGACTAAAGTAATTTCTCCGTATCTCTGTTCTAAATTGGTGCCCTTCAATCTTGAAATCATGCCCTCTTGTCCAAGACTCCCCTACCTTGGGAAATAACTTTGCCATATCTAATCTGTTCAGGCCTTTTAACATTCGGAATGTTTCTTTGAGATCCGCCCTCATTCTCCTGAACTTCAGGGAATACACCCAAGAGCTGCCAAACGTTCCTCATATGGTAACCCTTTCATTCCTGGAATCATTTTCATGAATCTTCTCTGAACCCTCTCCAATGTCAGCATATCAATTAGACATAGTCAGCATGGCTTTGTCAAAGGCAGGTCGTGTCTGAAGAGCCTGATTGAATATTTTGAGGCTGTGACTGTGCTGTCTTTACGACAGTTATTTGGTTTATAATATTTTCGCTTAGTAATTCATTCAATAGTATTTTCTAGTTAGAATTAGGAGTGTTTAAAGTATATTCATTGCATGCAAAATATATCGGCATGCGATGACGTCACATCCGGTTTCGCCGCGTCTTGTGGGAAAACACCGGTTTGAAATTAGCGCGAGGGTGGGGGCTTTCCACGAGGCTCACCTGAGCACAAGCAGTTTTGCAGGCATGAGAAATCACAGTGAGAGCAACGCTGTAAGTTAATAGATAATCGATATATTGAACTAAGATGTTAATGCAGATCCTGTTAGAAGTAACGACGGTAGATAATGTTTATGCTTTCGTTAGTTAAAGAGTCGCGGATAGTTTGCATGGAAGTGTATTTAAAGTAGTCAATGGAGCAGGTAAACTCTCCCTGTATACTGCACCTTAGTGTAATGTAGTTATAGTCACCTTTGCAAGTATTTACACTTGAAATGTGATATTAAGGAAGGAACAAATACTGTATCAATCTTGTATTGTTTTATCAACAGTTTTCACCACATGTTAATGTGAAGAGTGAACAGTAAATGGTTAATCTTACTGCGATCTGGTTTGCATTGGCTGTGGTTTATCCGGACGTTAAATTCGGCGTTTCGTTACACCCGAAGGAGAACGTTACAGTGAAAAAGCGGCATTATCAGGTGTTTCAAGTGCTGCAATGTCAGCTCAATCCAGCATCAAGTCGATGCCGCCCAGCGACAAGAGCGGTAAACCGACATCAAGTAAGTCCACCCAGGCAAGAGCCAAGGCAGAAGCCGCCAAGGTGCGACTGCGTTACGCCAAACAAGAAGCCGAAAGGGCCGCCAGAAAGGGAGAAGCCGCCAAGGTGCTACTGCGTTACGCCAGACAAGAAGCAGTTTTGAAAATGAAACTGGCCACCAGAGAAGCCGAAATCCAGAAAGAAAGGGCCGCCAGACAAAGAGAAGAGGCTGCCAGAGAAGCCGAAATCCAGAAAGAAAGGGCCGCCAGACAAAGAGAAGAGGCTGCCAGAGAAGCCGTAATCCAGAAAGAAAGGGCTGCCAGAGAAGCCGAAATCCAGAAAGAAAGGGCTGCCAGACAAAGAGAAGAGGCCGCCAGAGAAGCCGAAACCCAGTTGGAAATGACAAAAATATCGACAGAGTTGCAAGTGCTGCAGCGAGAAAGAGAAGAAGCAGCTGCCATGGCGGAAGCAAAGTACATAAAAGAAGCTGAAGGGTCGCGTGATCTGACCGAAGCAAGATCTACTTTAGAAAGGACCAGACTGGAACGCACAAGCGACTATGTACAATCTCAAATAGACAGGCAGGCTCGTCTCCCCTCTCCATACGTATTCGATAACTTCCCCAGCTACGAGGAACCTCAGAGAGTCACGATTGCATCACATCCATACGAGGAAGGAAATTTACCCTCACGGCTCCGTGATGAAGTCAAGAATGAAAGAACCGTCAACGCTCCTTCACCCCCACAACAGGACGGCGGGGAGGGAGAGGTTCACTCCAGGACAACAATTGTCTGCTCGAACTGTACAGAAGTTTGCAGTCAAACTCAGTCAAGCCGTTCTTGTTCCGAGATCTGCCTCACCGAGGTATACCCTAAAGAAGCACAACAAGACATTACCAAGCGTAAAGTAACCGACGAGACGCTAGGTCAGTCAATTTTCGTTCAAACCGAGCACGGAAACAAACTTGCACAATCAGCTCAAGATACCATTTCTTTAAAAATCAAAGACACCAAGGTCTTCAGAGATGAAGCAAATAATGGGGTTGCCCCATTGCCTATCAGAGAACCATGCCAGCGCTCACCAGATAACAAAGAGCAGGCAGTCAAACGGTTCACGTCCTTACGGAAAACCCGGAAAAGGAAACCTGAAATGCAGCAACGCACCCGATTGGCCCACGAGGTACTGTGCACCCTAATGGCAGAGGTCACAGCCATTATAAACGCACAATCATTCCTACCTGTGTCTTCTGACCCAGAAAACCCCTTTATACTTTCGCCATCAACGCTCCTTACGCAGAAGGCAGGAGCACCTCCTCCACCAGGAGACTTCTCAGACAAGGATTTGTACACAAAGCAATGGAGACAAGTCCAGGCTCTGGCAAATCAGTTCTGGTCCCGCTGGAGACAAAAATATCTACCTTTGTTGCAACAGAGACAAAAGTGGACAGAACCCCGAAGGAATCTTCAAGTTGGAGACTTAGTCCTGCTCAGGGACAAGCAAGCCACCCGCAACAGCTGGCCAACGGCCAGAATCACTGCTACATTCCCTAGCGGGGATGGACATGTCAGGAAGATCGAATTGAAGACTACCGACCAAGGCGATGTGAAACTTTACCAAAGGCCAGTTACAGAAGTTATTCTACTTCTACCCAATGACTGATTAAGAGACTAAGTTTTGTACTCTGCTCATTGTGACCTTACGAAGGTCAAGCGGGGAGTGTGCTGTCTTTACGACAGTTATTTGGTTTATAATATTTTCGCTTAGTAATTCATTCAATAGTATTTTCTAGTTAGAATTAGGAGTGTTTAAAGTATATTCATTGCATGCAAAATATATCGGCATGCGATGACGTCACATCCGGTTTCGCCGCGTCTTGTGGGAAAACACCGGTTTGAAATTAGCGCGAGGGTGGGGGCTTTCCACGAGGCTCACCTGAGCAGCAGTAGTTTTGCAGGCATGAGAAATCACAGTGAGAGCAACGCTGTAAGTTAATAGATAATCGATATATTGAACTAAGATGTTAATGCAGATCCTGTTAGAAGTAACGACGGTAGATAATGTTTATGCTTTCGTTAGTTAAAGAGTCGCGGATAGTTTGCATGGAAGTGTATTTAAAGTAGTCAATGGAGCAGGTAAACTCTCCCTGTATACTGCACCTTAGTGTAATGTAGTTATAGTCACCTTTGCAAGTATTTACACTTGAAATGTGATATTAAGGAAGGAACAAATACTGTATCAATCTTGTATTGTTTTATCAACAGTTTTCACCATATGTTAATGTGAAGAGTGAACAGTAAATGGTTAATCTTACTGCGATCTGGTTTGCATTGGCTGTGGTTTATCCGGACGTTAAATTCGGCGTTTCGTTACACCCGAAGGAGAACGTTACAGTGACTAAACACATTGATGAAAGTAGAGCAGTAGATGTAATGTAGATGGATTTCAGCAAGGCATTTGATAAGGTACCCCATGCAAGGCTTATTGAGAAAGTAAGGAGGCATGGGATCCAAGGGAATCCTGCTTTGTGGACCCAGAACTGGCATGCTCACAGAAGGCAAAGAGTGATTGTAGATGAGTCATATTCTGCATGGAGGTCGGTCACCAGTGGAGTGCCTCAGGGATCTGTTCTGGGACGGTTATTCTTCGTCATTGTTATAAATGACCTGGATGAAGAACTGGAGGGATGGGTTAGTAAGTTTGCTGATGACACAAAGGTTGGAGATGTTGTGAATAGAGTGGAGGGCTGTCAGAGGTTACAAGAGGGATATTAATAGGATGCAAAAGTGGGCTGAGAAGTGGCAGATGGCATTCAACCCAGATATGTGTGAGATGCTTTATTTTAGTAGGTCAAATATGATGGCAGAATATCATATTAATGGTAAGACTCTTGGTAGTGTGGAGGATCAGAGGGATCTTGGGATCTGAGTCCATAGGACACTCAAAGCTGCTGTGCAGGTTGACTCTGTGGTTAAGAAGGCATACAGTGCATCGGCCTTCATCAACCATGGGATTGATTTTAAGAGCTGAGAGGTCAGAGCCCACTTGGAGTACTATGCTCAGTTCTGGTCACCTCACTACAGGAAGGATGTGGAACATAGGAAGGGTGCAGAAGATATTTACAAGGATGTTGCCTGGATTGGGGAGCATGCCTTATGAGAATAGACTGAGTGAACTCAGCCTGTTCTCCTTGGAGTGGCAGAGCATGAAAGGTGACCTGATAGAGAAGCATAAAATGATGAGAGGCATTAGATTGTCAGAAGCTTTTTCCCAGGGCTGAAATGGCTAACACAAGAAGGCACAGTTTTAAGGTGCTTGGAAGTAGGAGTTGACAGGGGTAAGTGTTTTACACAGGGAGTGGTGAGTGCGTGGAATGGGCTGTTGGCAATGATGGTAGAGGTGGATACGATAGGGTCTTTTCAGAGACTCCTGTATATGTACATGGAGCTTAGAAAAATAGAGGGCTGTGGGTAAATCTAGTTAATTTTAAAAGTGCATACATGTTGTGGGCCAAAGGGTCTATATTGTACTGTAGGTTTTCCATGTTTCTATCCTTTCTAAAATAAGGAACCTGAGACTGCACACAATACTCCAAGTGTGGTCACATGAACGCCTTATAGAGCCTCAACATCACATCCCTGCTCTTATATTCTATACCTCTAAAAATGAATGCCAACATTGCCTTCTCTTTCTTCACAGCCGACTCAACCTGGAGGCTAACCTTTAGGTATCCTGCACAAGGACTCCCAAGTCCCTTTGCATCTCTGCATTTTGAATTCTTTCCCCATCTAAATAATCTGCCCATTTATTTATTCCACCAATGTGCATGACCATACCCTTTCCAACATTATATTTCATTTGCCACTTCTTTGCCCACTCCCATAAACTATCAAGTTTCTCTGTAGGCTCTCTGTTTCCTCAACACTATCTGCTACTCCACCTATCTTTGTATCATCAGCCAATTTAGCCACAAATCCATTAATCCCATAGTCCAAATCATTGCCATACATTGTAAAAAGCAGCGGTCCCAACACCGACCACTGTGGAACTCCACTGGTAACCGGCAGCCCTCCAGATTAGGATCCCTTTATTCCCACTCTGTTTTCTGATCAGCCAATGCTCCACCCACGCTAATAATTCCCTTGTCATTCCATGGGCTCTTATCTTGCTAAGCAGCCTTATGTGTGGCACCATGTTAAAGGCCTTCTGAAAATCCAAGTACACCACATCTACAGCATCTCCTTTGTCTACTATGCTTGTAATTTACTCAAAAATAGCAGTAGGTTAGTCAGCCAGGATTTTCCTTTCAGGATACCATGTTGGCTTTGGTCTATCTTGTCACGTGCCTCCAGGTACTCAATAATCTCATCCCTAACAATCGATTCCAACAACTTCCCAACCACTAATGTCAGGCTAACAGCTCTATACTTTCTCTTCTGCTGCCTCCCACCCTTCTTAAATAGTGGAGTAACATTTGCAATTTCCAGTCATCCAGTACAATGCCAGAATCTATCAATTCTTGAAAGATCATTGTTAATGCTCTGCAATTTCTCCAGCTACTTCCTTCATTCCATCAAGTCCAGGAGATTTATCCATCCTCAGACCATTAAGCTGCCTGAGCACCTTCTCGGTTGTAATTTTCACTGCACGTACTTCACTTCCCTGGCACTCTTGAATGTCTGGTATACAGTGACATGCAAAAGTTTGGGCTCCCCAAGAGATTTGAGCTCTCAGGTAACTTTTACCAAGACCTCAGACCTTAATTAGCTTGTTAGGGCTGTGGCTTTCACAATCATTGTTAGGAAAGGCCAGGTGATCCAAATTTCAAAGCTTTATAAATACCCTGACCCCTCAAACCTTGTCCCAATAATCAGCAACCATGGGTTCCTCTAAGCAGCTGCCTAGCACTCTGAAGATTAAAATAAATGATGCCCACAAAGCAGGAGAAGGCTATAAGAAGATAGCAAAGTGGTTTCAGGTAGCCATTTCCTCAGTTCATAATGTAATTAAGAAATGGCAGTTAACAGGAATGGTGGAGGTCAAGCTGAAGACCAAGAAAACTTTCTGAGAGAACTGCTTGTAGGATTGCTAGAAAGGCAAATCAAAACCCCGTTTGACTGCAAAAGACCTTCAGGAAGATTTAGCAGACTCTGGAGTGGTGGTGCACTGTTCTACTGGGCAGCAACGCCTGCATCAATATGACCTTCATGGAAGAGTCATCAGAAGAAAACCTTTCCTGCGTCATCACCACAAAATTCAGCATCAGAAGTTTGCAAAGGAACATCTAAACAAGCCTGATGTATTTTGGAAACAAGTCCTGTGGACTGATGAGGTTAAAATAGAACTTTTTGATCGCAATGAGCAAAGGTATGTTTGGAGAAAAAAAGGTGCAGAATTTCATGAAAAGAACACCTCTCCAACTGTTAAGCACAAGGATGGATCGATCATGCTTTGGGCTTGTGTTGCAGCCAGTGGCACGGAGAACATTTCACTGGTAGAGGGAAGAATGAATTCAATTAAATACCACCAAATTCTGGAAGCAAACATCACACTGTTTGTAAAAAAAAAGTTGAAGATAAGAAGAGGATGGCTTCTGCAACAGGATAATGATCCTAAGCACACCTCAAAATCCACAATGAACTATCTCAAGAGGCACAAGCTGAAGGTTTTGCCATGGCCCTCACGGTCCTCCGACCCAAACATCATCGAAAGTCTGTGGATAGACCTCAAAAGAGCAGTGCATGCAAGACAGCCCAAGAATCTCACAGAACTGGAAGCCTTTTGCAAGGAAGAATGGGCAAAAATCTCCCAAACAAGAATTGAAAGACTTTTATCTGGCTACAGAAAACGTTTACAAGCTGTGATACTTGCCAAAGGGGGTGTTACTAAGTACTGACCATGCAAGGTGCCCAAACTTTTGCTTCGGACCCTTTTCCTTTTTTGTTATTTTGAAACTGTAAAAAATGGAAATAAAGTAATCTTGCTTAAAATACTAAAGTAATGTGTCATCTTTAACTTGATGCCTTTTGGAAATCAGGTCATCTTTTACTCGCTTAGCTATTCACAGTAACAGAAATTTTGACCAGAGGTGACCAAACTTTTGCATGCCACTGTACTGCGGATGTCTTCCACTGTGACGACTGATGCAAATTACACATTTAGCTCTTCTGCTTATCTCTGTGTCTTTTATTATGTGATATCTAAAACCAATTGGCTGCACCAGTGACACAGTGGGTCATTTTAAAGGGGAGTGAATATTTAGACAGTTATTTTGTGTTTTATATTCGTAATTTAGATCACTTCATAGAAATTGGCTTTCACTTTGACATGAAAGAGTCTTTTTCTTTTGAACAGTGTTTAAAAAGTCAAATAAAATCCACTGATTCAATAAAACAAGATGACTTCTGGGGGGGGGGGGGTGGGTGGATAGGCCCTGTGTGTCAGTGATAATTAACCTGATTTGGACAAAGTAAACAGTATGTTGTAGAATTACACAAAATTTACATGAACTACAGAGGAAATTAACTGGATGAATTAAATTATTTTATTTTTCTCATTTCATGTTTTCTTCTGACTTTTCAGTTTCGGACTGTAACAGAAAAATTTCAAGCTTTCTTTGATTTATAAATTTCTATCAATAGACAAACAAAGCTGCCAAATAAAACATGTCCTGCTCAAAATGTAACCCTACCTTGAATACGGCTCCAAAGATATTTAGTATTTTCTTCACTCTGCAATGAATATTACATTCTACCTTTTTATTTCTTTGACACAGATGGTGGAAGCCATGTGGTCCATCGAATCTATACTGGCTCTCAGAGCAATCCCTTTGCCCCTTAAATTTTCCAGTAATCTATTTCATCTAATACCCATCAACATCCCTAATTCTCCACCCACCCATGTTGTAAATTTAATATTTCAGTAATATGAGTAATCTTGCATATATATTGTTTTATTAAGCATTCTGGTTCATTTACATAATTCATGGACTGAATGTATAAATACATGAATTGCATATGTCATCACACTACCAGGTGATGTGTGGTAGCCTCACATAACAATGTTAACCCATATTTCGAACTCTCATGTTTTCTTTTGAATTAGTTTAATATTTTGAAGTTACAAAACATAACAGCCCACACTGTGGGCAATTTACTGTAGTGAATTAACCTATCACCCAGCACAACATTGGGGTGTGGGAGAAAACCAGGTCACCCATGGGAAACTTACATAGACACAAGGAGAACATAAACACCACACAGGAAGCAGATATCATGAGTGAACCCAGTTCTGGAGCTTTGTGGCAGCAACATTACTTGACGCACCACCATGCAGCCCACTGAGCAAGTTACGAAGCCAACGATTTTAGAACTATAGGATGATGGAACTCATCTAACAGTTGAATTATAACAGTGAAGTTCATACTCTAAATTGTACTTCAGAAATTGAAACATATCACAAATAGAAACCATTATCGTTGTTGGGAAAACATGCTGTTAAACTGCTGTGAAAGATAGCAAGCAAAACCATCTTAAAATCAATTGTATTACATGAAAACCAGTATTGTTGTAACGAAAATTAGGTCACATTTTGGCACCATTTAGAAACTGGAAGGGCGTTACTGGTCTCTGCTGAGAGTTTTATTGCATTGCTGATCTGAATGTACCAGCATCAGTTAAGTTTTGTTACTCAGGGTCTATATTCATTCAATCCAAATATTCTCCCCTTCTAAGTGTATAGCATATTGATGTATTAATCTACTGCTTTAGATACCTTATCAAAGTCTGCCTATAACTGAATAGAAAAGCAGTTGTGGATAGTTTCACAAATTTGGTTTCAAAATGGAAGAAGAAATCCTAAAAATGAATTATGAGTGGGAACTAAGGATGTTAAAGTTATTTCAGGACTATGTTGAGACCACAGGACAGTTCCCTCTTTTTTTAATCCAGTCCTCTGTTTATCAATTAGACTTCTTTTGCCAATAGCTACAAGCTTCTGTTAAGAATATCATTGTAACCCAGTCATCTTTCTTTCATCTGGGAGTGCTAGAGGAAACCACGCCGGACATCAGCATCACCTCACAATAATCTCGACCAGAGTACCCGATTGCTTAGTTTCTCTGGTGCTGATGACATAAAGGAGACAACTCGTCACACGTGCACAAACTTGGTGAAGGTGATAACACAAGGATGATTTATCACAAGCCATCAAAGAATTGATAAACAAGCAGACACCACTGACAGCCAGCTCCATGATGTCACCAGAAGCTCAGAGCGCCTGACCAGAAAAACAGTTGCAGAAAATGGTACAGGCTGTCACTAGGGCTTTTGTCAAGGTCCCTTTATTACAGGCCATGGTTGTCTCGATGTTTAAAAATCTCTGTGGTCAGCCAACCTGCCACTCATCCATTTCATGAAACAGCAGATAACTCAGGTTACAACACGAGTATCAGGTGATATTCTATTACTGAATGCAAATGTCACTGTGATCTACAGGGAGCCACTGTTCTGAAATGTGGCTGACCCTTAAAGAAAAAAGGGAAAAGGGGCATTAAAAATGTTTTCAGTGCCACCTGACTGCAATCTATTAGCCGTCACTCTCTCTGAGTCTGAGAGTTGTGGATTCAAGTTTCACTCTGCAGACTTCAGTGGTAAATCTAGGTTGAATCTTGAATGAAAGCAATGAGATCTTAAAACTGAGGTATTTTTTTTCCTGATTCGTTGACAAAACATCAAAAGGGGGCTTACACCCAGTGTCCTGAACCAAAGCTATATCTCAACGAAAACCAAATACAGAATACCTCATCATTATCACAGTGATGTCTGTGAGAGCTTCCCACGTACAAATCGACCCTTGATAAGACTTAAAATATTGCATACATTGTCAAACCCTTTTGAGCCATAATGAAAATGCTTTTAAAAAAATCCTTTCTTTGTTCTGCACAAACAAAACTAATGCTTCTGGCCAGACAACTGGGCTGATAGGAAGGTTAATTGGAGGAAAGGAAGAACTGAATCAAAATGAAATAAGTCTCACAGTGCACTGAGAGACCACATTGCAGAGTTGATAGAACATCAGCACAGTTTCGGTTTCTTAATGAGAAACCAAGATTAGTAAACCTGGAGTAGGTGAAGAACAGAAAGTCATGTTTTTGAATGCAGGGCACACAGCTATACACTGAGGAAAATCCTGCAGTACAATAGTTTAGAAAAAATGATCGCCAGTTCTCCCTGGAGGACATCATGGGTTGTTTTCAATATTACAAGGTTCAATCAATAACATCTTTCAGACATGAGTGATGATGAACAGCAGCTTAGACTGATAGTCAATTCCATAGCTCTTCAGAAAGTCACTGTGGCACAGCACTTACCTGGTGCTGTGCTTCATACCCTTAATGTAATCTGCTCATGGCTATCGAGACCACATGTGGGCTGATTGATCTTTTCAGGGGATTTTACTCAGATGGAGGATAAATTCTCAGTGAAGTGTATTGTGAGGATGAAGTAATTTCACAGCATTGTCAGCAAGCTGTGAGCAAAGACTTCACATTTTCAGCTATAGATTAACCATCTGACAACTGTGAAACAGTTAAGTGACTGTATTTCCTGCAGGTACTCCTCACAAGTAAAGCAATGTAACTCCCCTGAATAGTAACTGCTCACACCTACCCACTAGATTGCTATTCCTTGCAGCGGGCGGCTTCTCAAAGTGGAGAGAAAATAAACACGTAGTTGGTATTCAAATACGTTGATACAAGCTGTAGGTGGTGCTTCATATTTTACTGTTAATTCCTGTTAATGACAGCATTAACATGGTGCTGTTAGATTTCTGATTAAGTCTCTTGGGAGACAAAACAGGAAACCAAAAACTGATACCGACCAAAAATTTGTTTAAAGAAGCAGAAATGTAGGGGCATCTTAAAGGAAAGAGGTAGCGAGCTAAGAGGTTTTTGGAAAGGATTCAAGATGCTTAGGCCTTGACAGCTGAAGCCAAGGTAGAAAGTGGTAAAAATTAAGTTGGGTTAAATAATCAGAAGGGGAAAAGTAACTTGGGATGATTTGGCAGTTGTGGGAAGTTTTGATCAGAAAAAAAAAGCCAAGGGATGTTTAAAATGGAGGGATTTGGGGATCTGGATCCCTTGTATTTAAGAAATGCTTTCATTCATCAGATGAGGGGAAATCAATAATGCAATAAGATTTGTTGACATCTGTAGGTTCTGTTTAAATTGGACAACTGTCACTTCACTGGAGCTGAATACAATGCCCACAAAGGAAGATTAGTTTGTGCCACAGTGGATGGGGAGGGAAGGTGTGGTGGAGGGTAAATTCATCTAAGATCAGGGAAATATTCATCAGAATGAGGTATTAAAAATGAACCAAAATAAAACAGAATATTGGGTAAAGATGACATGAGAGGAGAACTTGCATCATCAGATTAGCAGAAAATACCGGAAACTTTTAACAGCGGAGGCATCTTCTGGAAGAAGATATAGGGTTAGTACCTCAGGTTTGAGACCGTTCAGTGGGCAGGAGTTAATTTAAATGGAATGAAAATACATGCGCCCCAGGAATGTTTAAGAAAAACAGAACAGTGATTGTCAGGTGAATCATAAACGTGAGAAAGTCGGCAGATGCTGGAAATCCAAAGCAACCCACTCACAATGCTGGAGGAACTCAGCAGGTCAGGCAGCATCTATGGAAAAGGATAAACGCTCGCATCATCACGACTACCAGGCAAAACAGTGCTTATATGGTTCAGGCACATTCTCATGGAGAAGAAGAAAGGGCAATTAAAGAGAGAACTCCCAGAAAGAGCAGAGCAGGAAATAAAGGACAGACAATTAGTTTAGAAACACAGATGAAAACCAGAGTGATTATAAATGGTTCTTTTATAATGTTAGAATAGGAAATGTTTGTTAAACTATATTTAGCTGACAATTGCTCAACAAGAGATTTCCTTCAACAGACAAATCTTGGAAGCATTTAATACCCAGTTTATCCCATTCTTTAAAAACTAGATCAGTCACAGAAGGTTTAAAAAAAATTAGAAAAAATGGGACTTGAAAAGAGAAAATTTCAATAAACCAAAGTATTTTCTAAATTGTACCCAGATCCTCAAAGTATGTTTAACTACCAAATTGTCAGTTAGTTTAATTGAAGATAAAGGAAGTGAGGATCTAAGAAATGATAGAAAATTTATTAACAGAGTTAGCTTCTAAAGAAACCCATACCAGACAGTCCTCACGGTTAATATGACCAAAACGTAAGATTTTGTATATTGACTGCCCAGTAATGAAACCTAAAATGTGGTAAAGCTAAACCTCCATTCTTTTTATCTTTTCAAAGATGAACTTTATTTAGTTGAGAATGAATACAATTGTCAGCTAAATACAGTGTACCAAAAACCCACTTTTTTCAGTATCTACAAATTAGATACTTTGTGATCTCAATTATATACATTTCTGAAAAGTCCCAATAAGAACTTATTAGATGCAATTTCTAATTTGAGACCTTTACATAATGGTTCAATATCCAATATTTATGGCATGTTGCTGGGAATGAGAAATGCTCCTTTAGACAAAACTAAAAATCTTTGGGAAGATGATTTACAGACTTCAATTTCTGAGGAAACTTGGAATGAAATTTTTAAATTGGTTAACACTTCATTGTCATGTGCCTGCCACTCCCTCCTACAATTTAAAGTGGTCCATAGAGCCCACATGACCAAGGATAAGCTATCTCATTTTTATTCGGCTACATCTTCCTATTGTGATAGATGTAACAATGGAGAAGCTTCACTAATTCATATGTTTTGGACAAGTCTGAGTCTTGAAAAATACTGGAAGGAAATGTTAGAAAAGGAAGAGGATGAAGGGAACTGTGACAAGTGGGAACAAACATAAATGAGAATCTAGAAGTGAGGATGGGAGTGATCAGAGAGCTAAATTGAGATTTCTTGTGAATGAATCACAAAATGTCAGCTGGAAAGTGTAGTAGTGAGGAAGGCAGGTGGCAAATGATTGGCATAACTATACAGGGTAGTGCTGAGGCCACACCTAGAGTACTGCGCACAGTTTAGTTCTCTTTATTTTAGGAAGGAAATACTGGCTATGGAGGTGTTTCAAAAGGTATGAATTCAACTACTTGCTAGATGGATTAATCTATCGTGTGTTGCTCTATCATGAGCAAACAATGGAATTACACCTATGTTCTTTGAAGTGTAGATGAATGGAGGGTAATCTTATTGAAACATACAAGTTCCAGAGGAGGACATCACAGAGTAGATGTTGAGATGCTTTCATTAGTGGGGGGGGGTGGGGGTCTTGAGTGCGATGGCACACTGATAAGATTAGGGATCCCGTATATTTAAGTATGTAAGAACTCTTTGCGGAGGATGATGAACCTCTGGAATTCTCTAACCTTAAGGATGATGGAGGATGGATCACTAGGTGCATTTGTAGAGGAGGCGGATAAACTTCTGAAAAATGAGATAATTGAGGGTTTTGAGGAACAGATGCAGAAGAGGAGATGAGGCCTGGGGAAGATCACCCACGATCATATTGAATGACAAGGCAGACTTGAGGGGCAAAGTAACCTATTCTTGTTCTAATGTTCTTATGTACGTACATAGGGGCAGACTTAATGAATACGTTTGTGGTTTCTGCATGAAAAATGCTGCTGGAGTTTCAGCAAAGGAAGAAGTGACAAAAGGGGCAAGGAGGAGGAACAAGAAAGGAAAGCTTCACTTAAGGTGAATGAGTCACCTTCTGCAAACACAATACACTCTAAACTAAGGAAGGAAGAAGGCAATTGCAGAAATATTGCCCATTATCTTCCAAACATCTGAAGATATAGGTAATGGGGACTGAAGAACTGTAAACGCTATACCCTACTCACTAAAAAGGATGTAGGGATTAATTCAGTAACTGCAGACCCATCCATTTAATCTCAGTGGAAGAGGAACTTCTACAAATGTTAAGAGAAGTGAATTGTTTTCAGAAAGCCAACATGGATTTATTTTAGGAAAGTCATGTTTAAATAATACGTTTCTGATGAGGTCTTAGAAGGTTGATGAGGGAAATGTGGTTCCAGTGATGCAACTACACTTCCAAAAGGCTTTTGACATACTGCCATATAATAGGCTTGTCATCAAAGATTGGTGTAGGAAATACAAGAGGTTGTAGCAGCATCAACAGAGAGTGGGTAAGTGACAGGAAATGCAGAATGGCAGCAGACAGTTTTTATTTATACTAGAAGCAAGTGTACAGTGTTGTCTCTCGGGCTTGGTCCTGAGATCACCATTGTCTTCACTATATTAAAGAGGGTGCAAGAGGCACGTTTTCCAAATCTGCAGGTGATCCAACACTTGGAAGAACAATGAATTGTTAAGCAGATTATAAAACACACTGCTTCAGGAGGAAATAGTCATACAAATGACATGGAGAGAAATGAAACAGATCTAATTTAATACTGAAAACTGCACAATACATTGCAGTTTGGTAAGAAGAAAGGAGAGATGCAACATAAACTAGAGGCCACAGTTGTAAAAGGGTACAGGAGAAGATAGGTCTGGAGGTATGTATGGAAATTATTGGACGTGGCAGGAAAGGTTGAAAAAAATAGTGAAAAACATCTAGGGTCCCAGGATTTTCACATAAAAGCGTAATGTATAGAGCAAAGAAAGTCAGGACAAACTTCAAGAAGACTAAGCCAGCAGTACTCCGTTACTATTGATGGTGAGGACGTGGATGTCGTGAGGATCAGCAAGTATCTGGGGGTGCACCTGGATGACAGACTTGAGTGGAGCACCAACACCGAGGTTGTGTACAAGAAGGGTCAGAGTCACTTCCATTTCTTGAGTAGACTGAGGTTCCTTGAAGTATGCAGGCCTCTCTTTCACATGTTCTACTAGTCTGTTGTTGCCAGTACAATCTTCCATGCGGTAGTGTGGTGAGGCAATGGCTACAGACATAATAAACTGATTAGAAAGGTTGGCTCTGTTAATAGGAGTCAAACTGGACATGCTGGAGGCTGTGGTAGAACAAAAGACCCTGGAAATTCTGGTCAATGTTTTTCACCCTCTGCATGCCACCTTGGCTGAACAGAGGAGATCTTTTAGTAATAGGCTAAGACAACTGCGCTACTCCAAAGCTTCTCTTCTAATATTTGTATATTTGTGCCCTTGTAATGCTACTGTGATACTGGAATTTCCTTTGTGATCAATATAGTATCTATCTATCTAAAGGAAATTGGTTTGCCTAGAGAGGGAGCATTGCTTCTGGATCTGGAGACCATATTTTGGAATAGCTGTGAATGCTTTATGGGGTGCAGATTCAATTACAGATTAACTTTACAGATGTGCATCAAAACATACAGAGAAATGCATTGCTTGCATTAACAACCAGTACACACAATAACATGTACAGGGTAGCTTGCGAGTGTTGCCGCACATTCTGGCACAGAGTCAACACAAAAACAACACAACATAGAACAGACACCAACATGAGCAGCGGCACAACAACAACAGAATAAAAACGAGAACAACAGCAAAAACGAGCCCTTTTCACACCCTCCAACCAGCTGTATATTTACTATTTCAGCAATATCTGAGTATTGCAAGTATATTGTTCAATTAATCAGTTTTTGTTGTTTACATAATATATTGAGGGTATATGTAAAAGTATGTTAATGGCATATGTTATGACACCACGTCAAATATGCGCACCTTGCTAAAAGTGAAAACGAAGTTTACACACATTTCTTGAGCTCCATTGTTTTTCATTTGATTAGTTTTCTGTTTTGGAGTTACGAAAACATAACAGTGGTGTTGAAGAAGTTTTAAATGAACCAGAGATGACTACTTACCTGTTGAAGTTCAGCAAGACATTTGAGTTTAAAAAAAAGTGAAACAGTTGGGTAAAAAGTGTGCTGCAAGTGCTCCTTCAGGAAGGGACAGAGATGGCCACATTAAAAAATGATAGAAAATGGATGAAATTATGGGTTCATAAACAGTGAGTACCAGGTGACAATAATAATAATAAAAAAAGCAGAGATATTTGGCTACATCAGAAATATACACACGTTCAGTTGCACAAGAGATAATTAGCTGATGTACACCAAAATGATTTAACAGTATTTTGAAGCAAATGAAACAGCCAATGAGAAGAAACTGATTGTTTTGCTGAGTGCAATAAGTGGAAGAGCATGCAGTTTACTTAGGGTTTGACTGGTCCAAACAAACCAGCTGAAATGAGCTTCACTGATATTGTGAAAGTAATGCAGGAACATTTAGAACTGAAACCACTGTTGTTTGCAGAATGCTTTAGGTTTCATAAGTGGAACAAAAAGGAAGGGAAGTCCATTTCAGATCAGTAGATTGACTAGTTGCACTGCTTTTACATAGAGCTAGCACTGACTTGATGTGCTGAGTAGTCTTTTTCTTTAATATTTGTTCTGCTCTATATATTCAAACAATAATTTAAAAATATCTCTTGAGGAGCTGCTTCATTTATACATTCCTGTGTTTAGCAGGCCTGTAAGCACAAATGATATGTAGTCAAAGTTAGCAGAAGACATTGCACCTCAATTTCATTCAATGTTGGAACAGGATGGATGAACTGAATGGTCTTCTCCTGCTCCAAGATTCTCTTAAATTTTGTTAGGGTGATCTTCAGTTTCTTTGTAGAGTCAAGGGTAATAACCAATTAAAACCTTACAGCTTGGTCTTTTTCTGGGGTTGCTGCTTGGCAACTAAGCAAAAACCATGGTAAAGTAACAGCGGGGTCTGAATGCAATCTTTAGATTTCAATTCCCTTATTTCTACTAGACCTTCACTGCCAGAACTGAAGCTTTCTAAGAAGCTACCCGAGTCTCATTAATAAAAATTAAAACCAGGCACAATGACCATCTATGGCATCGTAGAATCACAATTTTTTTTTTAAACTCTTCCTTTCCCCCTTGTTTTTGTTAGGACACAGACAGACAGACATACTTTATTGATCCTGAGGGAAATTGGATTTCATTACAGTCACACCAGCCAAGAATAGTGTAGCAATATAAAACCATAATTAAATTATAATAATAATAAGTAAATTATTCCAAGTGGAAATAAGTCCAGGACCAGCCTATTGGTTCAGGGTGTCTGACACGCCGGGGGAGGAGTTGTAAAGTTTGATGGCCACAGGCAGGAATGACTTCTTATGACACTCAGTGTTACATCTCAGTGGAATGAGTCTCTGGCTGAACGTACTCCTGTGCCTAACCAGTACATTATGGAGTGGATGAGAGACATTGTCCAAGATGGCATGCAATTTGGACAGCATCCTCTTTTCAGACACCACCATCAGAGAGTCCATTTCCACCCCCACAACATCACTGGCCTTGCGAATGAGTTTGTTGACTCTGTTGGTGTCTGCTACCCTCAGCCTGCTGCCCCAGCATACAACAGCAATCAATGTTAAAATTGAGGCTCAAGTGTCAGAGACTTCTGAGATAGCAAAAAGATGACAGCGATTTAAAACAAGACCATCGGAATGCTTACGTAAGGGCTGGACAGAAGGCTGAAGGAAAGCAAAGAAATTCAACATGGGAACGAGGAGAATGTGGGATTAATTTGAGAACGTGGAAAGTGGGTGAGGTGCCACTGAGCACATCTACAAGGAGCACTGCCACGAGGAAGCAACATCCATCAAAGACATCTACCATGCTCTCTTCTCATTGCTGCCATCAGGAAGGGGGTACGGAAGCCTTAGGTTCTACATCACTAGATTTAGGAACAGTTATTACCCTTTAATCATTAGGCTTCTGAACCAGTGTAAATAACTTCACTCACTTCAACTCTGAATGTATTTCACAACCCATGGACTTACTTTCAAGGACTCTACAAATCATATTCTCAAATTTATTTATTTATTGTTATTTGATTTTTTTGCACAGATTGACTTCTTTTGCACATTGGTACTTTATCAGTCTTTGTGTTGTTCCTCATTGATTCTGTTGTAATTCTTTGTTTTAGTATGAATGCTTACAAGAAAATGAATCTAAATGGTATTTGGTGAAATACATGTACTTTGATAATAAATTTACTTTCAACTTTAGAACCACAGCCCTCATGTGACAAATCCACTGCAGTGGAGTTTGTGTGGGACAGATATCCTGTGTTAGAATGTATATGTGATTCTACATAAAGGTAATAATATACTTGACCACTTGTTCAGGCATTGCCACCTCATTGGTCCTCCAACATCATTACAATGGACTTTCAGCTGAGGAAATGCTAGACAAAAACACGATGGTCAATGAAATTGGAATACACTTTGATGGATGAAGAGCCATTATCTCTCAGAGTTGTAGATCTAGGTTCAACCTTGTTTGTGGGTGCTGTCTCTGTGGGATTTGCATGTGATCATGTGGGTTTCCTCCAGGTGCTTTGGTGTCCTCCTGCATCCTAAAAGTTGTGAGAGTTGCCAGTTGTGAGAGTTGTGAGAGTTACTATAAAATTATGGTAGTGTGAAAGTGAGTGGTACAAATTGGGGGTTAGGGGAAGGGAGTTTGCAGTGGGGAGAAGTTGCTAAAGATATGGAGAGAACAGAGATTCCAGGATTAATGGAAGGCTAATGAAAATGGGTGGTGGGTATTTTGTGTAGCTCAGTGGGCCGAAGGATCAGTTTCAGTGCTGCATCTATGACTAAGATTTGTGTGGAACTCAAAGCCAAAAGATGGACCTGTAGGTTGCAGGCCTGAATCTGTTTGGCAAATACTTTGTACATAATGTCAGATGAGCTACTGGGATAGGGGAATTGGCAATAATTCTGTGCCAGCCTTCCATAGCTGCATTCCTGAGAGATGGGAGATAACATAGGGCAGTTAGCAAGATAATTCATTTGGTGATCATAATGCTTGCTTTTACTTTTATAACCTTCGTTGCAATATTATCCGATGACCATTTTCCTTTGTGTGTGATCTTTTGTTGCTGTGCTTTACATTGATAAGATTGTTTTTGTGCACAAGTTCTTTCCAATTCCAAGCCATATAGGAAATGTATTCCCGCCTTAAAGGGATCTTCAGCATCCTATTTCATTGATGTATTCATAACTTGATAATCATTAACATGTAATCTGCTTATTAATTTTTCACACTTATGCAAGTATTTTCCAGGATTCACTGGAAAATCCACATAGTGAAGATCAGAGTCGGACATTGCTATTATAACCTCAAATGTGTTAAACCATTCAATGAGATCATGGCTGATCTTTGTAATCTAACTCTATATCCTTCCCATTGCTCAAAATCCCTTAATACTTTTGTTTATCGAAACATCAATTTCAAACTTGAAGTTAATAATTTGTTTCAAAGGACATCTTCAGACTCCTTGTGCTGTTTCGGAACTTCACTCCCTGAAAGTTGGGCTTTGCTCCCTGACCCTATCCTTCCCATTCATTGCAAATAAATAATATCACAGAATCATAGAACATGGAAACAGGCTATTCAACCCATCTAGTCCATACTGACCAGTGGGCATCCACCTATCGCTTTATCCTCTATTTCCCAATTGATTCAAGTGCTCATTTCCTAAATGCAGTCAGCAGCCCGGCTTCAGTCACTCACCCTCAGGCAGTGCATATTAGTTCACTTATGCTGTTTCCTCACTCCAGTTTGAATAATTCAGTGAAAACATTCTCAGTCTATTTTTGTATTAACCTATAACAATTTTTCCAAATAAAGTAAGGAAAATTTATTTCCCCAAAATGCAATTCTTGATATAAATTATATGTATAAAATTAACATCAATGTGATCACAAGGTATGATTGACAGCAGAATTACTCAATCATCTCCATTTCACCTGTCTGGGGCATTGTCATTTTATACCACTCTACACAACAGTGAGTCTCTTTATGTTTCAGGTATATGGTTGACAGCTAGTTGGAAGAATGAAACATACCACTTTAAATTGTCCAGCATTACATTGTTACTGTTTTCATGCATTGATCATTCCTCCAAATTATTGATAGCTATATATTCATATGGATTTAACAGCTTCTGTTCTTACACCTTTTTGTAATGGCATTTTCATTCTCGCCAAGGTTAAACAAACAGACACTGAGATATATCACCAAAAGCTGTGGGTTTGTGAATTCCAACCCTATTAAAATTAATAGGGTAGGAGATATTCTTTTATTTCATTTCACAGTGAAATGCACAAAAAAGGTTATATTCTCCCCCACCAATAATAGTGCTTGTCTCTGCAAGTAAGTGACAGGCCAATTCTGCTGCCCTGATATACTGTAGGATATGTGTGTTGATGTTATGATCTGTAAAATCAGTGGAAGAAATTGTGGAGTGGTACTTGTTCAAGTCAGTCATCCGAAAAGTAATAATGCACTGGAAGTGGTTTGTATTTCAGGCAAAAGAACAAAGCTTTTCTGCGCCATTTGAGAAAAAAGTTAATAATTCTATTAGTGAGATCTGACACACTTTCAGAAAGGTTGTTATATTTAAAATCCCCTTTTGTGTCAATGTTAATAGGCTACTCTTATTATCCCATTAAATTGGTTAATGGCAAAAATAATCAATGGGGAGTTGATGGGCTTGTATGAGAAACAGTAAGTCGTAGACAATAAGGAAATAAGGAGAAGGGGAGATAGAACTAACAGGCTTCATCCCCTGGGAGCCAGCGTGGATCCCATGGGCTGAATAGCATCCTGTGTCATTAAAATTATAGGCAAGAAAAAGCCCAGCTAAAATGTTTCCTTTAATTATATTAAGGTATGTTTTGATAACTTTCCATGTACAGATTCAACAATATTTAGAGCTTCCAACATTTTTTATGCCATGGGCCCCTACCATTAACCAAGGGGTCTGTGGACCCCAGGGTGGGAATCCCTGATTAAGAGGATTCTAAATTTGTTGATGTCATAATATTTTATCCTACTCAGAAAGAAAGTAAAATGCCACTTTGGTATATTGTCAAGGGTCTCAGGTAATCTCAAAATGACTTTGCATGCTCCAAACCGAAAATTAAACTATTGAGCTTTGGATATGTATTTACTATAAGCATTACAGTCCTGAACATTGTAAAAAGGAGTTAATTATTTATTAATTTAGAAATGTTATGAAAGTACCACAGCTCTGAGGGGCTGAAGGGTGTGGGGTAGCCCTCTCCTTTGTGAGAATCGCAAGATCACTATTGAGTCAGTTCAGGAGACCCAGGAAATGAGAGAGAGATGTTCGGAATGTCTTGACCCCCCCCCCCCCCCGGCAATATAAAGCTAAGGGAAACAGCCATTGTCTCTTGGAGATGGAATTGTGTATTAAAATACTGTGCTTCGAGGAAGCCCTCAAGCAAAGTGGGCTGGTTGGTGGAGGTGGAGGTTGGTGGGCTGGTGGGAACAGCCCCTCAGACGCACCAGAAGAAACGCTAGTGATCCCGTAATAGCGAAAGCAGGTGGGAAGGCCACGTGCATTTGGTTCCATTTGCCCCGGAATCAGTGTGCCTTTACCACGGAAGAACGGTTTTTAGCTAACAATGGGGAAATCAACTCCCAACGACTCTCGAAGGATTGACATCATAAAAGGAATGGGCAAGTTTTAACCCGTCTTTCTCTCAAACCAAAACGCTGCAGCTTGAATGAACTAAAGTGACTTTTATATTTCCATCGGACAATACATTATTCCCTAGGCAACGATAGAGCTATTCCTTATTGATAATTATTATACCCGCGCTTTTAGATTTAGTATTGACGACGTATATTATCTGTATGCTTGCATTGATATTATTTTGTGTATTTTTGTCAATAAATACTGTTAAAACTAGTACCATCAGACTTCAACGGACCTCTCTATCTTTGCTGGTAAGTGACCCAGTTACGGGGTACGTAACAGAAAGGATTGCATAAACTAGCACAGTGTAGCTTGTAAACCAACTTAAAACTAGTCCACCTATTGTAAAATTTGGCAGAGCTATAATGTTTATATACTTGCTTTCCTGACACAATGGTTTTTAAAAGAGATTCACTCACACTGTTATTCTTAACATTGTGGCAAAGTAAGAAATGTTAGTGAATCTGATTATCACCGAATGGCGACAATTGGTCTGGTCTGCAAAGGTCAGATATTTCGTTCATTAGGTGTACTTTATTATTAGTTAAAGTTTGCAAACTGCTAAGTGTGTTTTTAAATGTTGCTACTGTAATGGAAGAATTTCCCACTTGGGATCAATAAAGTATTTGTTATTATTATTAAACCAAGTGAAAAGTAGTCACCATCTCATTTTTGAACATGCTCATATTTCAGGATTCCCAGCCCCCAAGGATATCCAGACCAGCAGTGCAAAAGTCATCATCTCCACTGCTACTCCAGTTGAGGTCATCGAAGTCACAACAGCCAGTGGTTTGAATCAGAACAGCTGTTTGCATTTCAAGACACAAGAGACTGAGCATGCTGGAAACCGGAGAAACAAACAACCTGCTGGAGTCTGGATGTAGGATTGACAATTCCTTTCCACCCAGGGTTGTTGCTCAGCTGGCTGAGTTCCTTCAGTAGGTTGTTTGTAGCTGTTTAGATTTAATGCAGTTACTTTCATGTAATGAATTGCCTCGAGATGCCTCAGAGCTATGACTTTAGAATCATGATAGTGTAGAAAACTATTTATGCTAACTCTTTGATATTAAATCCTTTTTTTGCTTTTTTCCCTTAGTCTTGCAATTTTTTTCATATATTACTTCATATTTACTCTGTGTAAGCCCCTCAATAACTAATATACTTAAATTAAATCTACTTTTTTCCTGATTAAGAAAGCAATTGAGTGTATTCAATCTTTCTTCATGGATAGAAATTTCCAACATTATCCACATCCTTATTAAACTCTTCTGCACCCTCTTAGCACAATTAAATTTTGTTCATTAGTGACCAGAACTGAGGACTGGCTCTAACATGTTATATGAACAGTTTCAGCATAACCTGCCTGCTTCTGTCCTTTACTGAGGTTGACAATGTAAAGCAATTTATTCTGTCTGCCTTTGGGAGTACCTAATAAGTCTGTCTTGTTACCTTTAGAGATCTGTAGACATGCACACCAAAATATCTGGTTCATCCACTTAATATCCTCCCATTTATTTAAAAGCAAGGATGTAATGTTAAGGCTTTATAAGGCACTGGCGAGGCCTCACTTGGGAGTATTGTGAGCAGTTTTGGGCTTAAGAAAGGATGTGGTGATGTTAAGAGGGTGGGGGAGTTTAAGGCCAGAGCACACAGCCTCAGGACAGAGGGATGTCCATTTAAAATGAAGATGAGGAGAAATTTCTTTAGCCAGACAGTGATCTCTGGAATTCATTGCCACAGGCGGCTGTGAAGGCCAAGTCATTGGGTTTATTTAAGGCAAAGATTGATAGATTCTTGATTAGTGAGTGCATGAAGGGACACTGGGAGAATGCAGGAGATTGGGGCAGAGCGGGAAATGGATCAGACATTACGAAAAGGTGGAGCAGACTATGGATCAAATTGCCTAATTCCACACCTATATCTGACGGTCATATTGTGTAAATTAGTGGTCACCAACCTTTTTAAGCCCAAGATCCCCTACTTCGGACTTAGTGAAAGGCAAGATCGACCCACTAAATCGCTAAGAAAAAAACAGCTCAGATTGTACTTCCAACTTGAGACCATTTATTTGGGCTAATTGTATTTTAATTACATAAAATGCTCTTGTAAAACTTTCAAATTAACTCAACCAAGAAAACAAAGCATATCAAACAGGCCATAGTGGCAACGAGCTCATCCAATAACGCCCTGAATAAGTGGTGCTAAAGTGTTTTTGCTCGAATCAAGTTTATCAGTTTGACCACCAGTGTCATTACATGAGAAAAGTCCACGACCTTCCCAGCTAAGGCCTGCTGATGAGTCACACAGTGATAATCCAGGAAGTCAGGAAAATCAGGGTCATTACTGCACAGTGCTATAAAACCAACGCGCACACCGCGCATTGCTGGGGCCCCATCAGTAGTAACTGCCACCAGTTTATGAATGGGGATGCCATTTTCACGGACATTTTTTTGTAAACTCATTGTAAATATCCTCACCTCTCGTTCTGTCCTTTAAATGCAAAAGAGTAAGTCCTCCTCTGGTGTAAAATCCTGGAAAGCTATTCTGACAAATACAACAAACTGAGCTGTTTGCATTACATCCAGGGATTCATCGAACTGTTGTAAAAAATATTCACAGAGTGACAAGTCCTTTAACACTTGTCGATCCACGTCCTCTGAGCCTTCAACCCTGATTTCAGCTCCTCATCTTTCCTGGTATTGGTAAACTGTTACTGAGACACTAGTATAAGTTTCCGGGGTACGCAAGCTAATGACACCACTGTTTTTGTTTCCCATTTCTTTACATTTGGGGAATGTTGGAACTTAATTGTAATGTGAGCATTATGAGGATAAGTTAATACCAGTTAGGATCAAGGTAATATAGCAATACTCCAGCTACAGAAAGCTGTTTGTAAAGTGAGATTATTTCCGGGGTTGTGGGGTTTTCCTTCCAGTCTTTTCTGCCCGGTGTGCATTAGTGAAAACCTCTGTATGTGAATATCATTTTACCGTCCTAGATAAAGTTGTTCTTTTTGAACATGAAGTTGTTGAGTGGTCCTTTTTCAAAGTAGAAATTACTACAGATTTGCATGGAAAGGTTTATCAGGCACAATGTACTTGTGTATTTATTTATTTTTTGGGATCTACTGGGAAAATCTCAATGATCGACCGGTCGATCACGATCGACTGGTTGGTGACCACTAGTGTAAATCCTTGTTGTGCGATACCTTCACAAATGTACTACTATATACTTTTTTGTACTACATTTCATTTGCCACTTTTCAGCCCAAATGACAATCCTCCTATCGAGTATAACTCTCCTCCTCACTGTCAATCACAAAGCTGATTTTGTGTCATCAGCAAATTGCTTTTTTATGTCTCCTACATTTAAGTTTAAATCATTCATAGATATTACAGTAAGCAAAAGGACCAAGAGCTGGGACCTGTGAAACCCAAGTCACAAGAGTCTTCCAGTCATAATAACAACCATTACCTTTTGCTTCCTGCCACTAAGCCAATTTTGGATCCTAATGTCACTGTCTCTTTATCCCAAGGGCTTTTATCTATTCTGTGGTTGGCTCTTGTCAAAAATCTTGTTAAAAGCTGTGAGACAATAGCAAACATGCTGCTTTTATCAATTCTCCTTATTACCTCTTCATGATCTTCAATCAATCGTCAAAGTACCTTCCCTTAATAGAAAGTACTTTAGCTAATGATTGAAGATAATCAGTCAGGAATGCTGACTATTCCTGATTAACCATGCCTTCATGAATAAAGGCACATACTGGTCTTTAGAAGGGATTGAAAAGATCTGAACAAAATTAGCTCTCTTCCAGTTCTCTTGTACTTTTCTTGTAGTCAGGGAGGATTGATAATTGATCATCTGGACCCTTAAAATTTCCTCCCTTCCCTCTTTAATGGCTTGAGCATCGAGTTTGGTGACTTATTGACTTTCAAAGAAGTGATGCCCTTTGTTTACTTCCTCTTACATTGCTTATCCCATTCAATATTTCACATTATTTCACTTTTAACTATAATTTTAATGTCATACCCTTTCTTTGTGGTTGCCAAGTATTAAGAATCTTTCAGCTTTTCAACCTTCACATACAGGCTGTCTTTTTAAACCCTAATAAACCTTATGTTTTCTTTGTTACCTGCTTTTTCCTTATAAAGTATTATGTGTTGTCTGATTTTTCTTGACACGTATTTTTGTACACTCTACACAACAGACCTGCTGAAGGGTCTCGACCCAAAACGTCGACTGTACTCTTTTCCATAGATGCTGCCTGGCCTGCTGAGTTCCTCCAGCATTTTGTGTGTGTTGCTTGGATTTCCAGCATCTGCAGATTTTCCCTTGTTCATACACTCTACTTGTTTTTCGCAAATTCAGCTCCGGCGGACTGGGTGGATTAGATCCAAATGCAAAGGGCAGAAGGCATGGCAAGGCAGAGAAGAGGTCATGGTTATCCACTGTCACCAGTTTTTGAAGTTTGTTCATACCACTGGATCTGGACTTCTGAAGTTAGGAGAGTGGAACTGCCCCAGTACAATGGCTTTTGCACTTTAAAAACTCTCCCACACAGGTATCCAGTCACCTTTGGAGATGATGGACAAAACTTGTTTTCCTAATTTAACTCCTACATTTTTTTTAAACTTGTCTTCTCTCTTGTTATACATAGCTTCTATGTTTTTTTTTCAGTTTTACTCACTGCACCTTGTTATCAGGCTGCTGCTCCAGGTCAGGTAGTAACTCCCTTTTACTTGGCGGAAACAGATTTGCACTGAATCTCTTCCTTAAACTTCTTCCATTTGCCCTGAGACTGATTTATCTTCCACAAACATTGTCCAGTACATTTCAGGACCAGGCCCTCAACAGAACCAGTGATGATGAAAGATCGTGAAATGCTAAATATTTCTTCTTCTTTTTTTTTTCTTCACAAAAGCCACCTGACCTTCTGAACAGCTCCAGTTTTTTCTCTTTATATTTCAGATTTCCAGTATCAGTAATTTTTTTTTGTTTTTTTTAAATTTTGCATCCACTTTATTTTGCCAAATCACTTCACAGTTTAGGAAAAATGAATTTATCCCATCCAATTTACTTACCTTTACTCCAATTTTGTTTTCAACAATAGTGATGTTATAACCACCTATTGATAACTGCCATCTGCCCAGGTTTGAGAAGTTGCAGGGCCTGGGCCTCTGCACTTCCCTCTGCAATTGGATCCTTGACTTCCTAACCAGAAGACCATGGTCTGTGTGAATTGGTGATAACGTATCCTCCTTGATGACAATCAACACTGGCGCACCTCAGTGGTGTGTGCTTAGCCCACTGCTCTACTCGCTATATACACATGACTGTGTGGCTAGGCATAGCTCAAATACCATCTATAAATTTGCTGACGATACAACCATTGTTGGTAAAATCTCAGGTGGTGATGAGAGGGCATACAGGAGTGAGATATGCCAACTAGTGGAGTGGTGTTGCAGCAACAACCTGGCACTCAATGTCAGTAAGATGAAAGATCTGATTGTGGACTTCAGGAAGGGTAAGATGAAGGAACACATACCAATCCTCAGAGGGATTAGGAGTGGAGAGAATGAGCAGCTTCAAGTTCCTTGGTGTCAAGATCTCTGAGGATCTAACCTGGTCATAAAGAAGGCAAGACAGTGGCTATACTTTGACCGTGGCTAAGTTTGAAGAGATTTGGCATGTCAACGAGTACACTCAAAAACTTCGACAGTTGTACCGTGGAGAGCATTCTGACAGGCTGCATCACTGTTTGGTATGGAGGGGCTACTGCACAGACTGAAAGAAGCTGCAGAAGGTTGTAAATCTAGTCAGCTTCACCTTGGGCACTAGCCTACAAAGTACCCAGGACATCTTTAGGGAGTGGTGTCTCAGAAAGGCAGTGTCCATTATTAGGAACCCCCAGCACCCAGGGCATCTGCCCTTTTCTCACTGTTACCATCAGGTAGGAGGTACAGAAGCCTGAAGGCACACACTCAGTGATTCAGGAACAGCTTCTTCTCCTCTGCCATCTGATTCCTAAATGGACATTGAAGCTTTGGACACTACCTCACTTTTTAAAAAATATACCATATTTCTGTTTGCACATTTAAAAAATCTATTCAATACATAATTGATTTATTTATTATGTTTTTTATTATTATTATTTCTCTCTCTGTTAGATTATGTATTGCATTGAACTGCTGCTGCTGCTAAGTTAACAAATTTCACAACACATGCTGGTGATAATAAACCTGATTCTGAAAGTAAATCTAGAATCGCCTTTCCTCTTGTGGGCTGCTTTGTACTGGTTTAAAATGTTTTGCTGATTACAATTTATAAGTCTGTGTCCTCTATGTCTTTTGAACTGTCTGTTTTAATAGAAACCACTGTTACTACTGCAGCAATCAATTTTATATTTATCCAAAATTTGTCCACAAATTTCATCTTTTCTCTGTCAGAATGTTGGAACTCCACAGCATACTCCTCACAGTTTAAATGCACCCCTTTTCCATTCTTTACTTCAACCCATATCACCTCATTTGATGCTTGTTCTAGCATATTATCCCTGCTCACAGTTTGTCTGGTTTGCCATAGTAATGATAACGCCAATTTCCATTCATCCACCTGTGACTTAAGTTCATCTTATTTGTTCACTAAACGACGCATTGTAAGTATACATCATTTAAGCAGAACCAGACCCTGCTTTTTTTCCCAACTTTACTTGTGCTGCCTGCCAGACTCTCTCATAATTTCCTGTCCTTCCTTTCAAATTATGCTTTTTATTGTCCTTTTGGAATATATGCTCAGCTACCCCGCAAACCCCCCTCCACCCGTGAAAACCCGCCTGATGGCATTTGTAAATGCAGAGTGAGTGAGATGGTACAGGATGAGGAGTTTCAAGCTCATGAAATACTGCAACCAGTCTGACCTGCTTAGGTTTCACCTTTCCCCGAACTGGCTGCGAGGGCTCTCGAGCCTAAGTCCCTTCCTCCTTCACCTTGTCTGCAGCCGTACATTGATCTGCATTATCTTTCTATTTCCATATTAACCTGACATTGGGGAGCAATCAGAGGGTTAACTATCTTCGCGATTCTGCTTCTTAATTTCTTCCTTAACTCCTTAAAATTTCCCTCAGCCCTTTGCTTTCCTGTGTCTTTGAAATCAATAAGGGCCACAGCCTCTGTGTGTACCTCTCCACTTAGCTCCAAAATGTTGCTTGCTGACCATCGCATCATAGAGGCAAAATGCCATACTGGAATCAAGCTTGTGACCATTTAAGTGTCTGTCTACTCCATTAACAGTCAGTCTTACAGAGGGACCACAGTTACACCTCGAGCTCCAAAACCATGAATTTGAACTCCTCCAGGTGATGACACTTAAAACTGGACCTGCAGATGTCCAAGATATAGGGAATTGTCCTGGCGGTCCCATGTGTTACTGGATGAGCATTACATGACTCTAAGGTGCCATTTTCATGTCTCTATTTATGAGATTAACTTATTATGGAGATACCAGAAGAACATCTCATTCTCACAACTTATCAATACCAAGTTTTAAATGTTGCACAAGGAGTACTCAATGGAATAAACCCTATGATACCTAGCCCACCTGTTAACCCTCTTAAAATAGCCAGTTGAATCAACCACTGTTGACAATAGCTGCATATATAAATAAAACACACAGTCTAATTAACTTTGTGAATACCACTAATAAGTAGCTTATTTACTATTGATCAGCTCACAGAAACTGTTATTAATGTTAAAATGTAAAATCCCAAATTGAAATTAATTACTATAAAAGATCAATCCCTGATATCTTTAAAATTCCTCTGTTCACCAAAATCCTGAGTTTGCACTCTGTAGAATAAACACTCTGAAACTGGGCTCTGTGCCACTCATCTGTCTGTCCACAAGTCAAAAGAATCTCACCCCTGACACTAATGCATTTGTTTGTCAAATCAGTAAACACATTTACAGCTAATGTCCAAATCTACAAATATAGTTCAAAAAAAAATTAAACAACATAAGATGATGTCAGGACAAGCAACTAAAGAATTAAGTTTTACAAATCACCTTAACAAAAGAAAAAGGCAGACACAACATTCAGGAGGGGGGACATTATTAATTTTCATATTTTATCACCTTGTAATTTTTTATGTTAATGTTTAAGCCCAGAACTTTCTCAAACGTTTGTCAACGTAACATTACACATGAACATTATTTTTTACTTATTGCTACTTTAGATAAGTAGAAAACAAACACCATTGATATTGTAATTTATAAAATTCATAGAAGGCCTTACCAGGTAGAAGTAACACATACTCAGACAACATGAGTACTTGATGAAGGATCTCAGCCCAAAACGGCAGCTCTTCTTTCCTTGCTATAGATGCTGCCTGGACTGCATTTTGTACATGTTATTCTGGATTTCCAGCACCTGCAGAATCTCTTACATTTATGATTTACTGGGTAGAGGAATTTTACCCTGAATGGAGTTTGAGATAAGAGTCTAGCTGTAAATACAAGTTCACTAAAGGCACCTAAAAACACAAGAGTGCAGAGTTAAGCTACAATCACATAGTTCATTAAGCTCACAGCTGCTCATAGTTTTTTTAATAAGGATATAAAGCAGTGACCTCCAATTACCAGGGTCAGAATCAGCAATTGTCTTAAATAGGTGATCAGCAGCCATTGGAAGTTCTGCTACCAGCCACCTTGACACATCCCTGTTCCTGCAAGCAGTCCAATCAATTTCAAAAGGAGATCTCTGGAGCAGATGAAATCCCTGAATCTGAGTAGTCCTTCCAGTTGAAGTAGTATATCACTTATACTTCTTCCAGTTTCACATTGAGTCATTACTTTGCCAGCAGCCTTACCGGGGTGGCAATTAGGGTACAATTCCCACTGCTATCTGTAAGGAGATTGTATGGTCCCCCTGAGACTGCGTGGGTTTCCTCGAGGAACTCTGGCTTCCTTCCACGTTTCAAAGACATACGAGTTTGGGTTAGTAATTTGTGGACCTGCTACGTTGGAACTAGGAGCTTGGCGACTCCCAGCACATGCCTGGACTGTGTTGGTCATTGGTGTAAAGACTCATTTCACTATTTGTTTTGATGTACATGTGACAAATAAAGCTTCTCTTTATCTTTCGTCCATAGCTTAGCTTCCTTTGCTTATTACTTTAATTCTCCATTCCATTCCCACTCTGACCTGCCTATCTGCAGCCTCAAGCACTGTTCTAAGGAAAACCATTGTGAAATTGATTCATTTTCAGTCAGGGCATGTTCCATCCTTTTAGACTCAATACCAATATCAACTATTTCAGATAACACACTTTGTATCAGAACTGCCTAGTTTTGCTGTAGAGTAGTCATCCATTATATTAAGTTAGTTTTTCTCTCTCCACTGACACCTGCTGATCTCCTGGGACTTTCTTACAGCTCTAAATTAAGCTTCACAAATATGACCCTTTGTTTGCTTTCTCTCGAACTTCCTTCATTAATCCATCAACCACAAGGCTTCAGCAGTTTATCACATACAACCCTGGCTTAACCCCATCAGAGAAATTCACTTTGTCAACCCAGCACTCTCTTAACTTGTTTCTTTCCCACTGCTGATCATACTTTTTAACTAGAAATGCTCAACTTTTTTTTCCTCTTTCTACAGGGGCTGCATGAGCTGCTGAGTGCATACACACATTTTATTGTGTTTTTTTAGATTTCAGCACAAATTGTAAACTAAAATTTAGAACTTTAATGCATATTGATTCATCATAAAAGCCATAGAACTAAGAGGAAGTTTCTTCACCTAAGACCTATTCTATCACAACTGATGTCAGATACCTCTTGTGCAATAGTTAAGTTTCTTGCATGAAATTGGCACAATCTCTGCGGAATGCTACTTCCATGTGCCCAAGTTCTGATTGATAAATTGTTTTTTTAAAAAACCCAGATGTACAAAAAATTACAAGGATGTGTGCAAAATTTTTAGTGGTTGTACCCTGAAGTCTTCCCAGATTACGAACACCAGGCTTATAAATAGCCCATACGTGTGAATGAGCATTTGGAAGATCGGAGGGATGAATAGGGGTTATTTGCCATGTACAGTGGATGTGCAGGCATCTCCTGTGGCTGGGAAGAGGGTATTTTTGCATGCCTTCTCTCCCTGCTCTCTCTTTACCTGCCCAGCTGCAATAGCTGGGGGCTGCATTGAGTCAAGCAGAGCTGGAAGGGCTGAGCAGACACACTCACTCCCTTGATGAAGTCAGTGAAATTGGCTGGTGGCTGCTGATCCTGTGCTTGCTTGCTCTCCTGGCACAGTTGCTTCTGTGATCCTTTGCACAGACACTTTTCTTCTCTCTGTTTATGACTTACAAACTGTTCTGTAGAAGTGGATCATTTCTTCAAGAAAGGTAGAAGAAAAGGTGACCTTTATGGAAGTTTTTAAGATGTCAAGAGTGTTTAATGTGGTTGGCAGTGTACTTTCACACGAGATGAACTATTGCAAGGGGTTTTAAATAAGTCAACAGAGAATTCTGGAGGAACTTGTACAGGCATGGATAGAGGAATGGCTGACAGGCAGGATGCAGTGAGTGGGAATAAAGAGGGCCTTTTCTGATTGGCTGACAGTGACTAGTGGTGTTCCTCAGTATTGGGGCATTTGTTTGTCAATGATTTGGATAATGGAGTTGATGGCTTTGTGGCAAAGTTTGTGGATGACATGAAGATAGGTGGAGGGATAGGCAAGGATGAGGAAGCAACGTGATTGCAGCAGGACAGACAAATTGGAAGAATGGGCAAAAAGTGGCAGATAGAATACAGTGTTGAGAAATGTATGATAATGCATTTTGGTAAAATAAACAGTAGTACAGACTATTATCTAAATAGGGAGAAGGCTCAAACATCAGAGGACTTGGGAGTCCTCATGGAAGACTCCCAGAAGGTTAATCTACAGGTTGAGTCTGTGGTAAAGAAGGCAAATGCAATGTTGGCATTTATTTCATGGGGAATGGAATACAAAAGCAAGCAGATAATGCTGAGGCTTTATAAGACACTAGTCAGGCCACACTTGGAGTATTGTCAATAGTTTTGGGCCCCATACCTCAGAAAGAATGTGTTCTCATTACAGAGAGTCCAGAGGAGGTTTGCGAGAATGATTCTGGGAACGAAGGGGTTAACATAGGAGTGTTTGGCAGCTTTGGTCCTGTACTTACTGGAATTTAGAAGAATGCGGGAGGAGTTTCATTGAAACTTACCGAATGTTGAAAGGACTAAATAGGGTGGACGTGGAGAGGATGTTTCCTCTGGTGGCACTAGCCAGAACTAGAGGGCACAATCTCAAAATTGAGTGGCAACCTTTTGGAACAGAGGTAAGGAGGATTTCTTTTTAGCCAGACAGTGTGAATCTGTGGAATGCTGTTCCATGGACTGCGGTGGAGGCCAAATCCATGAGAATATTTAAGAGGGAAATTGATTGTTTCCTGATCAGTCAAAGAACATGGCGAGAAGGCAGGGGTATGGGGTTGACTGGGATCAGCCATGATGGAATGGTGGATCAGACTCGATGGGCTGAATGGCCTAATTCTGCTCCTATGTCTTATTGACACTGGCTAGAATGCAGAACCAGCTCCACTACGTGTAGTTGGGTTTGCAGCACTGACTGATTTCAACTGAAAATAGATAAAAGAACACTTTAGGGAGAGAGTTAGAGGACTGCAACCTTGTTGTGGATAGCAGGGCTAAATAGTACTTCCATGTGAAAAGCTAAATTTTTACCTAAACAGTGTGAGACATTAAATAAAAATTAATAAATGCTTGTACTTTAAAAGAAATGGAAGGCAAATTATTTGTATGCTTTTGAAACCTTATTAAATTTCTTTGACCTTGCTCTATTTACTTACATGTCAAGTATTAATACTTTTGATAAAGATATGAGAACCAAGTTATGGCAAATCTAATTAGCAAACAATTCCAGTTATTAAATAGGAGCCACTGCTCCAACATAATGCTTTTTGGAATTACCTGTATGTTACTTTCTAAAAGACAGACCTATTTGCATAGAACACAGATAGCAATCCAATAAACTATGTTTTAAATGGCTTCTAATGGGCTGGAATGGGAAATTGTGCATTCATCTTCAACCCAGTCTAAAAGACAAATTGATAGGTTTAATAGCCCAGCAGGGGGCAGTTTAGAAAAACTGGACACTACAATCTACTTTTTCTCTTTTATTGATGTGTAATTAAACTTCACATGCAAGTGCCCATAAATTGATTCTACACTTCATTCTGATCTTTTTAGAACGCCTTGTATTTGTTTAATGTCTTTCACATGATTTACAGTTCAGCACAAAGTGCAACATTATCGATTATGTACATTTGAAGTCTGTGTTCTTTGATGTGCAGAAAACAATTGTCAATATTTGGCAGAAATTTCCCACAAACGGCAATTTGCAGGTGACCATAAAACACAGATACTGGTTGAGAGATAAATATTGTCCAGTACAACAGAGGTAACTCAAATGCTCTTCTTCTCTAAAATAAAGTTGACATAGGATTTTGAGGCCTGTCCGACAAGACTTCAATTTATTGTCTCATTCATAAAACGAGCACTGTGGCTTTCTAGGATTATTTTTGTGCAGTATCTGGAGTATCAGGCTAGATTTCATTCTGAAATGTCTGGAATACTACTTGAACAAGAACCCTCTGCATCAGAGGTAGGAGTCACTTGAGATAATCCATAGATGACATTTTAAGAGCATGTGGCGACCCACTTTCTGCGCAAGCGAACCGGCTCACAAATAGCCAGCGCGCGGGGGGAGACTTTGGTAATGCATCTCTGACGTCATTTCCGCCCAGAGAAGGCGGGCGCTAGGGATTAAATGCCAGCACCGCGAAGTTTGAATAAACTAGTCTTGAAACAACTTACCGACTGCGTGTCGTTATTTCAGCGCTGTGTGTAGCACATCGCCACATTGGTGACCCCGACAGTCCAAACAGTATTTGGACCAAAGATGACCGACTCTTCATCTGTTCACGCAGTTTTGCTAAAACTGCCGACTTTCTGGACGCTGCGACCACGCGTGTGGTTTAGCCAAGCATAAGCCCAGTTCCAGATTCAGCAGATATCCTCTGATTCCACGCGTTACTACCACGTGGTGAGCGCCCTTGACCAGGAAACGGCCGCCCAGGTTGCGGATTCCATATAATCACCCCCGGAAGAAGGCAAATGTAAAGCATTCAAAGCGCTGCTCATTGAGACCGTTGGCCTCTCACGGCATGAGCGAGGTGCCCGCCTGCTTCACCCGGACAGTTTGGGAGGCAGACTGCCGTCAGCATTGATGAACGAGATTCTGTCCCTGGCTGATGGACACAAGCACTGTCTCATGTTCGAGCAAGCGTTCCTAGAGAGACTGCCCGAGGACATACATCTGCTGCTGGCTGACGCAGATTTCAGCGACCCCCGGAAGGTGGCGGCCCGGGCAGACGTGCTATGGAAAGCCAACAGGGAGAGCGTGGCGTCCGTCGGTCAGATTACCGGGACACACGCCCAACAGTGGACCAGACCAGACCAGGCCCGGCAGGGGTGTACACACAACTCAGAGGCAGGAGTGAGGAGGCCAGTGAACAGTGGTGTTTCTACCACCAGCGATGGGGCACAAAAGCCCGCCGTTGTCACCTGCCCTGCAAGGGCCAGGGTCAGCTGCCACTAATGACTATGGCGGCTGGCCACCAGGACAGCCTCCTGTATGTCTGGGACAAACAGTCGGGATGCCGCTTCTTGGTCGAGACTGGAGCGGAGATCAGCGTCTTGCCCCCGACGGGGTACGACTCCCGCAACAGGAAGCCAGGACCCACCCTGAGGGCCGCAAATGGCAGCACAATACGGACCTACGGCACTCTCACAGTGCAGCTGCAGTTCGGCGCCAGCCGGTTCACGTGGGACTTCACACTGACCTCCATGGCCCAACCACTCGTGGGGGCAGACTTCTTGCGAGCTCACAGCCTGCTGGTTGACTTTCCAGACGCTCTCCCTGGGTGAAGCCAAGTTGTCGGCCCCACACCTGGACTCCATCACGCTGTTGGACAATGAATTCACCAGAATCCTGGCGGACTTTCCATCAATTCTGGCACCGCAGTTCATGGCAGCCATGCCCAGACACGGGGTACAGCACCACAATCCGACCCAGGGACCACCCCTCCACACCTGCACACGAAGGCTCTCCCCGGAAAAGCTCCGCCTGGCGAAGGAGGAGTTCAAGAGGATGGAGGAATTGGGGATTGTACGGAGGTCCGACAGCCTATGAGCCTCCCCCCTGCACATGGTGCCCAAAGCAGCCGGGGGTTGGAGACCATGCGGCGACTACCGCAGACTGAACGAGGCTACCACTCCAGACCGCTACCCCGTGCCACACATACCGGACTTTGCAGCAAACCTGCATGGGGCAAGAACCTTTTCCAAAGTAGACCTCGTTCGGGGATACCATCAAATCCCGGTGCACCCTGACGACATTCCCAAAACAGTACTCATCACCCCGTTCGGCCTGTTCGAGTTCCTCCGAATGCCGTTCAGCCTGAAGAATGCCGCACAGACATCCAGCGGCTAATGGATGAGGTGGGACGCGACCTGGACTTTGCGTTCATCTATTTGGACGACGTCCTTATCGCCAGCAGTTGTCGTCAGGAGCATCTGTCCCACCTCCGCCTTTGTACACCATGATGTTGGGTAAAGGCAAGGACATTACTTGGGATGAGGAGGCTGCGGCCGCTTTCGTTAAAGCCAAGGAAGCCTTGGCAGATGCTGCGATGCTGGTGCACCCCAGAACGGACGTTCCGACCGCCCTCACAGTGGACGCATCCGACACAGCAGTCGGTGGGGTGCTGGAGCAGCTCATCGAGGGGCGCTGGCAACCCCTGGCATTCTTCAGCAAGCACCTACGACCACTCGGACTCAAGTACAGTGCTTTCGACCGGGAGCTGCTGGCACTCTATCTGGCAATCCAGCATTTCAGGTACTTCTTAGAAGGCAGGCCATTCACCGCGTTCACGAACCACAAACCGTTGACCTTCACGTTCACGAAGGTGTCTGATCCCTGGTCGGCTCGCCAGTAGCAACATCTGTCCTACATCTCCGAGTACACGACGGACATCCAGCATGTCTCAGGAAAGGACAATGTCATGGTGGACTCACTCTCCAGACCAGCTTTCCAGGCCCTGTCCCTGTGGGTGGATTATACAGCACTGGCGGAGGCGCAGCAGGCAGACGGCGAGATGCCCAGTGACAGGTACGCAGTCTCAGGTTTGCAGCTGCAGGACTTTCTCGTAGGCCCAGGTGAGAGGACCCTCCTGTGCGACGTGGCTATCGGCCAACCTCGCACCATCGTCCCGGCAGCCCGGAGGCGACGAGTTTTTGACTCCATCCACGGTTTGGCACAACCGTCCCGCTGGTCTCCAGCAAGTTTGTGTGGCACGGACTTTGCAAGCAGGTCAGTGAATGGGCCAGAACGTGCGCGCAGTGCCAAACAGCCAAGGTGCAGCGGCACACTAAAGCCCCGCCGCAGCAGTTCGAACCCACCCACCGGAGGTTCAATCACATTCATGTGGATATCGTGGACCCCCTACCAGTGTCCCGAGGAGCGCGGTACCTTCTAACTATGGTAGACCGGTTCATGAGGTGGCAAGAGGCGGTCCTGCTCACCGACACATCTGCCGATTCCTGCGCCCGAGCACTGATCGCAACCTGGGTAGCAAGCTTCAGGGTACCGGCCCACATTACCTCCGACAGAGGCGCCCAGTTCACCTCCAGCCTGTGGCCAGCCAGTTGGGAACACAGCTACACCGCACTACTGCCCACCACCCACAGTCGAATGGACAAGTGGAGCATTTCCACCATCACTTGAAGTCGGCTCTCATGGCCCGCCTGAGAGGACTTAACTGGGTGGACGAGCTTCCCCGGGTCCTGCTTGGAATTCGCATAGCGCCCAAAGAGGATCTGCACGCCTCGTCGGCTGAGTTGGTGTACGGCGCGCCCCTGGCCGTCCCGGGAGAGTTCATACCAGCCCCAAGGGGGCAAGAGGAAGAACCTGCAGCAGTCCTGGACAGGCTATGCGAAAGGCTCGGCAACCTGGCCCCCGTACCAACTTCACAGCATGAACTGACCCATGTACCCAAAGACCTGCAGAAGTGTAAGTTTGTGTTTGTACGAAGGGGCAGACACTGGGCACCGCTACAGCGGCCGTACGAGGGGCCGTTCAATGTGATCAACAACAACGGGTCCACGTACATTCTGGACATTGGGAGGAGAGAGGAGGTTTTCATGGTGGACCGACTCAAACCAGCCCATGTGGACTTGGCACAGCCAGTCGAGGTTCAGGCACCGTGGCGCAGAGGCAGACCTCCCAAACAGAGGCTGATTCAGACTGTGGACATTGGGGGTGTATCGCCGGTTCTGGGGGTGGGGGTTATGTGGTGACCCACTTTCTGTGCAGGCAAACTGGCTCACAAATAGCCAGTGCGTGGGGGGAGACTTTGGTAATGCACCTCTGATGTCATTTCCGCCCGGAGAGTGCAGGCGCTAGGGATTTAAATGCTATCGCCGCGAAGTTTGAATAAACTAGTCTCGAAATGACTTACTGACTGCGTGTCGTTATTTCAGCGCTGTGTGTAGCACATCGCTACAAGCAAACACTTTGTTTCAGTTAATAATCTGTTAATGGAAGATGTACAATTATGTACATTATCAATTGTGATATACACAAAGTTAGCTTGCACAATGTTCTGAACTGTTTGGACATGCATGTAATAGATTTTAGTTTCGTCTTCTACTTTTTTAAAAAGTTGGTAAGCAATTTTAAATGTTATCAAATAATCCAAAATATGAATAATTCCGGCTATGAAATTCAATATAGTTTATGACTAACAATGTTTTGAACTCCTGTGTGTGGGACTGAGGAGGAGGTGAAATAGCAAAATGTCAGGCAGGGTTGTTTATTAAAAATGGCAAAATAATGCAGTTGCTGCAAAACAGAAATAAATAGAAAACAATTTGATGGGAATAACCAGTGGGTCAGGTAGCACTTGAAGAAAGAGAGTAATCGTTTTATGATAATCTGTTGCCATAACACTACGCGTCAGAAATACACATTGATGAGATGCAAACTATACAAAATGTGCAGCAACTCGCTAACAAATTCCAAAATTTGGACCCTCTGTTTCAGCGGGCACAGGCACTTGGCAGCAGGTACCAGGCAGATAAGCACACTGGCACAGGTAAATTCCTCTTTGACTCATATCCCTTGGAAATACATTACTGTTGTTTCATCCAGTGGAAATCCTGCAGGTCCTGCCTGCCAGCTTTGTGAGATCTCCTCACTAGTGGATCTACCATAAGTTCATCAACAGAGTTCACTATCACTTTCTCACGAGCAATTAGAAATGGGAAATAAATGCCTGTGGACTGGATAACTAAGAAGGTATAAAGGCACTGAAAGTGAGAAAGGTAAGGTCTGGGAAAGATTTAAAGGATGAGGGATTAAGTAAATTTTTAAAAAATGACAATAAATCAAGACATTAAAGATAGTTCCCCAAGCAACAGGTAAGTGCAGAACCTTTATGATATCTGCTACATGGAAAAATAGGGACAGTAGTTATGTTGTGACTTCCAATAAGATGGCAGCATGCTTAGTTGCAGCAGCATCTCTGGGTCCAACAGATGGTCCAAATGCCAGTCTCAAATGTTTTTCTTGTGGTCGCAGGACACTGGTAATGCAAAATACTGCCTGTTCGGTTCATTGGCAAGACTGATAGAGGCAGCTGCGTGGCCTCAGTTGTTCCGTGGATTAGGCCCTCAAACTGCGTCATTGCCTGTTACAGCCATCCAGAAGAGGAGGCACCAGAGGTAGTGCGGGAGAGAAAAGAGGCAAGGTGGGCATGCTGGAATCTGAGCTGGGGTTGGGGGCTGGCTCTACAGCCTGTCTCTTCCATCAATGCTGCTCTCCAATATTTGCTCCCTGGAAGACAAGTGGGATTGCCTTCATCTGTGGCTGACCCTGGGCGACATGAGGAACTGCTGTGTACTTGTTTCTGCAGAAACATGGCTCTTGAACAATATCACATGCTCCATCAATCTTCTGGCCGTGCCACTCAAGGACTTGTGCCTGATTATTTTGGACTGTATGTACTATTGTAACTACAGTGTACGTGCTGTGTGTGACGATATGTACTGTGTTTTGCCCTTTGAATCTGGAGGAATGCGGTTTTGTTTCATCGCATACATGTGTGCGGTCGAATGATAATTAAATTTGTTCTTGAACTTGAAATTGTTCAACTTTGAATCTGGAAATCTGTGAAGTGCTTAAGTGAAAGGTGAGTTGTTCTCCTAGCTTTCTTTGAGCTTCTTTGGAACAGTACAGGAGGCTGCAACAGAGAGACTGGGGTAATAGTGAGGCAAAGAATTTAAAATACAATGTGACCAGAAGCTCAGTCTTCTTTGGAAAACGAACAGAGACATTTCACGTGGCCACCAGCAGATGCGAATTAGGTCTTCCCAAGGTAGAAGAATTGCATTGTCATCAGGAAATGTAACAAGCTAATTTGAAGGTACAAAATCTGGAAAGTATTTTTAAAGATACAGGTCTTATTATATTGTTGGTATTGAAAATGAATTCTTTTAGTGTGTTTCAGTGTGGTTATCTTCTGGAATGGGAGATTTAGAGCGCAGCATGAATAATAACATCCTCTACCTGCAGGACGGCACAGCGGCATAGTAGTAAATGTATCATTATTACAGCATCAGCAACACGGGTTCAATTGCGCTGCTGTCTGTACGGAGTTTGTACGTGAGCGCCTGAGACTCTCTGGATGCTCCAGAGTCCTCCCACATTCCAAAGGTGTACGGTTTGGTAAATGGATGGTGCCAGCTCATTGGGCTGGTTGGGTCTGTTACTGTGCTGTATTTCTAAAGAAACATATAAATAAAACATCTTAATGAGGAAGAGAGATAAAAACATAAAAGCATATAACTACTTCAGAGACAGAAATGCCCCATAAAGTGGCAGTAAGTATAAGTGCAGTCCTGCAACAAATGACAAATAATCTTTTCCGTCAAAGTACTTTCAGGATTCAGTGCGAAACCACTCAACGTAGGAGGAGGCCAATCATCTTTTAGGGTTGTGCAGGCACATTGGAAGAGCTATTTAATTATTCCTAAAGCCTTGCAATTTCTTCCAAGTATTTATACAATCTCCCTTTTTAACATTATTATTGTTTGCATTTCACTATGCAGTTCCAGTTCATTCCAAATTATAACAAGTGGCTACATAAAAAAAGTTTCTCCTAACCTCCCCTCTGGTTCTTATGCTAGTTTCATTAAATCACAGACCTCTGATCATTAAACCTCCTATGAGGAGAAAGAGTTTCTCCTTATTTACTGTTATCAAAACAGTTCAATTTTGAGCAAGTTTGGTAAATCTCCTCTTAATCTTCTGGAATCTAATCTAGGGCTGTCATCTTGAAGCAGCATTGAGGTGATCAAAGAACCATATCTCATTCTCCAATCAGTCTGCAAAAGCGTTAAGTGAAGAGTAGAATGAGGACTGTGATTTAGGGCTTCTGGCAGAAAAGGAATAAAGATAAAAGGATCAGCCTTAGCTCAGCATACAACACTGCTGTCTCTTGGCCTAAGGGCTATGACTTCAACCATTTACGCCAATGTAGAAGCTGATTCTCCAGAGCTACTTTGAGGAAGTTCTCTACAAATGGGGGCCTCTTCTGCCAGGATCTTTTATACCAAGCCAGTGTCTTCCATCTCAAAATGTAAGGAACAATTCCAGGATCTAGTTTGAAGAATGACAAGGATACTGTATTCATTTTAATGTTAATCAATGTCGACCCTTCAATCCACATTACTGAAATAAAACTGAAGATTATTGTATTGCTAAGGGTAGGGAACACAAAATGGGGAGAATGTCGATACTGTTTCTGACAAAACTTCTTTGGTATCAAAACGTTTTCTGCCATTTTGTGGCTCTGAACTCTCCTGTTTCCTTCATGTTGGTAAACAATTTGTCCATTGACTTATTTCATACATTGGAAAAGGATGCATCCTGTGTTCTTTCTTCTCCTGAATGCACTTTGTCATTTTTCATAGGATTTGAGCTTTAAAGAAGGATTGATTTAACTGTAAACTCCATTCTCTCAGCAGATAATTTAGGTGGGCACAATGTCTAAGTGTTGTTATTCCCTTGTGCTGGTCTCCATCAATCCTACATGCCACAGCTATGAGGTAGAAGATCTCATAATACCCTCTGATTTTAAACTGGAAGTTTGAACAATAGTCATCCATTCATTGATGGGTTTGGTTGCAATGACTTCCTTTACAAGACCTTTTTTTATTACCTTCAATCTGGTGTCCCCTTTGGGCAAATAAGGAATAATATTCTCAATGCACTAAATACAATAAAAACTCAAACACATTCTTTATGTAAATTACTTAGTTTCATAACAAATGGTGCTAAATATTGACTTTCAAGGACTCCATTCTAATTTATTGCTCATTCATTATTATTATTTTTCTCTTTTTTTTCTTTTTGTATTTGCACAGTTGTCTTTAGCAGGTTGGTTGTTTGTCCATTATGTTGGGTGTGGTCTTTCATTGATTCTATTGTTTCTTGTATTTACTGTGAATGCTTACAAAAATGGATTTCAGGGCTACACACACACACACACACACACACACACACAGAATATTTAAAGACTCACATCAACACTACTCAAAACATACTGTTAAGCTTAATGTACATTCAACAGAAAGTCAAAATTGACTGAAGACCAGTAAAACACTCCTAATAAGTTTAGCTCAGAAATAAACAAGACAATAAATCATCACACCAAACCATCTTGTGGAAACAATGGCTCAAATTTTTCTTTCACACACCAATGTTCACATAATACTTAACTTCATGTCATGCTTAAGTAAACACAGTTACATTCATAAAAGCAACACTGAGATTATTACTGCTTACCACTCATTGGGCAAAATACTAAAACGAATAATGGTTGTTGTCATTATCCAACTTAGTACTGCTGACAAAACTAGGCAATTTTCCTTTAGCACTCTTCCTTTGCCGGAACCCAATTACGTTAAGAAGCTTAGAGTTCAATTGAAATTCCTGTTCTGCACAAAACAGTGAATCAGGAGATGCTGCATCTTATTAATGGAGTGCTGAAATGAAAGAGAGCACAGTTTTGCACAATTTACAAACCAGATCAGACAAACATGCACCCAGACATAGTTCTGAATAGCATATTCAGGACCCTTTCATTTAACAAATGAATTGAGAAGTCTGAAGCGTGCTTCAGTTCACTATTAAATACATCTTCGCTCACTAAAAATTGTCAGTTGCTTAAGGCTTTCACTGAAATACTGAAACATGGAGGGTGGCTAGGTCCACAAAGCAGGTTCATCATTCACTGAGATTGTCATTTATTTGTGATCTAATTCCTAAAGTCCTTTTCCCATATACCTGTCAACCTTTGCTTAGCTAAAATCTGTCCTTCACAGTTTTAAAATTAACAACCTTTTACATGAGTGTAAACTTCATTCGTGGCCCTAATGCTTTTGTATAGTCTTAGAATCTGAAGTTAATAGAATAGGTAGAAAATAGTTTTACCAACTCCATCACTTTACAATAATACCTTGAAACTTTTTACAAATTTCTTTCTAACTCACTGACCTGCAGAGATCACAAGCATAGTTTGCAGGCAGTGGAAAACAAAAACAAATCAATGCAATGCAGAAGTACCGAGGTATGAGAAAGCAAGTAGTTTGCTGTTTTATCCTCAAGAGTGTGGGTAAAAGTTGAGCCTGTTAGCATCTAAATCTCTGACATATTTCAGCCCTTGTACCAATGCAAACAAAATGTGTACACTACTGTTAAAATCAGAAATGAAAGAAACAAGAGGGTAATAATTCACATTCATTAAGAGTTCACTATGATTTAAATCCAAATACCTCAGTTTTATTATTCAAAGATGCTTCATTGAAATTGAATAATGGCTGTTGTCATTATCTAACTTGGTGCTGCTGAATGATTAGGCTGAATGAACAAGTTGTTTACCATTTGTTTTGAGATTATAAAAATGCAATCTTGGGAATTTCAGATGCAGTATCCAATTTAATATTTCTTGTTAGGGGTCTAATTTTCACCTGAGTAAATCTTCCACAGAAAAACATTGTAAGGATCACATTCTGTTGTGTATTTTGCAGCACAGTAACAGGCCATGAATTTGCTGTTAATGAGACTTGGAGAGGGATGCATGAAAAACAATATAAAGAATTTAATTTCGTAGCATATTCAACTTGGAAGAGATCTAAGCCCTGCCTCTTGGCTTAACTCCGAAAGGGTTCTACTTGATGCACCTCATTCAACTGTAAAAAGAAATGAAACCAAAACAGGAATTAATGTAACTCTAGGAATAATGGTGAAGTAGATATGTACGTGCTTTCAGATCAGTCAAGATCATAGTCCAATTGAAGTATCCACTCGACTGTGCCGATTCTGAAATGATCTCACCTGAATCTTTGTTTTCTGTTTGACATCAGAGCAAAATGCTGAGACTTTACAACATTATTCTACTCATATTGTTAAAAAAAAGTTTGATTTAGGTACAAGTCCAAAATGTCACAGATGAATTCAAAGATAAAACTGAGATGTTACCTCATAAACACGCTGTTTATTATCAGGCTAAATAAGTTGATCTAAATCACAACAGTCATCAATCACAAGGATCTGTTAGAATAATTGAAAAGTTGTGTTTTTCAAAATGCTATTACTGTTCATTTTATTTAATAGACATAAAGTGAAGGCATCATTTTCTATTGACTACATCCCAAATTCATGGCACAGAGAGAATAACAGAAAAAAAAACATGTTTAATAGGTAATGCTGGCTATTTAATGAGTTAACAATACGGCAGTAAGTCAGCAAGATAATCTCCAATTTTATCTATTTGGTTCCAGTTTTTAAACAACAACTGCCAGTTACTATTACATAACCATCAGGTAAAGCAAAACTTTAAAACATTGAAGGAAAAAGAAACTGCTCTTTCTGGAAGTCTCAGAAAAGTAAGACATCTATCTAAACATTGTCTAAAGCAAGCATGCACTGCCAGATGTTTTAAAGGATGCATAAAGCTAATAAAGAGAGTGTTCTGAACATTTGCATTGCAAATTAGACAGAATTAAGGGCTTTGAACAGTAGATTTGGAAACTAGGCTCCTGATTAGACAAGAATGATGACTGTCTTGGCAAACTCTGATGGGTGTCAAAGGTAAAATAGGTGTGAGAAAATCAGCCCCAGGGGTTTTATAATGAGTGATGTAAAATGATCTGTGTATTTCCTTCCATACGTTTTACATAGCTGACATAATCTATCACACTGCACATCAGCACAATTAAACAATGCATCTAAGAGTCAGCTTGGTAACAGTTGTGTGAGTCCTGCCCAGATTGTTCATTTTACATTCATTTTGGCACCAGCTAAAGCTCTGTGAGAAATTTAAAAAATTACCAAAGAAATGGGCCAGCCACAATGGGCCAAACGGTCTCTTTCTGGTCAATTTTGGGAAAAATAATTGTAAGCGTAGTAGTTCTTAAAAGGGGATCAATCAAAGCTCATTAACCAAAATGGTGGAGGTTATCCTGAAGTTGACCACCGCAATTAGAATAATGTATTTTACTTAAGACCCACTTCAAAGGCTTGGACCAGGATCTCACTTAAGTACTAAGGAATTACTGTGTTGTCAGACATGGCATTTTATGCATAAGCTTATTTTACGTCTCAGGTGGATGCTCAAAAATGTTCCGCAACATCCCTCACTGAATAAACAAAAGCATTTGTCTCACAAAGTGGGTGCTCAAAACAGTGACTAAATTTAAGGATTTGTTTAGTTTGCAAGAAATATGTTGTGACATCCAGAGATTCAGTAAGATACTATGTTTAATCTAAATCTCATTTTCTCTGCTCCAGGATAGGGAAGCAGATAACCAGGAAGATAGAGGCAATGCAGGAATGGATTATAAAAGAGTGTTTATCCTAGCAGGATATGTGCTTTCTGGAAAAGAGATGGCTGAGAGATGAAATTCATGCAGAGTTAATAGGTAGTGGCTGCAGTGATTTCATTTTTAGCATTCCAATGGTTTGACCAGTGTGGACACACAAAATCATTTCATCTTGTTCAGAAGGGTGGAACTAGGGAACATAGTCTGCACTGGAAAGGGGTAACTTTTGCAATTAAGCTGCACAAAGAAGTGACAAAATTAACTCTAAAATTATGAGTTAGTATTGAATCAGAAAGGGAAAAAAACCTGCAGTATGGACTGAACTGACACCTACTATAAGAGAAAGGATGAGGCCTAATTGCTCACAGGTAATATAATAGTCTGCCATTTATGTTTTACAGATTATCACTATGGCTACAAGCTTCACTTCCATAACTTGGTTTGACTCCAGCCTTGTCACTGTTGGGACATTTTTTACCTGTAGACTGAGTATTCTAATACACCAAGGAAGACTGCATCTCTGGAGTGAGAAGATGCATCAACAGATATCAAAGGTCCTTCATCAGAATCGATGATCCTAATTCTGAAGGGTCGTCAACCAGAAGCATTAATTCTATTTTTCCCTGAACTTCTGAATGCACCCTGCATTTTCTGTTTTATTTTAGATTTTCAGCATCCACAGCTTTGCCTTACTCACATTTCTGACCATCCTCTTTTACACTACTTACCATAACCTAGAACTCAGTCAAATCTTGGATGCCTGTGCCCTAACTCCATCAAATCCTATTACCATTATCCACATGTTGCTGATCTACTCTATGTGCTAAATGAAGTAAATACTGTATCCTATTTTACAAACTCAGAGTTGATCAAAATAACCTATTTGATCACTCCTTTCACAATCTTTAATCTTTGCCAGACTAACAATCATGCATATAACTGATTCTCTGAAGCTTGCCTTATGATCACGCTTAAATTTCATTGCTGCACTGTTAGAGCTTGTACATTGAGATGTCAGAGCCCTCTGGAATTACATTGCTTAACCTCTCACCCTCTCAACGACCTTTATTTAAGAACTATTAAAGAATTTCGATTAAAACCCAGTTCAAACATTTGTCATCAAATGTTCTTTCGGTTCACTGATGTACTTTTTTTGTACCTTGCTACATTGCAGTATTAATAAAAGTTGCTTCAGCCCTTTCCTTTCTCTAACTGGGGCAAGTAGTCTGCTCAAGAAAGTAGTCTTCACTTCAAATCTTGGCAATAGTTAAAATAAAGTTGGACACTTGTTTTCTTTTCCTCCAGAGAATTGTTTCTTTCTCTATTTAAAATTAGTTATTCCCAGTTTCCCTCCATGAGCCAATGTCTCTTTCAAACAAGTAAATATTGTGGTTAATAATCCCAGTTAATAGCAGCTACTGATTGTGCATGAAGTCTGAGTTAGTTTTAGTTTAACAGGAGTATGTTATTTCTCAGCAATATCTTCCTTGGTGAAAGAAAAGTCACCAGTCAATTCTTTTTTTTGGACAAAAATATAAAAAATGCTACAAATATTCAGCAGGTTTGCCAATATCAGACAGATAAAGTAGATAAGAGATGCTGATTTTCCTTTTCAGAGGTTGAATAATGTATTTTTCACACCAGAGTTAAATTTATGGACATTTCTACTGTTATGAGGCACCTTTAATCTAGTACTTATTTGATACTACACAGGAATAATTTTGGTGCTTACTTACAAGTAGGACAGATAACCTAATTTTCAGTTTAAGAGGGTAGATTTGCAGAGTGCTTTGAGTGAAGAAGGAATAGAAATGAGGAAAAGCTTATGTTGGGAATTCCAAGACTTACAGAAGACAAATGAATTCAATAAATACCTGCGGTGTCATCAACAGATGGGAGGAGATGAGCGGAAATGAGGTAAAATGGAAACACATGGCAATCTGTATGTGCAAGCAGAAAGTGAAAAAGTTTGGAAAAAGAGGAATTATGAAAAAACAAAGAGACAATATCATTGTACTAGGTCGACTTCTGTATGTTAGTTCTGGAGTAAAATAGGTTCCTCTTGGAGTAACAATGCATTCTAACTCATGCCAAACCTTTTCTCTATGTTTCAGGCTGAGAACCAAACATAGTGCAGTGTTAAAGAATTGGCAAAGAAAACAAAAAAAAATATCTTGATTTTTCTTTTATTACAGAAAAGTTATTTATTTTAATTTTAAATTTTAATTCAAAGAGAATGGGATCATTAGGTCAGTTCTGAGATCAGAGGAAGATTACAAAGAGAACTTGGGTAAAGTCATTGCATATTCCATGGGACATCAATATTGTACTTTTGGGCTGCCTTAGTGTCAGTTCTTTATGAATAAGCAGTGTCAAAAACATAATACTCCTGATGTAATGGAGGTGAACACAACTCATTAAGAGCAAAGCTCTATTGACCAATAAAACAACAGCTCTGGCAGTCAAAATATTATTTAGAAGCACATCATCAGATCAAAAGATTCCCTTCAATAACACAATTACAAAACATAATGCAACTCAGATTTTTTTATACACAAAACTGAATAAGGTGACTACCTAAACTCGAGCACAAAATTGTACCATATGCCTTCTGGAGGTCTAAAGGGCTACAACCCGCCTTCAAAGGTAACACTGGATCTTGCATTAGCCATACATAGTCTTCATTGTCCACTTTCTGTGTAAAAGAAGAAATAAGTATAACTATAGCTGCTGCCAAGAAAAGACAGGAAATTTCTCTTTGAAGAACATTTATATCATCTGTTTCATTGTCTTAATTCATGGTGTGCAATAAACGTTTCTTTATCTGTTTAATAGTTTGGTGACCAAATGGATCATTTGCCAGACTGCTGCCTGGTATGTACAAGCTAAGGTTTTGGAATTAATGCCTGCATTGTATAAATGAGCAGAACTCAGCTGCCACTGTGATATAAAAAAATCCCTCATCAGTCTTAATGTGATCCAGAGCTTCTGCAATCATGGAAGAACACTACAAGTTCAAGGTCAAGCAGATAGAATAACCCTGAATGCAGCCATTGAGAATTAATTGTGGACATCTACCCAACCAGAATAAATCTGAAGACCTAATGAGATAAAAAAAACTATGCAACAATAGAAAAGTTTTCAGCTGATAATTCAAATATCCTTTCTCTGCTGTCTTTCTACTCAATAATATATTATTAATATTAATTAATTAATAATAATAAATAATAATATATTAATAATAATACTAATATATTCTACTCAATGAAGTAGCTGAAGAATGAAACAATTGTAAACAACATTATGACCAAATTCATTTTGATGAAAAACTTCTATTTAAATATCTTGAAAGCCAACAAATCAGATTCTTGGCCAATATATTTTGAATTTTATTCCATTATTTTATGTATCAAAAGCTTATTTTAATACATCTTCAAACAAAATTATTCTGAAACAAGAACCTCCGTACCTTCTTCACATTCATCAATATAGGGTATGCGGTCATTATTTTCCTTATCTTCTCCTGCAAAACATTGATAATATTAGGTCACATTCGACTTTTTAAACATCTAGCATATGCATCAAGTTGCATCCTATGCAATTTGCAAGTAAAATAAGTCTGCATAACTGCTTCCTTTCCAGCATTCCAAAGGAGCCATTCTCCCTATAACACTCTTGTCATTCTTCATTAAACACCTCTATTCAGGGCACAAGCATGGTCATCAATTTCCAACTGCTCGCCATTCTAACTTCTTTTTTGGGTGTATTTTTCTTTCCACACTATTCCAAAGAAGGTCAACTGGAGCTTGAAGAACATCACCCCTCGCTCTTCTACACACTTTACATCCTTGTAATCTTTGAGAAAGGCATCAACAAAGGCATGTTAGTGGAGAGTTTTAATTCAGTGATCTATTATTGTGTTGTACATTGTTCAGTATTAACAATGTAATATGACATTGTTGCTTCAGAAGAGCCACTGCTGCCTTTGCTTCATGCAGTTTGTCAGCAACCAATTCTGTACTGTTAGGGGTAATGGGTTGCACTTCAACAGCTCTGTAAGGAGGGTGATTTCTGGGATAAGAGTCTTGTAGTAGTGATTGATTGTCAGTGATCAATGTGGCAGAATCAAGAGGTAATATTCAGACAGGGTAGTTAGCCCCAGAGATTGGTTGAGGTCATTCTGACATGGACATTGGCAGAAGGATGAAGATTCAGATTCATTTATTTATCACATGTATATTGAAACATACAGTGTAATGCATTGTTTGCATTAACAACCAACACAACCCAAGGATGTGCTGGGGGCAGAACTTGTTGGCACACATTCTGGCATCAACAAAGCATGTTTGCAGAACAACATGCATCTTTGCTATTGACCCCAGGACTCTCTGATGGACAGTGATGATGATGATGGATGAAGATCATGGCCTATTCAACAACTGGAACTCTGAAAACTAGGCCTCGAACTCTACTCTTGACAGCTTGCATAGTTAGGGTGTCACAGGCCCTCATGCCACCTGTCCTCATGGAACTCCAATCCCAGAACCCACCATTGACTCACTTACTGGGGGTGGGGAAGCATCCTCACTGGTCTGCTGACCTGACATCCGAACTGGGGTGCATTTTGTCCCATGTCCACGTCACTGGCATTCAAATGCAGAGCACAGAAGGTAGGCTTAGACTCCAGCCTCACCTCTAACTCTTCCTATTCCTAAACAATAACCTGATCCCTAACTCCCCTCTCTGTGCCCTAAATCATTCTTACAATCCTAAAAATTAACTAAAACTAAGCTACAACCTTGATGGAGACCACAGCTCTGCACCATCTTGATTAGCATCAACTTGTATTGAGAAAGAGAACAGGGCTCAAAAAGTTGAGAACTCTTTGAAATGTTCAAGGCACCTGAAGCTTTAATCAGATCTCATGATTCTTCCAACTTGGTAATTAAGCTTGCAGCTGGGAACAATAAAAGATGCAGGAATACCTTACAATTGGGTGATGAAGTGAAACAACAAAAAAATATCTTTCTGATCTCTTGCTTCAATTGAACTAAAGGAAGAATAAATTGTGGCTAATTTACATCAAACACAAAACACTTGTTAAGAAGTTTAAAAAATTTCTCTTTTGTCAATGACTTGCCAGAAAGCCCTTAGGACATTAATAGGAGCTTAAATTCACCAGAGGCTATGGTAACTCAGTTGATAAATGCACATCCTGGGATGAAGAATTTTCTTCGTCATCACTCACTTTCTGTGTAAAGCAAAGAAGCCAATTTTGCTGGCAAACAGGGCAGAATTGAACGTTATTATTGCTTAATTGTTTTGGCCTCACTGTTAATAATACTTGCGAGAAATGGTTTAATTCTATGCAAAATTGATGACAATGAATGGTGAATCCACTCAATTGGTCTGAAGTTTTTTTTGTGTCTGAAGAACATGAGCTGGTTGTGGCAGTTCCTTTGCAACACCACTGTTACAAGAACAAAAACAGCATCAGCTTTTGCTCCCTGCTGGATTTTTTTTTGCTAGAGGACATGGAGACTAATTCAAAACTACTTAAATCCACTCCCTGGCCTCTGTACAACTGCTTCTTCAGATAATGCATAAACTGTAATTTTTAATAAAAATACATTTTCACACATTTAGTAAAGGTCCAAGCATATCAAATGACTTTGATAAGGCCCTTAACAAGGTTCCGCATGGCAGGCTGATCTGGGAGGTTAGGTCATATGAGATTCAGGGGGAACTAGCAAGGGAAATTCAGAATTGACCTGATGATAGGAAGCAAAAGGTGATGATAGAAATTTGATTCTCTGACCAGAGGCCTGTGACAGGTGCAGTGCCCAAGGGGTCAGTGTTGGGACCTCTGTTATTCTTATTTATGTAAACAGATATGAATATACATGGCACAATAAGCAAGTTTACTGATGATATTAAATGGGGGGGCAGGGTGGTCTTGTTGATAGCAAAGCAGGTTACAGTGAATTGCAAAGGGATCTTCAGCTGGTCGGGAGATGGGCTGAGGAATGGCATATGTCTTTTAACTTAGATAAGTGTGAAGTAATGTGTTTTAGACAGTCAAACCAGTGTAGGACTTCTACAGTGAATAACAGGGCACTGATGAATGTTGTGGAACATAGGGACCTGGGAGTATAAGTGAACAGTGGCTCCACAAGTAGACAATGTGGTGAAGAAAGCATTTAGCATGCTGGCCTCATTGGTAAGGGCATTGATTTAAGAATAGACACATTATGTTGCAGGGGAGGCCCGATAACGTAGTGGCTGGTGCAAAGCTTTACAGCAACAGCAATAGGGGTTCAATACCAGCTGTTGATTGTAAGGACTTTCTACATTCTTCCCAGGTTCCTTAGGGTGCTCCATTTTACTTCTACATTCCAAAGGCGTACAGGTTAGTGCTTGTAAACTGTTGATGAATAAAGCATGGCAACATTTGGAGGCTGCCCCCAGTATATTCTCAGACTTTGTTAGTCTTGTTGCAAATGGCACATTTCACTTTATGTTTTGATTTACACGTGACAAATAAAGCTAATCTTTATCTTTAGATACAGCTATTCTTCAGCTATCACAATAACGGGTGAGGCCGCACTTGGAGTATGGTGTATAGTTTTGGTCATCTTGTTTTAGGAAAGACATTGTCAAGCTCGAGAGGGTGCAGAAGAAATGCACAAAAAGAGTAGAGGGCTTGAATTATAGGGAGAGGTAGGTCACATTGGATCTTTATTCCCTGGAAAATCCTGATGGGTATGGATCATAGTCTTTTCTCCAGGTTTTAGGGAGTTCAAAGCTGAAGGGCACAGGTACAAAATAAAGGGGAGAGATTTAAAAAAGACCTGGAATGCACTGCCAGAGTAATTGGTCAAGGTGCATCATTTAAGAGGCAATTGGATAGATAGATGGTGGGGAGGGGCTCAGAGGGTTACAGGCTGGGAGGATGCTTTGGTCAGCACGGACCAGCTGGACAACCTTCCATGATGTGCTACTCTACACAAACTGATGATCCTTTTATAGGAACTAGCAGGATTCTCATGCAGAGTTCAAGGTGATACTACTTTATTAAATCAGCATTATGGCATATGACAGGATATAATATAAAGGTTAATCAACTGTGCGAATGTGCATGGTAAAAACAATTTTACTATTATAACTACCTTTCTAAATCTTTTCCCTTTGATTCTTAGTCTCCCACCCTCTGTTTCTCTATTAGTTGTCAAACTTAGAAGCAGTGCATGTTATATCATATCTTGAGACTTAAAACTGATACTTTCAGTTCAACTGTAAACTTCCCAACATTTTAACTCTGATAGTTTTGAGTATATGAAAAGATGTTTTCCATACAGTATTTAATGTTTTGCTGAAGATGCAAATATAATTATTATAACGCTGAATCACTGCAGGTATTAATGATTATAAGAGTATTTTGAATCTCTCTTTAAGCTGTTTCTCATCTTCAAAAACAGGAAAAATTATTGAAAGAATGCCTCCTGCAACTGCATAATATTAATCTGCTTTCAGATGGAAAGCATTTGCTGTTTATTTTAAATTGGTTCACATCATTAAAACAGAGGACAAAGAATTCATAATTAGCCTCTTAATAGTTGGTTGGGAGTGCTTCATCAAAGTACATCATGAATAATTTATGAGAGGAAAGTAGATAATGAATGTGTAGAATACATAATTGAGGATTGGTTATTAGAGCACAATGCTAATCAATACGAATTCTGAATGAGGATTAAACAGTGACCGAAAATCTCAAGGATACGTCAAAAGTCCTGTAAGGGCAAAGGTCTGTAGACTTCTGAAGCAAAGCTTATCTCAAAATCATTAACTAATATATGCTATCAAGTGCCTTATTAAACAAAACAAGGAAAATTTATACCTCTTGAGCTTTAACATATAACTGCTCAGGTAGGTATCTAATAAGTTGATGCTGCATTCTGGAATTCTACGGCATCATCAGGAAAAAGGTATCTTTTTAACATATAGTAATGCAAAATATAGGTTATCAGAAAAAAATGGGCCTTCGTGCTTCCTCCATCTCCCTTTCCTCTGCAAAACTATACTTGGACAAGACTTATTACTTGCTGTGAGAGAGCCAACTTGTACATTTCATCATTATTCTGCTTTAGTTTCCTGCACTTCAAGGGAATATGGATACTTAATCAGTAAAACATATCATTGATCTCCTTTTTCTCCATTAACCACAATTACAAAATTACAGTCGGAGAGTCGCTGAGCCTTTGGCCAGACCTGTCCTTGCAGTCCATGATGCTTGTCTATGCTAATCATGCTTACTATGTTAAGCCTACACTATTCCTACCCAAGTAATTGCCTAAATGCCTTTTGAACATTGTAATGTGCCTGCTTACACCACGTTCTCTGGCAGCTCCTTCTATATAACCTCCACATCTGTGCAAAAAGTTGCCCCTCTTAAGCCTCTCTCCTCTCACCTAATCCCATACCATCTGGTTCTAGACTCCCCTATCCTGGGCAAAAGACTCTGACTACCCGAGTTATGCCCCTCATAAATGGATTCCCTAAAGATTCATTTGCAGGTTGAGTTGCTTGGTAAGGAAGGCAAATGCAATGTTATCATTAATTTGAAGAGGACTAGTATATAAAAGCAAGGATGTAATGCTGGGACTTTGTAAAGCATTGGTTAGATCACACTTGGAGTATTGTGAGCATTTTTGGGCCACTTCTTTAAGAAAGGAAGTACTGGCATTGGAGAGTATCCAGACGAGATTCACTAGAATTATCCCAGGAATGAAATGGTTAATGTATGAGGAGCATTTGATAGCTCTGGAGTTTCAAAGAATGAGGGGGGAATCTCAGTGAAACCTATTGAATATTGAAAGGCCTAAATAGAGTGGATGAGGAGATGATGTTTCCTCTAGCAGGGGTGTCTAGGCCCAAAGGCACAGCCTCAGTATACAGGGATGTCCCTTTAGCCAGAGGGTGGCAAATCAGTGGAAGTCATTATGAAAGATGGCTGTGGAAGTCAAGTCACTGGGTATATTTAAAGCAGAGGTTGATAGGTTCTTGATTAGAAACAGCATCAAAGGTTATAGGGAAAAGGAAAGAGAATGGAGTTAAGAGGACAATAAATCAGGCATGATGTATGGAGAAGCAGACTTGTAGTACCACTTGTAATTCCACTCCAATGTCTTACGTTCTATGGTCTCATAATTTAATACGTCTTTATAACATCACTCCTCAATGTCCTACATTCCAATGGAAATAACCCAGCATATACAACCCCTCTTCATAGGTAAGGCCCTCTATTCAAAACAACATCCTGATGAATCTCTTCTGAACCCTCTCAATTGCTACACATCCCTTCTATGTTCTGCCAACTAGAATTGTGCACATGATTTGAAGTGTGACCTGACCAATGATTCCTACAGCTGTAACATGACAACACCTCAGCCTATTAAGGCAAGCATGCTGAGAAGCTTCTTCACCACTCCACAAACGCTGTGATCATTTTCAGTGAACTATTAACTCTCACTCTAAAGTTCCAGCATTACACCATTAACACACTGCATATGTCCTGTTAGTATTTGATGTCAAAAATGTATTGTCTCCTACATGTTTGAATTAAATTCCATCTCCCACTGCTCCATCCAATTTTTCAAATAATTAATGTTTCTCTGTGAACTTGTAAAAAAATTCTTCACTACCTATTATTTCACCAATTATTTTGGTGTCATTATCATCAAGCATACTAATCAGTCCACCTATATTCTTATCTACGTCATTTGTATACCTGACAAACAACAGTTATTCCAGCACCTATCCCTGCAAAACACCACCAGCTGCAGCCAGAAAGACAACCTTAGACCACTATACTTTGTTTCTTATCTCTAAGGCAATTTTGAATCTGCTTTGTCAGCTATACGTGAACATCATGTGATCTGAACCTCTGGACCAGTTTACCCATGTGAAGCTTTGTTAATCTCTATGAAAACCACATCTACTGGCTTATTTTCATCTACTTTTCTTAGATATCGCCACAGAATCTCAAATAAGTGTGTAAGACAGGATTTCTCCTGAATGGAACTATGATAACTCTTAATCAGTCTCAGACCCTCAGTGTGGATATAAATCCTGTCCCTTTGAATGTTTTCCAATAATTTCCCCACTACTGATGTAAGGCTCAGTGCCAATGTTCATCAACTGGCGGGTAGCTTCCTGGCTTAACCCTAATGCCCTTTTTGAATAAGGGAACACCATCAACTATCCTCCAGTTTTCTGGTACCTTATCCGTGGTTAGGAGGTAGAGGACATTTCAATGGAAATAACAGAAGCAGAAACTATGGTTACTGGAAATGGTCTGCAGATCAGGTGGTATCTGTGCAGACAGAGTTTAAGTTTCAGGTCAATAGCTTTTTATCAACACAAGATATTAACTCTGTGCCTGCTTCCACGAATGTTCCCTGACCCACTAAGTATTTCTAACATCCTCTGCTGTAATTTTAAATTTCCAGCATCTGTGGTTTTTTGTTTTATTTCAGAATCTGAAAGAGTTGAAGTCAGTGTTGACATAAGAGGCGGTCATCTGTCTGGCCAAAACATGAGGTGCCTTTCCTCATTATTACCTTAAATTTCATTGCAACAATGTAGAAGGTTGAAGACAGAAAGATCCTTGGTGATGGAGGCCTTAAGTTTTGGCCCACCAAGGAGATTACATCAAGAATGGCCACTACTGGATTATAAACTGAAAGGGCTATTAGTAATCCCAAGGCAATTAAGACAGTAACCAAACATTTGCAAACATATTAAATTCCATTGTCAAGAGCTTGAGCACACAAAAAAGTGTCTGGAATCATGGAATAAAACGGAAACCTTTGACATAAATTTAGTGATAAACTGAAACAGGGTTGCAACTGAATCATGAACAGAAAATAAATAAACCTTGATATAAAACTGTAAGAAGAGTACATGAAGGAATAAAGAAAATAAAATTGTAATAATAGAAACAATATCAAGGCATTAGAGTTTATGGATTTAAAATGTTTTAGCAGAATCTCTTATGACTGATCTGAGAAATGGCAAGAAATCAATCATATTACTGGCAGATTATTATAGAATGACAATCAGTGGAAAGGAAATTGAGGTTGAAAGTGTGTTTTGACCAAGCTTTTGGTTATGTACAGCAATTATTTAATCTTAAATGGAAGGAATATTTAATAAAATGAAGCACTCACTGGATTAAAAAAGCACGTTACATTATATCTAGCTGAAGATCCTGAGATGCTTTCAAGGAGTAATAATCAAACAATATTTGATATTGAGGCATGTAAGATGTTGAAACAAGGGACCAAAAACTTGGTCCAAGAGGCAGGTTTTAAGGACCAACTTAAATGAAGAATAAGGTAAAAAGATTTAGAAGGAAATTCCAGATCTTAAGAGAGAAACATGAGATTGCAGACGCTGGAACTTGGAGCTACAAACAGTATGCTGAGGAAACACAGCTGGTCATGCAGCATCTGTGGGAGAAGAGATATTGAGTTGATCATAGAGAGGAGGAGAAGGTCCAATTGAATCCAGGGATTTGTACCAGATATATCACTACAGAGATAAAAATGATAAATGATGGAATACTCTGGTCTGGAATACCAACAGAGAGGGATAGAGAAATGGAGGGAGGGGGACAGGGCAAGGGGAGAGAAGAAGGAGATGGAGTTGGAGAAGGAGAGGGAGACAGAGAGACAGAGTTAATATTTCAGATTGATGACTCCTTATCAGATTTATAGCAAATGCTGTTTTTAAAATTTTGGCACTGTAGCAGTCCAGTTTATTGGATTGATAAGAATTAGAGAGTGCAAGCACACACTGGGGAGGAGAGTCTGGAGAGAGAAGAAAAGGAATGGCAACTGTTCAGATGGAAAGACTTTCATTTAGGTACCAAAATTTTCATTCTTTTTATGACGACCCGAGACACTTTAGAATCAATGAAGTGCTTTGAAATGTGGTCATTACAGTTATGAGAGAAACTTGGAATGGTGAGGCAGGGATGTTACTGGATCTATTATTCAGATTTATGGTGGTCAAAAGGTAGGACACAATGTTCTACATCTTGTATTTGAACCAAGAAGCTTGAGAGGTGACCTTACAAAAACCTTGAAAATTAAGATACATCATGATGAAACAGATGGTGATGTGCTGCCTCTGTTAGCCAGTGAGTAATAGCACAACGAACACATTGAATTATAAAAGGACTATGAATGGTGGTTTTAAAATAAATCAACTCCTTGAAAAAGAGACAATTGAAGTCACATAAAGATGATAAAATATTTATAAAATTACATGGTCATTAGAAATACGGAGCAATTTACAAGCACGTTCTAAATAATCTGACCCAAATGAAATCATAATTGAACTTCCATTATCTATTTAATGATTTTTATGCAAATCTCAGTGCTTCCAAAGTGGCAACACTTCAAAACAATCTTTCCTAACTCATTTGGCAGCATCCAAGACTAACTGAGAAAAATAGAATCTATTTCCATCCAGGTGCACCAAACAAATCTAGTGATCAATAAGTAACAGCCGAGGAAAGTACTTTGCATCTTCAAGCAGTACTGACAGGTGAATTGTGACTGAAAGCTTCCTTAGGAGAATACTTTGAAAGGAATGGATGAAATAGAATCGGAGGAAGTTTGTGAGGAGCAGATCCACTGGTATAAGTCAATTGGGGCAAATAAAATTGTCTGCTTTTGTGTTGTTATTGCAATGATATTTTGCTGAATTTATGCACATCTTGATGATAAGTGAGTCCGAGGTTTATAATCTAGAATGGCAGACTGCGAGACATTAAACTGAATGATAGAGCAGCCACATGTTCTGCTCCGAATCCTGGTCCTTAATCTCTCATATTTGAATTTAAAGCAACAGGGGTATAAATTTGTCATTCCTCCTTATGTTGATATCCCTGCAAATAAAATAACTCTTGTCTAAGTAAGGACTTCATATAGAAATGGCAATAATATTCTGTATATTAATAAAATAAATGCTGTAGGAGATACAAGAAGTTAAATACAACGTGATCATCAGAGAAATATTTAAACTCATGACTGTCGACAGGTTGCCTGAAATCTGAATCTCCTGGAAAAGCTGGAGGCTGTGAATCTTCCCCTCATAAGTTAAAGCAGAAACCACGAAGGAAATGAAGTTGCTGGTGACTTGTCTGGAAGGCAAATGGATTGCTGAAATCTGTTTTGAGTTAGTGGCAGTGGCGATAACACCAGAATTGTGCTCTCTAGCTGTGGTTTTTGGCTACTGCAATTAAAATGCTAACCACTGAAAAGTCAGTCACAGAGCTGCACGGCACAGAAAATAAGACCTCAACTGAACTTGGCCAAGCTGACCAAGTTGTCTAACTGAGCTTCTTTTATTTGCCTGCCTTTGAGCATATCTCTCTACAAACTTCCTATCCATATATGTCCAATTTTTAACTGACTTTTAAATGTAATTGTACTCGCCTCTATCACTTCCATAGGCACCTTGTTCTATTTACCCACTACCTTACCAACATTTGTACATTCAACTCCTGTACTGAAAACCTGTCTAATGAAAGACAGATTGCCATATGACTTCTTCACCACCTTGTCTACTTGGGTTGCTGCTTTCAGGCATCTGTAGGTCTCTCTGTTCTCCAATGCTTTTCAGGCTCTGCTATTCATAGTGTATATTCTGCCCTGTTATTTTTTGCCCCAAAGGTATCATTTTACACTTGTCCAAGTTGAATTTTGTCTGTCATTCCCCAGTTGTTCAAGACTGTACTATAAAGTTAGAATACCTTTTAACTAGCCACTATACCTCTAATTTCCATGTCATCTGCAAACTTACTAACTCTGCCACTAATATTTTCCTCCAAAAAATATATGGAGGTGGAACTTCTACTTTGCTCAGTTTTGCTGAGTGGCTGCTGGAAACAACTGAATGCAATGTCAGGAGGAAATATTTGAAGAAAGTCAACACTCTGTTCCCCATAGCCTTCATTTGATTCCATGCTCTTCAATCAGATTCTATCATCTGTAGCTTTTTGTCACCTCCACCTATCACCTCCTAGCTTCAGACACAATTTGCACACCCTCCCCTTCTAACCCATCCTCACTTGGATCCACCTATTGCTTGCTGCTTCTTGCCCCACCCATTTATTTCACCTTTTTTAAACTGACGACCTCCCCAGTATCTTTCAATTCACATAAAGGCCTTGACAGGAACATCAGATGTCTCTTTCCAACCAGATGCTGTTAGACGCACTGTTCAAAGGTTCATTTACTATCAAAGTATACAACTCTTCTTCTCCAGATAGCCATGAAACCAAGAAGTTGAAGTTCCTCCATCAATTTGCTTGTTGCTCCAGATTCCAGTGTCTGCAGCCTCAGAATTTAAGTAACAAAACTGGGGTTCAGTGGTGATGACTGAGCCTCCTGCTCCATTAAAGATTTCTAATGGGTGCAGCATGCCCAGGGCCAGGGAACAGAATATATTTTTCATCCTCTAGCTTCACACTTTCAAAATTTATCCTATTGGCTGGATTCTTTGTTAAGGCATTTTTTAAAAATGTCTTCATTTTTCCAGAACCTGGTCATCACCAACAAGGCCATTATTTATTGCCCATCCCTAAGTACTCTTGAGGGCGATTGGTGATCTATGCTCTTATATTAGTTTAATTTTTCTGATGAAGCTATATGTTTGATGTTGTATGAGACGGAGTTCTAGGACTTAGAACTGGAAATGGTGTGAGAATAGCAATATGATTCAAAGTTGGGGTGGTGTTCAGCTTGGAAGAAAATTTGCAAATGGGGCTTTCCATTGTGCCCGACACCTTGTATTTCTTCATGGGATGGGAAGTGCCATTAGAGTAAGCAGAAGAATATTTTATAAATAACTACAGCCACTTGGTCCTGGTGGAGGATGGAAAGAACATTTAGTGGTCAAAATTGGGCCAATTAAGCAGGCTGTTTGTCTTGCCTGGTCTCACGATAAGGGCGTGGACCGAAGAATATTGAGGGAGGGGAAATGTTACATTTAGAAGGTTAGGGATTTTTGGAATTCTGAACTGAGCTGTGGGTGCTCAGTTGTTTCAGTTGTTGAATATATGTAAGGTTTGTTATCAAGTTTTGAACATTTGGGGTGGGGCAAGAAAGGAGGTCAGCTTGGATCTTATTGAACTGTGGAGCAGACTTGATGAGTCACACAACCTAGTTTGCTCCTATTGATTGTTTGCATGAGGACACAATAAAATCATCTGTGACTTGTTTGTCAATTTTCAGATTCATATTACCATGCTTGATCAGTGACTCATACTCAGCTGCTTTAGGCTCAACACTCTAGAATAACCCCTCCTTACTTCAGCTCCTCTTTCAAGATGCTCCTTAAAATCTCTCCTGTCATAAAATTGTATGCAGATGTAACTGAAATTTTATTTGTTACCCACTCCAACAAAGTACCTTGAGGTATTTTTATTACATTATGGTGCCATATTATGTCACAGTGGTAAGGATTCACACTCCAGTGGCTTTACACTTAAGGTTTCTGAAGCTCTGGCACAGAAGCGTAACTGAGGCCTGAGGTAGATCAGCCATTATCATACTGACCCAGATGGAAAGGTCAGACAGTAGATTTTCATATATTCATTTTTTGTCAAAAATTATTTGCAGCTGGCCGCAGTTTTTAAGGACTGATGGCCAGGCCACTAGAACTTAAAATGCTACAATGAACCCACATGGGAATTTTGCCCTATATGATAGAGGGATCGTTCAAAAGACATAATGCTTTTCCTTGAATATTCAGACTAGGACCACATTCCATACAGTGGCTGTCCAATGCTACAGGTTGTACCTCAAGCACAGAAGTTGGTACACATCATGTTTTTTCTTCAGGTCCAGAATGACAGAAGATCCAGGTTAAGTTCAATCCCGGCACATAATATTGTTGTTTTGATGGTTATTCATAAGTTACTACACCATATCCTTATCTCTGTTATACTTTGCTAATGTGAAAGCCTGTAATTTTTCTAAAAATATTTTTCAGCATTATTTATTCCTGCAGAGTCCTGCTCTGTGAACCAGACTATTAATCACAAGAAAGTTAGCCTATTTTATTGTCAAAAGGTGCTGGTCTATGTTCCTCCAGAATCAATGAATAAGCCAATGGCCTGTGACTTTTCTGGAGGGGGTTGGCCCCATTAGAAATAGCTCCATCTGTCACTCATGTGCGTGTACACACACACACACACACACACACACACACACACACACACACACACACACACACACACACACACACACACACACACACTCTCACTCTTCATTATCAATATTCCCCAGATTAAAACAAGAAAGAAACCCCTTCTACTCACTGACATTGTTCCCTCACTTGGCTTTCACTAACTTTACAAACTTCCTTTAAAAGCCTTTATTGAAATTACTCAGTCAATCCCTGTGGAGTCTGAAAGCCTAAATCTAATTGCAGAACACTAAGACATGCTTGATGTGATGGGAAAGCCCTGAAGCTTTGAAAGACTGAAATGTCTAACCATCTGCTTCTCATACCAATGAACAAACAATGGCGTCAAAAGAGAAGAGAAATGGCACTCAGTACCTGGGATTCTTTTAATTACTAGTTTAGTGAAACCATCAGCATGTGGAGGACATATGAAAGCAAGAATGTGAAATATCAGTACCCAGAGTGACTGCTTAAAATAAATAGGAAGTACCCATCAATCATGTTAGCGTTTAATTATCTTAATGCTTATTTTCCAAAAGTGGAATCTTGTTATATGCAATTGGTCACAAAAGAAATGACAAGCGGACGACTGAGTGGTTTTGATTTGTATTAAACAACATTAGAAATAAGCTAGAATTGGTACAGAGCAGATCATTGCAAAACAACTAGGTGCACATTATTAGTTTTCTTCCATGATTGAAGCTGAGCTAAGGGCTGATTATTTGTCCTCTTCCTTGTGAGATGGTTTTAACCTATTTGCCATTCACCATCACTGCAAATTCCAGTTGAGCCACACTTGCTCATTATATATAGTGCCTCAGAATTTCAACAGCTAAACTTTTAGTATCAGCTTTTTTCCCCTGATACGTAGCCTTTGTAAAGAGTTACCTCTTTAATACATGTTATTTCAACACATTAAAATAAAATTTGGTGTTTGACAATTTGCCTACTGATACTTAGCCATACTACAGAATTACACCTTTAATATATTTCAATTCAATGTAATAAAATAAAATTTGCTGTTTGACAACTTGCCTATGCTTTAGAGAGGAACAATTAGAAAATTAACTATTTTTTATGATAAATTGCCAGCTTAAGTAGCACTTGCATCAAGATCTCAATCTCTGTTTTTTGTTCAGAAGACAATTCAGGTTGGATAGTGTTAGAAACTATTAACTGGTGCTGCAGTTACTGTTGAACCTCAAAGCTTTATTTGGATTACAGGATACTAACGACTTTTGTTTAAATAGTAAGTACACTATGCAGTAGACAGCAGAGTATTGAAAACAGGATGAATTATTTATGTTAAAAAGTGCCAAGAAATATCTGCAAATGTGATTGCAAAACATATAAATGGAAATTGTTAAATAAATATTAAAATATGAAAATTAGACAATACTAAAAATCTTTTCTGTCACATCATAAATCACTTAATAACGCTGTTGATATCTGAAATGATTAATTGCTCTGACTTATTTGTATAGCATTACTTTACTCTACCGAGCTGTCTATCTATTTATGGCTCAAAAGTAAATTTAACATTGAGACTGAATTGTGATGTACTCAGCCAATTTGATAGTAGCTTTAGAATATTCTCAATAATTTTTTCATTTATTTGTGTAGGGTGAAACACGATCTAGGAAAATAGGTTAGTTTTGAAAGGGTGAACTAATTAATGGGAACATCTTCAAATATAGGCATTATTTCTATTGCTTTTCCATCCTTCTATTTCACTGAGATTTAGAAAGGTAATACCTGCCAATTCATCTACAAAGATGTTCAGCAATGTTAACAGTGAAAGAGTCTCTTCGATCCTAAGCAAACAGAGGAGCTCCAAGGGTTAATTAATTGGAGAAGTGGAGTATTAGATGGCTCATAGTGAACTGTTTCTACTCCTCCTCACTCATCAAACAGCAGATCTGTATCTCAAACTGACCTTGAATTGCAGCAGTAGCAGGAATAAAGAAAAACAGATCAGCCGCTGTTTTTATGTTTAAGCTCCATTCCCCAGACACACCAAAGTAAACAGAAAAATGTCTTGAACTTACATTTTCAAAATGTTTAACACCACAGAATTAGGACATGGGTGGGGAGAATGGAAAATGTCCTTGCGGTTCTTTTCTGCACCACGCGTACCAGCATCAAACCCAACCTGCATGCACCCTTCTTAAAAGGCTGTCGGATGCCATTTTCTTTCTATGGTCTAGGCCACATCAGGATACCCAGACGGGGAGCACGCGTATCTTTAGATGACTCGTTTTACAGCCAGCAGCTACTAAGGAGTTTGGAGCCAATAGTGAAAACATCACGATAGGATGCCAAGTCAAATGTCAAAGTGAGAGGAAGAAGCTTCAAGAATCAGATTCAGGTTCAATATCACTGGCATTTGTTGTGAAATTTGTTGTTATGCAGCAGCAGTACCTTGCAATAAATAGTAATAACAATTGTAAATTACAGTAAATATATATTTATTTAAAAGTTAAATTAAATAGTGTAAAACAGAAAAAAATCTGGTGAAGTGGTGTTCGTGGGCTCAATATCAGAAATCTAATTGCAAAGGGGAGAAAGCTATTCCTGAATTGTTGAATTGTTGAAAGTGTGTCTTCAGGATTCTCTACCTCTTCCATGACAGTAGCAATACTTCCAAGATGGCGACGCGACGCAGCTTGCAGCGGCCACTCCGGAACTGATTATCTGTTATTTGTGAAGTAGGGTGCCGTGCACAATCATATTCAATTGAAAATGGACGTGGAAGCACAGAGAAACATCGGGAAGTTCCAGGAAGACCTTCTTCGTTGCTGCTGCTGCTGAGAGGTCCGGGACTCTTCTGGGAAGAACAGGCCCCCAGTCCTCGGGGTCGCGTTGCTGATGGCCATTGGTGGGGCCGTCTTAATACGCTCGGTAGAGGATGATGCTCGGAGAAGCTGTGCCGGAGGGGATGGTTGTCGGCTCGGAGGTTCGATGGACTCAGGTCGCTTTCGGTGTGTGCTGCGTCTGCGAGGCTGACTCGGGTGGCGCCTTGGAATTCCATAGCGGGGGTATTCCCTTCTACCATTGGCGTGGGATGGCGAGTCTGTCGGGACCCTGGGGACTTGTGGAAACGGTGGTGATTTCTTTTGAACTTACAGTCCTTTAACATCTTGGACTATTTTTACTGTGCCCATAGTCTGTTTTTTTTTAATCAATTATGCTATTATTTGCACTGTTGTAACTATATGTTGTAATTATGTGGTTTTGTGCAGGCCTTGTAGCTTTACTTTTTGGTCTTGTTTTGTCTGCTGGATTTGGAGCTCCTTTCTGGGGAACACGCTAAATGGTAGCTCGATATTAATATGCAGCAGCCTCTCCGGACTCTGGATTGGGGATTGCCAAACGTTATGTGGATGTTCTGGTGTAGTGTGTTTTGTCATATACTTTTGTGATATCATTCTGGGGGAACGTTGTCTCATTTTTAAACTGCATTGCATTTGTGGTTTCTAAATGACAATAAACTAAATTTGAATCTGAATAAGAACAAGGCATGATCTGGGTTCTCAAATGATGGATGCCGCCTTTTTGAGGCACTGCTCCTTGAAGGTGTCCTGGATGCTGGGGAGGCTAGTGCCCATGATGGAGCTGACTGAGTTTACAACTTTCTACAGCTTATTTTGATCCTTTGCAGAGGCCCCTCCTCATACCGGACAGACGTGCACCCAATTAGAATGCTCTCCACAGTACACTCTATATAAATTGGCAAGTGACTTTGGTGACATACCAACTTTTCTCAAATATAGATAAAGACTCAACACTCTTCCAAACTTAGCTATAAATTCCAACTCAATTTAGAATGCATCTCAATTTATACTGTACATATACTGTATACAGTCTATTATATAAAACAACTACTATATAGATACCTACACCATAGTAAATTTTAAATTCTCCTATTCAGGCCTAAAGAGTCAGTCACTTGTAGAAGATTTCATACTCTTGTGGGATAATGTATTTCCTAACAAGTAGATCACTGCTTGGCAAGTGAGCCTCGTGGCTGTGAAACAATCTCAGGTTCTGGGGCCTCCTCTGTGTAGGAGTTGACTCTGAGACTGGAATAAATGGTTCTGACAGCTTTGGACATCTTTTTCCTCCTTTTCTTGGCTTTTCTCTCTGGATCTATTTTGACCCCTTTTTTATCTATTATCTTTTCAACTTCATCTTTATTTTTTCACATCTCCCTTTTACTTCTTTCTAGAACATGCACCTTGATCTTGGGAAAGTACATTTAATTCACTGGTATATTCTCTTATTAATACTTCTGTTGCTCCCTTTATGACCTGATCTCTCCTCTTGGTTTCCTCATCCACAACATCATCTGATGAATCCTCTGTTTTTGTGTCTCCATTGACTCCTTTCTTTTTGGCCTTCTATTCATCCAGCTGGGATTTTGGTCTTTGTATCTACTTTTACAAGAAGCTTTTTGATTCCCACTTGAACCTTAATGTACGTGGTTCTTTTCACAAAACCTGAATGCTTGCAACTTCCCTGAAGCTCCTTGAACTCTCTTCTAGCTTCAAATCAAGCCACATTTCACAAGTATATATTAGCAGCTTTCTCAGATATGTTACTTCAAAAACTCTTGTGGACGTAGATCTGCTTTTGTCACTTTCATGATTTCTCTAAGCAGCATGGTCCTTTCTTGGTCCAATATGCTTTCCAACCAGAGGCACAGAAGTCGGCACCAACATCTGTTCATGGTGTACAGCATGAAGACAGTTGTGGCACGATCCAGTATCTTTCTTAATTCCCTTTCAGTTGACTCAGTTACAAGGGATGGCAAATGGTAGATGGATCTCCAACCAGGTTGTAGTTGTCTCAGGCACTTACGTCCCCACAATGCTGGCTCTCCTGTTTTACCACACACAAGCCCAACGTGGCTTGCTGATTGTTATATGTCCAATTCCATTTTAATTATTTTGCTGTTTATCTCTGGTGTAAGCCATATTGCTTGTCTATCGTTAATTTTCAGATTGCAAATCTCAAGGCTACACAGTCCTGCACCATTCTCATCATTATCAGGTTTTTCAGCAATGTATGCAGATTAGTACTCTTGACTTTTTGTCACTTGACTTTTTAATCTTTATACCTTCCCTGTGCAGTCCATTTATTTCTGCCCAACATGCTTTTTGTACGTGTCCTACTTTGTAGAATTTCCTGCAAGTTTCACCTTTAAATCTGCATTGGTGTATGTGAGCCCCTGAAACAACGGTAACACAAATTTTTTCAGCCAAGCCAGTTTCTGCATAGACATTACAAATTTGTTTATGCTCACTTTCATTCCTGACCACAACTCAATTGTGTCTCTGTCTGCTGTTTGCAATGATAGTGATTTCAACTGCTCTTTTAAATGTAAGTTGTGCTTACATTTAAACCATTTTTGAATACTTTCTTGTAAGATTCCACAAACAAAATGACCTCTCTTAGTTCATCAAGCCTATTACTGAACAGACAATGCTCTGACAATCTATTTAATTCAGCCACTTACACCGAAATGGACCCCCTTTCTTTTGATTCTGCTTGTTAAACCTAAAGTGTTCACAATCAGCAATGGTTTTGGTTTTACATGTTTCTGCATTATTTTCATGATATCAGCAAAGCTCATTTCAGTTGGCTTTGTCGGAGCAGTCAAATGTCTAAGTAAACTATCTGTCTTTAAATCCAATGCACTCACTTCTCATGGGCTATACCATTTGCTTTAAAATACTGCTCAACTTGTTCAAGTATACAAAATCTAGTTATCTGTTATGTTACAGAATGTGCCTATCTTTCCAATATAGTCAGCCACTTCTGCGTTTTCTTATGATTATTAAGATTCAGTACTCACTGCTTTTGAACCCGTGAACTCTGCTGTTTTATGCACTTTTTAAAAAAACTTAGTAGTGTCTTTCCTTTCAAAGAACACATGCTGCAATGCTTTTTTTTTTAAAGACTCAAATGTCTCACTGCCATTTTTATAAAGAATCGAACATCTTGATGCGCTTCAATGGGTCGGTAGTCGTCTTGGGCACATTTTAAACATCCGACATCACTGTTATATTTTGTAACTTCAAAACATTAAAACTAATGAGAAGAAAACCCATTAGTTTTCCAGAAGAGTCCAAAATGCAAGTCTAACTTTGTTTTTTTACTTTAAGTGAGGCTCACATGGTAGTGTGATGACATATGCCACTTACTTACTCTTACAGATAACTCACAGGCATTATGGAAACAACAACGAATGCTTAAATCAGATAATATATGTACAATATAACTGAAAGATTACTAAAATGTTCAATACACAACAGTATGGAAGGACATTATGGGATATTGACCACAATTTTTCCAAAGCACTGGGTGAGAGTAGGTATTGCCAGAGAATTAAAAATGTTACTTGTTTTTCCAAAAAAGATATATAGATACCTAGATATATAGTGATAATCATGTTAAATTCTGTACGCAATTTAGTGCCACCATGCATATTTAAGTGAGTCATTGTTTTCAGTGATGAACTTGGTCAAGTCTAATTATAGGAGTAGACTTACTGATGGAACTAGTGCAACATGCATAGCTCTCAAAACACAACCAAATACAAGTCAGATGTGAAATATTTGTCATTGTTAGTGCAGCACCAAAAGTCTCATTGAGAGTAAAGTGTGGTTTTTTTCTTTTCCTTGATCTTTTACGAATGTGCACCACAGCTTATAATTTCATGTGCACATTTCTTATATGATACATTTCATATTTGATACAAGTACAATGCTATTTAGAAAAGATGTTATTTTCAATTGTCTTCTCAAAATATCAATGTTTATAATTTTGAACAGCTTTTCTAAAATGCTGCCTTTGTTTCTATCTGTCTTTGTTATACTTCTATTAAGAGTAAAACAATGAACACATGGAAATATGAAACAGGACTCATCTATTACTTTTACTAATTCACTTATCAATAATAATCTCTACTCAAATTTTCCTTGACAAGAGAATTTTTTGGAAGATTATTGCCACTCTGGGCACACACTCTCAAAAAGGTTTGCCACCTCTGGTCTAGACGGAGTGGATAGTGGGAGGCTTTCCCTTTGGTGCGAGGCTGCAGAAGATGTCACACGTATCAAATATAGAGGAAGCGAATTAGAAGTGACATAAGCAAAACTGATTTTTTTTTGTGCAGTGCAGTTAGAATCTTGAAAGGAGCATCTGTAGTTATTGTGGCTTTTCTGTGAGACAGTGTAGTCTGCAACCAAAATTCCAAGCAAGGAATGAACTATGGAGCAAGAGTATAATATGTTAATCCTACTTTATGTATATAGATTCAGCAATACCAGCTGGAGTTGAACATCTTTAGGAGTAGGTTTCTCCCTGTTCTAGTGTTGCTGCTAAATGGAACATACATTGTTGCATGTTTCTATCCACCAGCTATGATGGTATGAATGATACTCTCACTCTGAATGAGATGATAGTCTCAAGACCAAATGATGTAATTCAAGTTGATGAGATTGGTACCATGTTATGTGAGTGGGGCAGTGATGGAGATGCAGTTATTTGGATGAGGTGATCAACCAAGGCTCTCAGTTGGACACAAAAGAACCCATCATTCTATTAATAAATGGGAGGGGGTTTCTCTAATCGTCTGGCCTATCATTGTATGTAAAAGACAATTATCTGGCCATTATAATATTGCTGTTTGCATGATCTTATTCCAAGCAAACGAGCTATATACTTCCCAATTATTACAATGATTGTTGTCCCAAAAGAAATCCTTAGAGTGCTTTGGGTGTTCAAGATAAAAGGCATCTTATCAATTCAAATATTTCTTCTTTACTGAAATAGGTATACAAAAACAAAATGTGTTTCCATATTGTTCTCAGCCATCAGATCTTGAAATAGTATCTCTGTAAAACCTCACACTGCCAGCATCAAGACCATTTTCTACTCGGTCACCCTGACTATATTTAGTCTTATGGGGACTGCAAACCTTTTTATTATCTCTGGGCTATTCTCATAATGCACCATTAGGACTTCAGTATTCTATTGATCAAGGGTCAAAATGACAACTAGAAGCCTGTTAATACACTCCCCACTCACCATTACTTCACAGGCAGTTGTGCAGAATGGTTTAATGTAAACCCAGAAGACCAGTGCTGTTTGATTGCTCTCTCAAGGTTTGCCCTACAATAAATACTAAAGGCCTTAAAAACTTCTAGGACATGCATTGTTTAAAAAAAATCAATTATTGGGATTACTCTGATTAATGTGTGGAAATAAGTGCCCATTAGCCCAAACCCTTAGGTGATAATGTCAGGAAATGAGTGCTGTTACATGCTGTAACCGATAGCAGGAACGGTGATGGAGCATTTCCATAAATGACCCTGATTATCGAAGAACTACAGTTAAATAAGAGAAGACACCCTGTGGCAGGTCAGCTAAGTCTCAGTGCAGCTGGAGCTGAGATGGTGAAAACTCCATTCTTACTACTAGAATGATAGAATAAGAAAATTCAACAAGGAGCAGGCCAATCAGCCCCTCTAGCCTTTACCACTGCTTACATTCCTGGACAATGAATACAGAGCTCAGAGTTAATGCATGATACGCCACCATGGAAGTTAAAGAACTTAAACTCAGTTATTTTTAGTTGAGTAACAGACCTTTAGGGAAGGAAAACCTATCAACCTTCCCATCTGACCCATAGTGATTACTGACTCAAGATAAAAACTGACTTTTAATAGTCCTGTGAGATGATTTAACAAGCTACACAATAGTACCAAACTGCCATGAACAGATAATAAAGTCCTACCACCATATTCACAAGTAATTAAATACTGAACATGTTAGCGGTGCTCACAACTTAAAGAATTGATGATTTAAAAAATAAAAACTTGAATGGTGTTGGGAGGGGAGAGACTTTGCACCAAGGAGCGCTTCAAGGCTTTTTCTGAATAGCCTGGCTCTTTGCATTTCCCATGGCAGGGAAGCGACCGACTCTTTCCCCGCCAAATCCCACTCCACCTAAAAGTTCAAAGCAAATTTATTACATATGTCACCATATACAATCCGGAGATTCATTTCCTTGTGGGAAATCACAATAAATACAAGAAACACAATAGAAACAATGAAAGACCACAACCAATAGGGCAGACAACAACCAATGTGCAAAAAAGACCTAGCAAACTGTGCAAATACAACAAGAAAGAGACAAATAATAATAATAAATAAGCATCGAGAATGTGAGATGAAGAGTCCTTGAAAGTGAGTCCAGCTCAGTGATAAGGCGAGTGAAGTTGAGTGAAGCCTCTCCTCCTGATGGTTGATGGGTATTAACTGTTCCTGAACCCTGGTCATGAGACTCCTGCGTCATCTTCCTGATGGCAGCAGGGAGAAGAAGGCACGGCCTGGATGGTGGGGATGCCTGATGATGGATGTTTCTTTCCTGTGACAGCTCCATGTCAATCAGCTCAATGATGGGGAGGGTTTTACCTGTAATGGACTGCCCATATTTGTCAAAGTTTTGGATGACGTGATTAATCTTTGCAAACTTATAAGGAAGTAGAGGTGCTGCCATGCTTTCTTCGTAAGGACACCAGGACAGATCCTTTGAAATGATAACACCAAGGACTTTAAAGTTGTTGACCCTCTCCACCTCTGATTCCTCGACGAGGACTGGCTCATGGACCCTCCAGTTTCCTCCTCCTGAAGTCAATAATCAGCTCCTTGTTCTTGATGATCTTGAGTGAAAGGTTGTTGCTGTGGTATCACTCAGCCAGATTTTCAGTCTTCTTCGTATATGCTGATTTATCGCTTCCCTTGATTTGGCCAACAACAGTGGTGTCCTTGGTAAACTTACATATGGCATTGGAGATGTGCTTAACCTCACAGTCGGCACACAGCCTTGTGGTGCACCTGTGCTGAGGGGCATTGTGGAGGAGATTTTGTTGCCAATCCTAACTGACTGGGGTCTGTAAGTGAGGAAATCCAGGATTCATTTGCAGGGGTGGTATTGAGGTCTAGGACATGAAGCTTACTGATTAGCTTTGAAGGGATGATAGCATTGAATGCAGAGCTGTAGTCAATGAAGAGCATCCTGATGTCTGCATCTTTGTTGTCCCGATGTTCCATGATTGAGTGAAGAGCCAATGAGATAGCATCTGCTGTTGACCTGTTGAGATGGCCATATTCCATGCTCCATGTTCCAGTCCATGCTCCCTACTGCATTCCTACCTTTTCCCAGCCTGGCTCTGGCAATACACCAGGGGAGTGGTTAATAGCTTTTCCTCTGACTGGAAGGAGCTATCGATGGCTGTTTAATTATGGATCTAACACCACTTATAAAGAGTACATGGTTGCGTACAACATGCCTACATTATTACTGCTTGCAGCACTGACAGGGGCTGGGGTTGGAGTGCAGCTGGCAAAGGGGGCTGGAATGTGTGGGCAAGTGTGCAGATAGGTGGAGGAGGAGGGTTATAGACTAGTATAAGGGCATTTGCCATGTAAATTAGGTTGTTAGTGCAGCAGACCATCAGACTAAAATTGCTGTATTTTAGCAATATAGCAAATGCCTGTTATTCTTTCCCTTGCCAACAAATACCCAAAGTGTTGTACTGTGGCGACCCATTTCCTGGCACATCCGAACCGACTCACAATTAGATAGCCTACGGGGGTTTGCGAGCACAGAGCTTTGGAGCCTCTGCGCCATGGGGGGCAGGTTGAGGGAGGCTTAAAAGTGAGGCTGAAGATTTCGAATAAAGTTTTTTCCTTCGACTGCAGTTACCGACTCCGTGTCGTAATTTTAGCGCTGCATGTAGCACACCGCTACAATTGGTGACCCCGACAGTCCAAACGATTTTTGGACCAGAAATGACCGACGCCGCCTCTGTTCATGCGGTTTCGTTGAAACTGCCGGGTTTCTGGACACAGCGCCCGAACCTATGGTTCCAGCAAGCCGAAGCCCAATTCCACGTTCGCCAGGTCACCTCAGCCGACACCAGCTACTACTACGTGGTGAGCTCCCTCGACCAGGACACAGCGGCCCAGGTCGCGGAGTTCGTACAGTCGCCCCCAGCAGACGGCAAGTACACGGAATTCAAAGCCCTGCTCCTCAGGACTTTCGGACTCTCACGGCGCAGCGGGCTGCCCGTTTACTGCACCTGGATGGCTTGGGCGACAGACCTCCATCGGCTTTAACGAATGAGATGTTGTCTCTCACCGACGGACACACACCCTGCCTCATGTTTGAGCAGGCATTCCTGGAGCAGCTGCCCGAGGACATACGCCTGCTGCTGTCCGACGTGGATTTCAGTGACCCCCGGAAGGTGGCAGCCCGGGTGGACTTGCTGTGGAACGCCAAAAAGGTGAGCGGGGCGTCCATCGCACAGATCTCCCAGCCACGCTCCTGGCAGCAAACCAGTCCAGGCCTGGCCGCAGAGCCCGCCAACCCCCGGCCCAATGAACACTGGTGCTTCTACCACCAGCGGTGGGGCGCAGAAGCCCGCCGTTGTCGCCCGCCCTGCAAGTTCCCGGGAAACGCCAGGGCCAGCCGCCGCTGATGGCTACGGCGGCTGGCCATTGGGATAGCCTCCTGTATGTGTGGGATAGAAGGTCGGGACGCCGGTTTTTGGTCGATACTGGGGCTGAGATCAGCGTTTTACCTCCGACGAGTTACAACACCCGCAGCAGGGCACCGGGTCCCCCCCTGAGGGCCGTGAATGGCAGCACAGTAAGGACCTATGGCACCCGTCAGGTGCAGCTACAGTTCGGCTCCAGCCAGTTCACGTGGGACCTCACACTGGCCGCCGTAGCCCAACCGCTTCTGGGTGCGGATTTTTTGCGGGCTCACAGCCTACTGGTCGACCTGCCCAGGAAGAGACTGGTACACGCCGAGACCTTTCAGACGTTCTCCCTGGGTGCAGCCCAGTTGCCAGCCCCTCACCTCGGCTCCATCACGCTGTCCGACAACGACTTCACCAGGGTCCTGGCGGATTTCCCATCGGTTCTGGCACCGCAGTTCACAGCGGCCATGCCCCAACACTGTGTACAGCACCACATCCCGACCCAGGGATCACCCTTCCACGCCCGCGCTCGGCGGCTTCCCCCGGACAAGCTCCGACTGGCGAAGGAGGAGTTCCAGAGGATGGAGGAATTGGGGATCATCCGGCGGTCCGACAGCCCATGGGCCTCCCCCCTGCACATGGTGCCCAAAGCGACGGGGGGCTGGAGACCGTGCGGCGACTACCGCAGGCTGAACGAGGCTACCACACCGGACCGCTACCCTGTGCCGCACATTCAGGACTTTGCAGCAAACCTGCACGGCGCACAGATCTTCTCCAAGGTAGACCTCGTCCGAGGGTACCATCAAATCCCGATGCATCCTGACGATGTCCCCAAAACGGCTCTCATCACCCCGTTTGGCCTTTTCGAGTTCCTCCGCATGCCGTTCGGCCTGAAGAATGCCGCACAGACGTTCCAGCGGTTAATGGATGCGGTGGGACGGGACCTGGACTTCGCGTTCATCTATTTGGATGACATCCTCATAGCCAGCAGCAGTCATCAGGAGCATCTGTCCCACCTCCGTCAACTCTGCGCCCGACTGAGTGAGTACGGTCTTACAATCAACCCCGCCAAATGCCAGTTCGGACTTGATACCATTGACTTCCTGGGCCACAGGATTACTAAAGACAGGGCAACCCCTCTGCCCGCTAAGGTAGATGCGGTCCGCCTCTTTCCCCGACCCACCATGATCAAAGGCCTTCAGGAATTCGTAGGTATGGTCAATTTCTACCGCTGCTTCCTCCCTTCAGCTGCCCGGATCATGCGCCCCCTGTTCGCCCTGATGTCGGGTCCGAGCAAGGACATTACCTGGGACGAGGAGTCCGCCGCCGCTTTCGTTCAAACGAAGGAAGCTTTGGCGAACGCCGCAATGCTAGTACATCCCAGAATGGACGCCCTACCGCCCTCACAGTGGACGCATCAAACACTGCAGTCGGTGGGGTGCTGGAGCAACTCATCGCAGGTTGCTGGCAACCCCTGGCGTTTTTCAGCAAACACCTGCGACCACCCGAGCTCAAATACAGTGCTTTTGACCGGGAACTGTTGGCGCTCTACCTGGCAATCCGGCATTTCAGGTACTTCCTAGAAGGTCGGCCCTTCACCGCGTTCACGGACCACAAACCGCTTACCTTTGCGTTTACGAAAGCGTCCGACCCCTGGTCGTCCCGCCAACAACGCCACCTGTCCTACATCTCTGAATACACGACGGATGTCCGGCACGTCTCGGGTAAGGACAATGTCGTGGCGGATGCGCTCTCTCGCCCTACTGTTCATGCCCTTTCCCAAGGGGTAGACTTTGAGGCACAGGCAGAGGCGCAGCAGGCGGAGGAGGAGATTCCGAGTTACAGAACCGCAGTCTCCGGTTTGCAGCTCCAGGACCTCCCCGTGGGCCCAGGTGAGAGGACACTACTCTGTGACGTCGCCACCGGCCAGCCCCGTCCCGTCATCCCGACAGCCTGGCGGCGCCGCGTTTTCGACTCCATTCATAACTTGGCGCATCCCTCCATCCGGACAACTGTCCGGATGGTTTCCAGCAGGTTCGTTTGGCACGGACTCCGCAAACAGGTCAGTGAATGGGCCAAAACGTGCATGCACTGCCAGACGGCCAAGGTGCAGCGGCACACCAAAGCCCCACCGCAGCAGTTCCATCCCGCCCACCGGCGTTTCGACCACATTCATGTGGATATTGTGGGCCCCCTGCCAGTGTCGTGCGGAGCGCGGCACCTCCTGACTATTGTGGACCGGTTCACAAGATGGCCAGAGGCAGTCCCGCTCACCAACACCACCTCCGAATCTTGCGCCCGAGCCCTGATCGCCACCTGGATATCTTGCTTTGGTGTACCAGCCCACATTACCTCCGACAGAGGCGTCCAGTTCACCTCCAGCCTGTGGTCAGCTATGGCCAGCCTTTTGGGGACTCAGCTGCACCACACCACTGCCTACCACCCACAGTCGAACAGGCTAGTGGAGCGTTTCCACCGTCACCTGAAGTCGGCCCTCATGGCCCGCCTGCGAGGAGCCAACTGGGCGGACGAGCTTCCCTGGGTCCTACTCGGCATCCGCACAGTGCCCAAGGACGACCTGCACGCCTCGTCGGCCGAGTTGGTATACGGCGCGCCCCTGGTCGTCCCCGGGGAGTTCCTACCAGCCCCAAGGGGGCAAGAGGAAGATCCCGCAGCAGTCCTGGGCAGACTACGCGAGAAGCTCGGTAACCTGGCCCCCATACCCACTTCACAGCACGGGCGGCACCCGACCTGCGTACCCAAAGACCTACAGAACTGTAAGTTTGTGTTTGTACGAAGGGGCGGGCATCGGCCACCGCTGCAGCGGCCATACGAGGGACCGTTTATGGTGCTCCGGAACAACGGGTCCACGTTCGTGCTGGACGTTGGGGGGAAAGAGGAGGTTTTCACGGTGGACCGCCTCAAACCGGCCCATGTGGACCTGGCGCAACCGGCCGAGTTTCCGGCGCCTCGGCGCAGAGGCCGACCTCCCAAGCAGGTTCTGGTCCAGACTGTGGACATTGGGGGGTGTATCGCCGGTTCTGGGGGGGGGGGTTATGTGGCGACCCATTTCCTGGCACATCCGAACCGACTCACAATTAGATAGCCTACGGGGGTTTGCGAGCACAGAGCTTTGGAGCCTCTGCGCCATGGGGGGCAGGTTGAGGGAGGCTTAAAAGTGAGGCTGAAGATTTTGAATAAAGTTTTTTCCTTTGACTGCAGTTACCGACTCCGTGTCGTAATTTTAGCGCTGCGTGTAGCACACCGCTACAGTATCACTTTATATCAAAAAAGATCTATTTGGCATTATATGAAAGGCAACTGCCAATTTCTGTGGAGGAAACCGACACAAACAGCAAAGTGATAATGACCAGATAAACGGTTTGAGGAATGTTGATTGAGAGACAAATAATGGCAACGTAACCAGGAATAAATGTTCTTCAAATTAATATTCTGCGATCTTTTACTCCTATTTGAAAAAGCAGCAGAGTTTTTGAATTACTCACCTCACTCTTTCAGCAATTCTCTCAGCACAGGTTTTGAGTTCAACTTTCCGGAGTGCATCTTGAATCTACACCCTTCTGACTCAAAGTGAGATTGTTACCCACTGAGCACTGATTGGGACCACCCAGGTGAAAAGTTAGAGTAAGATGTTCTCACAGATGGAATGTGGACCTTAATTGGTCCAGGGTGCATTTTGATCACAGCCTTTCTTTTACAGGTGGTGTGATCAGTAGATAAAGAACAGTGATAAAAATAAAAATGGAAATTACTTCAGTATTTCTAAAGGACAAAGTTATAAAATACATCTTTTAAAGTAGTGGTGCTTCAGATATAAGCAATATTAAAAAAGTGTGCATGAAAGAGTGAGGATTAAAAAGGGGCTGCTTAACAATCATTATTTTGCTTTATAATGCAGGGTCTCAAAAGGGAACCATACTCTCTGCATGAATTTGTTCCTTTCACAACAGAAATGGGAATATAATGAATGGAATTTCAGCCTGAATCACTTTCAGCAATGCATGGGTTGGCTTTTGAGAGACATGTTAGGGATCCCTTAATTAAGAGTGGTCATGGTTTTAATGTTTTGTTTACAGGACTATTTTGAAAAATAATACATGGCAATATATATCAAATCTATATTATGATTGATATTTTTAGGAATTTAACAAAAAATGTATGTTTTTGATATAATTCTGAACAAGGTTAACTTTAATTTAGATGCAATACATACTGATGATGGTGCATTAACCTTTAACAAAATGCAGGTCTTCAGCATGAAATAAAGTCTTATCTTTCTGTATTTTTTTCAAATTAAATCATCATCATTTTTATATAAATCTATTCTTTGTACTGCATTCTCTAAAATGTTCACAAGTTCTATCTTTGGTAGGAGTAGACAACTGAATCTATTATCTTGTAATTCAGGTTTTTATGTCCTGATATATGCTGATTCTGTGAGATTCAAAATAAAAATGAAGTTGCATGCAGTTTAAATCAGTCTAAACTCCCTCCTGTTAATCTATGCAGCCAGTCTTACTGTCCACTGATTAACCAGGTTTTACTGATAGAATGGACTCAGCTTGAATTAGTTTTAAGAGGATTTCTTCACTAAGAGGCTTGCAGGCCAGAGACAAAATTCTGTCAGCTTACAGAGGAACAATAGCCTTTAAACTGATCCTTGTGTCAGACAAGTGAGGTTGAATGAAGTTAAAATTAATCTTATACATCTTGAAAGGTTCGGTTCTGCAAGGCATTGGGTGATGGAATAAATTGCTGCACCATTTCAAATAGAGGGAGTCTGACTTTTATCTTCCTTGGGTTAGATAGTTTCCGCTTTGGATGCAATTGGGAAAATAGTTGCCAATTATGCTTGAAATTAGGTTGCTTTACCAAAGCAAAGTTATGGCTCAAGTCCCTGTCCAAATTCATTTGGATAATCAGAAATGTACAATCTTTCATAAGCCAACAATATCCGGCAGCATTCTAAAGCATAATCCTTCTTTAACATTATTTCCTTTGAATTAAGAAAACAAGATTTTTGACTTATTTCAGAAAAAGGGCCTAAAAACTCTTAAAACTGTGCCTACCATATCTGTGTGCTGAAGCAAACATAACTTGAGGAGCATTCTTAAATTGATTGCAACCAGCAAAGACTCGCCTTAGGGATTGTTTCAGTCTGGCAAACTAATGAAGTTTGCAGAAACTTATGCTAGGCAGAATAGGTCTAAAATCGCCTGATCTTTCAAATGAAATTGGCCTATTTTAGCTAGACTGTGCTGATAGAACCAGCGCATTCCAGCCAAACCAGTTGTATGTTTATTTTTAATGTCTTACCAAACCACTTTATACCACCAGATACCTTTGCTCCTCTTAAGATTCTTAATTTTCAAGCAAAGCACAGCCTTGTTTATGTTACCTACATTCAATAAACTCACATCAGTTTAAATGTATTTGCTAATTACATGACCACTTCTCAAATGGAACTAAGTGAATGAGAATAGTATTTTAGAAGCTGAGCCTACAGCTGTTAATGGATGGGCTAAGTTTCCAAATGAACAATATGCATAAAAACACAGTAAATAGGAGCAGGGGTCGGCAACTTAAACCTGACCCAGCATTCAAGTCCTACATAACATACCATGATTTTTCTATGCTATTTCTGCTCCTGTTCTGTACCAGTTTTCCTTCAATTCTCTGATCTCTCAGAATTAAAAACAATATAGAAGTGTACTGTTAATACATCAAGAGTACATGGAATCAGATTGCAAGTTACTCCGATCGTTCTTGTGCTGATGTGTGAACAAGTTCTTACCCTCTGACTGTTGCTGGGAGCTACCCATTTCCATTTCTTCTATCTGGGTACAAGGCTGGCTAAGCATTACAGTGTCTTCTTGTTTATCTAAGAAGCAGTTCAAAAAACACAAGGAAAAACCATGTTTTAGTGCAAATTTATTATCCACATTTTAAGATGTCACAATGACAGTTAGAAAGCAAATTTCATTTTCAGGTAGCTGATTTCCAAACAGTGAGCCAAAATACCAACCCAGTTGTAAAGTCCAAAAATATACCTGTTTTGTGAAGTGCTTTTCCTTCCACTCTTTGCTGACTGGCAGGTGTAACTATTACCAAGAACCAGTTCTTTTCAAATTCAATCTTTGCAAATTAATTTTATGATGATATTTTGAGAATTATAATTTAGTGTAGTTTAATACCGTAAATAAAAAAAAGCAAGGTTGATTGAAATGTAGATCATGATCTTTGAGAATGAAGCTTCTAAATCACTGGAAATTATTTTTTAAAACAATATACACAAGCCATTAATTAAAAATATACTTATAAGCTCTTAAAGGGTGCATATTGTTGCTCTGGTATCTGAAAGAACCAGCTTTGTTTGTCAAGCCTTCATATGGGTTGGAAATGAGGACAATTAGGAAAGGTTTTTCATGGTGACTTCTTCACTTGAGAGCTGTAGCTAATTTTGTGGGTACAGCTAGCATATCTGCACACAAGATTTTGGAATGAAAATAAGCTCTGCTTCATTCTGTCAACTTGTCCTTTAGACTGAATGAATTGCACCTTAAAACCCAGTGCAATCAAGCAGAATTTCACACAACTATTTTCAAGGTAAAACTTTCTTAATTCATACTAATGATAGGTTTGTCCCTTCAACACAAATACTTCCTCCTCTCAAAAAATGTCCAACAATTTCCTCGAAAATCAAGTTGCTGAGAATTTTTCTTATGTGGTTTTAATAATACAATACCTCTCAATTGTTCACAGTGACGTTACGTGTGTCAAGTTAATTCATACCTTCAATTTGGCTGTCCATGCACATATCATGTAGTTTTAAGTCATCATCATGACTAACTAAAGGTACTGCAAAATAAACACATGAACAAAATGAACTGTTCGTTTGCTCTGAAATTAATTTCCAAAAAGACTTAACAATCTCAAAGTTCAATTTCCAGATCTTTATTTATATTAGGGTGAGATAAAACAAAAACAGTTTCACCAAAAATAAAGGTATGGCTGAATCACAGAGGTAATAAAAGGTAAATTCTTAGAAATTCATCTCTACCAATAGAGCTATACGTGCTTTATGATAATGTTATGGTATTGTACTCAAACTTTTGTAAAATACAATGTGCTAATGTGACCATATGGTGTATTTAATGTTGTGAAGCAGGGCTGAGTTTTTAGTTACAGCAGTTTTTACATGTTTTGTTAGGCAATCATCAACATTTCCTGTGTCTCAGGTTGGTATTCAAGAATGTAGCATTTGGGGTCTTTCATTAAAATTCCTTATCTGAGAGAGCTAGCGATATCTAGGAATTAATTACACTCAAGCCCGAGACAGACATATTTTTAAGGACTAATATTATCACGAAATATGGGAAATAGGAAATTAGAAATAAGAAAAATAATCAAGTTAGACTTCACTAAATGCTGGAAAAAGCCATATGGCCCACTTCTGTTCCTATTTTTTTTTAATTCATAGCAGAAAAACAATATTACATATTCTTATAATTTGAAAGGTTGGTAGAATTTATAGAGTTGTTGAGGCTGGTAAGTGAACTAATACCCTGATCTCTCTTACTTCAGTGATGAATCAAGGGTGTATTGCACTATCAGAAGTTTTATTGTTAGGAAGTAACGTTAGAGCAAGACATTGCTTTCTTTCTCAGGTGAATGCAAACAATTCAGAGGCCGTATTTCAAAGAAGGACAGGGGAGTTATTCCTGTTCAACATCTATGCATCATTCAACGTCACTAAAATGTTATTTTTGGTTTACTGAATGCAAATTGTTGATCCTGTTTGCTACACTGCAAAATTGGGTTTATTTCAGAATTACTTCACTGTCCTGAAAAATTATAAAAACAACAAAAAGTGTTTAAAATTCTTACTGTTGTTAGTATACACTACTGATTTCATGGATAATGCAGCTATTATCCTAAAGTAATCATCATACTGTAATTGAATACCCAATTCTAATTATGTCAAAATTGAACAAGTTCTACCGTTTATATTTGCTGGACAAGAGTCCTATTTCAAATCTTTTACATTGACTTTGAATTATAACAAGCCATAAATACAAACTTTTAAAACAACATTCTCTGTTGAAATATAATGTGATAAAATATGAATGGTCACAGAAATATTTAAGAAGACAAATTTTAAATATTATGAATAAATGGCATGGCAATCCTTTTTAAAAATATAATCTTCCAATGCTTGCTAACTGAAGTGTAAAAAGGTTATTGGATAATTGATCACAAAACTTCAAAAAATTTGCTGGTGAGAGATGTATCCTCAACGTGTGTGGAATGCAAACTAGCGGCAGACCATACCGAAAATACTTGTCAATCTCGACAGCTCACAGTATCCTGCCCTTCAGAGGTAATCAACCTCTTCTTTTATGTTGCAGGTAAGTCACAACAGCATGCTAATGAACCTGTCGTAAAGATTGATCAGGAAGCTATGCTGTATGCAATGTTGCATCTGTAAGATGAATTAAATAATTCTGTTCCAAATAATAATTTCAAAGAAGGGATCCCAATAATCACTGGTAAGAGATCAAATATATGCTGAATCTCTCACATACTATGCTTTTCAGATCATCAAGACAGCATAGATGATCAAATATGAAATGGATTTAACTTTCCTCCTTCTGATGTCCGATTTTCAAAGTCAGATATTTAAACATGTAGGCCCGGATGTTCAATGACACAACATTATTTTTCTATTGGCTATGCAAATGAATCGATGAACATTTCAGGATCCAAGTATATCAAGGTAAACCAGTTACTTATGGATGCATATCGTTCTTCACAATAATGCAACTTGATGCGTAATGTGACCATAAGACATAGTAAGATTTGTGCGGAACAATGGTTAGATCACTAGAATGCTACACAAAAGTTCTGTCACATTATTCAGAGATATGCTAATTATTGGGAGTTCTCAGAACAACCAAGTTTAAGGTTGATTGCCAGCTTGCAACAACCTCCCCTTTCATCCCCCATGTGTACAATAGTCCATCGACTTCTCTGTCTGAGCGTTCGATACCAATTCCCTTCTCTTCCCTTTCAGACTATTTCACCCTATCGCTCTCAAAGAGGATAATCCTTCCCTATACCCACTATTCTTTACTGTGCTGCTAACCCAGGCCCCCACTACATTTTAACTCATTCTGCAGTTCCTCTACAGACTCCATTCACAGGTCCCAACTGGATTGGAATCATAACCTCAGTCTTCCAACAGATCCACTAGCCTGAATCTCTCGCCCTTCTTCAGAACTGTTCTGTTCCCAGAATTCCCTTTACACATTCCACAATGTTGCAGAACACCATGAAAAGTCTGTAAAGGCCTTTCTGTATTATCCAATATCTTGGATCACAGTGAATTTTGAAGTGGTGGGGACTAATAAAATTTTTATGGGTGTGCCTTGGGGTGGGGGCTTCCCCGGATGACTCTGTACCAACCGTATTAAGGAATCTGAAACTGCTCAAAGTGCACATTGCACCATTTGTGAAAATTGTGCCTGGAAATTATTTTCTATCCTGAAACACAGTATGTTTACGACTGATCAATTAAGGAAAATGGTTGCCGTAGATAAGGAAACAAAAAAGAAATCTTAATATAAAAAGCACCGCAGGGCTGAGGGACTGTGCAGACCATTGAACACAGGGAAATGCAGTACAAGCTCAGACATAGTCAGACAATATCTGCAATGAGTGATATTCGAGGTCTGAAGATAGGAAGCTGGCCAGGACTATGTGGTATTAGTCATGAGAATGCCCTAAAGTGAACCATAATCACCTAAATTAAAGGGACGTTACTATTTAATATTGAAAATGTGGTCGCCAATTTCCTGCAAGCTCGCTCATGCCTACAGCAATATATTAATAACCAGATGATGCCAATTAAGGGATAAATATTGCACAGGCCATCAGGGATAACTCCTGCATTTTTGAATTATAGTGCAATAGGTTAACTTCACATTGGGAAGGTGAGGGAAAATGATTCTCTTGGAAAATGTGCAGTACTCCATCAGAACTGGAATTTTAGAGCTGGGGCTCTGGCATGGATTTCTTTGCTCAAGTTGCTGGAGTTGCTGTTGAGCCCATCACCCTCTGGAAGAATGTTATTTACTTAGCCATTGCTAACATGAGTGCCATGCAGCAATCCTATCAATTATAAAAAGCATGGTCACTGTAGCTTAGTGGTTAGTGTAATGCTATTACAGTACCAGCAATCCAGGTTCAATTCTGCCAGTGTCTGTCATAACTTTATACGTTTTCCCCGTGACTGTGTGGCTTTCCTCCCACATTCCAAAGACATTTGGAAGAGTAGGCTAATTGGTGGCATGGATATAATTGTATTGCGCGGGCTTGTTGGGCCAGAAGAGCCTAGTACAGTGCTGTATTGATAAATAAATAAATAAATAAATAATTTTCATTTGACTATATTGAAGAATGGCTTTCTATATGAAAATGCATTGTTCTGAATATGTTATCTGTTTCAAAAAAGCCCTCTCAAGGAATCATTTTATCAATGGAACGCATGTAAAGTTCTTACCGGGTGAGTCATGTTTTTCATCTTCTGTCTTTTTTGGAGAATTATTTGCTATTCCATCACCACTCTCTTCCACCGAGGCTGTGAAAATCAATGAGGAAATATATTCACATTGTAAGTCAAAAAATAGTACTGACATCAAAAATTGAAGGCTGAAATTGTTTAACATTAATTAGTAAGCAGGATGTCCTGATTTTACACCCAGTAGTAAAACATTTGCATGATGTATGTGATTCTCCTAGCAAGAGAAACTGGTTACATTCCTCAAAGGTAGATTGTGTGGAAGACAGGGGTTTGTAGTAGATCCCAACACAAGTAGCAGGCCCACCATCTTAATGATGGCTGAGTGGTTGCCAAAGCTGTCAAAATACTATTAATGTTTTGTAATCTTTCTAATGTTCAAAAACAATAAACCTTAGAAATGATTCAAATATATAATTATTAAAATTAGAAATAAAACTAAATGTCTTCAAATGTTTACTATAAATAAATCTAAACATACTAATATCAATCTCAATCACTTGCATCTGCTTTCCCCTATTGAAATTACTGGTGAGGCTATCATGAAGACATCTCAAGCCTGGTCAGGTTGTTTCAGCAGATTCTTTGGAGGAAATGATATGGAATCTCAGCAATTTCATGCTTCCAATATTTCCCCAAAAAGCTGAGCTAGTCAAACTGAATTTGCAGTTTCTATGTGACAGAAAGCACAACTTTTCAGTATAAATTATAGAAATAGGTAGAGCAACAGTACAAAAGGGAGAAAGAGAAGAGTGAAAATTGTCCAAGGAGCACATGTAAAATTAAAATCTCATACATCAGCTTGATAGGAAGGAAAGGAAGAAATATTACTTACTGAACATTCAAAAGAAGGTTGATCAAATTATTGCAATGGAAAAAACATTTTATCATCAAAATAAATAAGTGGGGAAATTGCTCTGTTGCATCTTCTAATATCACAAGCAAGCCAAAAGAATTAAAACAGTCCTAGTTCTACTGTTCAAAAGTTGCTTTGATCTAATTAGGTACTTGGTATGTCATTTGATGCAAAAAGGTTACAATCAAAGATTGGATATGGATAATATATTTCACATCAGTTATTAAGATGAACCCAGAAATACACCAAAACTTCAAAGAAAATACAGTGGTCAGTTAACTCTAATTAAGTACAGCAGAATAGCCAATGTTCTTCAGAACAGTGCAACATAACCCTGTGCTCTCATCCTTTTACTCCTTCCAATTATTTGGTGCAATTGCAGGCAAACACGGATTTAAATTTCTTTGTCTCATCTGCTCCAACTTCACCGAAAATGCATTAATATTGAGCAATGGGTATCAAAATAGAAAGGGATTTTTCAACTGGTATTACCTCATCAAGCTCACATAACAAAACTATATGGCACAGGAAGAGGCCATAATGACAGCAAACTTGTTTGTTCCATTTTCCTCTTCTCAAAGCCCTGCAAATTATTAAATTATTTCCCTTAAGTACGTATCCAAATTCTCTTTTGAAAGTCATGACTGATTCAGCTCTCACCATTTTCATTAGCAATGAGCTCTAGGTCATAATTTGCTTCTGTGCAAAAATATTTTTCTAACATTTCTCTTGTACCTATTGGCCCAAGATTTTAATCTATCTCTTCTGGTCCTCGAACATGCAGTAATGGGAACATTTTCTCTCTAATAACCTTATTTAAAACAGTCTGATTTTTGAACAATGATATCCACTCTCCTCTCAATCTTATATTGTGAGAACAGCCCCAGATTCTACAGCCCACTGTTAAACTCAAATGTTTTATTACTGCAACCACTCAAGTACATCTCTCCTGAACTTATGCAAAGACTCAAATCCTCTCTGCTGTGAGACTACCAGAATTAATTGCATTACTCCATTTGCATAACCAGTGATTTATACAGATTTTTTTTCCAATATCATGTAAAAATTTCAAGAAGGATTGTGGAAAACACTTGCTAAATATGGCTGCCCACAGAAATTCGTCTCTATTTCATGTTTGCTCCATGAAGGCATGATACTAACCAACAAGTCTTCAACAGTGCACAAAGGAAGGTTTGAGAAGAATTTCAGATCTCTTTGTCTGTCTGCCTGTTAACTGGTGATCAAGAGAGAGTTTGGAATGGAACAATACTTTCAGGAGTCTGTGCCTTCAAACAAGGTGGCAGCCCAGTGGATTTCACTAAGTGTAGTTAGGGTCTCAGTGCTGGGAATATTGGCCTAGATGAAGGCATTGGGGTTGATTTGCCCAACAAATCATGAATTTTGTTTGAGGCTTTGATCTTAATGTATTTAATGACAAAGTATTTCCACACACAGCTGTCCTAAATAAAACCTCTAAAGAATCATAGTTCTCTATGAAATTTCTCCTCATTTCAGTTTGAAGTGACTGCACTCTTAACATGATGCTATGAGATCTATTTCTAGATGCATCAATCAAAGGAAAATATTTATCATGTTGTGTAGGATCTAAATTCTTACTGATATCAATGATGACAGTAGACCATGGATTTACCAGACAAAGGTTAAAAATACACACGAGATGCCAGAGGAAGCAGTGGGTCTCCAAAGGTTGAAATTATTTTGATTCAATTATTGTAATTATTATAAATGTTTTGGGTATTTTTAGATAACTTTTTTATTTGTAATATTTTTGATGTCTTTTTTGGATTTTGGGAGCAGTTATATGGGCATACATTACTCTTCAACCCATCAAGTTCACACTACCAACCAACCTTTTACAACAATCCTGTATGAATTTCAATGTTTTCCCTCCCCGCATTCTTATCAGCTTTCCAAGATTTAAACATTCGCTTAGTGCAGGGGTCGGCAACCCGCGGCTCCGGAGCCGCATGTGGCTCTTTGATCTCTGTGCTGCGGCTCCCCGTGGTTTGTTAGTTTTTGAAATGTAATTCGAAATTTGAAGATTATGGTGATCTTGTACAATCTAAAAACGTTGTGGAGACCCCATTTCCTGGCACATCCGAACCAGCTCACAATTAGCCACCGTTCCGGCTAAGGGAGATAGCCTACGGGGGTTTGTGAGTACGTGTCTTTTGAAGCATCCGCGCCCACGGGGACGGGTTGAGGGAAGCTTTAAATCAAGGCTGTTTAGTTTGAATAAAGTTACCTTTGATTGCAGTGTCTTTATTTTAGCGCTGCGTGTAACGCTACACCACTACAACGTGTTTTTTATCGCTATTAATATACATCACCACTGCCAATGCCTGACACCCGCCAGTGCGCGCTTTCTTTTAATTCTTCGATCCAAGGTAGGCTAACTATGGAGTAACCTTCAACCCAACGTCTTTTTTTCGGAGTTCAAAATGTTTTTGTTGCATGCAGAAATGTAATTTCGTTTTCTCTGCAGGAGTTCATCAATTTCATAAATGCAACACATTATAGTTTGTTTATACATAGCATAAAGGCAAAAAAAAAACCGTTGTATGCAGTGTTATTTCATTTTAAATGTCAAACGGGTTTTGTGGCTCCTAGTGTTTTCTTTTCTGTGGGAAATGGGTCCATATTGGCTCTTTCAGTGGTAAACGTTGCCGACCCCTGGCTTATTGTAATCTTTCATGTCTTCTCTTTATCAATGCAATTCAGAGAAAGAGCAGGACTACCTGTACCTTCTAACTCTAATTTATGATTGCCCCTGACAGGAATGGTGGAATTCCCAACTTCCAGCTTCCCAACAAATTTGACGGAGTAAAAATTTGCAGAAACACTATTCCAATAATGAATCTCCTTCAAGAATGCTTTGTTGTACTTTCATTCAGTGAGAACCATTTATTAAAATATGACCTATAACACTAGTAAGCTCTCAGTCACTTTCTTCAACTTAGGCAACTGAATATGAAGCTGAAGCTATTCCCTTATGCCAGGTAATGCCAAGTTGTCTGTTAGGTACATTCCTGGTTCAAAGCTATTGTCAATTTGATTATACAAAAATGACCTTTTCTTAATGAAATCTAACACCAATCCATCAAAATTCAAAGGTTCTCCTGAAGCATTCAGAAGGAATAATATAAATTAAGCAAAACTTAAGAGAACTTCAGATTCCAGATGTGCTTGCTGTCTGAGGATTATCAGTCCAGCTGATGAAACTGGATTTGTGGATGGCTAGGGATTTTATATGCAGTAATGAGTATTAATTTTTCAAGGCTTGAAGAATGTAACAATGAAAACATGGCATTTACAATGGATTCCCTCTTTAGTGGAAATGGGGGTATGGTTTATTGCAATATGGTTATAACTGATTCAGGATTGGAACTTTGTTTTTTACTTAATAATAATCCCTTTATTTTTGTTCACAGTACAGAACAACTTTACCTCTTATGAATCATTCAACTAATTCCAAATGGGCCTTCAGTTGTCTGGGTCCTCAAGCTCTGAAATTTCCTCCTTCAACCCTCCTTAAGAATAAAAAGGTTTTAAACATCTTAACAGAAATGACCTGTTACCATTCTAGGTTTGTGAGTTCTGAGATTTGTATGAGAACTCCAGTCTCTTCCACATCAGGCCAGGAGGATCCCAAATGGCAGGCAGGTGGGTAACTTCTGAGGTTGTGAGCCAATTCTGACATTTATGCTGGGCTTCTGTATGCTCTTAGTGAAAGGACGCAGGATTCTTAATACCATCTCTAATTCTCCTTCTCCATTTTAAGTGGTCATAAACCAGGGATTATGTTGTCTGGATTCCCAAAGCTTAGTGGGGATGTTATTCTGTTTTAAGGAGGCCTTGAGCACAACCCTGTACTTTTCAGTTTGTCGGAGTTTGGGAATATGAAAAATGAAGGGTGCCCTGTGGAGCCAACTGAGTACAATCTGATGTTGGTTTGCTTATCCTTTCAATTAATTTGAGAGATGTTGAAATGGTATCTTTCCAAAATGTTGAGTTTCTTGATGCAAGTAGTCCTAGTCTCAGAAGCACATGGGAGGAGAAAGCAGCAGCAGGAAGTGCCAATCTGGCAAGATAGCACTGGTAAACCACACGATGTTCTGCAGGCTTCTAAATATTCTTCTTTTGAATTATTCCAACTGAAATTGCAGCACGCAATTTCCCATTAAACAAAGCACTCTTGAATTGAATTAATGAACGACAGATTTTACGATCATCTGAAGGACACGGAGGACTTAACTCTCAACCAAGCAGGTACGGACGAAGGTCATCACCATAGCTGGAAGTGAGGCAGGATGATGGAGGACTCCAAACCACTCTGAAACACATAAGTATGAGGCCCCCTCAATCCAGCATTTTGTTAGCAATATGCAGTTGTTGGAGAACAAAATTGAAGACCTAAAGGCAAGGATGCTGTATTGTTGGGAAATAAGGAATTGTTGTGTTCTGTGTTTTATTGAGACATGGCCTACTCAAGAGCATGCCAGATTTATCAATCAGACCTGAACTCGATACACAGGATGAACTGAGTTGCCGATTTGTGAAAGGCAAGAGATGGAGATGTGTGTTTCATAATAAACTCACACTGGTGCTCCAATGTGGCAGTTTTCTCATACCTCTGTTTCCCTGACCTGGGACACCTGAAGATCAAAATCTAATCATTCTATTTACCAAGAGAGTTCTCTTCCATGATCCTGACTGTAGTTTACATTCCACCAGCGGCCAACTATAATCAAGTGCCTGAGGTATTGCATGATGTCATCACCAAACAAATAAAAAGTCCACCCTGATGCATTTCAAATCATAGGCAGGGATTTCAATTAGGTTCGTTTGAAGAAATCCCTGCACAATTACCATTAGCATATAACCAGAGGTCCGAATGCACAAGACCATTGTTGTACAAAGATCAGGATTGCTGACTGTTCCATGCCCAGACTGCATTTCAGAAACTCTGACCACTTAGCTGATCTTCTCCTACCTGCATACAGGCAGAGACTAAAGAGCAAGGCTCCAGCGATCAGGACAACAACGAGATAGTCGTAGGGGGCAGGGGAGCAGCTATGGGATTGCTTTATGTCAGTGGGATGGACTATGTCCAAGGTCTCATCTGTATGAATACACCACAGTTGTCATGGACTTTATAAAAACAGTCATAGATGAGCGTGTCTCCATAAAATCATTCAGAGCCTTCTCTAACCAGAAGCCTTCGATGAACCATGAGATCTGTAATGTGCTGAGGGTTAGATCAAGGTTACAGGAGGTTCAGGTACAATCTCCAGAAAGGTAACTCAAAGTGGCAGTTCTGGACTTGAATCAATGAAGGATGCTCAACAGCTGTAGCAGGGCTTGAATGCTATTACCTCTTACAAAGTTCAATCAACTGACATGGGAGACAACAGGGATTCACTTCCAGATGAGCTCAATGCGTTTTTATGTTCACTGGCCATCAAAACATAGAGGAACAATCACAAACTCCCACAGCCCTCAATGACCCTGTGATTTCAGTACCTGAGGCTAATGTGAGAGCATCCTTCAGTAGGTTGAACTCACAGAAAACACCCAGCCTTGATGGCATACCTGGCCGAGTACTATAGACCTGTGCTGATCAACTGGTGGAGTGTTCACTGAGATCTTTAACCTCTCACTTCGGCAGTCTGAACCCACCTGCTTCAAGAAGAGTTCAATTATATTGGTGCCTAGGAAGAACTTGATAACCCACCTCAATGACTATCGTTCAGCAGAATTTATATCCACAGTGATGAAGTATTTTGAGAGGCTGGTGATGAATCACATCAACTCCTGCCTAAGGAGTGATTTAGATCAACTCCAATTTGCTTACCAGCACAACAGACCCACAACAGATGCCATCTCTTGGCTCTTCACTCAACCCTGGAACAACGTGGCAGCAAAGATGCGTGCCTCAGGATGCTCTTTATCGACTACAGCTCAGCATTCAATATCATCATCCCCTCAAAACTAATCAATAATCTCCAAGATCTTGGCCTCAATGTCTCCTTGTGCAATTTCTTTACTTGCAGACAGTCTGGATTGGCAGCAATATCTTCTCCACAGTCTCCATCAGCACAGGTGCACCACAGGGCTGTGTGCTTAGCCTCTTGATCTACTTGCTTGACACTAATGACTCTGAGACTAAGAACAGCTCCAATGCCATACTTACAGAAAGTATGCTGAGGACAACACTGTTTCAGGCTGAATAAAAGGTGGTGATGAATCAGCATATAGAAGAGAGATTGAAAATATGGCTGAGTGGTGCCACAATTAACACCTCTGTCAGCAAGATTAAGCAGCTGATAATTGACTTCAGGAGGAGAAAACCAGATCTGTGAGCCAGTCTTCATCAGAGGTGGAGAGGGTCAGCAATTTGTATTTCTTCAGTGTTATCATTTCAGAGAACCTGTCCTGGGCACTTACAAAGAAAGCAGAGCAGAGCCTCTACTTCCTTAGAAGTTTGCAAAGATTTGGCATGACATCTAATACTTCGACAGCCTTCTATAGATGTGTGGTGGAGAGTATATTGATTGGCTGCATCATAACCTGCTACGGAAACACCAATCCCCTTGAAGGAAAATCCTATAAAATGTAGTGGATGTGTCTTAGTCAATCATGGGTAAAGCTCTCCCCACCATTGAGTACATCTACATGAGCTAGCACAGAAAAGCAGCATCCATCATCACGCACCCCCACCACCCAGGCCATGCTCTCTTCTTGCTGTAGCCATTAGGAAGGAGGTACAGGAACCTCAGGATTCACACCAGCCGGTTCAGGAATAGTAGTTATCCCTCAACCATCAGGCTCTTGAACCAAATGCAGATAACTTCACTCGCCCCATCATTGAACTGTTTCCACAACTGCAAGGACTCTTCATCCCATGTTCTCAATATTTCGTGCTTACTTATTCATTATGATTATTATTATTATTATTATTATTATTTTTATTTCTTCTTTTCTTTCTTTTTGTTTCTGCACAATTTGTTGTCTTTTGCACACTGGCTGTCTGCCCTGTTGATGTAGTCTTTCATTCTATTATGGTTATTAGATTTATTATGCCCAAAAGAAAAGAAATTGATGGATGGTATATGGTGACATATATGTTCTTTGATAGTAAATTTGCTTTGAACTTTTTGAACTTTGAATTTTGCTGCCTCAAAACTCCAGCTCCATCCCAATTCTTCTGAGTCTGTGCAGAATTTACATATCCTCTCTGTAATTGAGTGAATTTTCCCCCAGTGCTCCCATTTCTGTGCTAATAGAATAGTAAAAGTTTAGGTTTTTCCTTTAGCTCTTTAGTCTTGGTGAGAGGATGTGACCAAACCTAAAGCTTTAGAGCACAATGGGATTTTTATTTCTTCCTTTATTCCATAGGAGCTGCAGAATCCATTTCAAACATTTGCACTGAGTAGTTAAAAGTGTAACTAATCCAGTAGGTGGCACTTGTGTACTTTGTTTTGTTTTCTGGCATCATTAGAATCAGGTTTATTACCACTTAAAGGAGGTGAAATTTGTTTTTCTGCAGCAGCAGTAATATGTAATATATTACTATAAATTAAAAATAAATAATAGTTAAAAAAAGAAATAGCAAGGTAGTAGCATTCAAGGGTTCATGGGTTCTGAATCACTGAGTGTGTGTTTTCAGATTCCTGTGCCACCTCCTTGATGATAATAGTGCGAAGAGGGCATCTCCCAGATGGTGAGGTTGCATAGTGATGGATACCACCTCCGCAGTGACTGCCTCTGAAAAATGCTCTTGATGGTGGGGTGGGCTGTGCTCATGATGGAGCTGGTTGAGTTTACAACCCTCTGCAGTCTAATGCTATCCTTTTCTTTGGCACCTACATACCAGGCTGTCAGAATGCTCTCCACAGTACACCTATAGAATGCATAAACTCTTCTCCAGCTTCCAGCTGGGTCCAGGTGCCAATTTTAACTGATGGACTTTGTCATCTTCATCAGGGATGATGCCCAGGCATGTATAGTCTGGTGGTATATATATTCAACTTCCGTCATCCATCCCTCCTGATTGGTTAGTCCTCAACCAATCAGGTTTCTACTGTCCCACCTTGTTTAAAATCAGATTCCAGTTCTTACTGAGAGTGAGACCTTAGTCTTTGTTGAAATTCTTATTCTCTAGTCTTACTTCAATGGATTCCTTCTTTAGGCAGTCCCAAAAGCCATTGGCGCAACACAGTAGTTTGTGCTGTCAAACTCAAACCTGTGGTAATTGCGTATCTGATGTTTCTCTGGGTAATCCAAATGAACACCTCTCCTATGCTCCTTGATGCAGAAATAAGAATTTCAACAAAGATTAAGGTCCTTGCTCTAGGTAAAAACTGGAATATGATTTTGAACAAGGTGGTGCAGTGGAAACCCGACTGGTTGGGAACTAACCAATCAGGATGAACAGACAATGGGAGTTGAGTATACTGTATAAACCAACAGACTAGACATGCCTAGGCATCAACCCTGACGAAGATGGTGGAGTTTGTCATCGAAACATCAGTTAAAATTGACACCTGGATCCGACAGGAAGCCTGAGATATGCTTCATATACGGTAGGAAAACCCTAGGTCCCTTTTCACATCTATAGAAATTTGCAACTCTTTGGTGACATACAAAACCTTCCGAAACTCCCAGTGCAATCGTCCTGATTGCATCAATGTGTTGGGCCTGGGATAGATCCTGCAGGATGACGGTACCCAGGAACTGAAAGCTGACCCCTCAATAAGGACTGGTGCATGCTCTCCTGACTTCCCTATCCTCAAGTCCAAAAATTCCTTGGCCTTGCTGACAATGGGGACGAGGTGGTGTAACCAGCCTATCTATCTCTGTCCTGTATGCATCCTCACCGCCATCTGAGATTTCACCCATAACAGTGGTGTTATCTGCTGATTTATAGATGGTGTGGTCATTTTATCTCCCAACCACTTAGTTTCAGACAATAGATCATGGTACACCATACCATTTTTCAACATCCTACTGACGTTGCAATCACCATATTATTAGTGGAAATTCAAGTATAGTGTGTGTTCCTTGCTTTATTTTTAATACCATAGTGTAACAGGTCTTGTTTAACAGATAGTGCTCTCCCATTTCTGAGCCTGACGACTGGGATAACGGCTCAATTCAAAGAATTAAGCACTAAATTTTAGTCCAGTGCACGGCATACAGTAAATACTTTTTCTTTTGTGAGAGTCTAAACCAAAACATCATATGCTCCTCCAGGTGAGTGTGGTCATAATTTCAATAAAGAGTAGGTGAGCTAGCTCCAGTGTCCTGACTAATGTTCATATTCACAGACCAGAACAGCTTCTGGGAGAATGGTGTGTTCAAATTGCTAGTATCAGAATACTAACTACCCTCCAAAGTTACTTCATGGCCGTGAGGTGCTTTGGGACATACTGAAGGCACAAAAGGAGTTATAGTTACATGAGCCCTCTTCCTTTAACATCAGTTTCACTTTTGTGCTGATTACAGGTTACAACCAATTAGAAAAGACAATTAACAGTTATTTGGTATCAACATGGAAGCACTGCAGCAAACAAATAGCTCAGAAAATATACTGTCCTACGGATGTAATACAAGTTAATAAATCACATTCTTATTTAATGGCAAAGAATCTCCCAGTGTGATTCTTTGCCACTCATAAGGGCCAATGATTGAAATTTTAATAGCCACAAAATATAATGGGCTTTTCAATAAATGTGCCTTCTGACAGTGTCTATAAATACACTAATATTCTGGTATATCATGAACTATCTATGCAGAATGTCATTTTCTTTTGCTCATTACAAGATAGTAAGCTATTTCATGGAGTGACCCTGACTTGAAGCAGAGAGTGCAAAATATGATGAAAAGCAGACTGTCAGTTGCCAGTGCAGAACAGTGTGTTCAGTAGTCCACTACAGGTAGTTGTTTTTTTTAATTTGCATATCAAAATATTAATATTGTTAAAAGAAAATTCTCAAATTCAGTGAAACGTAAATCCACCATACAACAGTATCTCAATACTCCCTCTATTTCTCTGAACTTGTAGATTTATTGAAATATTTTTGCGACAAGTACAGCAGAAGTGTAAACTCTCCCAACATTGCTCTCAGACCATCTTATAACTGACTGTTCATTTTAGTTCCCAATACTTTTCAAGAAACGACTGCAATGTTCCAGTGCTGTGGATTTTCCAGTAACAGAACAGCGGCTGCACTTCACAACTACAATATGTACTTTGGAGTATATCAAGGCTCAGAAGACGCTATAAAATGTAGATCTCTTTCCTTTAAAATTGGAATTTTACTTTGTGCTGATTATAGTTTACAATCAATTCAAAAAAAGAAGTGACAACTGCTTGCTATTAACATGACAATCTAAATCACTGAGTGAAGTGGATTGAAAGAATGAAAAACCCTCATTTGGACACAGCTTTTCATACCTTTTTCAGCATATCTCAAAGTGCTTTACAACTACATTTTAAGCACAGTCATCATTATGACGTTGAAAACATGGTAGCCAATTTCTGTATTGTGTGCATTTTGTTAAACAATGATAAATGATGATATATAATAATGTTAGGGTTGATCTGGAGAGATGTTTCCTATAATGTGAGGAGTCTAAGAAATGAGGGCACTGCCTTAGAATACAAGGACACTCCTTTAGAACTGAGATGAGGAGGAATTTCTTGAATAAGAAGGTGATGGATTTGCAGAATTCATTGCCACAGATGGCTGTAGAGGCCAGGTCATTGGGTATGCTTAAAACAGTGTTTGATAGATCTTTGGCTATAAGGATGTCAAAGATTACATGAAGAATGGGGTTGAGGGGGTTAATAAATCAGCCATGATGGATTGGCGGAGCCAACTTGATGGGCTGAATGGCCTCATTCTGCTCCATTGCACTATGGTCTACTATGATCTAAATAGACAGGAGATTACACCCCCACCTCTGCCCCTGCTGCTCTACAAAATAGTTAGTGCTAGGAATTTTTTTCCAGGAAAACCTTGGATTAATGTCTCATTTGAAAGGCAGAAAGATATTGGAGCAACATCTAAACCTCATTATGTTCTTGTATGAAATGGGACTTGAACTCAAAACTATGAACAGAAATGCAGAGCCTTGATAATATCAAATCTGAAGTATTGTTTGCTTGAGATGGAGTGCAAAGGTTTACCAGATTGATTCCTGTGATAATGGGACTATATAATGAAGAGAGTGAAAACGTTACCTGGAACCTCATTCATTTAAGCTTAAAATAGAAGAGATCTTACTGAAGTGTTTAACATCTTGGCAGGCTTAAAAGACAGGTTGAAAAGATGTTTCCCTTAGATTCTGGGAGTTAAGAACCAGGGGTCACAGTCTCAGGATACGGGGTGAAATACTGAAGGTTTGCAATGGGAAGAATTTTTTTCATTCACAGAGTAGTGCATCCAATTTCCCACGATCTTTAGTACTGTTTCAAGAATGAATTCACCTTGATTTTCAAAAACATTGGCCATGTCTGGTTTTACAGTGTGGAATTGCATCATTCAGGGAAGGCGCTTGAAATTTGAAATACAAGGCTATAATTGATATTGCTTGAAAGATTTTTCAATCAAAAAACAATTCATTTACCAGAAAACTACAAGAATACCAATAAAAATGGTGAACAATTTCCTACAGTTCTTTATTAAAAGAAAAGTTATTTTCAGTAATTTTGAAATCCTTCAACCTATCGCTTGGGAGTGCTGGATATCATTAATGAAATGAATATTTTATACCCATGTCTGCTATATTAGCTAACCTCTGCTAAATTACAACTAATATTCTTCAAATTCTTATCAATAAATATAAATGACTATACTTCATTATTCTGCCTATTTATGCAAGATCAAAGAAGATATTTCATTAGTGATTATGCAAGAAAAGTTTTATTTTAAGTTGAATTGCAACCTAACCACTGTAACTGCATACTGTACAACGTTTCCTGAGGGAAACACTCTCTTAACAGTTGTGATGGAAAGGGTTCAGCCATGAATTGTTCTCTAAACCTCACTGTGCCGGTTTGACGATAACCTGCTTCCACTCCAATTTTGTGGATTACGATGTGGCTTCAAGACCAATGTGTGTAATGTAGACTCTTCCAGAGATGGGAAAGTTGGTGGCTGACAGGGTGGATGGGTATGAAGGTAGCGAGGTGTCCACCCCTTCTACCACTTGCGTAGGTTTCCACGTGCTCCTTATACACTGCTTCAAACTTCTGAACAACAATCATAAAGCTCCTTCTTCACTTTGAGATGCCAAGGGTTTGAAGTTCCTGAGAGGCATTGCGGATGTTGCATGTTCAAGGATAAGCTAATAACTTGGATGGAATTAGGGGACTTAAAAGAGGGTAGCTGAAAGGGATGATGTCTATCATGTGCTATTGCTCTGGGTCCATTTATTGCCTTAGACCTTCAGAAAGATAACTGAATAGTGGAGATAATGGATTAACTGTAGCAGCATACATATGACCTCTGTAATAAGGTAATAGATAAAGCATAAACACAGACCCTTCAATGACCATCAACCATCCACTATTATAATCCTAAACCAGTTCCATTCTTTTCTCCTTACATTCCCTGGTAAAATGTCAGTTGAGAGAATTGTTAGAATTGCATTATACGAGACTTAATGTAATGGATCAAGTAAAGGTTGCATACAGGAGAGGAGGGAATGCCATTCAGTGTCTGTCACACCTTAGCTGCAACTTCATTTCTGATTTCTGATTCTGCTGCATTACTTGGCTCCAGACCTCACCCCAAACACAGAACAAAGAGATAAATTTGGGGGTGAGTGAGAATGTATGCCCTTGACACCGAAGTTAATTTGACTGTGTGGAGGCATCACAGTACCCTGATATAGTGACTCCAGCTACATTAACAATGACCTTCCTTTCATCATAAAGTCATCATCAGATGTGTTCACTGGTGATGACACAATTTTTAACTCCACTCGCAGTCCCTCGGAAAGAACCCAAGCCATTCATACCTGCATCAGAAAGATCTAGGTAACAGTCATGCCACTCAAGCATCAAGCCATTACCATTTCCATCAAGAGAGTTACCACTTAACGTTGATGTTGAATGGAACGACTGTGACGAAGTCACCTACCATCCATACCCTGGTGGATATAACTGATCTCTAGATTACAATAGAAGATGAGATGCTAGATATCATGCATTGAGTAATTCATCACCTGATCCTCAAAAACTCTTCCACTGCCGACTAGGCACAAGGAATACCCAAACAAGCCTGACACCAGACAGGAAGAGCTTGATTAGTATTCCAGATGCCTCCCAAATCATTCATTCTTCCTGTCACAGGACACAACAAATTGCACAGGAACAATTCACAAAGACTTCTGCACTCTACCTTCCCAACCCATGATATCTACCAAACAGGTCAAGGATAGTAGATACTTAGGAATCTCACCTCTTACAAATTCACTTCTAAATCACAAACCATCTGAACTGGAAACACCTGTTGCCCCTTCATTGTTACCTGATCTAAGGCCAGAAATCCTTCTTGGTAAAGGTACCTTCAATGGCAGGGCAGCAGCAGCTCAATAAGGCAACTCACGGCCTTCCCTTTAAGAGCAATTAGGGATTGGCAGCAAATGCTGGCTTTGTTAGCAATGCCTATGTCATATGAATTAATTCAAAAAGTTTGCCCAATTGTCTTAACAATATGAAACTTTACTGTGAGAAGCACAGAATTAAGGACTAGGGAAGCAGAAATAAAAAGATAGCATTTATAAAAACACACAAAAGAAGATTCTCCTTAATGCTAATTGATAAGAGACCATTTTAATTAGGTCTTTCAGACAAATAAAAATAATTGGTGACCTTGCCACCTGGAAACCAGGTCCGATTGCTTAATTTGCTATGCAAGTGTGTCCAGTGCACAGTGTTACTGACTTGCACACAAAGCAGCTTGCCTGAAGCTAACAGCAAAGAAATCACTTCAGAAATACAGAAAATCATAGATAAGGTGCATTAGCTTGTGCAACTTTTAACTAAAGTGCATTTGCAATTGTAGTTTGTTTTCCAGTTACTTAAGCCTATGCATGAAGGAATATTTTATAATTGAAGGAAAGATATATAATTGTTACACCTAATTTGACTTGTGTAAATAAGATGTACTGTAATGAAAAACACACCTTTTTTTTACTTTCTTACATCTTTTTTTAAAACTTTTTATTGAGTTTTCAAATAATTACAGAAAGATAAAGAAAATATGTAAAAAAAAATATATACCCTTCCCCCCTCCCCTTAACCCCTCCCCACTGACATCCCTATAGAAAAAAAAGAAAAAAAAAGAAAGGAAAAAACAGAAAGAGTGCCTGGATATCGGAAGATCCCCACATGCTCCATGGAGTTCGTAATAACTTTAGTATATATATTTATTTCTTTCCCCAAATAACCAATTATTTTATCTTCGGAGCACCTATATATTTAATCCTGTCTTTTGTAAATAAGGGTGCCAAATTTTCAAAAATGTTTCATATTGATCTCTTAAATTATAAGTAATTTTTTCAAGTGGAATACAGCTGTAAATTTCATTCTTCCAACGATCTACACTTAAATATGCATCCAATTTCCAAGTAACTGCAAAAGCCTTTTTGGCTACTGCCAGTGCAATTTTTATAAATTCTTTCTGATATTTATTCAATTTGGGTTTTGATTTTATCCCTTCAATATCACCTAATAAAAATAATATTGGATTATGTGGAAGTTGTGTTCCAATAATTTGTTCCAATTAAACTCTTAAATTTGTCCAAAAAGGTTGAATTTTAGAACAAGACCAAGTAGAATGTAAAAAAGTACCGATTTCTTGTTTACATCGGAAACACCGATTGGATAAATTTGGGTTTAGTTTATTTATTTTTTGTGGTGTAATATATAATTGATGTAAGAAATTATATTGCACTAATCTTAACCGGACATTTATTGTATTTGTCATACTATCAAGACATAGTCTTGACCAATTTGTTTCTTCACTTTTAATATTCAAGTCACTTTCCCATTTTTGTCTTGACTTATGGACTCCTTGTTTAATTGCCTGTTTTTGAATCAAGCTATATATACAAGAAATACATTTTTTAGTCTTTCCTTTTTGAATTAAAGTTTCAATTTCATTAGATTTCAGCAATAACACTGTTTGACCTAATTTTTCTCTTAAATAAGCCCTTAATTGGAAGTAACAAAAAAGAGTGTTGTTTGATACTTTATATTTATTCTTTAATTGATCAAATGACATTAATATACCTCCTTCAAAACAATCTCCTATATATCTAATCCCTTTTTGAAACCAATTATATAAAAGTTGCTTATCCATTGTAAAAGGAATAAGTCTATTTTGAATTAAAGATCTCTTTGCTAATAAAGATTTATTTGTCTCATCATCAACATTTATCTTATTCCATAAGTCAATCAAATGCTTCAATATAGGAGATCCTTTCTTTTCCTGTATCCATTTAGATTCCCATTTATATATAAAATATTCTGGTGTATTTTCTCCTATTTTATCTAGTTCTATTCTAATCCATGCTGATCTATCTCTCTCAAAAAAGATGCAATAAATCTAAGTTGATTTGCTTTGTAATAATTCTTAAAATTTGGAAGTTGTAACCCTCCTAGATCAAATCTATATCGACATCTACTTTCCTACATCTTGACATCAAATTACAAATCTCTTTTCCTACATGCTGAAATGCTGTCAACTCCCTGCAACTTTGATGAAATGAAAACAACAGATCCAATTCAGTGCTGCAAACAGTCCTTCCAGGTGAGGCAATGCTTCACCTGCAAATCTGTTGGGATTGCCTAGAGCATACAATCCTTCTGATGTGACCTGCTCTCAATTGGGGGACAGCTTTGATGAGCACCTTCACTTCACCTGAAAAAGCAGGATTTCCCATGGATAGCCATTGTAATTCCAATCCCCATTTCCATTCTAACATGTCAGTCCATGGCCTCCTCTACTGCCACAAGGAGGTCACTCTCAGGTTGGAGGAACAACCCCCTCATATTGTCTGGGTAGCATCCACTTCTCTAACTTCTGCTAATTTTGCCCTGTCCCCTTCCCTCTTCTTCCCACTCTGGCTTCCCGCTTACTTTTTCTCTTCTCTTCACCTGGCCATCCCCTCCTCCTGGTGCTCCTCGTCCTTCACTTTCTCCCATGGTCTTCTCTCCTCTCCTATCAGATTGCTTCTTCTCCAGATCTTCACCTTTTTCACCTACTTGCTTCTTGCTTCACCCCCCCTCCCTTCTTCACCCAACTTGCTTCAACTGTCACCCTTGAGCTTGTACTCCTTCCCCCACTCTCACCTTATTATTATGGTTTCTGCTCCTTTCCAGTCCTGATGAAAGGTCTTGGCCCAAAACATTGACGGCTTATCCATTCCTATAGATGTTGCCTGACCTGCAGAGCTCCCCCAGCATTTTGAGTGTGTTGCAGTAGAATCAATTGATTGTTCACTCCTTTGGAGAAATGGGTGCTTTCTCGGACAAGGGGCTGAATAAGCCTCCAAAAGACAAAGAATTCCAAGAACAAATGAGGCAGGGGCCTTTCTTGTAAACTAAGCAACTTCTGGATCAATGAAAAACATTTGCAGATCTCAGCTGGTTCTCAATGGTATTGGCTGCAACTCCACGGGCAACTGACAATTTGAAGAAGACAATTCCTGGACCATATGCTTTGCTGTCTCCTTGGAAAATCCTGGGTAACAGAATTTTTGTAACAGGATGCAAAAGAGGGACAAAGGTAGTGAAAGTTGTTCTAGTGGCAGTAGAGTTATGGAAAACATCTGCACAGATAGAATTTGTTTCCTTTCAACATTCAAAACAGACAGCTTGTTAGAAACTGAATTTAAAATAGGACCCATCAATGAGTTTTGGCCCTCTATTTACATACTTATTAGTTTAATACATGGCTTACATCCAAAGAAATCATAACCGACTAATTTAGCCCAAGTTTAAACAAAAGTTAAATAAATGAGCAGAGCATTTACCAAATTCAACCAGAAATAGGACAAGTTATTTGACTATATCTTTGGATCAGGTAAAACTCAGCACTATATCAGTGGCCCAGACTAAATGCCAACACATAGGTTTTAGATATTGATTTGCTTCTGAGGACTTACCCTACCCTTTGACAAACAGAAAGGGTCTATAGCAAATTAACACCAACCTCATTCAAATTAGTGCTATTCAAAAACCTGTAAATTTCTTCTTACTTTGGCACTTCCTTCACATTTCCTTTGTGGAAACACTGGGGACTGAACAAAATATGGAAAAAGCAGATTGAAACATCCTTTGCCAAGTTATGGAAACTGCTTTGGGAACACAGCTCTGTGATCTCTGCTCCCACAGCAGCTGGTTCTATGTTGTTCATTCTCAACACTGAATTTCCTCTTTACATTTGTATCACTAATAGTGATGTTATCACGCAAGATTTACATGTATGTAATGTGTAATGCAGGAAGAGAACAAGGAAGGCAATGCAATCAATATTTATAAAACTACCATTTAATATTAAACACAGTCTTCTCAATAGAATAGATGGTGAGAAAATGTATTTTAGTAATAAGCATTAGCAACAACAAATAACAAAGTACACCTTGATGCACTGACTATAAGACTGACACTGGAACTTATTAACCAGTAATTGAATACTTCCTGTTCTAAACCACCAAAAGATAGAAAATGTCATAATCAAATGGATTACTTACAAAAAAACTCGATGGAGAAGAAACCTGTCCACTATAAGGTTGAGAGATTCAATTACATTGGGCTTTCTTGCTTTGTACCAAGCAAATGAATTGAAATGTAATCTTAATAACAAAATACGAATGTCATGCCAAGTTTACTGTGGGGAACAGAATTATTTAGATTTGTGCAGAAGTGACCTCAACATCAAGTTCATTTTCCATTTAAGTGGTAAGGTTGACCAAAATGCAATGCATAGTAGATGTCACAGCTACAATATTGGAAGGTACATATGCCAGGTCTTGATTGGTAAAGGAATCCTCCAACAGAAGAAAGTTGTCTACTCCAACAATAACTTAACAGGCAGGGCTTCATCAGACCACTGTAGCAAAGACAAAAATAGATACTTTTCCAATGGACTAAATAGACAGGAAATATAATACAACATCGCAAGGGTTGGCCTGAAGGATAAAACGTTTGTAAGGAAATTACTTGAAGGCCTCAGTAAGTTATTGCGTTGGGAAGACTTTTACATTTTGGGAGTGACCAACAATGGTTTTTCTGAGACAACTTTCACCCAGTTCCCCAAAGATGACTTTAAGTATTACTGGCAATGGTGAAGCAAATAAAATGGGAGAAATCAAGAATTATTGAAAAAATAAGTAGCTTGGCAAGTTATAGGACTGGAAATGGATACAATGATATTGAGCTGCATGTTTTGAAGAAGTTTGAAACAAATTACAGTTGGAATATTAAACAATAGCTTCCCTATTAGAGCCTACTACTTTTATGCAGAGAACAGTCTAAATAAGTCACAAATTTCTCTACAAGCAAACTTGATCTGCCACATTACTTTGCATGACAATATCACAGTTGTGACACAAACAGGAGCACTATCTCCTAAAGAATCACATCTATTATCAACCTCGATTAAGCAGAAATAGAATGCATTGCTACAAAAAATATTCAATCCCAATAACAGATATTAATTCATTTCTTGAAATGAGAAACATTATACTGTTCCACTATCTGAAGGACAAAGAAAGTCCCTGAATCATTTCTTCTTTAAAGTTTATTAATCTGTTGCAGATTTCCTGCCAGTCCCATTTCCATTATAAGATAACAATATTGTTTGCATAGCTTTATTATTTTTTTCAAAACACAAGTAATGACGGATTTAAAATCTTTTCCCCAATGACACCAGTTGTTTAATGAGTTTCTCTATATAACAATGGGTTCTGGTATCATGATTGATCTTTTTCTTTGAGCCTATTTCAACCATCAGTACCCTCAACCAGTTAAACCACATACAGTTGAAATAACTTTGATGCACCAATTACCCACAGATGTCATTGAAGTATTTCCCAATACTTGATAAACCTTGTTCTCGTTTGCACGTTTATATTGCATGCTCTCTCTCTCTCTCTCTCTCTCTCTCTCTCTCTCTCTCTCTCTGTGATCTAATAGTCAATTTCAAATTGTGCCTCACTCTTTCTATTGTTGTCCTTATTCCATGACCCTTCTTCCAATAAGAGACTCAGCATTCAGTTAGTAAACTTACATGTGTAAGATCAAAAACAAACCATATATTGCTTATTGCAATAAAAGCCTCATACCTTCAATCTTATCATTGCTCTTTTCCATTGATTCTTTATTTCCATACTTCTTTGAAGATGGGGAGTTTGTACTCAGATCCTCTTCATCTGAAAGAACAAAAGAAGATAGTGCAATCATGAAACCAATGGCTACCTTTCTTTTATGCTTCCCTCTCATTAGAAGGAGTTGACTTAATCAATTATATTGCCTGCTTCCTTCTTTCAATGAGATAATTTCACATTATTTTATGTGTGCCTATGGAAGACGTTTAACTGATTACAGCAGCAAAGCATTATTGTAAGAAATTGCAGACTATTCTGTCAATCATGCACCCAGCCTATAATAAAGTAACATAAAAACTCTGCATGGATGCTCTTAAACATGATGGTTTTAAAAAAGATTGTTATGCTAGGGAAACATATGATTTAAGTGTCCTTATAAATGCACAATGTATTATTAGAAGGCATGAAGAAATGATGATTTATATTTTCAGACAAATCTACCAATGTATTTCTTGAGAGCCATGTAATATTCATGAACAAATTCCATTTTGACTTGCAAAAGCTGGAACTAATAGTTGAATATAAATAAAGTTTAATTAAATCCAAATACGGCAATTAACTATTGTGAATAATAGTGAAAGCAATTTCGTCACCATATGCTTTTTCTAATGTTACTTCCAACTAGATTATACAATGTATTAATAATTATACATGATTAAACTATCCAATACAGTATTATCTGCCTATTTCACATAATTTGTTTCTTTTCTTTCAGTTGGTATTATGCTTCAGATTAGAAAGATTTGTTGAACTGGCAGAAACATTTATCGTAGCTGCTGTGGTGGGAATGTGAATGACAGAGTTTGTAATTACTTACAAATAAGAATGTCCTCTTTGTGGCAGTAATCAGTTCAGCTGTTCTTTTTGGATATCTAAAAAGTGTATGCCTTTTACGGACAAATATTCACACAAACATACATCATCTCATCTGCATTCAACCTTCGAATGGAGGACAGAATAGTGCTTTCAATGAGCAAGTATTTACATGTAAAGAGGCAGCTTTGGTGCCAATCATAGATATATTTATGGAAACCGCAGCCAGGTTCTTGTTGGAAGTTGTAGCCTCTCAGTTGCAAATTTTCAGTTAACAATGTAGGGTTGGAGTCTTACACGAATTTTGTCTTCTCATAAGACACAAACCTATCCAAAATTAAACACTGCCATGGATATGCTAGATGCAAAAAATAAAGTTGTGGAAAATGTGTAAGAAATTTAACAATTTTGTTTAATTTTTATAATTTTCTGTTGTTCAGTTCTCACGTTCTCAGATTGATGGAGAAACCTGGAAACTGCACAAAGCGCTGCTCAAAAAATGTCTGCACTAGTCTAGCTCTGATTTGTTCAATTCTGCATTTAATTGGCTGACTACATTAGCCAGTTTCATTATTTTCATATTAACTTAGTGGTCTTCTGAATTTGTCTCTCATGCATTGTTCAGTCAGACACTTCGCACAAGTGTGATGCCAACACAAGTAAAATGATCTACAAAAATTAAAATGCTATATTATATACCTGATATACATTAGTAGTTCATTTCATTTCAGGCTCGAGTAAAAGAGGCTGAAATTTTAAAAATACATAGCATCAAAGCAAATTCATGCATCAAACTACAGATGCACAACAGAATGGGATAATGTTACAGTAATACTTCATTTTGAATTTTATTAATGGTTTTACTTGGTGCTACCTTGATGCACTGCTGCAATGAATTGATCTATATGAACTGTATGCAAGACAAGTTCTTCTACTTCACCTTTGTGCATGTGACAATAATGAACCAAATAATCAATCTCCTTTTCCAGAAATTGTAAGAGTAGAACTTCCATGATTATATCATTTGGTGATAATATACATTATGAGATTGTTCTTAAAATTTTCAATGGTGTGGCATTCTCCAAAAAAACCCCAGAATCTTTATGGTTTGAGTGTATAAGATGATGATTGGCATTGATCGTGTGGATAGTCAGAGGCTTTTTCCCGGGGCTGAAATGGTTACCACAAGAGGACACAGGTTTAAGGTGCTGGGGAGTAGGTACAGAGGAGATGTCAGGAGTAAGCTTTTTACTCAGAGTGTGGTGAATGCGTGGAATGGGCTGCCGGCAACAGTGGTGGAGGCGGATACGATAGGGTCTTTTAAGAGACTTTTAGATAGGTACATGGAGCTTAGTATAATAGAGGGCTACAGGTAAGCCTAGTAATTTCTAAGGTAGGGACATGTTCGGCACAACTTTGTGGGCCAAAGGGCCTGTATTGTGCTGTAGGTTTTCTATGTTTCCATGATTCCATACATCATCTTCATTGGCCTTCATCTTCTGGTTATTGTTATTTGTTCTTTTATATAACCTCAGATGGTCTCATTTTAGACTAACTTGAGAAGCTGCTTTTCCAGAGGTCATCCATTCTCTGAAAACTTCTTCATAGTCTACATCAGAATCACAACAAAGCTTCAAGTATAGCAGCCTTAATTCCTTTCTGGACTGACAACAGAAACTTGATGTTATATAGCAACTTTAATAACATAAATGTTGTAAAATGTCCCAAAGAATTTTGCAAGGACATGGTCATTGATATAGAGCCATATAAAGGTGGTATTAAGTCTGTTGCCTCACAATTCCAACATGCCAGATTCATTTTTGTTGCTGGCTGTGTGGAGCTGGTATCACGTTGATTTCTTCCAAATGCTCCTGTTTTCTCTGAAAGACCTGGGGTTAGTAGGTTAATTGTGAGCAGTAGATTCTCCCTGGTATGTAGGTGAGTTGTACAATCTAGAGTTGTTGAGACTACAGTGGTTGATGGTAACATGCATGAGGAAAAACAAAATGGGATCGGTGTAATTTGCACGTTGATTTCTGTGGATTCAGTGCTGAAAGGGCTTGGTTGAATGCTGAATGACTGTAATTAATAAGGAGACAACTATGTGAGAGCTGTGGTTCAGTGAAGGTTTGCTCACCTCTAAGTCATAGGATTGTGGGTTCAAGCTGATACTTCGGAGGGTAAAAGAAAAATAGCCTGACATTCCAGAGTTCTGCTTTGTCAAAATTTTTGTTCCTTAAATGAGCTTTAAGACTTCTCTATCTAAAAAAATTGACATGACAGATAAAAACAATCATTTTGAAAGAGGGCAAAGGAGTATTTCTGTTCTGACCGATATTTATCCATCAACTCAGTAAATAACAAGCCAAGAAATCTCTGCTGGTGTTTATGCTTGACACTGTGGTCCTCCTCCCACCAGCTCATTTCTCTTTATATAAATGTCTATTTTTCTGTTTACTGTGAACTCAAATAGTCCACATGGCTCTAAGTTCAACAGTTTCACCAACCTAATTAAGAACATTCCCGTTAAAGAGGGCTACTGAAATTTTCAACGTGTAGCTACTGGACAGCTTAAGTCATGGACTGCAGTGGTAGAGGTATAAACAGAGGGCATGCTCAGGATGGCAGAAATGGTGAAGGATAGAGATGAATAAAGAGAGTTGAAGGTGATAACCAAGGAGGACTTGACAAACAAAGATGAGAAGAAGCGTGATGCTATTAGAACTCAGGGCAATCAATTTACTTATCTTGGGATTACAGTTACAAGGAAGTTTAAAGATCTTTTTCATGAAAATTTTGCCAATCTTTTATATACTGCAAAACAGAGTCTGTCACAATGGTCACCTCTATCTATGTCTTTGGTAGGTCATATTAATGTTGTTAAAATGTATGTTCTCCCTAATTTTTTATATTTATTTCAATCAATCCCAATTTTTATTCCTAAAACTGTTTTTGATTCCTTAGACTCTATTATTTTGTCATATCTGTGGAAGAATAAGCGTTCCAGAATTAATAAAGTTTATCTCCAAAAATCTAAAAAAGAGGGTGGCATGGCCTTACCTAACTTTCTTTTATATTATTGGGCAGCCAATATACGTTGTGCTACCTTTTGGTCTTTTTTCCATAGCCAACCCGAGTGCCCTAATTGGGTGGCAATGGAGTTGAGTTCCACTAAAGATTTATCTATTTCTGCACTTCTTGGCTCTGTACTCCCTAGTCGTTTGTCTAGATTAATTGCTAACCCTCTTGTTAGACGCACGTTGCGAATATGGGCTCAGTTTAGGAAATTTTATGGTTTCTATGGTTTTTCCTCTTCTAGTCCTATCTTACATAATCACCTTTTTTTTTACCTACTATGTATGTTTCAACATTCCATGATTGATATAGGAAGGGCATTAGACATTTTGAAGATCTTTTTATTGATAATCGCTTCGCATCTTTCCAACAGCTCTCTGCTGTTCAATTTGCCTAATGCCCATTTTTTTAGATATCTCCAAATTAGACACTTTATTAATCCTTTAATTTCTAACTTCCCTGAAATGCCTGAGAAAAATGTTATGGATTTCTTTCTTTCTATTAATCCACTGGGTAAAGGTTTAATATCATTTATTCATGATAAATTAGCATTCTTACGGCGTGCCCCTGTGGATAAAATTAGAATGGCTTGGGAGCATGATTTAAATATCTCTTTATCTGATGAGACTTGGGACTCGATTCTCAAATCGGTTAATTCAACCTCTCTTTGTGCTGGCCATTGCCTTTTACAGTTTAAGATTGTTCATAGAGCCCATATGTCTAAATCTAAATTACCTCGATTTTACCCTAATATTAGTCCTCTTTGTGATAAATGCGAAAGGGGCAAGGCCTCTCTTATTCATACGTACTGGTCCTGTCCTAGCTTAGAGAAATTTTGGAAAGATGTCTTCATAACTTTATCCTATATTCTGAATCACCACTTAGAACCTAACCTTTTAATTGCTTTGTTTGGTTTTTTGGGTGAGACAGATTTACGTTTGAGTTGGACTAAGTGTCGAATATTATCTTTTGCTTCTCTCCTGGCTAGACGTTTAATCCTCCTTAGATGGAGAGATGTTGCCCCGCCCACGCATGCTCAATGGCTTAATGATATTATGGCCTGCTTAGACCTTGAAAAAATTCATTATTCAGTTCTTAATTCGGATACAAAGTTCCATAAGGTCTGGGGACCTTATATTGAGTACTTTCATAACCTTCCTCTTAATTAAGGTTTTTTTTTCGGTCCCGTGCTTTCAGCTCTTTTTTTTTGGTAGTAGGCATTATTATCTTCTGTTTTCAAGTGTATTTACAGTTTTGGGGGTTTGAATGTCCTGATTTATATTCTCGATATTGTGTTGTGGTTGGTCTGGAGTTTTTTTTTTGTTGCGGGGCTTGGGAAGGATACTAATTTTACATGGCTTCAATTTGGGTGCTTTCTCAATTATCTTTTTTGTATTATATTATTATTGTATATTTATTTTTGCACTGTATTAATTTTCTTCATTTTGATTTGGGTTTTTTTCTATCTGTAGTAATGTAGAAAATGCATTAAAAAACCAATAAAAAATAATAATAAAAAAAAACAACTCAGGGCATCCCAATGTTTGGAGTTCAATTCCGGAGCCGTTCTGTAAGGAGTCTCTGTACGTCCTCCTCATGGAATGCGTGGGTTTTCTCTGGAGCACTCTGGGTTCCTCCCACAGTCAGATGTACCGGATAGGTTAATTGGTCACTGTAAATTGCCCCACGATTAGGTTAGGGTTAATCAGGATTTGGCAGGGGTTGCTGGCGTGGTGTGGTTTGAAGGGCCCACTTGCCTCTGTATCATGAAATAAAATAAGCAAAATAACTGAGATGGTGCTGGAGGCGACTAGCATCAGGATGATGAGTAACTGGGACAATAAAAGTCAGAGTGTAGGTACGATTGCTTTAGATGAGTTCAAAGTTACAAGGCAAAGGATTGTTTTTGGACAGGAGGAGATGGATTTAATCATCAACATTATAGTCAGTAGCTAAATGAAGGATATGTATGATAAGCAGAATTCAAAGTAAGGCCATTAGAAACTGGAACAGGAGCTGAACATTCAACTCTGAGACAGTTTCACCATACAGCTTTCCATCCTTAGTATATCTGTATTATTTGCAAATTTGCCTACCATATACGCACTTCATTCCTTTAAGTTATTACATTTTGCAAACAATTAAGATCCCAGCACTTAATTGTGGCACACTGCTGGTCACAGAGTTGTCAAACTTAGAGTAACCCCCTTACCTCCATTTATTGTTTCTTTCTTTTTAACCATTTCTCTATCCATGTCTATCTATTACTTCCAACATCACTGGATCTTAATGAGGCGCCTTGCAAAATGCTTCTGGAGGTCCAAGTACAACATAGATACTTGCTCTCCTCTACTCACTATGATTCAGATTTTCTCACAGAGCTGTAATAAATTTCTCAGACATGAATCATGTATCCATGCTGACTCTGTTTGATTGGATAAAGATTTTCCAAAAGTGCTGCTATTACTTCCTTCCTAGTTGATTCTAACAATTTATCAAAGGTTACTTGCTCTTCACCTCCCCCTCTTTTTGAATAGGTGTATAAGCAAGAAAAATAAATCTTCGTGTGATGTTATTTATAGTAGGATACACACAGCTCTGCTTTTTAATGGAGACAGAATGAGCAACCCCCCCCCCCCCATTTGATGTGTAATTATCAGTGTAAAATTCAATATTTGTAATCTTTGGAAAAGTTAAGTACATGTTGGCAAAGGTTTCTTCACAGAGTTCTCTTACAAATGGAGATGACAGATTCATTGTACTTCCATGGTATTCCGAAAACCTCGCTGGTTTAAGTGACCAGTTCATCCATGGCTTGTTTACTTATCAATTCATAATAAATACTTCATCCACACATCATGTTCCATCTCTACACCACCAGGTAATGAACTCATAGAAAATGGAGTTACCCCCAAAAAATGACTGAATACATAAAAATCATTAGCTCTATTGCTGTGTAATGTCATAACATGAATGGAAACTACATGGTCAGTATCCATTTTCTGACATTTGCAGTGGATTCATGGAATACCAAAACATATAAGATGCCCATTTGTGTCCGATTTTCTTGGGTAGAGCTGTTCAATTCCAATTCCTGTTTTTTTTTCTCTCAAGAGAACACTGAATCTTATTTTCCCTTCAGTTACTTATCTGACTTCCTTTTGAAATAAGTATTGAATATGTTTCTGTGACTGATTCATGCAGGACACAGAAAAAGGTATGTGTAAAACATTCCTTGTGTCACTCCTAGTTCTTTTATCAATCAACTTAAATCTCTGTGCTCTATTTCAAAAAACATAATTCATAATCTTCAGTATGATTGAATTCATGTCATTTTAATGAAATTGCACCAGGTTAGGTCAAATAATATTAAGGTCTTAAAGCCAGATGAAATATAGTGGCCCTATAATGAAATTCTAATTGAATATGTAATGGCCTTAAGATCACACAGCCTGTTGTAAAATTGGGAGCATGCAGGCACTAGCTTATAAGGTGAAATTATGATCCCAATGTTGCTCCTGAAAATTGACAAAACGAGTATGATATTGACTACTATAGGAGCGTATTTCAGAAATTGAAACAGTGTAGCCCTTATTACATGAGTATGTTTAGGTACTTCCATTGAATTCCATATCTTCCAAGTCCACTTTACAAACCTAATCATCAGAGGCTGTTTTAGCTGAATTTTCATCAATAAAAATACAGGCACAAAGAAAGATGACAAATTTTTTAAAACCTGTTGGAATTAGGTATGGCTTTAATGTAGATTTTCTGAACACTAGCCAAGGCAAAAGATATTTACTTTAGAAGTTGTTTCTTTCAGAAGCAAAAGTCTGCCTGCAATGTCCTAGAAGCAAATGTCCTGGACATCATTTAGCCACTATTCAACAATAGTGGGGTTGACGTTAGAGCAAGTTTCAGATATATTGGAGGATCTCCATGAGTGCTGTCAATATTTGTTCAGAGATTCTGAAAAAAAAATCCTTATCTGAGGGGATTGCTTGTTTGCTTCCTGAGAAACTGAGGGTCAAATATTAATCAGTGGGCTTTCAGTCCTTTTGGAAAACAGAATTAAGAGGATATAAGGCATTCTGTCAATTTTAAGAGATATATTGTATGTTTAAAGAGAATGCATCTAACTGATATCTAGTTCTGAAAGCATTCCATTTGTATTTGTAGGTCAGTCAACTCTGTAATTGATTACCCCATTTCCATGAGAGATACGATTATTGTGAGAGTAAGTAAGACAGTCACCAGTCACTTTAATCTATGTGCTATTTAAAATTTAACCCTTCGGTATTGTCAAGGCTTACTATGACTTGACTGACTTTCATGAACAATAATAGTTTAAAAGCTGTGATAAAAAGGCAATGCTCCTGAAGAAATTCATGATGGCAGTAGCTAAGTCTGATATTAGCACCTTTACAACAAATCAAGAGGCAATTCTATATGTGGTTTAAATCCTTGAGCACTCTAAAGTTTTTTTTTCTCTGTAGATGATTGACTAATTTTTGCTTATTGTGGCATGTAAATGGCATAAGACCTTAAGACATAGGAGCAGAATTAGGCCATTCAGCCCATTGTATTTGCTCTGCCATTCCATCATGGCTGATCCCAGATCCCACTCAACCCCATACACCTGCCTTCTCGCCATATCCTTTGATACCCCGACTGATCAGGAAATGATCAACTTCTGCCTTAAATTTATCCAGGGACTTGGCCTCCACCGCAGTCTGTGGCAGAGCATTCCACAGATTCACTACTCTCTGGCTAAAAGAATTCCTTCTTACCTCTGTTCTAAAAGGTTGCCCCTGCCATAGGAAACATCCTCTCCATATCCACTCTATCTAGTCCTTTCAACATTTAGTAGGTTTCAATGCGATTCCACTCCTCCCCCTTGCATTCTTCTAAATTCCAGTGAGTACAGGTCCAAAACTGCCAAATGCTCCTCATATGTTAACCCCTTCATTCCCAGAATCTTTCACATGAACCTCCTTTGGACTCTCTCCAATGACAACACAATCTTTCTGAGATATGGAGCCCAAAACTGTTGAAAATACTCCGTGTGGCCTAACTAGTGTCTTATAAAGCCTCAGCATTATCTCCTTGCTTTTATACTCTATTCCTCTTGAAGTTAATGCCAACATCGCATTTGCCTTCTTTACCACAGGCTCAAACTGTGAATTAACCTTCTGGGAATCTTGCACAAAGACTCCTAAGTCCCTCTGCACCTCTGATGTTTGAACCTACTCCCCATTTAGATAATAGTCTGCACTATTGTTTCTTTTACCAAAATGCATGATCATACATTTTCTAACACTGTATTCCAACTGCCACCCTTTTGTCTATTCTTCCAGTTTGTCTAAGTCCTGCTGCAATCGCATTGCTTTCTTAGCCCTACCCACCCCTCCACATATCTGCGTATCATCCACAAACTTTGCCATAAAGCCATCAATTCCACTATCCAAATCACTGACAAACAACGTGAAAAGCAGCTGTCCCAATACTGGCTTCTGAGGAACACCACTGGTCACTGGCAGCCAACCAGAGAAGGCCCATTTTACTCCCACTTGCTGCCCCCTAGCTCTCAGCCATCCCTCTATTCATGCCAGTATCTTTCTTGTAACACCATAGAATTTTTATCTTGTTAAGCAGCCTAATGTGTGGCACCCTATCAAATGCCTTCTGAAAATCTAAGTTAGTGACATCCACTGCCTCTCCTTTGATCACCCTGTTTGTTACTTCCTTAAAGAACTCTAACAGATTTGTCAGGCAAGATTTCCCTTAACAGAAACCATGCTGACTTTGACTTATTTTATCATTAGTCTCCAAGTACCCTGAAACCTCATCCTTAAAAATAGACTCCAACATTTTCCCAACCACTGAGGTTAGGCTAACTGGCCTATAAATTTTTCATCACCTAGTGTTTCTCTCTCCCCTCCCCCTACCTTTCAAATCTATTCCTCAGCTTTTTTTCTCCAGTTCTGCTGAAAGGTTTCAGCCCAAAACATCGACTGTGCTTTTTTCCAAAGATGCTGCCCGGCCTGCTGAGTTCCTCTATCATTTTATGTGTGTTGTTTGGATTTCCAGCATTTGCAGATTTTCTCTTGTTTGTGGCCTATAATTTCTTTTCTTTTGCCTTCCTCCCTTCTTAAAGAGTGGAGTGGCATTTGCAATCTTCCAGTTCTCTGGGACTATGCCAGAGTCAGGTGATTCTTGAAAGATCGTGACCAATACATCCATTATCTGTTCAGCAACCTCTCTTAGCACTCTAGCATGTAGTCTATCTGGTCCATATGAATTATCCACCCTAAGAGCTTTGAGTTTGCTTAGCACTTTTTCCTTTGTAATAGCAATGGCACTCACTCCTGGTCCCTAACACTCATGGACCTCTGACATACAGTGTCTTCCACAGTGAAGGCTGAAGCAAAGTACTTATTAAGTTCAGCTGCAATTTCTTTTTTCCCTATTACTACCTCACCAGCATCATTTTCCAGTGGGCCAATATCAATACTCACCCCCCTTTTACTCTTTATATAACTGAACTGACTTAAAGTATACTGCTTTATATTTTTGGCTAGTTTGCCCTCATACTTCATCTTTTCCCTTCTTACTGCTTTTTTAGTTGCATTTTGTTGGATGTTAAAAGCTTCCCAATCATCCTGCTTCCTGCTTACTTCTGCTACCTTATATGCTGTTTCCTTGGCTTTTATGCAATCCTTAACTTACTTTGTCAGCAACAGTTGCCTACCTCTGCCATTTGAGAAGTACTTATTCTGTTGGATATATCTGTCCTGCACCTTGTGAACTACCCCCAGAAACTTCAGCCATCTCTGCTCTGCCTTCATTCCCACCAGCATCCTCCTCCAATCTACCTGGGCAAGCTCCTTTCTCATGCCTCTGTAATTCCTTTTATTCCATTGTGATGCTGATACATGTGAGTTATGCTTCTCCCTCTCAAATTGCATTATGAATTCAATCATATTATGACCACTGCCTCCTAAGAGTTCCTTTACATTAAGCTCTCTAAAAGATCTGGGTTATTACACAACACCCAATCTATGATAGCCTTTCCCTAAGTAGGCTCAAGCACAATCAGCTCTAAAAAGCCATTTCATAGGCATTCAACAAATCCTCTCTCTTGTGATCTGACACCAACCTGATTTTGCCAGTCTCCTTGCATATTGAAGTCCCATTACAATTGTGTTACTGTCCTTATTACATATTTTTTCCAGGTCCCTTTGCAATCTCAACCCCACATCTTGATGACTATTTGGAGGCCTATATATGATTCCTATAATAGTTTTTTTTTAACCCTTGCAGTTTCTTAACTCCACCTACAAAGATTCAACATTCTCTGACCCTATGTCACCTCTTTCTAAATATGTAATTCCATCTCTTACCAACAGAGCTTCACTACCGCCTATGCCTTCTTCTCTGTCCTTTTGTTACAAAGTTTATCCTTTGATGTTAAGCTCCCAACTATGGCCTTCTTTCAGCCATGACTCAGTGATGCCCACAATGTCATACTGACTAACCTCTAAATGTGTCACAAGTTCGTCCACCTTAGTTCAAATGCTGCACATATTTAAATACAGCACCTTCAGTCACCTTTTTGAATTTTGCCTCTGTGATACAATTTAACTCTTTGCTCTGTCTACATTTGTGCCCAATCATTGACATGTCCTTTTTACATTCTTGTTACATCCCTCATCTACTTGTAAGCCTGCTGGGTCATCCTCAGTTCGATCATACTGGCTTCCATATTAATGGTAGGACCATAAAATCTGTTCTTCATCACAGATTTTCAGCAGACTAACTCAGAGGAGTTTGGGTGATCATTAGCAGTGAGGTGCGGCTGAATGGAAAGCAGCACATCTTAAAAGGGCATGGCATGAATTAAAGGGATGTAGCTATTTAAATATTATAGAAAAATAATCATCAGTTGAGTGTGATGAAGGGTTTCAGCCCAAAACGTCGTCACTACCTCCTCCCATAGATGCTGTCTGGCCTGCTGAGTTCTGCCAGCATTTTGTGTTTTTATCAGTTGAGTGTGTGTGTATTTAACTGCCTATTTCTAAATTAATAGAACAGGATTACGAACTATGATGATGAATAAAATGATCACTTTCATTTTAAAGTTGTTATTAGAACTTCACTGGATCTGAAAAGAACATTACTAGCAAATACAGTATATTCACCACTTTTGTTGACATTTCTGCTGTTGGACATTGGTGTTTCCATACCAAGACATGATTACAGATGGACTCAACAACTGTAGGAGTAATCTACTGTGCAGCAGTAGAGGAACAATTGATGATTGCAAAGTGAAAGACTGTTTACAGGATGTGAATGTGAGATTGTTTACTCTTTCTGACATTTTAAAGGGGATGTCAGTAGAAGTTAAAAGAGAATCATTTTCTGCAGGAGGTTGTATGTTAAGGACTGCAAAGAGTTGTAATTGAACCAAAATGGACAATTCTGCTACTTGTTAGTTTCTATGTGTTCATGCAACTGAAGTTTAATTTATCTTGAACAAGCACTATGGAGAAAATAATTTATTTCCTTTAGTTTGGATAAATTCATTCAACCTATGTTATGCTTAGAAACACGTCTTACTACAAAGAGGATACTGTAATTAAGTTTCTTATTGCATTTTATTGTGTTCAAAATTTCACTGGCTGGCTTTGACAACATTCTAAGATCAGTCTGTATCTTGAGCAGCATCTTTATAAGTAAGGAAATAGGTCTTTGATTTGTTAAGTCACTTTAAGTAGGGCTTGTTTTGTGGAAATCTCAGACATTTCAAATAAGACTCAGTGGACCTAATCAGGACAGATCCAAACTTTGTAAAGAATCAATGTTGGAAACCTTTAGAGGGATTTTAAAAATAAGACAGTCTTTCAAAGCATTTTATCAATGGCATAAATTACAAGGCAATTTTAAAAGCAAACTGAATGTGATAGCAGTCCTGAGAGAGAATTATAGCACAACATTTTAACTAAACCTAGGATGATCTGTCTCAGAACTGTTTCAATGAAGAACAGTGCAACCTCTACCCTAGCCAAAAGTTGTTGAATGCTGAGGCACCTAATGGAGGAAACAAGTCTTTAGTAATAAAGCAAAATTGGCAACTTACTTTCCAGATTCATGATTTGCATGGATGTTGAATTCAATGCTCACTGATTCAGCCACATGCTTTGTGCCAATGCCAAAAATCAATTTCAACCTCAAGGAGCAATCTCCCAGAGCAGGCCCAATGGCAATCACTCAGACAATGCTTGGATTTGGCAATTGTTATGGCAATGAAACTGCCTTTGCCATCAGTTTACTACCTGAAATCTTTGTCTTATGAACATCAACTTTTCATTGAAATTAGTTTTCCTAATCAGATTCTAATAAATATTCTTTGCTGTCTTCCAAAGTCTTGACATCCTCCCAAATTTGCAATTGTGTAGAATTGGCCATAATACCCCTGCTGGGACCTAATTATTGTTACAGTGTTGCAAGACAATTTCTAAAGCGGATTTAGATAAATAAGATTGAGATAAATCATACAACTTTTCGTCCTGTGATTTGTGACAAGAATTTTGAGATACAGAGGATTTGCATCAGTCAGGTACTAATAGTGGTAATAAATGATATTCAGTTGTTGAACATGAATTGCTTATGAAAACACATACACTCAGGAGTGCAAATAAATAAGGTGTAGTTGCAATAATAGCCAACTATCATCTCATTAAGAATTCCTAAAGAAATAATACACCTAGCATTTAAAAAGAGTGTATTAGTCTGGTATTACTGCATATAAATCATTGCTTTACAAACAACTTGTATTTCCTTCTTCTAGCTATGTACTTGGACAGATTTTCTAAGTAACTCTGCACCAACCGTCAGAGTACTTGTTTTTAAAAGGTAATTTATTTCCTGCAAAAAGGAATATAACACATTACCAAACTGAACCTTGTGAAAAATGAATTTTTATTGAAGTCATCAATTCTGCCATGTCAAATCACAGAATGTCATAGCACAGAAAATGGCTATTTCGCCTGTCATATTCTTAGCGGCTTTGTAACATAGCTGTCAGTCACAGTTCAAAGTTCAAAGTATGTATATACTATACACAAATTTGAAAATCACGAACTTGCAGGCAGCCACAAAACAAAGAAACACAATAGAACCCAGTAAAAAAAAACCCACACTAAGACATTCAAGCGCCCAACGTGCAAAAAAAAAGAACAAACTGTGCAAATAGTAAAAAAGTAAGCAATTAGCACACAGAACGTGAAGAGAGAGTCCCCAAAAGAGAGTGCACAACCAGGGAACCAGATCAGCACTACAGCCAATCTAGGAGACTGATGGCTGCAAGGCACAGCTGCAGAGACAGTTTGGCCCTGAGGTGGATAAACTCCATGGAGTAGTGAGCTGAACCCCGTGTATCCTTTGCCCTCGGCCTTGATTGTTTTTAATCTTGTTCGGTATTTCGCTCTCGGGACTGGGCCCCACCACTTCGATCTAACCCCAAGTCCACTCCTGCAATGGCCGCTGCAGCTGTACCTGCATTCCTGAGAGTCCAATTCACTGAATCCTTCAGGATACCGCAAACATGCCAAGACCTATAGATGTTTCAAAAGTGCAACTCTCAAAGGGAAACGATAGGCTGCAGTGATTGTAGTCCAGAAAAAAGTGTAATTAATATAATAGTTAGTAGTTTTGTTTGTTGCCTGTAAAACATCGCTGTCTCGCCAGTGCTATCTTTACTTTCAGTCTCATGCCCACATTTTCTTTCCCCCATGTGAACTTGCTTCCAGATCATGTAAAACTGCCTTTATAAAATTCTCAAGGAAAATTTTTTTCTGGTGGTATATTCCAGATATTGAGTCATTTTATTCTCTGCTAATTGTTTAGATAACTCTTTTGCACCTATGACCAATGCAATAGAATGGAAGTTTTTGCACAATTTCAGGGAAGGATGAGGTACTGGATGGGTGGACATGTGGATTTCAACTCATGTAGACCCTGCAGAAAAGAAGTAGGAGACTACTTAAAACCAGGGCAACACTGATGTTCCATCATTTGTCAATTTACTGCTGCTGTTTACTTGTGCTTCGAGGCATCCATCTGACTTCCCTGAATAAACGTAGATAGGGAATTTGAAGTCATAAGGTCCCCATTGCAATTTTCACAGTCAACTGAATCAAATGCAAAGTTACTCTCAGCAAAGCTGGCGTTCATCCAGTGCTATAAAGAAAGAGTTGTATTAATATAATGACTTTCAATATCACTGGATATCTCAAGTCATTTACAGCCTACGATAAACAAATAAGAGTAATCTTCCATCTCCAGAAGGAAAGGGACTATGGCCCAATGCACCACAAAGTAAGCAATTATTCTCACTGACCCCCTTCTTCACGCCACCCACAGTTTGTGGTTAGAGACTCTTTTAAATCCCTGCTCCAAGATTTGTCTTGGCGAACTTTAATCAGAGGCCCTTAAGCTGCCTCTGGACCACAATTCCAAGAAGACATCAACTAGATTCACTGGAATTCAACTACTCACAGGAATTACGATTTTCACCTTGTTTCCAATACTCAGGTATCACACATCGCCCCAGAACTCTCCCCACCCCAAGCTCCTTAAGTTTGATTAACTGAAGGTAATATATTTGTAGGAAGATTCACCTTATAGTACAAGGAGTGTGTTTAATAATTCAAGTATATCTTCTATTAGAATAATCAGTTCCTTTAGAATTAGCAGTTGTTGTGGATCATACAATGTTACAGTTCAAAGGCCAGGAAGAATTTCCAGTTTATTGAAAGTCCCTTTCCCTGTTGCACGCCAAATCCATGATTCAAAATGGAGGCATTTTACTATTGTCATCAAAATATAAAGGAATATAGTTGTCAAGGAAAGCTAGAGGAGACTTGACCCAGCAGTGGAGATGATACAGCAGTAAACAAAATTTTACTAATAAGCTGCAGAATATCAAGCTGTGAGAGGCCACAAAACAAGAGTGAATAGATACTAAAGTTACAAGGCAACAAGGTAACTGAAGGCTAGGACTGACTAGTGGAGGCTGGCTGATTTGTATGTGTGAACTAAGGATTTAAACAGGCTGCAGGTGATGAGTTTGAAACAAGTGGTATATCATTCCTGATAGCTGGGAGAAGTCTAGGAGGTGCCTGTCTGTGCAGGCTTGACAAGAACCCTCCTCCTACAGCTGCCACCCAGTGGCCCAGGATGATCTGGATGGATCTGGTGGAACTCCTCATTGAGTGATGGATCCAAGGTGAAATTGGACAGCACCTCCTCTAGATGGCAATAACCTCCAGGACATACCCTTCCCGGTTGACCAGGTACAGCACCTCCAGAACCACGGATGGTAGACATGTGAATTGAACAATTGATGAACTGTGTACACTGGACCACCTTCCATGATCCATGATTCTGGAGCTGCAGGCTCAGGTAAGTTGCGTGGTCCATGTTCAATGGGCTTGAGGCAGGACAAAGAAGATATGTATGATCCTGAGGGACAATGGCAGGTGGAGATGGTAAATGACTGGGTTTATGCAATGGGTAATCTTAAAGTGACGAATAAACCAGGCCGAGAGCTCACGGGAGTTGGTGCGCAAGGGCAGATCTCGGGTTGAGAGCCAGGCGCTGTCCCCAGACTGGAATACTCTGGCTGGGTGCTGACATCAGTTAGTCTGGAGGCAGTTGGTGTGCTTGGCAACTAGGACGGCCCTCCATGCCCTCATCCAAGCACTCTGGCATCAATGAACCCAGACCCTGGTGGGCAGGTCGTCCATCATTGACTCCTCCATGAAGAACAATGGGGATTAGTAGCCATGAAGAAATTCAAAGTGTAACGTACCTGCGGCAGAAGAGGTGTGTAGATCGTGGGGCAGTTAGGCCCAGAGAAGTTACTTCTTCCTTTGGAAGGGTTAGAGGCAGTAGAGCATCACAGAAACTTCTCCACTTATTGATTGGGCCTTTCTGATTGATTGCTGGTCTGCAGATAATAGCCAGAGGACAAACTCACTGAGGTGTGAAGGAGGCCACAGAAGCCACTTCAGAAGCAGGAGATGAATTGTGGGCCCCAGTCCAATGCAACATCCTGAGGGAAACCATGGAGGCGAACTACATGTTGGAGACCAGGCCAGCCAACTCAGCAATTGATGGAAGTCTGGGAAGGGCAATGAAGGGGGCTGCCTTGGAGAACCAGTCCACCACTATCGTGATCACCAAGGCCCCATCAGAAGGTGTCAAACTTGTAAAGAAATCCATAGTGATGTGGAACCACAGACATTGGGGACTGGTAGAGGCCACAGGACTGCTAGTTGGAGGAATTGGACTGGATATATTGTGGGCAGAAAGTGACAAATTGACGTACATCTGCGAACATAGTGAGCCACCAGAACTATCATTGCAAAATACCCAGAGTCAGTCATGTGCCTGGATGGCCAGAGTGGAATAGAGAGTGGGCCCACTGGAGTGCCTCAGAGTGCATGGCTACCGGCACGTACTTGCAGTTGTCAGGTGTGTTGGCCAGAGCTTCTGCTGTAGGGTCTGGTGGATCTTGTTCTTAAGATCCTAGAAGATCAGGACAAGGATCTGCAAGGACGGAAGACAGGCTGAGGGTCAATCTCTGTTCAGCTAGATAGAACTGTCATGACAGGGTGTCCGCCTTGGCGCTGGGTGGGTAGGAGATGGTGAAGTCGAGTTGCTTGAAGAAGAGGGCCCAGCAAGTCTGACATCAGTTGAATTGGTGGGCTTGTGTATTGACATGAGGATCTGGTGGTCAATCTAGATGAGGTAGGGCTCAGTGTCTCCTATCAGCCAATGCCTCCTTTCTTCCAAAGTTAACTTAATGGCGAGTAGCTCCATCTCCTGTTCCATAACAGCACTGTGTACAGCTGAACTTGTTTGAGAAGGCCCAAGGGTGTGTCTTTCCAAGGTCCAGAGGGGCTCAGATGGCAGAGATTGGGAACGATAGCGAGGCATCTCTTGAGCTCCAAGAAAGCATGGTCTGCAGCAGTAGACCAGGTTATCTGTGAGGTAGGTGACTGGTGAGAGGAGTGGCGATTTGGCTGTACATGCTCTGACAATCCCAGACCCCAAGGGACATCCATCAATGGCCAGGATGAAAAAAGGGTGTGAGGCAGGCTCGGTTGGCAGTCCAAATGGCATTCACAGAGTCTGGACCAGAAAATTGCCTGCTGCACCAGAATGCACCAAAGCCTCCTGCGTGTGTAGAGAGCTTTTAGAGTGTGGAAGAGAACAGAGAGAGTGAATTGAGCTATGCTTTTGGAATGAGTGGCCGGGGAGAACTTACCAGATGGACGACCCCTTATGTCTATATGGTTGTGCCATTTTCCTGGACACAGTGGATACCTCCTGAGTAGACAGCTCATCTCTCAAATGTTATGAAAGGCCATGATTGTAATGGGTGAGCAGCACCTCTGCATTCCAGCCATGCTTCGCTTCAAGGGTCCTGAACTACATGGTGTAATCCAGTTTCGAGCATGAGCCTTAATGCAGGCAAAGTGTTTGATCTGCCACCTCCCTTCCACTCTCCAGATGGTGGAAAACCATATCTAATAAGTAAATTCCTCATATTTGTTGTCAATGGTGGTCTTATTGTCCAGGTCAGAGCTCGCCCAGTCAGGAGAGAGGTGTCAAAGACGATCTAGATTCAGCCCGCAGAATACAGAGATAGCTGGAGCTCGAAGTGTAAGACGCGCTGGGATTGGAAGTTGCAGCATTGGGCTGGGGATCCGTCAAAGTGCTCGGGCACTGGAATCCAGGGCTCCAAGGGAGGAAGATGACTGGCACAGGTTTGTTGTATCGAGACAGAGGTGGTTGAGAGTGACAAGCAGCTGGACAATGGTTTCTTGCTGCTTCAGGATCATGTTCTCCCGTTGAGAGATGACTTCCTTGAGGCAAGTGTATTCTGCTGGGTCAATCATTGGTTCACCCATCCTGTCTGGACATGCAGAGGCGGCTTGACCCAAGATAAGAGCAGCACAGATTATTTAGCAATAAATGATATTTTACTAATAAATTGCAAAATAACAAGCCCTGGGGGGCTACAAAACAATAGAGAACTGATACTTAGCATGACAAGACAACAAGGTGAATGAAGGCTATGAGCAACTGGTTGAGGCTGCCTGGTTCACAAGACTGAACAAAGGACTGTGAATGAGAGGTGGGTTTAAATAGGCTGCAGGTTATGAATTGGACATGAGTGGCAGGTGACTGCTGTTAGCTCTGTGGAGACTGGGAGGTGCTTACCTGTGCAGGCCTGACAAATGTAATTCAGGATATCAGAACTTTGTACATTTAAGAAAAGGGACCTGACAATAAAAATAACTACAATTTATGATTTCTGAAGATTATTTCAAGTTAAATAATGGAATATTGTAACGCAGAGTAGATAAGGAAGATCATTGAGGGCTAGATTGCAGCGACCATGAGCAAGTAAGTACAAAAGAAATTATGGGCACTGAATATTGAATTTTTACCCATTGATTTAATATGCAATTCCACTTGCTACAAAAATAGGTTCACTGGCTGACTCCTTTGCCGCACAACGGACTGTAACCCTGCACTGCAATTATAATTATTGTCAAAGTATTGTATCTGAAAATCAGAATAAGTAGCAGAGGATTTGGATGACCTAAAAAACAGCAGTTAAGATTGCACAAATTGAGGAAAACTGCAGTTCTTAATGAAAAGTCCTTAAAAAAACAAAGTTATTAAATTGGCACAGTCGTGCAATTACAGTGCCCTATCAAATGCAGTAAATTAAAAAGTAATTCCCATCTGCTGCTGTGGGAACAATGTTGGATATATTTTTCTTATTCCATTGATAGTCACTTTTGCAATCTTTTCAAAAGCCTCTAAACATTTTTTTTACTTTATTAGCAATATGGATAATTACCAGTCTTGTGCAGATGTGGCAGATTGCACAATGTATCACAGGGATTTTGCAGTGCCATTTACTTGAATGAATTGCCATGGTTTATGCCACAATCTCTATTTCCTAACAATATTAGCATTGCTGTACAAAAGCAAGTGCTGAGGTTTATTATTTTCCTGGGAACACTTTCAATTACACCTAGCAATTTCATCAGTCACACACAACGGAAGAATCATTTTCAATACTACTACAATGGCCTCAAAAATTCTGAAGTGCAGTGGGAGGACAGAGGTTATGAATGGTGCTCCAGAACTATAATCTTTATGTCGTATTTAACCGATTGCTTTAGACATTTGGTGTTGACACCTCCAAAATTTCTTTCTGTATCCTTCCTACGTTCTAACATGATGCAAGTGCCTTTCAATCTACCATTGTCCACACAGGATGGATTTCCTCTTTTGAATAGCTAGTTATTTGAGCACATAAAACCTCATTAAAGACAATGAAAATCAATAATCCAGCAGAAATTTTCATGATTTATTCATTTGCAGAGAATTTTTAGTTATTCTTCATCAGTAAATAACTTTGAGAAGACATGGTAAGACATTTTCTTGAACTACTACATTTAATGTAGTGAAGACACTACCAAAATGTTGTTGGCATGGAATTCATAGACAGAAGGGCAATAAATGCTTAGGTCAGCATGGCACGCTGCTTGCAAGTGGATCATTGAAGTGTTGTTATTGTCATACATATGCTTCCCTTCTCGAAAAAGTGGCACTGTTCCCTTACTGAGGCCAGTAGCCTGTCCAAGCAATTTTAACTTGTGTCAAGTGGGATTGCCAACTGTCACAAGCCCTGAAGGCCTATGCAGGTGTATTTTTTCACTGTTGTCGTATCTAGTATGGTTAAGCCCTTGTGCTTTCTGTTTAATCTTGTCAAATGTATTTTGACTGGTATGGGTTTTCTGAGTATTGTGATTATTTAAAGGGGGCTCCTGATCAGTGCTTATCATGGGGTCCTTATGTTTCGAGAATGATTCTTCTTCTACTGTTGCTCGGTCAAGCCTCTGATGTTCTGTTGGAAAAAACTCTCGTCTCCATCCCTTCATGGAAGTCTGTCATTCCTCCACACCTGGGTTCAGTCGTTCGTCAGTGTACACTATGGCTGAAGGACACACCATTAATGGACCCCGCAGAGGTTCAACTGCAGTTTGGACATCAGTTGGCTGGAGGCGAGGGTGCCTTCTATTCTCCGTGTTAGTCCTGGGGATAAGTTCTTAATTTACCGAGGCTACCTTCCAAGTTTCTAGAGTTCACATTCCAAGCTTCTCCAGTCTACCTTTGAAATTGTCAAGGTTTCCTGGATATCCAGGTTTCCAAGGGCTGTTCCAGGTGTCCAAGAACTATTGCAGGTTTCTGAGCACTATTCTAAGTTCCTGAGTTTACCAGCCCTGTCTCGAGACATCAGGTCTGTCTTGAGGTTCAAGTCCTGTCTCGAGTTCCTGTCAGGCACCGGCCTTAGGGAGGGGGAGTATAGTCACGAGTCCCGCAGGCCTGTGCACTTATATTTGTTAAGTTTTATTTTATCTAGAGTCATTGAGTCATTAGGCCCTTGTGCTTTTGGTTTAATCTTCTCAAGATTGTTTTGACTGGCACAGGTTCTCCAAGTATTGTGATTATTTTAAGGGGACTCCCAATCAGTGCTTATTGCGGGGTCCTTGTGTTTGGAGAATGATTCATCTCGCAGCATCACTTGATGTTCTGTTGGAATTCCTATGAATTAACTCTTGTTTCTGTCTCTACATAGGAGTCTGTTGTTCCTCTGCACCTGGGTTCAATCATTTGTCAGTGTACACTGTGACAGGCAACCTTTTGTTTCCAAATTTTCCCTTTACATTCCAGCCAAATAAAAAAAATGACACACACTGTTGTTGGAAAGTCTTCCTAAAATAGGTGCTGCAGTTATCATCATGTGATGAAGATGACTGATGTTCTCTTCAGGTGAATCGTGCACTTCATTTCCAACAGAACTCAAGAAACAGGCAGGTGAGATATCCAGCTTTAGAAAGGCCACACACCCTCAGGACATTGCAAAGTGCTCTAAAGCCAGTGAAGTCACTGGAAAGCAGCAGCCAAATTGCTAACAGTGAGCTCCAGCATGTTGCAATGTGGTCACGGCAACATGACATGAATTTAGTGATGTTGATTGATGGATAGCTATCGAGGACTCAATCCAACTCTTATATGTAATACAGCCAGCAATTATGTAAATCCAGAAGAGTAAGTGTGGCCTTATTCTGCAGAAGCTACCTCCAACAGAGCAAACCTTCAGCACTTCTTTGGAGCATCAACCTGGAAGGGTTGTTATAGTTCAGTTGCTGTAAGGGGACTGCAACTAGCAACATTTTGACTGAGAAATGTGAATGCTACCACAGAGAATACAAGGAACAAATGTCATTTTAAACAATTGTTATCTCAAAGTTCAATATGATAACCCTTACATTTTCATTAGCAGCAATGCCTTTTAAAGTATTAATGTCCAGTAAGAAAGTGTTTTTAAGACTTTATCTCAACACATAAGTACCATTGAGGAAGCTTTTATGTTTTTTTCATCATACAATAACAACCTACAGCATCCCTGATGACTCAGTGCGATGTAACTCAAATGATTTTCTGCCAGTTCTTCTAAGGAGCTTAGATGGCAAGGAAGAACAAATATAAAACTAAGTAATATAACAGACCACAGTCATTGCCAATTATTAATTTGTGGCCAGAGGAGAACATTACAGATCTGAATAGCAAGAACCCTAAGAATTACCAAAGTCCATGGTTCAACAGTGAAAAGAAAAGAAAGAATGTTTGTTGCTTCAGGAAGTAAAAATCGATTGTGATGTTGGGCGATAATTCTTCATACAGCTGATACAGTGGAAGCTTATGATGTGGAATGCAACAGACAAAAGAGAACCTAATTTATATGATAAATACAAGAGATTCTGCAGATGCTGGAAATCTGGAGAAACACACAAACAATGCTGGAGGAATTCAGTAAGTCAGGCAGCATCTAAAGAAATGAATGGACTGGAAAGAAAGGGGGAAGATGCCGAATAAAAAGGTAGGGGGAGGGGAAGAGGACGAGATCAAAGGTGTTTGGTGAAGTGATGCGGGTAGGAAAAGTAAAGGGCTGGAGAAGAGTCTGATAGGAAAGTAGATCATGGGAGAAAGGGAAGAAGGAGGGGCAATGGGGGGGAAGTGACAAGTGGGTGAGGAATTGAGATAAGCCAGGAAGGGAACAGAAGAGAAGTGAAGGGGAATGGGAATTAAAATGGTTGGTAACCAGGAAATTCCACTTATTGTGGATGGAGCGGGGGTGCTCGACAAAGCGGTCCCCCAATTTATATCATGGTGCTAGGTTGCCTTTTTTAAAAAAAAGGACTGAGTATTTACTACCCATCCTATAGAACCGTCTTCACAAACTTCACAGTTGTTATACTGAACCCACAGTGCAATGTGGGACAATATCAATGAGAGATAAATACAAAATGCTGGAGGAACTCAGGTCAGGCAACATCCATGGAAAAGAGTAAACAATCAATGTTTCAGGCTGAGATCACTATGCTATTGCACCTTTATAAAATCACTTCAGATCTCTCATGTAGCACACAATTTTTTGTAGTCAAAGAAATCTGTAAGCATCCAAAAGAATGATCACAATAATCCCTGAAGTTTAGATGATTCTTAACAGGGAGTTAAAAGTTCAAAGTTCAAAGTAAATTTTTCTATCAAAGTACATAATATGTCACCATATACCACTCTGACATTCATTTTCTTGTGGCAATACTCAATAAATTTACAGAATAATAACCATACTAGAATTAGTGAAAAACCACTCAAACTGTCCAACTACAAAGAGTAAAGAAATAATAATAATAAATAAATAAACAATAAGTATTGAGATCATTGATGAAGTGTCCTTGAAAATGAGACCATACTGCTTGATTAAGCATTCTTCCACATTTAATAATGAAAATAAGCAGGAATAAAATTGCAACATTTAAACAGAACTGTGCCTGACTGAACAAACTGTTATCGCAGGGGCTCACATAAACTAGACCAATGCAAGTTTAAAGGTGAAACTTGCAAAAAATGCAACAAAGTAATTCAATGAACATGTCGGGCTGACAAAAATAAATGGACTGCACAGCAAAGAGAAAAAGCTAAAAACTCAAGTTGCTGTTTCAAAAAGAGCACTAATCTGTATGCTGTTGATGAAAAATGATAAGGATGAGAGTGATATAGCACTGTGTAGCCTTGAGATTTACAACCTGAAAACTACCAGTAGACAAGCCATATGGGTTACACCAGAAGTGAATGGGTCAGTAAATTAAAGTGGAATTGGATACTGGCTTGGCTGCTTCAGTCTCTACACAAAATGAGTTAAAATAGCATTTCAAAGATTTCAGTTTAGTTTTAGTACTGAAGCCAGCAGATATCCAACTAAAAACTTATACTGGAGAAAAGATAACTCCTGTGGGAATGACATTCCTAACAGTGAAATACAACAAGGAACAAACCACGCTGGGCTTGTATGTGATTAAAAACAGGAGGGCCAGCATTATGGACTTGTGATTGGCTGAGACAACTACAACTTGATTGGAGATCCATCCGTTACTTGCATGCCACATCTCTAACAACGGAGTCAACTGAAAGCAAATCAAGAAAGGTACTGGATGATCCCACAGCAGTGTTCAAGGATGGCATTGGAAAACTCAAGAGTAAGATAACGTTAAATGAAAATGTCACCTACATGTTTTACAAAGACTGTCTGCTTCCTTATACCATTTGTGATAAAATAGTCAGTGAGCTAGAGAACATGGTTGAATGGAGCCCAGTAGCCAAAAAGAATGTGTCTGTCAGGACCTGTGATGATTTTAAGGTCACTATCAACTCACTACTGAAAGTAGATCAATATTATCTGCCCAGGGTAGAGGACATTGTTGCAAACCTTTCTAGAGGAAAACACTTCAGCAAAGCGGACTTAGCTGAAGACTACAGATGAAGATGGAAGAAGTGTTTCTCACTAATAACACTCACAAAGGGTTGTATTGCTACAATAGGCTTGTTTTTGGAGTAACATCTGCACCTACACTCAGTGTCAACTGAATGATATCATTGTTATCAGTAAGGATGACAAGAAACATCTCCCAAATCTCAAGAAAATGTTAAAAATAATAGAAGATCATGGGCTCAGAGCATGAAGTGACAAGTGTAAATTCTTTAAAACCAAACATCACTCACTGTGGCCACAGTATTGATGCACAAGGACTACACAAATTCAAGCAGTAGTGGATGCCCCAAGGTCAAAGGAAGTGTCACTGTTGCAGTCCTTTTTAGGATTTGTCAATTACTATAACAGATTCTTGCCAAATCTGGCTACTGAGTTCTATCCCCTCTCATAACTGCAGATCAGGAAAAAAATGGCAATGGACAGAACAGCATGAGGTGTCTTTCAGAAAGGCAAAGGAAATGGTGACGCCAGGCACAATACTCACACATTATGAGCCATATCATCCAGTGAAACTTGCTTGTGACTCCTTGCCTTATGGTATAGATACAATCACGTGACATGTTATGAGTGATGGATGTGAAAGCTCCATAGTCTTTGTATCATGTTCCCTTACCACTGTACAGCAAAATTAAGCACAGGCACAGATTGACAGAGAGACTTCGAGTCTGGTTTGGGGTGTAAAATATTTCAACCAGTATTTGTATGGGAAAGTGTTTACCCTCGTTACTGATCAACAACCACTAGTGTCCATTTCCAATCTACAGAAATGTGTTCTTAACAGCAGCATCATGACTATAGAGATGGGCTACATTTGTTGGAGGACACAACTACAAGATTGAATTCAAGAGGATGCCCAATCATGGAAATGCTAATAGATTCGTCCATTTACCCTTGGAAAAGGAAATACCAGAAAATTTATTACAAAAGGACACTCCTCTTAATGTACTTTCCTTAACGTAAGTCAGAAGTCTCCCTATTGTGGTAGAGATGATCCAAAGGGAAATCAGAAAAGACCCCACACTGCCTCAGATCTACATGACCACACAAAATGGATGGAATGTGCAACTTATCTCCAGCTTCCAAATTTTATCAGTGCCAGAATGAACTAGCTCTTGACAGAAGTTGCCTAATGTAGGGAGAATGAAAATGTTAGCTCAAAGCTTTGCCCAGTGGCCTGGAATAGATCAGCAGATTAAGCAGCGTGCCATACACTATTCGGGATGCCAAGAGCAGGGCCTCTACATCCCTGGGAATGGTCTGCATTGCCCTGGCAGAGGATTCATGTAGACTTTGCTGGACTATTCAGAGGCACAACTTTCTAATAGCGGTAAATGCAGCTGCAAAATGGCCAGAAGTGTTCCCAATAGTTTCCACTACAGCTCTGCAAATTGTTAATGTATTGAGAATCCTCTTCTCAAGGATTGGTGTCCAAAACACTTAGTCAGTGAGAATGGACTATAGTTTGTGCTGGAACAGTTTTAGTCATCCCAGGTACAAATGGTTTGGTGGAAAGGTTTGTCCAGAGTCTAAAAATGCTCTGTGAGCAATATCAGTAGAACACACTGCACTAATACTGAATCAGAAGTTAGCCAATTTCCTCCTTGCATATTGTAATGTAGCACACTCCATAACCAGCACCTCACCAGCTATGTTGCTCCTGGGTCGCCCTTTGTATTTACACCAGGATGTACTCAAGCACAATCTGCAAAGGAGTAGATGTCATCTGGAGAAGACACATCGATCGGTTGAGGAGAGCAGAGTCAATTGTTAAAGAAGAGCTGCTACCACTGTCAGAACCACTTCCTGCAGTCTCAGACACAATTCCTACAACCAGCATGGAGGAGGGCCCCCGAACCCGACATTGTTTCACATACCTCCCAAGCAGAGTGATCCTCTTGTTAGGAAAGACATTATCACACAAAAGTAAGAAAGCCTCCACAGTGATTAAATATTTAGGTCTGCGTAGGACAATTAAAAATTTACCATGCTGTTAATGCCTGTTTAGTAGTTGTATTATATAGAATAGTATGAATATAGTTGAAATGCATTCTGTATTGAGTTGGAGTTTATAGCTAAGCAGGGAGGAGTGCAGTGTATTTAATATTTCAATTGCATTTAAGTAATATTGTAACTATTGTTTGACTAAACTTTCTTGTTCATTTGAATAATTAATTACAGTTGTACGTAAAAATAAGTGTATTTCATACATCATGATGCTACCATGGGATACTTGCGCACCTCACTTACAGTTAAGAGTCACATTTCAGATTCCCATATTTTTCTTCAAATTAATTGTATGTTTTGGAGTTACAAACCCTAACAACAACCCAATACTTTAGCAGACAACATATGGTGAAAACAGATCAGAGAGTTTCTATCATGCCTTCAGTGTTGCTCCTTCTGTCCACATGCTTTACTTCATTGAATAGTTGTCCACGATAGCTAGAAAATTTCTTCCAGCAGTCTCTGGGGACTTGCAAGAATGGCCACTTGGGTACCTGCCTGTCATGGTTGTACTCTGCAGTCTTGGGAGACTTTCTCTCTTCCCAGACCTAACTGTGGTGGGCCATTTGACACTGATCTGAGCACTGTCTTTCATCTTAATTGTGCCAAGATATTCAAAACATTTTTCTCATACTGTTCTTTGTAGTTCTTTAAGGTCAGCAATTGAATCCTTTTGCTGCAGCCGTAATTGTAAGACTGTTCGGAATGCACGTGATACAAATGCTTTATATTTCCAAATCAATCCAGCCTTTCAAAGGTATATTCCCACAACTGGTCTGACATCATATCCTCCAAACTCAATTTTGCTATCTCCATTTCTGTTACCGGAAAATCTTTCTCGACTTCTATAGTGTGAATATGTTATTATGTCTGTATCAGTATTGTTTTCTAAAGCAATTTGAATAATGTTTTTCCTATGCTGTTCTGTTTGGATGTTGGTAATCAATATAATCATTCTGGTTAAGGAGAATGGCTCACTGTTGTTTTTTTTTTCAGCCCACCTTTGTGGAAAATACAGACTTGGATGCAGTAACAGCTAGCAAGCATTTGGGGTGGGTGACTTAACTAAATGGTCAAGAATTGCTGGAACATTTTGATCCAAACTGTAATTCCCAATGCTCCCCTTTTTACCTCAGCACACTTTGATAGCATGTTTGACAATGAGCTTTTCCTTGCAGTTGTCCTTGGAACTCTCCACTCCATAATTTGAGACACCACAAGCTAGCTTTAGCACACCAGAGAGGACCAACTCTTACAGAGTTTCCTTTTCCCAGCAGTATGGTTCATGCATTTGCAGAAAGTGTTGCAGCAGTGTCTAAAATGTAGTAAAGCTGCTGGACCTTACTGCATTTTAAACACTACTACATCAGTCCAGGTCCTGAAAAGGCTGAAGTTTGATAGTGTAGTGACAAAATAAGTGTTTTGGGATATAGTATATTTCAATTGTATATTTCAAATGGCAAGTGTTCATTTTGATTCCATTCTATCACCTTCATTTCAGTCCCTTCCTACCTACATCCACAGCACCTATGCTGTCCTCCATCTTCTCAGTAACTTTCTATCCCCTGGCCCTGACAGTCTCATCTTCAGCATGGATGTTCAGTCACTCTATACTTCTATACCCATCAGGAAGGCTTCAAAGTCCACTTCTTTTTGACCACTACCCTCCTCCATCTGGCAGAAATGGTCCACACTCTGAACAATATTTTTCTTCAGCTCTTTATACCTTCTCCAAATTCAAGGGGTAGTCATTGGCACTCACATAACCTCCAGCTATGGCTACCTCCTCATCAGCTATGTAGAACAGCCTATGTTCAAAGTCTTCCCTGGTTTTACTCCCCAACTCTTCCTCCACTACATTGAAGATTGCACTGGTACTGTTTCATGCACCTATGCCGAAATTGTTAATTTTATCAATTTTGCCTCTAACTTCCACCCTGCCCTTAAATTCACCTGGTCCATCTCTGGCACCTCCCTCCCTTTTCTTGATCTGTCTCCATCACTGGAGACAAACTCTCAACCAACATCTTTAATAAACCTATTGATTCCCATGGTTAACTCGACTATATCTCTTCTCACCTTATCTCCTGTAAAGATGCTATCTCCTTTTCTCCGTTTCTTTGCCTCTGCCGCATCTGTTCCCAGTACGTGGCTTTCCATTCCAGGACATCTGAGATGTTGTCCTCGTTTAAAGAATGGGGTTTCCTCCCTCTATTATTGATGCTGACCTCAGCTGCATCTCCTCCATTTCCCGTACATGTGTTCTTACCCCATCTTCCCACCATGTACTAGTGATAGAGTCTTTCTTGTCCTTACCTACCATCCCAACAGCCTTTGCAACCAAGCCAACAGCCTTTGCAACCAAGACAACTTCCACCATCTCCAAAGGGATGCTACCAATAAACATATCTTTAGCTCCCTGCTCCTCCGCTTTCTGCAGGGATTGCTTCCTCCTTGATTTCCTTATCCATTCATCCCTCCCTGCAAACAGCCTAGGTGCTACACTTGCTCATACCTCTCTTCCCTCACCTCCATTCAGATCACCAAACAGTCCTTCCAGGTAAGGCAATACTTCAACTTGTAGATCTGCTGGGGTCAACTACTGGGTTTGGTACTCCTGATGTGGCCTCCTCTACATTGGTGAGACTCATTGAAAATTAGGTGACTGCTTTGTTGAGCATCTCCACACCATCTGCCACAAGTGGGACTTCCTGGTGGCCAAACATTTTACTTCTGATCCCCATTCCTGTTCTGACATGTCAATCCTTGGCCTCCTCTCATGCCAAGATGAGGCCACCCTCAGGGTGGAGGAGCAATGCCTATATTCTGTCTGGGTATCCTTCTACCTGATGGCATGAATATCAATTTCTCTTTCCAGTGAACAAATTTACCCCCTCCCCTGCTTCCTCTATTCCCCACTCTGACCTTTCACTTCTTCTCACCTGCCTATTACTTGCCCCTGGGTTCCCTTCTCCTTGCCATTCTCCAACTGTTCACTGTCTTCCCTTCCTCTGCCCCCACCTTTTTATTCAAGCGTATTCCCCCTTCCTTTTCAGTCCTGAAAAAGGACCTTGGCCCAAAACATTGACTATTTACTCTTTTCCATAGATGCTGCCTGACTTGCTGAATTCTCAAACTTGGACAACTGGAATTTTCCGATACTTGTAAGATATTACTCTGGCAATTTTTATCCAGCTCGGTGTATGTGTGTTACATGACGTTAACTTTCACAGTTTGTTGATACATGAAAATACTCTGCGCTGTTATAATTTATCTATCACATTCAGTATGGCCATAAATAGAAACAAACCACATACTCCTCCCCCCTTTTAAAAAATAAGAAATAACAATATTAACTAGAGAACTATTGATACGTTTAGGCTGTAATAGCCAGGTGTGATAATGGGGACATGCTCCCACTACCTATTAAATGCTCCCAATTGTGTGCACTTCAAATAACCTCCAACAATCAAGTCCAATTCCTGGCCTTCACATATGGCTTAGCTACAAAGCCTGGCAGAACCATATCTACTGACAGAAGGGGCAAAGTTGGGTTACTGAACCTTAAAACCTTAAAACTTTGGGCAGATGGGGCTCATCGGCCGTGGTCGACAACTCATCTAGGAGAAGGAAAACTCTGATCTCAAGTCTCTGCCAGCTTTTGGCTATACCCACTCAAGGGGAAGGCATCGGGAGTAAATCTCGAGGAAAAAATCTGGAGCAGTGTTGAAAGGCAACTCTTGTGACGTTGTTGGTACCAAACTGTTTTGGTCTCAACCATTCCTTTGAGTTCATCAGACGCATGGAGAGGGGGAGCTTGTTACATGGGCAACAGCTTGCTCGCCATATCGAACTGCCCAGGCTTGCATAGCTAGACAGCTAGGATGCAATATCTATGGTCGACCCAAACTGTTGAAGGACTCATGTAACTCATTGGAAATTCTGGTTGATCTTCTCATAAATCAAGTCTTTTCTTCACCTTCACTTCAACCTTTTCTTTTGGAGGAAAGCAACTCACTTCCTAACTCTGCAGAATGTTGAGTCTTCCTACACAAGAGGGCCTGGATGAAATTCTGTAATATATGGATCCATCTGTTTTGGAGCAATGACTCCCCTTAGCACTGACTATGGAATGATAACTATACATACGCATTGATCTGTTGGTTACATAAGAGATCTTTCTCTCTCCCTCTCCTTACAATGTGAATACATCCGTTAAAGTCATCTCCCACGTGCGTGCTTTTATCTGAATTGATATGTCGTTGTACAGACACAACAATTGGTGAGGAGTACGAATCTGAAAGTCAGCAAATATCAGCAATGGCACTGACAGTTATGGGATGACAGACTTTGGAGAGAAACACCGAGAGGAAAAAGTTAATCAGTATGGATAAGGCTATCACAGATCCTAACAAAGGGGCACATGAGTAACTGCATATTACACAGTAAAAGATGCACAACTAGCAAAGTTAAAGTGAAAATAACATGATGATGGCTTTTGTCAGGAAAGATGATAAATCTGATAGTGCTAGTGAGGACTGGGAATCGTAAAGCGAGAGTGTTTATCAGTATTGTAATGTTAGCGATGTGGATGAGGATAAGAAAGTATCCATGCTTCTTAGCTTATCGAGTGCTAAAGCATATAGGCTTTTACGCAACTTAGTAACTCCTGACATCCTTGTTTTTGTACTACTCTCTTAATAAGATCCAATGGTACCAAATAATAAAAAAGCATATCAGCAGCTTCAGAACTGATAAAAAGTCAGCACACTAAATATTAACTCGACATCTCTCTCCAAATGCTGCCTGATCTGCTCAGTATTTCCACCAGTCTCTATCTTACTTCAAAGTTCCAGCACTTAGTTTGTTTTCCAGTCATACTAAATTCAGCCTTATCATTAGAAGTTCTGTACTATATTTCAACAGTAATTGGTAAAAGTCTAGTTTCTTCGTGCTCATGTATGCTAATCCTTGCGGAAAATACTGTACTTCTTTTAGGCTTCTTTGACTCGTGTGAGAGAACATTCACTTGTTCCACTTAACGTCAGATACTAATGCATGTGTTCAATATATCTTTTTTTTCTTTATCATTTTCTTAAATTGCCAAGACAAAATTGTGAGCTGTTCTGAGAAGCTACTGCCTCCCATATGCCATGACACACAAATATTTGTCTTGTGATGGAAAAAATTTCCAAGTCTGCACAAGTTTTAATGAGGATGAGAAAGTGGCTGATTTCCTTTTCACAAAACTCAATACTTTGTGTTGGCTGCCCACACTTTCAATAGTATTTTCACTGATTCTGATACACATTGCTAGCAACAACTGGTCAGCTACTCTTTGACACCATCCAAATCTGGCCAGCAGACAAAATTATATGCAATTGGCTTTGTTGCCACAGTTCCAGTGTAATTCATATATGATTCTTCAAACACTCCTTCTTAGGCAATCATTTGAACTTAAAGATAACTTGCTTCTACTGTGTGTCATTTCTGTGGTGGCTTTGTGTCATATTATCTTCCCACTGTCATTGCTGAGCTCCTGCATATTTCCAAAGAGACCTGAGATCTCAGCAGTACTGTGGATGCTCCCATTCCCTCTTGATCAGTCAAATTCCAGGAACTCCAATGGATCCCTAAGGATTTTGTGGTTCTTCAAAGAAGCTTTGAAAATAACCTTAACAAATTTCCATGTCCTATTGAAATTGCAGATACTAGCACAGAGTGGCTTCATTGTAAACATTCTGATCATATGAAAACTAATTCAATCAAAAGCAAATTGACCTTAATTCTCCATCTTTACAATTCTTTGATTCTGGCCAATCTCAAAAATCATCTTCAAAGCCCAAATGGAAATTCCATAGTTACTTGTTTGTTCTGCAATTTCAGAAACTAGACTTGATATATAGATGTTTGGATGGAAGAACAGAAACATTAAATATTAACTCTTTTTCTTTCATTGTAGATCTACTGAGAATTTGCAGCATCTTCTGTTTCTAGATCAGATTTACAGCATCTGCAAATTTTATTTATTTCCTAACTATGATTTACAAGAATTTTCGCCAGGACTCGAGGGCCTGTCATACTGGGCAGACTAAAACTTTATTCTTTAGAGTGTGGGAGGCATACAAAATAGAGAGAGTACAGAGGAGATTTACTAGAATGTTACCCAAGTTACAGGGAAAGGCTAAACAAGTTAGATCTTTATTCTTTGGAGCGTAGAAGGTTGAGGGGGGACTTTGATAGAGGTATTTAAAATTATGAGGGGGATAGATTGAGTTGACGTGGATAGGCTTTTTCCATTGAGAGTAGGGGAGATTCAAACAAGAGGACATGAGTTGAGAGTTAGAGGGCAAAAGTTTAAGGGTAACATGAGGGGGAATTTCTTTACTCAGAGAGTGGTAGCTGTGTGGAATGAGCTTCCAGTAGAAGTGGTAGAGGCAGGTTCGGTATTGTCATTTAAAGTAAAATTGGATAGGTATATGGACTGGAAGGGAATGGAGGGTTTTGGGCTGAGTGTGGGCCAGTGGGACTAGGTGAGTGTAAGCGTCGGCATGGACTAGAAGGGCCAAGATGTCCTGTTTCCGTGCTGTAATGGTTATATGGTTATATAGGCTGAGGGGTAACCTGAAAGAAATGTAAAAGGACACTTACACACTTCTAATGGAGTACTTCCATATCCCGACAGTAATTGGTAAAAGCGTGCTTCATGCTCATGCATGCTAATCCTTGCAGAACATGCTGTACTTCTTTGAGGCTTCTTTGAAGAGAGACTGAATAAACTTGGATTGTTTTCTCCAGAGCGTTGGAGACTGAGGGGTAATCTAATAGAGGTTTATAAGTTTATGAGAGGCATAGAGTGAGTGGACAGAGAGCATCTGCTTCCTCGGGTTTATGAAGACATGCATTGAAGGTGAGAGGGGGATGTGAGGGGTAAGCTTTTTACTCAGAGAGTGGCAGATGCCTGGAATGGTGGTAGAGGCTCTTAAGAGAGGTTTGGGTATGCAGATGACGTAAGAGAGGTGCAGGGATATGGACGTGGTATTGGTAGGAGGGATTAGTGTTTGGGAGTTTTTAATTTGCTTTTTAACTGGTTCGGCACAACACTGGGCCAAATGGCCTGTTTCTGTGCTGAACTCCTTGACATACAGAATCATAAACAGAAAAAAGGAATCAAAAACAAGGCCATAGCTTTAAGGTGAGAGGGAAAAGATTTAAAAGAGATCTGAAAGATAATTTTTTTCATGCAGTGGGTAGCGTGTTTATGAAATGAGCTGCCAGAGTAATTGGTTGAGGAAGGTACAATAACAGCATTTAAAAGACAATTGGACGTATAAAGGTTAGAGGGATATGAATCAAATGCAGGCAAATGGAACTAGCTTAGATGGGCATCGTACTTAGCATGTTGCTAATTGGGTTGAAGGGCATGTTTCCATGCTGTTCCTTGATGATTGGTAGATCTACATTTTAACATCACGAGAATCCACACATCCTTACTTAGTTTTCATGGTCTCACCAGAATATGTCTTCAAACCCAGTGTGTATTTTATTGATGGCTTTTTACTGAGCTTCTTAATGAACCTCTCCCTGCCCAATATCAAGCAGTCAGCAGCTGTAAGCTTGTTCACATCGATATTCAGGTCATCAATTTCACCCTAATTTTAAATTTGTTGCATTTTCCATTCCTGCTGTTCGCAGCATATTTGCTGTTTAAGCTTTCCTCTTCACTCTGCCCATCAGCTTTAATAACAAGCAAGCCTCTGCTTTGTGACTTACTGCTATTGGTTTTGTTCTTGCATCATGATCCCTTCAGGCTGATGTTCAGGCAAAGAGCCACAAAATATTGAAGCACTTATTTAAGACTGAGGAGAGTAGGAACTTATTGCTGCAGAGAATGGTGATTCTCTAGAATTCTTCACTACAGAGGGCTGAGAGGTTACATCACTGGAGGCATTTAAAGAGGAAGTAGCAAATTTTTGGAAGATCGGTGAATTGAGGTTGGCACAGAAGAGCATACGAGGTCTGAGGTAGATCAGCCATGATCATATTGAATGACGGGGTCAGGACTGAGGAGGCAAGTAACCTGCTTATGGTCCTTCATCTCATTCTTCAATACTGAGGCTACATGCCCTTCCTTTTGTAGTTGAAACAGCTACTGTTTAAAACTGGTACACTAGCCAAAATACTTTGGCATATTTTGCAGACACCTTCATTGATGTGATGATCTTACAGGCAGGGTCAAAAGTTAAAGCTTGTATGTTTAATGATTTAGATTGAATTTGCTCATCTGTTAAATTACTACACATGTCAGGAAGGTGCCAAATTTACAGACCTTACATAGATTCTACAATACAAATAAATAATAATTACTGGCCTCTCCTGATCTTTGGTTTCTGGTTTCAGATTTGTTGCTTTCTACAATCTCCAAGGGCGCTGGCTTAAAGTGATTCTGTGTGCCCTCTATCACCTTATTGAACGCAGCATACTTGGATTTTCAGAAGGCCTTTGACAAGGTGCCACACATGAGGCTGCTTAACTAGCTGTGAGCCCATGGCATTAAAGGGAAGATTCTAGCATGGATGAAGCAATGGCTGATTAGCAGGAGGCAAAGAGTGGGAATAAAGGGAGCCTTTTCAGGCTGACTGCTGGTGACTAGTGGTGTTCCACAGGGGTCTGTGTTGGCACCAATTCTTCTTACATTATATATTAATGATTTGGTTGATGGAATTGATGGCTTTTTTGCAAAGTTTGCAGACGATATGAAAATAGGAGGGAGGGGTATGTAGGTGTGAGGAAGTAGAGAGGCTACAGAAGACAAATAATGACAGATGGAATACACTGTCAAGAAATGAATGCTCATGCACTTTAGTAAAAGGAGAAAAACGGATGACTATTTTCTAAATGAGAGAAAATACAAAATAGTGAGATGTAAAGGGACTTGAGAGTCCCTAAAGGTTGATTTGCAGGTTGAGTCTGTGGTGAGGAAGGCAAATGCGATGTTAGCGTTTATTTCAAGAAGACTAGAATATAAAAGCAAGGATGTAATGTTGAGGCTTCATAAAGCTTGGTGGGGCCTCACTTGGAGTATTGTGAGCAGTTTTGGGTCCTTATTTCAGAAAGCATGTGCTGAAACTGGAGACGGTTCCAGGATTGAATGGCTTGTCATATGGACCTGTATTCACTAGAGTTCAGAAGAATGAGGGTTGACCTCATTGAAAGCTATCATATAGTGAAGAGTGGATATGGAGAGGATGTTTGCTATGGTGGAAGAGTCTAGTACCAGAGCGCACAGCCTTAGAATAGAGGGGCATCCTTTTACAACAGAGTTGAGGAACTTCTTTAGCCAGAGTGTGGTAATCTGTGGAATTCTCTGCCACAGGCAGCTGAGGGGGCCAAGACTTTATGTATATTTAAGGCAGAGGTTGACAGATTCTTGATTGGTCAGGGCATGAAGGGATACGGGGAGAAGGCAGGAGACTGGGGGAGAGAGGGAAATTGGATCAGCATGATGAAGTGGCAGAGCAAACTCTATGAGCCAAATGGTGTAATTCTGCTCTTATATGCTATGGTCGCATAGTCTATTGTCTTCGGACTTACACCAGGAGATCGGCTAAAGTGGTATGCACAGTGTATCTGTTCACTGTGTATGATTGCTTTTTCACATTAATGTGATTTATTTTTGAACAGCCATACAACTTTAAAGTTAACAGCTGATTTTCAGGAGAAATGATGCTATGTCTATTCTAGGTAAGAACTGCAGGCTTCACAAACTAAAATTAAGTTTCTGGTATGACTCAATTGCTTCTGAATTACTCCTGCATTACCTGTTAAACTCAATGATCAGTTGATCAGCATATTTAATACTTTATTTCTCCTGTGCGCAGACAAAACTCAACTTCCATTTCTTCAAGTCTGCACATTGAGGTTTCTGGGCTATTAATTAATTTTCAGATTTGCCCCATCACCTTGAGTGTATTGTCACTTAATACATTTGATGATTTTGTAACCTTGGGCAACAGTAATTCTTTCCCTTGCTGTCCTTGTCACCCAAGTAGTTTATGTTCCTAATCACTTATGCAGAGTTATATGTGAAAATATGAAAACCCCTGGAAGATGCATCTAATTTTATTTGAGGTTTGGGGCAGCATGGTAGCGCAGTGTTGAGCTCAGCACGGAGCCAGTGAACCAGGTTCAACTCTGCCACTGCCCCTAAGAAGTTTGCACGTTCTCCTGCGTTTCCTCCTGGTGCTCCGCTTTCCTCCCACATTCCAAAGACACAGGTTAGTAGGGTAATTGGTAATATGTGTGTTATTAGGCAGCGTGGGCTGGACTGCCTACTACTATGCTGTAAGACTCTCAAAAACAAGGTTGGTCAGTTTCTACATGTACACAACATTAGACACCTGAGCAAATACATGTTATGACATCACACTCATTGACGTGAACAACTGTTGGAACAAGGATTAATGATGTCACTATGGCACAACAAGTAGAGCTGGCAATCAGGGTTCGATCCTGACCTTGGTAAGGCCTATGTGGTATGTGCATGGAAATGAGTAAGAACTGCATGGAGAACTAACTGAGATTTCATGGGTAAAATTGTCTCCACCTATATCGCAATAAATGTAAGGACATTTAGATTTTTCAGTGGCAGCACAAAACAGACATTCTCAAATTTGTAAACTCAGCTTATGTTCAGGAAAATATTGGACCCTAAGGAATGGACCTTAAACATTGTTTAACAATAATGACTGGGATAGCTAGAAGGTATAATTTTCTGAATGGGTAACAAGAGCAGGAATAATAATCTACCTCATCCACCAAACCCCTCTGCAATTCGTTGGTTGTAACTTCTCCAACCTTGATCCATCAGTCACACCAAGCTGCAAGCTATTGTGTTCATGCCAAAAGCTGGGCATTGATTAACTTTCCTTCCTTCCATCTGTGGTAAGCTACCACCAACTGGCCAATAATCTCACAACTGCACCTAAATCCTATTCCTCCTTGCATACCAACCACTGGTGCCATCATCACTGCCCCGACCTACCTCTCCCACTCTTCATCCTCCTGAGGCAGCAACTAGTGCAAGAGGGGTTCAGTCACCAGTTGTTCTGAGCTTTGCCATTTCATGTGATCAGCTTCCATTGGAAATGTCTGAAGACTGAATGTGGAGTCACCTTGGCCTTCAGCATTGTTGGGAAACAATATACACTGTGTCACCCTCGCTGCCATTCCCCCTCAAACACCTCTCCACCAAAGATGATCCCAATTCGTAGTCAAATATAAATATTCGACTTACTGATAACTGCAAAAGACTTGTTTATAAGGATTAGGTGGCACTAACTGATTATGTTAAGCTAAAATATACAAAGTAAAATTAATATTCTACTTCAACAATTGTGTGACACCAGGAGGAACACCTTTTTTCTGTTACAAAGGTACTTGATTTTTTTTCCTCTGTCGAGGTTCTGGAATGAGTATGCTCCATACATTCCAATAGCAAGTATAAACTCTGAAAAATGATTATGATCTAGTTATTGGTCTGGTCGTAGGATGTTTATTACGACGGGCAGTACATGTAAAATTAGAAACATATGGGAGCAGTTAAAAGAATGATGATATTTTGTGTAGCTGAAGTTGACTCCAGTTAATTTAAGTCATAACTTAAAAGACACAACATCCCAAATGTCAGGGTCTAGAGGTGAACACCATAGATTTGCTGATTTTGTTTAGGTGCTGGCTTAAATGGTAGACAATTTAGTAGACATAAGTTTAAATCCCAGCGTGGTAGCTGTGGAATTCAAATTCAATCAATAATTGAAAACTTAAAAACAGAACAGCTTGTGATGACGAATGAGACACTAGTTATAAAAACTCATTTAGTTCAGCAAAATCCTTTATGGTAAGGAAATATTCCATCCTTACTCAGTAAAGCCTTTTCTGGACCCAACAATGTAAATTATTCTTAATTACCATCCAAAGTTGGCCTAAGAAAGCTAATCATCTTGGGGTAAATATGGATGGGTAATAAATGCTGACATTGCTAGTAATGTCCAGATCCAAACTACAAATATTTTTTAAGACCATAAGACCTTATGATATATGTGCAGAATTAGGTCATTTGGCCTATCAAATCTGCTCCATTACTTCATCGTGGTTGATCCAATATTCCTCTCAGACCCAATCTCCAGCCTTCTCCTCATATCCCTTTGTGTCCTGACCAATCAAGAATCTATCAACCTCTGCCTTGAATATACATAAAAATTCCACAACTGCCTGTGGCAAAGAATTCCACAGATTCATCACTCTCTGGCTAATGAAATTCCTCCTCATCTCCATTCAAAAGGGATGGCCCTCTATTCTGAGGCTGTGCCCCCTGGTCTTAGACTCTCCCACTACAGGAAACATCCTCTCCACATCCACTCTATCAAGACCTTTCACCATTTGATAGATTTCAATGAGGTTACCCCTCATTCTTCCGAATTCTAGTGAATACAGGCCCTGAGCCATCAAATACTCTTCATATGACAAGCCATTCAATCCTGGAATCATTTTTGTGAACCTTCTTTGAACCCTGTAAAGATTTAGCACATCCTTTCTTAGATCAGGGGCCCAAAACTGTTCACAATACTCCAAGCGAATCATCACCAGTGGTTTAAAAAGTCTCAACATGACATCCTTACTTTTATATTCTACTCCTCCTGAAATGAATGCTAATATTGGATTTGTCTTCTTCACCACAGACTCAACCTGCAAGTTAACCTTTAGGGAATCCTGCACAAGGACTCCTTGGTCACTCTATACCTCAGGCTTTTGCATTTCCTCTCCATTTAGAAAATAATCATCCTATTTTTCCCTTTTATCGAAGTGCATGACCATACACTTCCTGACATAGTATTCCTTCTGCCACTTCTTTCCCCATTCTCCTAATCTGTCTAAGTCCATCTGTAGCCTCTCTTCTTCATCAAAATTACCTGCTCCTCCATCTATCTTTATATTGTCTGCAAATTTTGCGACAAGGCAATCAATTCCATCATCCAAATCACTGACATATAACGTAAGAAGAATTGGTCCCAGCACAGATCCCTGTGGAATACCACTAGTTACCGGCAGCCAGCCAGAATAGGCTTCCTTTATTCCCGGTCTTTGCCTCCTGCCAATCAGCCACTGCTTTATCCATGCTAGAATCTTCCCTGTAATACCAGGGGCTCATAGCTTGCTAAGCAGCATCATATTTGGCAAAGGCCTTCTGAAAAACCAAGTACACAACATCAACAGATTCTCCTTTGTCTATCCTGTTTGTTATTTCTTCAAAGAATTCCAACAGATTTGTCAGGCAAGATTTTCCCTAGAGGAAACCGTGCTGACCATGGCCTATTTTCTCATCTGTCTCCAAGTACCCTGAGATCACATCCTTAATAATCGACTTCCACATATTCCCAACCACTGAGGTCAGACAAACTAGCCTCTACTGTAGTTTCACTTAGTCTGCCTCTTTCCCCTCTTGAAAAACGGAGTGACTTTTGCAATTTTTCAGTCTTACCGAACCATTCCTAAATCTAGTGATTCTTGAAAATTATTATTAATGCCTCCACAACCTCTTCAGCCACTTCTTTCAGAACTCTGTAGTGTATACCATGTGGTTCAGTTTACTTCTCCTCCTTCAAATCTTTCAGTTTCCCCAAGAAACTTCCCTCTAGTTATGTCAACTTCACACACTTGATGCCCCTGACACCTGGAACTTTCATCATACTTCTAGTATCTTCCACAGTGAAGACTGCTGCAAAATATTTATTCAGTTTATCAGCTATTTTGTTGTCCCCATTACTACCTCTCCAGTGTTGTTTTCTAGCAGTCTGATATTGACTCTTGCCTCTCTTTTACACTTCACGTATCCTCTTTAATACTGTTGGTGAGCTTACTTTCATATTCCGTTTTTCAAGAGGGGAGAGAGGCAGACAAAGTGAAACTACAGTAGAGGCTAGTTTGTCTGACCTCAGTGGCTGGGAATATGTGGAAGTTAATTATTAAGTTCTAGCCTCACTATCAAGTGGCACAGGTAGCCATTCTGATATTACAACCCTGGAGGTCCTGCCCTTTAACTTCGGACCTAACTCCATGAACTCCCTATGCTGACCCTCATCACTTGTCCCACCCATGTCATTGGTACCTACATGGACCATGACATCTGGTTGTTCAACCTCCGACTTAACATTGCTGAGGACTCAGTCTGAGATATCCCAGACCCTGGCACCCAGGAGTCAACATACCATTCAGGAATCTCTTTCTCACCGACAGAACCTCCTTTCTATTCCCCTAACTAATGAATCAACTATCACCACAGCATGCCTCTCCTCCCCACTTCCCATTTGAGTCACAGAGGCAGTGCCAGAAGCCCAACCTCTGCTAGGTCATTCTCTGCCCCCTGACAGTATCCAAAATGATATACCTGTGGTTGAGGGGATGGCCTCAGGAGTGTTCTGCATTGTTTCCTTAACCCCTTTCTCCTTCCTGACTGTCACCCAGTTTCCTGTGTCTTGCACCAAGGGTGTAACTACCTCCCTATATGTCCTATCTCTCACTCCTCCAGTCTCCCGGATGATCTGGAGTTCATCGAGTTCCAGCTCCCACTGCTTAATGCAGTTGGTAGAAGCTACAGCTGGATGAACTTCTCACAGCAGTAGTCAGGGTTACTGGAGGTTTCTCTGCCTTCCAACATCCCACGAGAGGAGCATTTCACTATCCTGCCCGGTATCTCTACTGTCGTAGCTGAGCAGATATAAGGAAGAGAAGAAAAAAAATTGAGCTTTTCTTTCATTCATTCTGAGTGAAGCTCTCTTCTCAGAAGACTCAAAGATCTAAAGCCTTAAAATCACCACTCTGAATTGTCCACTCAGATGACGGCCACTGCAACGACAGCAGCAGTGCTTGCCTGTCTTTCTCTAATTAATCCCAAATGCCGATTGGTTGCTGGTCAAAGCCCTATTACGCTGCTGTGGCCTGCTCCTGCCTTTTATCCTCGGGCAGTGGCACTGATTGAAGATACCCTCCTCTCCAAACCTCTGGTGTCAGGATTGGCCACTGGTCAAAGCTCTATTTGACTGTTGCATTGCACCATGGAGATTTCAAGTGATAATAACATGCAGTATTCTCAACAACATGAACTGAAGGTAGATGGACAGATTTCAAACCAAGACAAAAAATGCTGGAAAGACTCAACAAATAATGCAGTAGTCATTGAAAGAGAAGCAGAGCAAAAATTTCAGGTCAAGGACCCTTTATCGTAACAGACTTTAAATACTAATTTCATCCCAGGTGTGAATTATAGGTCATTTACCTTAAATGTTAACTTGAGTTTCTCTCTCTTTATGGCTTGACCTGCTGAGTGTTTCAAGTACTTCCCCTTCGTGTATCATATTTCCAGCTCCTTCAGTACTTAACTTAAATGCACACATTTGTACACCCCAAAAAATCAGCTGTTTTTATGAAGTTAGATTTGTTTCAATAACATACCTATTGGAAAATGGTGAAGCAGTTTCTCCTTGTAGATCTTGTGATCACTTTCCAAGAAAACACAGAAGATAATACGATCCACCTGGAAGTAAAAATAATCAGTTGAACATAATTTTCCAGAGGAATTGGATAAATACTCGAGGCAGAAATTTTTAATGACATGGAGAAAGAGCAAGAGAGTAGAGCTAATTGAACAGTTTGTTCCAAGAGTCAGAATGGATGTGATTAGCTGGATATTATCATTTTCAGCTTCATCGATCTATGGTTCTAACACCAGAAAAGGGATGCAATTTGCACATGTCACACAAATATTAGTTGCAGGATTTGTTCCTAATTGCAAATTATACAACCATTAAAAAAACATATCAAATTGAAAGCGCACATTTTAGGAAACTTATCATATATTCAGGTAGGCATTGAAAAAGCATCCTGTAAAATTGATTACAGTCATCAATTTTAGGCAAACAGAAATGATACAGCATGTCAGTGAAATGTTAACTCACTGTCACTAGATACACACAAAATGTAATTGCTTATTTGGGAGCACAGCAAGAAAGAACAGTCTCCAGATGTTGCAGTGTTTGATTGTTGCTGAGTATCAGAAACAGGAACAGTTGCAGGCCATTTGGCCCTTTGAGTCTATTCTGCCATCAATTAGAACACAGCTGATCTTTCATTTTAGCACCTTCTCTTGCAATTTCATATTCCTTAATTCCATAGGTATCAAAAATCTATCAGTCTTAGCCTCAAGAAACAATGACTGAGCAAGCACATTCACTGGGTAGAGAATTCAGAATACTGATGAACTAATCAAGTGAAAGAACTTGAAGCTGGCATCAAATGCTGATATATAATCTATCCCCCTTTTTTCCCTAGCAGCACATACATTGGCAGTCACTTACTAATGTAGCGGTTAACATGAAATGCGAATAATGAGAAAAATGGAATTCAGGATCAACAACTTTACTTAAAACTGTGCCTTGCTTGTGGAATTTCCCACTAAGTTGGGGTGCTTAAGGGAAAAAAAAACAAAGTTCATATTCAAATGAAAGCAAGCTAAACAAATGGATGGGGTTTGAGTGGATGGGAGAGGCTTGTAATGTGAGCAAAGGCCAGTTTTTATGCTGCATGCACCATGTAAATCTGAAAATGATGAGCAGCAGCATCTCATTCCAGTTTGATTTCATTCACTGGGGATTACAGCTAATCAGGAAGAAGCTACATAAAATATTCTGGATACTGTCACTGTATAATAATGTAAATTATAGAAGTAGATACCCTGGTATACAAAATCCCCTAACATAATATACTACTAATAAGCAATCTATTTTAAATTCCCCTGTATGAAAGATTTATCAGATACACTGCATATTAAAAAAAAATCTTTAAACAGATAGATGTGATGAGATGAACCTACATAACAATTCCCTCTGACTGTTACTGAAACAGAAGTTGACAGCAAATAATTGGTCCATGTATATAAAAAAATTAGACCACATCTCCAATTATTTTAATGGCTGTTGTAAATAATATTTTCCAATTAAAGTGAATAATAATCAGTCCCAACTTTCTTGAACATATGGAATCTGTAAGAATTACGACAAATAGAGAAATTAGTTGAGTCAAGTCCTGAAGATATCTATTCCTCAAAACATTACTGTTTGCCCTGAATTGCAATGCAGTTTAGTGAGCAGTGACAAATGGTAAAGTTGGAAATGAATTGCGTTTCAGCAAACAGCCAAATGAGACTGTTGAGTTTTCTCAACCATAGACATTGTGACACATATACAATTTGTCTTCTTTGCTGCTGTCTTCAACGGAGATACAAAATTATGCATGATCATATATTGAAAGGACATCTTCTATGGTTTACAGTTAAAGTGACTGACAAAACAGTGATAATGCTGTATTCAGCAGGATAGGGATAGGGTGGAGTAAGATGGATGTTCATTGCTGAATGATAAATGATAAAATGAAAGAAAAGGCAATGTACATGCAAATTAAATGAAAAAGCAAGTAATGTTTTAAGCCCTCGGCAATATTATTAATATTTAATATACAACTTTGCATCTCATATTCTATTTTAAAAGAAGGCATACAAGATTACATGTGAAAAAGTGTCATTACCATGAACTCTGCTAGTTTGACGGTCATTGCTTAATATTACCAATAAGCATGAATTCATCAGAGATCCTCCTCAGGAACCAAAGTCTCACTGTCAGTGTTTCGAGCAAAAAATATTTGTCAAAGATACACTGTAACTTCTTCATGGTTTTACATGAGGATAACGAGTCTGATTCTTTCATTTTGATATTAGAACAAAATACGAGTCTCCACAGTTTTAAAATATTAATTATGGGATACTGTAAGCTGAGCGTATGTGTAATGCACAGAAATATAAAAAGTCTGTCTGACTTAACCCCTAATAATGTTTGATAATGAGGTAGAGTGCGTGGTGATAACAGGCCAGAATACATTTCTGACCTTTCAACAGTTCAACAGGAGCCACAAACAGAGGGCACACATTTAAGAAGTTGAGACACCTCCTCAGCTGTGCTGGGACACATCATCAGTGACGCAGTCTGGGTCAATGGGTGTGTCGGGTCTTTCCACGTCAGTCACCCTTGCTAGGCAACCCAGCCGGGGTTGATCAAGCCCTGGCTTGCATCCCAGCAGCATCGGTCCATGTGCCACACCTCTTGGGCCACATGGAGGCTTGCCCAGCAAACTCTGTGACGGTCCTGATTGCTCTTCTCCCTGCAGCCCCCCTCATGCTTGGGAGAGATTAGGTTAAAGTAACTGGTAGAAGGATTCGAAAAGAAATGATGAAAAATATTTCCTCTCAGTGTGAGGCAGGTGACTGTAATTTACTGCCTAATGGAGTGGTGGAGGCAGATTTTTATGTCATTTCATTTAAAAGTACCTGGGCATTTGCTTGATAATCTGTACCCTGCAGGGCTACAGCTCAAGTGCTAGAAGCTGAAATTTTATCAGAAGGATCTTTCAATGCAGACACACTGACCACCTCAGTTTTAATCTACCCATTCCTTTGAAAGGGGTTGCCAATATTCATTAAAAATTGATTGCAGCAACTTATTAATTTAAACTTTATTTAATTAACATTTTCAATTAACCACATCAGTTGAATGAAATTTAAAATAATGATTTCTTTTTTAAGGTTTCATCTCTTTAAAAATTATTTAAATGTATGTACATCCACTGTTTTAAATACCATCAGTTATCAATAATGCAAAAGATGTCTGAGAGCCTAAACAATCAGAAGAACACACACGCAAAATGCTGGAGGAACTCAGCAGGCCAGGCAGCATCTATGGAATTAAGTACAGTCAGCATTTCGGGACGAAACCCATCGGCAGGACTGACATGACTTTTTTTCAAAGATGCTGCCTGGCCTGCTGAGTTCCTCCAGCATTTTGCGTGTGTTGCTCGGATTTCTGGCATCTGCAGATTTTCTCTTGTTTGTTTCAACCAGAAGACCTCAGCTTGCAATGACCAAAGCCTATTCACTGTTTGTGTACATACAAGGTCCATCTCCCTTTATTCTTTGTCTGCTTTAATGGTGTGATTGGTCATTCTCATGAAAATGCAAGCGAACAGACTTATTGTTCCCCATTGTTATCAAAGCTTCCCCACTTTATGAAGGGCTGGATACCCAAGACTTGCAGTATGCTGATACAGATCTCACAGCTACACAACAGACGGGCATGATTGAGGGTGACTTACCTTCTTAGCAATGAGTACAACATGGGAAAAAGGGATTGAGTGGAGTGACAAAGGCACTCAACAACAACTTTTTTGAGCTCATCTATGGACACAGCTTAATTTTTACATTTAATTTCTCTCTTTTTCCTTTTCAAGGTGGTTGGGGTTCTGTCAAAGACCCTGACCTAGGAATACCGTCAAACTTTGGTTCTTTGCGATGACGGGACCCGCTCTCAGGGCTCACCAGCCAGCCATTTTTCAATATCCCAAGGACGCAGCCTAGAAGACAAGCGCACCGTTGGGGTTCTGAGGCTATGCGGTTCTGGGGGTGTGCCGATTCTATGCCGATATCACTGACTGAGACATTGTGGGAGAGAACAGAACATTGGGAACAGCGGATCAGCTGTTGGGGGCTCTGTACTCAGATTACACTCTCTCTCTCTTTCTTTTGCTGCTGAGGGAGAGTTTGTTGCCGATTCCAGAGTTGGATATCTTAGAAAAAAGTGTTATTAACACTGTAAATCAGACTTTAACACTGCAAAGCAGCAAGTTGCTTGTTTTTGTTGGTCTCCCCCCACCTCCCACCCTTTCCCCCTGGCTGTGACAGGATGACATCTCTATGTCCCCTTATTAGGGGGAGAGAGAGAGAGAGAGAGAGAGAGAGAGAGAGTCTGTGATATGTCGAATTGTTGGGAGAACTATTTGTTTTTGTTGTACTGCAGATCATAGTCTTCCTTGGGGTTTGCTTTTGCTTGCTTGGTGGGTAGAGGGTGCTGACACTTATTCTGCTGAAGTGGGAGATTGGGATATAGCAGCTTTGCTGCTGCTTGCTCATGGGGGAGGTAGGGAGGCTTTGGGGTTCCAGCCTTTTTTACTGTCATTCACTCTTTGGGGCACTCTTGTTGTCGTGGATGTCTACGAAGAACAAGAATTACATTGTATACATTCTCTGATATTAAATCTAACTATTGAACTATTGATGGGGTAATCAGATTATTGCTGATAATTTGAATGCAAGAGCAATTATGAAGAAAGCACGGCAGAGCCTCTAAGGAGTTTACGAAGATTCATCATGTCATCTAAAGCTTTGACAAGCTTTGATAGATGTGCAGTGGAGAATATATTGACTGGCTGCATCACAACCTGATATGGAAACACGAGTGCCCTTGAATGGAAAATCCTACTAAAAGTAGTGGATATGAACCAGTCCATCATGGGTAGGGCACTCCCCTCCACTGAGCCAATCCACATGAAATACTGTTGCAGGGAAGCAGTAACTATCATCAGAATCCCACACCACTCAGGACTGCTGCCATCAGGAAAAGGGTACATGAGCCTCAGGATTCACACCATCAGGATCAGGAACAATTACTACCTCTCAACCATCAGGCTCTTGAACCAAAGGGGATGATTTTGTGGATGTCTGCAAAGATCGAGTACTTCAGGATGCATATTGCATACATTTCTCTGATATTAAATGGAACTACTGAACTATTGAAATGTTCCAACAACCAATGGACTCACTTTCAAGGACTATTCATCTCATGTTCTCACTATTTATTGCTTATTTATTGATTATTATTATTTCTTTCTTTTTGTATTTGCACAGTTTGTTGCCTTCTGCACTCTGGTTGAACGCTCAAGCTGAGCAGTCTTTTATTGATTCAGTTATGGTTATTATTCTGTAGATTTATTGAGTATGCCCACCAGAAAATGAATCTCAGGGTTGTACATGGTGACATATCTGTACTTTGATAATAAATTTACTTTGAACTTTGTTTTACTGTTCATGCTTCCTGACTCTTCAGTTACATTCAATATGAGTGATGCTTTGCACTAATGGCTGTAATTAATGGTCTTTGGTGAAGGAACCCAAAGATTTCTAAATGACAGTGGCCATATGCTACCATTCCAGAGAGTTCCAGGACACAAGACATTGGTTTGGCTGTTGTAGGGCTCCAGATGGTACAGACAGTTCTACAAGGTTTGAACATTCAGAAGCCAGCTGATCCGTTTTAAAAGAAACTATTGCCGGCAGCTCACAACGAAAAGCATGTACACTCAGTAGCAATTTTATTAGGTACAGGAGTGGAACTCGGAGTGTACTTCTGTTGCTGTAGCCCATCCACTTCAAGGTTCAAAGTGTTGTGTAATCAGAGAAGCTCTTCTGCACACCATTGTTGTAATATGCATTATTTTGAGCGATTGACACTTTCCTGTCAGCCTCAACCAGTCTCACCATTCTCCTCTAACCTCTTTCGTTATCAAGGCATTTTTGCCAACCGAACTTCCACTCACTGGATGCATTTTACTTCTCACATCTTTCCCTGTAAACTCTAAGACTGTTAGTGTGTGAAAATCCCAGGAGATCAGCAGTTTCTGAGATACTCAAACCACTCTGTCTGGTACCAAGAATCACTCCATGGTCAAAGTCACTTAAATCATATTTCCTCCTCATCCTGATATTCGCTGCGAACAACAACTGAACCTCTTGACCATGTCTGCATGTTTTTATGCATTGCTTTGCTGCTACATGATTGGCTGACTGGATATCTGCATTAACAAGCAAGTGTTCAGGTATACCTAATAAAGTAGCCACTGAGTGTATATAGTAATGACTACAGACATGCTCAATGAAAGCAAGTATATTTATAGAAATCTGTGGAAACCTAAATTCAGATAATTAGGTAATTTGGTATTAAAAGGAAATAAGCTCATATGGGTAACTGTTGCCATAGAACTAGCAGATGACTTTCTAATTATTTTTCTCTGAGAAATCTACCGCTCTTATTTAGTCTGACCCACAAATGACACCAGGATCATAGTTAAGCGGTTGATTCACAAATGTCTTCTGCAATAGCTGAGCAAGCCAGCTAATTGTTTCTGGCGACTATTTTAAAACTTAAAAAGAATAAAACAGATCATAGTAAAGCATCCAGTTTGGACAAAGCAATGTCACATTGGTTCCGTGAAAAGCCCATATTGCAGGAAGCGGCCCACAGGCAAGCCAAACAGTGTGATATGTCCATACTCGTAACTTCCAGTCAATCAAGCACCTCTATCATCATAAAGATCGACTCACCAAAGATGATGAAGAAATGGTGGCAGCATGGTTCAGAAGGAGCAGTCACAGATGCCTTCAGAATTTTTTCCAGGCACCAAGAAATCTTATGGCATCAAGTCAATCAAATTAAGCATACCTCTTACTAAATGCCACATGCACCCAGTATCAGTTGATGACTCAATATTCCCCTGCTTTGATTAATGCACAGAAGTAGCATTGAGCAGGAGGAGGAGTAAGTACTCTGAAAGTGGTCTTGAATGTCCATTACCAGGTCAGGCCTGCTGGCATCATTACTGACCAAGCTACCCAAATCCAGATGCAGAAGCAAAATTCAGTCTTTACAATGACCACACCCTACACCATTGTGTTATGTGATGGCAATGCAATGCTGAGTAGACACTGAGAGCAATGTGGCAGCTCAAAAATGAACTTACATAAGGTGGCATAAACTACCATTCATGCAGTCAGTGCCACGCACTGAATTTCTCCAACGAGAATGTCTAAACATTCACTCTGGATATTCAATGGCCTTAGAAGTTGACTGCCTTTTTGTCAACATTCTCGCGATCATATTTAGTCATAAACTTAAATGGACCTTCAATTTTAACACTCGTGACTGCAACAGGTAAGAAGTTTGCCAATCTCACCAAAACCTTTTCGTTATTTGCAAGACAGAAGTTGGGAGACAAGATATTACCCACTTGCTTTGATGAATGCAGCTCCAACAATACTATCCCAGGAAGAAACTATAGGCTCAACTAATATCTGTACAATACCCTACACATCCCCTTCCACTACCACATCTACATCAAAACTATTGCAGGAACTATCGACAAAATACACTCTTATTACTGCCCATGACTGTAAACTCAGCACTTCCCAAACCTCCAACCACTATCACAACAAAATAGAAGGGAAGCAGGTGCTCTGGAGTGTCTCCATCTGCAAGTTCTCTTCCAAATCGCACTCTATCTGATTTGGAAATACATCACCACTCCTTCATCATAAACAGACCGAAATCCTGGAACTCCATGTTCCAAATAGGACTGTGAAATTACCTGCACAGCAAAGTCTACAGTTCAAGGGGCAGCTCAACAGCACTTTCTCAAAGGAAATTAAGACCATGAGACACGAGAGCAGAATTAGGCCACTCGGCCCATCAATCTGCTCCACCATTCCATCATGGCTGAGTTATTAAGAATTGGTGAAAAGATTAGCCTGCCAAGTGTCCCCCCATATCACAAATCAAGAAAAATAAACTTCTTAGGTGAGACTGCTATCAAATGAGCCAGTCTAGACTTACTAACTTAGCACACAGTGATGTCTTTATTAATTATGCTGCACATTACTATTTTCATTATACAAATCAATGCACTTTTTTCCTGCATAATAAGTTCCTAAAGTATAACCAAATTACAGAGTTAGAATGCTATAACATAAAACTATGCAGGTTTATGCTAGAAGTCTAATAGTGTCACCTTGATTTAAAACTAAATTCCATTACCACTGAAGATAGCTTGCTTTATGAACTTCTACTTAATTAATTTATTTGCAAAATCCATAAGCAATGCTTCATGGCTTGAATTTGCAATAGTGCTTGCAAGATAAACTGGTTGCACTATAAGATCAGCCCTTTGTTTCTAAAGAATACGTTTTTATAGATGAAATTGTACCTGAAGTAAGGAAATCTGTTACAATTAGTGCAACATTAAGTAGACTCCTAAGCTAATGCTATCAACTTAATGAAACCTTGTGGACCTTCCATTTGGTTTTGCTGGATTCAGAGAGTTATTTTTATAATATTGATCTGCACCCAACTGTCTGTGCCAGACCAAGGTTATATATCATGAATATAAAACAGTGCCCCTGATTCTAATAAGGCACTCATTGCTAATTACAGTACTTCAATTACATTTCAGGATCAGTGAAAAACATTCCTTATTCAAGAAATATTTTATACAAACACTAAAAGCATAAAGCGGATGTAGTTCAGACATTAATGGATTAAGATGAAAATAGATTATGACCGAGCATAAGTCAAAATTGTATATTTATAGGCACAAACTGAATACAATTTAAGCTAGTACTTTCAGTTATGAATCATGATTTTATCCCAGACCAATTAAAAACCACAGACTCCACAAATGATGTTATCAGTTTATGATGAATGTCAGCATTACATGTCAAACAAGCAATGGTATGCCATATGTTCCAGCCAAGAAGTTATCAATTGGAGCAATCTATTTAATCTTGCTTTGGTGAGCAAAAGGGAGGTATGGGGAGAAAAAACAAGGACTTGACATCCTTTATTAAAACAAACACAGAATAATACTTCATGCTTCCCGTCTCCAAAAGTCTTGGTGGATTAAGAATGTCCAATTCCAGTAAGTTTGTTAGAATTATCTCTTGCAAGCACGTGTGCAGTGAAGAGATATAGAGTTCAGGAGTTAACTCACTTTTCCTATTGTGGCTGGGAGATGACCATAACCCAGGAGCATTACAGCAACAAAAAAACAAGTTTGGTGTCAACAAGGGCACTCCTGGGTTGTCACAGCTAATCTAAGATGTACTTAAATCCCGGTAATGATTACAATTCTGAGCAGCTTATAATTATTGTTTCAAATCCGATTCCGTATGCTATTGCTGGCACTTACGTTGAATACCTTTACTTGCCTTTAGTAGATTCACAACTGCAGCATGGAAAATCTGTCAGTAGTTTTACAAAAGTAGATACGGTGGCATGCAAAAGTTTGGGCACCCTTGGTCAAAATTTCTGTTAATGTGAATAGCTAAGCAAGTAAAAGATGACCTGATTTCCAATAGGCATCAAGTTAAAGATGACACATTTCTTTAATATTTTAAGCAAGATTACTTTTTTATTTCCGTCTTTTACAGTTTCAAAATAACAAAAAAGGAAAAGGGCTCAAACCAAAAGTTTGGGTACCTTGCATGGTCAGTACTTAATAACACACCCTTTGGCAAGTATCACAGCTTGTAAATGCTTTAAGTAAATAGCTAAAAGTCTTTCCATTCATGTTTGAGGAATTTTTGCCCATTCTTCCTTGCAAAAGGTTCCTAGTTCTATGAGATTCTTGGGCTGTCTTGCAAGCACTGCTCTTTTGAGGTCTATCCACAGATTTTCGATGATATTTAGCTCGGGGGACTGTGAGAGCCATGCAAAACCTTCAGCTTGCGCCTCTTGAGGTAATCCAGTGTGGATTTTGAGGTGTGTTTAGGATCATTAACCTGTTGTAGAAGCCATCCTCTTTTCATCTTCAATCTTTTATTTTTCACAGACAGTGTGATGTTTGCTTCCAGAATTTGCTGGTATTTAATTGAATACATTCTTCCTTCTACCAGTGGAATGTTCCCCGTGCCACTGGCTGCAACATCAAAACATGATCAAAGCATGATCGATCCACCCCATGCTTAACAGTTGGAGAGGTGTTCTTTTCATGAAATTCTGTAGCCTTTTTTCTCCAAACATACAGTACCTTTGCTCATTGCGGCCAAAAAGTTCTATTTTAACTTCATCAGTCCACAAGACTTGTTCCCAAAATGCATCAGGCTTGTTTAGATGTTCCTTTGTAAACTTCTGATGCTGAATTTTGTGAGGATGCAGGAAAAGTTTTCTTCTGATGACTCTTCCATGAAGGTCATATTTGTGCAGGTGTTGCTGCCCAGTAGAACAGTGCACCACCACTCCAGAGTCTGCTAAATCTTCCTGAAGGTTGTTTGCAGTCAAACGGGGGTTTTGATTTGCCTCTCTAGCAATCCTACAAGTAATTCTCTCGGAAAGTTCTCTTGGTCTTCCAGACCTCAACTTGACCTCCACCATTTCCGTTAACTGCCATTTCTTAATTACATTACGAACTGAGGAAACGGTGACCTGAAAACACTTTGCTATCTTCTTATAGCCTTCTCCTGCTTTGTGGGCATCATTTATTTTAATTTTCAGAGCGCTAGGCAGCTGCTCAGAAGAGCCCATGGCTGCCGATTATTGGGACAAGGTTTGAGGAGTCAGGGTATTTATAAAGCTTTGAAATTTGCATCACCTGGCCTTTCCTAATGATGATTGTGAACATCACTAACAAGCTAATTAAGGTCTGAGACCTTGGTAAAAATTACCTGACAGCTCAAATCTCTTGGGGTGCCCAAACTTTTGCATGGTGCTCCTTTCCTTTTCTTCACTCTAAAATTGTACAAAATAAAAATAATACACTAATCTTGCTTAAAATGTTGAAAAGTATGTTTCATCTTCAACTTCATGACTTTTGGAGATCAGTTCATCTTCTACTCACTTAACTATTCACAGTAACAGAGATTTTGTCCAGGGGTGCACAAACCTTTGCATGCCACTGTATATCAGAATCAAATTCATTATCACTGATTTATATGATGTGGAAGTTGTTGTTTTGCAAAGATACAAAAATGTTTCACAAATAAGGAATAATGAGGTCATGCTCATAAGCCATTCAGAAATCTGATGACAAATTTGAAGAAGCTGTTTCTGAATCATCTGATGCTAGCAACAAGAAGGGAGCATGATCCAGATGGTGAGAGTTCTTCGGGATGGATGCAGTCTCCTTGAGGCATCGCCAGTTAAGCAGAATGCAAATATGTTTTATCTGAACCAATTTCATGTTTTTTTGTCCACAGGTTAGTCAGTTTACTAAATTTGCTGCAGATTCTGTGTGTAAGTGACGTAAAGGATTGGTGCCTCTGGCAGAGAATTTATTCGCATTCCCATGCTCACACAGAAAGTTTTAGTCAAGGTCAGAGTCTGTTTCTGTGTTTAGTACAACTATAAGCCTTTTCTCAAGCAGGTCTGCTTTAAAATGCTTTCTTGCTGTTCACTCACCATTCTAAGAACATAAGAAATAGAAGCAGGAGGAGGCCATCCGGCCCATCAAGTCTGCTCCACCATTCAATAAGATCATGGCTGATCTGACTATGAGCTCATCTCCACCTACTTGCACCTACTACACCTACTGCCCATAACTCTTAATTCCTCTACTGTGCAAAAATCTATCCAACTTTGTCTTAAATATATTTACTGAGGTTGGGCAGAGAATTCCACAGATTCACCACTCTCTGGAAAAAGCAGTTCCTCTTCATCTCCATCCTAAATCTACTCCCCTGAATCTTGAGGCTACGCCCGCAAGTTCTAGTTTTACCTACTAGTGGAAACAACTTTCTCGCCATTATCTTATCTATCCCTTTTATAATTTTATATGTTTCCATAAGAGCTCCTCTCATTCTTCTGAATTCCAGCGATCACAGTCCCAGGTGACTCGATCTCTCCTCATAATCTAACTCCCTCATCTCAGGAATCAACTTGGTGAACCTCCTCTGTACCACCTCCAAAGCCAGTATATCCTTTCTCAAGTTAGGAGACCAGAACTGCACACAGTACTCCAGGAGAGGCCTCACCAGTACCCTGTACAGTTGCAGCAAAACCTCGCTGCTCTTAAATTCAATCCCTTTAGCAATGAAGGCAAACATTCCATTTGCCTTCTTGATAACCTGCTGCACCTGCAAACCAACCTTTTGCGATTCACGCACAAGTACTCCCAAGTCCCTCTGCACAGCGGCACGCTGAATTTTTTTTACCATTTAAATAATTTTTTTTGCTCTTTCATTTTTCCTTCTAAAGTGGATGACCTTGCATTTACCTACATTGTACTCCATCTGGGCAGACCCTTGTCCACTCACTTAACCTATCTATATCTCTCTGCAGACTCTCTGTATCTTCTGCACAATTTGCTTTTCCACTCAATTTAGTATCATCAGCAAACTGACAAATGTTTGCAAATACACTACACTCAGTCCCCTCTCCCAGATTGTTAATGTACAACGTATATTGTGAACAATTGTGGGCCCAGCACTGACCCCTGTGGCACATCGCTCACCGCTGATTGCCAACCAGAGTAACACCCATGTATCCTAACTCTCTGCTTTGTATTAGCTAACCAATCTTCTATCCATGCTAATAAATCACCCCCAACTCTATGCATCCTTATCTTTTATGTGGCACTTTATCGAACGCCTTCTGGAAATCCAAGAAAATAACATCCATCTGTTCTCTTCTATCCACTTTGCTTGTTAATCTGCTAGTTCTCCAACTAACACATCCCAGATGTCAATATTACTTGCTCCCCTGATCACTTATCATCCCCCATTCCATCTCAAAGTTATCACCATAGACAGACCTAACCATTTCACCCTTGCCAGCCAAGTATTTGCAACATTTTCCGCTCTACCTCTCCACCTGATGGCTTCCCTGATCCTCAGAATTCAAAGATCCTCTCACTGTCCCTAAACAATTAGTGATGGTCCTGTGGGTTTAAATCCCTCTTCTTCTCTTCTACTGCTCATAGCTTCTAATCCCACCATCTGCAAGAGTGAACCAACAGCAGAATAGTCTTAGTAAATTTTGCTGAACACCGTCTCTCTGCGATGCACACTATCCAGGGTCTTTCTCTATATTCTGATAGAACATTACAGCAGCAGGATGGCCACAAAAGGGGTGACCCCTTTCTCCTCTACACCCGTCATGCAGCAATGCTTTCTGAGGGGCAGAAGATATTCCAGGCTTGCTGCTTTTAATATTGAAATGTATGTCTGTCAACATCGTGGGTAGAATGAGTTTGCTGCCCAAGCATAAAGGAAACCAAAAAACAAAAGCAATCTGTTCCTGTAAATGAAAAATTTATCCGACTTGAACTTTGTGTTATTTATGCCCACTGCGAGGCTAAGAACATTCAGCATTAATAAGAAATAATGGAAAAGCATCTTCCAGAATACCCGGAGTCAGAAAGCTAGAAGAGTCCTCCACTTTGCTGTACTCCACCACTGCAAGTATATCAATGCAGTATATCAATGTCTTATTAAAAGACAGCAGCACCAAAAGCTGACAGGGTTGAGGTTGAGGTACTTAACCACTAACCACAGTAAAGGAAGGTTTGGCAAATTCAGGCTTAAGTGAACTTTTCAAAGAATAATAAATCATAATTACTGCAAGTAAACTCACAGAAATGTTTATTTTTCAATTTTGGATATTTATTCCTTCAAAATTTAGCTTGTGTTGGAGATTTTTAAAAATGTATATTAGATAAATAAAAGACAAAAATCTTCACAGTGAATACTTCTGGAATTTCGTTTCCTTCTCTTCAACTACATTGATTTTCAGGAGCAAGCTCTAGACAATTCATGGCTCATATCATGTATTGAGCACAGACAACAGAAGATAAATTTCTAACCCCTGCATGACACAAACCTTAAATTTGATTGGTTAAATTGCCTCATTACCGACGAACACAACTGGAGCCCTGTGTAATCTGCAGTGCTGGATGAGAGCTAATCTATTTTCTAAAACTCTTCAGAGCTCTGTGGATAGCTTTCAGTGAGGTAAAAAAAAGTTCCTTCACCATAGACTGAAAAATCTGGTCGATACATTGGCCAGCCTCTAACTTTGCAGAAGGTGCTCTGAGATACAATGCTGGTGAGGTATGAGGACTCCAAATAATTCAGAGCTGGACTTATGACAATGCATTCTGTCCAAAATCTTAAACAAGCACTTGCAGGAACTGAGACTTGGGACTTAGTAGGGCTATGAAAATGCGACCAAAGTCCTGCCTACTACAATCTTACTGGAGAGCAGTAAGTCAAGGGATAAGTAAGTATGAACTCCTCCTGCACTTTGCCTTGTGCTTCAAAGAAGAAAAAAAAATTCACTTTGATCTCAGCCAGCACTTCATCACTGGGAAATAATAGTTATAATTACTTGAGTCATTATTGTAAAAGGAATCAGCAAAATTATATTGAACATACTATTAGTTTGTCTCCAATATTTGCATTGTGATACATTGTGATACAACATTATGCATTTTTGTCTGTTATTTACCTCCATTAAGATAAGACCATCTGATTGATCTTCCCAATGGGAAAACAACATGAGTTGAACTATTTTAGCATGCTCATAATGCTTGCTACCTAAATTAGAATTTAAATTGTAAATCAAAATAATAAGTAAATGCAGCACAGAGCTTACATGTTCCAATTAAGTATTAGCTCAATAAAGTTTTGTGGCCATTTTTTGAAAAATTTCAGTTCTGCTACGGTAAGTTAAGCTTTCTGCCTGGAAGTTTGGCCTTTGGTGCAGACTGCATACCAACAGAAAGCTGTGCTGCACAGCAAGTACTGTAGAATACAAAGCAGACAGGTTGCAGAGGCACAAGGAAAAATTGAAGCTCTGGAGGGAATGCAAATGAGGGTCATTTAGCTGAGTCTTGGTATCCAAGATCCAAATTATGAAAATATGGATAAATGTCATGGAGTCACAGGATCATGCAGCACAGAAACAGGCCTTCTACATTCATAGTGAAGAACGCGTCAACACCAATGCAATTTTTATTCTCCCGCTACTCCCCTCAACTCATCCTAGTTGCTACCACTCTCCAAACACTGGGAGCAATTTAAAGTCCTGATTAATCTAGCAATTTGCATGCATTGGGATGTGGGAGGAAACCAGAGCACCCAGAGGAAACCCACATGGTCACAAGGAGAACAGTGCAAACTCCATATAAACAGCACCTAAAGTCTGGATTAAGTACAGGAAGCATTGTGCAACCCAGATTCCTGTCACTCTTAACAGGAAATATCCAAGAGCTGAACTAAAGCTGTTGAAGATAATTAAAGGAAGATATGCACTTACACATCTCCTTTCACAATCTCAGGACATTAACAAAACACTTTACAATTGGAGCAGCCACTGTTCTGGCAGGAAATGCTTTAGCCAATTTTGCACACAGACAGCCACAAATAAATGTCTTTTTCTGAAATTAGCATAAAAATTGGCCCCAGGCCCCAGATTAAGACAATGCAAAAGGAATGCCTGAGCATCACATAGTTAATCAATGTAGGAAGGACAATTGGCTTTAGATTTAAATGAATGCAATGTAAATTGAGAATCAATATCAGGAACTTTTTTATTTGTAAGAAAATTGATTTAATGTTCGGAATGGAAAAATAGAACACACACAAAAGCCTTAGGATCTTTTAACTGACAAATTAATGCTTAAATGGAAAGAGTCAGGATCTTTCAGCAGAGATGAATTTAAATGAGCTACATCACTGTCGTCATTGGTAACTCCCTTGTGATCTCCTATGGGTGCTATTAATTAGATCATAGCCATTAATGAATTTGCTTGATATCATATTCATACATCAGCACTGCAAAGAACATTGTGACTGCAAATGTGAGGAATTTCTTTGTTTATTTTGCCAGTAAGAAGAACCTTGATGAATGTGAGGAAACAGAACAGGCTAATAAGCTGGGACATATCAATGTTAAGGAAAAAGGATATGTTGGAACATTGATAAACATTAAGATAGGTAAGACCCCAGGGCCAGACAGGATATATCCCAGGTTACTGCAGGAAGTGAGGAAAAACATCGTTGTGCCTTTTACAATAATCATCGTGTTCTCACTGGCCACGAGAATAGTACCAGAAGATTAGAGGGTGGCAAGTGATATTCCTTCATTTAGAGAAGCATAATATGATTATTAACAGTCAGTTTGGCTGTGTGAGGGGCATGTCATACCTCACAAGTCTGACTGAGAAAATGACAAAACAAACTGATGAAGATAGAGCAGTGATTGTGGAATACATGGATTTTAGTAATGCGTTTGTCAAGGTTCTCCACAGCAGGCTCCTTCAGAAGTTCAGGAGGCATGCAATCCAAGGAAACCTGGCTCTATGGATTAAGAATTGGCTTGTTCACAGAAGGGAGAGTTTAGTTATAGATGGAGCATACTCTGCCTGGAGGTTGGTAACCACTGGTGTTCAACCAGTTCTGTTCTGGGACCTCTGCTCTCTGAAATTTTTAATAATGAATTAGATGACAAAGTACAAGGTGTATTAGTAAGTTTGCAGATGACACAAAGGCTGCTGGTGTTGTGGATAGTGTAGAAAGTTGTTGTAGGTTACAATAGAATACTGGTAGGATGCAGAGCTGGGCTGAGAAGTGGCAGATGGAGTTGAATATGGAAAAGTGTGAAGTGATTAACTTTGGGACAAAGAATCTGAAGGCAGATACAGAGGCCTTGAAAGTGAATTTATAGATCATGGAATCGCTTTAGAGAGGTGGTGAATTAAGTTAGCCAAACCAGTTCAAGAGCCTGATGGGTGAAGGTCCCTGAACCTGATGGTGTGAGACATAACGTTTCAAAACCTCCTGGCTGATGGCAGCAGCAAAAAGAGGGGAGAGCCTGGATGATGGGGGTCTTGATGCTGCTTTCTTGTGGCAGCGTGCCATGTAAATATATTCAGTAATGGGGAAGGCTTTGCTTGTAATGGGCTGGGTTGTACCCATCACTTTTTGAAGGCTTTGTGAGGAACATTGTACTGGTGGTGACTGGTTCTGTTCCAAGCGATTGAGATGTATATTAAATTTTGCAAATTAAATAATTATCCAGGTGAAAATAAGTTGATAATAACATTAAGGTAATACCGATAATGCTTCAAATGTTTAACAATTGTGGGAGAAATGTTTCAAATCTTGATACAGATTCTGCTCTTCTCCATAGAAATTCAGACACTAGTTTTCCTGAACTTCTGTTGAAGTATGGTTAATCAGTGCCTTTAAAAGCCCCTCAGTAAAAGGCCTGCTACTACAAATATCAGCATTGCCTTTATCCATGTATGTTTGCTGCACATGTCTCTTTGCCAAGTGATGGGAAAATCCATACATCCGGACCTGGGGCTGGTGCTAGGGTGTTAGAGGGAATGAAGGGGAAAGTGATCAGGGGCCTGAATGGAGCTGCTGGAGATCAGAACTTTGGGAGAAGATGTGCCTAGAGATTGAAGGCCTCTAGCATGGTGATTATGGGGAGAGTCTGAAGGCCAAGTCCAAGACTTGGGTCTGTTTGGAAAGGAGATAGTGTTACGAAGTTGCAGGGCTTGTGAGGAAGTCAATAAGGTGGGATGGCACAGTGTAAAGATGTTTGTGAATTCCAAGTAGAGCAGGTTATTTACTGAAAGTAAAGGGGTACCATCTTAGCCATACTTCCAGTGCTGGGAAGTGGTCTGCAGCAGAAAATCCTCTTTAAGTCTTCTATTGCTACAGAAGGAACAATATGATGAAAATATCATTGTTTCAGCAGTCATAGAGACTGAAATACAGCACAGTCTTCCTCAACTCTCCCAGTCCCATTTCTTCACCTTCTGCACTGATCCAGTTAAATTTCTAACTTTGTTGAATAAAGACAGAATAAATTTTCACTGTGCACCTTCTGTCTATTAATGTCATCTCTGATTTATTTTCCCCCTTTTTTGTACATCAGCAGAGTTGGAAAAAGATCAGGTTGCTGGATGTCGAACTTTAATTGTGACAGAGAAAAAACAACTTTCATAATGATGTTGTAATTTTATAAAACTATAACTGCCACGATGCACCACAGCTCGGGAATCCGAGTTCGGAGTTCAGCCCCTCCATCCTCTGTAAGGAGTTTCTGTTTGTCCTACCCATGGAATGGAAGGATTTTCTCTGGGTGCCCTGGCTTCCTCCCATAATCCAAAGAAATGCTGGGTAGGTTAAATAGTCATTGCAAATTGTCCCACGGTTAAGTTAGTGTTAAATTGGAGTTGTCGAGTGCCACTGGGCGGTGCGGCTCAAAGTACGGGAAGGGCTTATTCCGCACTGTATCTCTAAATGAGTAAATAAAGTTCAAAGACAGTAATGCATCCCTCCCTTCCTCCACTAGTTTAAAACAAATGACAGGAAATCTTTTGGTGTAACAATAAAAAATTCTGCTCAGCCAACTGTCAACATAGTTAAAACAAGTAATGTTATCAGTTGGAATTAAAACAGTGCATAATTCAATATACCTGGTGGAGAATTTGGCTTATAAGTAAATTATTAAAATGTGGAAGAATTTTAACAGTATAAAGCCCCTATTAATCTTTCAACAGACCTATGCTAACTGATTAAATGAAAATACAATGTAAATCTTGGAATCTGCATTGAGACACCAGAATCCATGCTCAGAGACCTTCTTAAAAAATGTATTCCAGCAGAAACACAGAAACTCTGACAATAAGAACTGAAGCAGGCCATTGAAACCTTTGAACCTGTGCTACCATTCAATATATTCAAAGTTCAAAGTAAATTTATTTTTGATGTACATATACATCACTATACAGTAATACAAACCCAAGATTCATTTTGCGGGCATAGTCAATAAATCTACAGAATAATAACCATAACAGAATTAATGACAGACTGCACTGACTTGGGCATTCAACCAGTTTTTAAAAGACAACAAACTGCAAATTCAAAAAGAAATAAATCAAGTCAAGTCACTTTTTATTGTCATTTCAACCATAACTGCTGGTACAGTACACAGTTAGAATGAGACAACGTTTTTGAGGACCATGGTGCTACATGAAACAGTACAAAAACTACACTGAACTATGTAAAAACAACACAGAAAAAAACTACACTAGTCTACAGACCTACCCAGGACTGCATAAAGTGCACAAAACAATGCAGGCATTAGAATAAATAATAAACAAGACAATAGGCACAGTAGAGAGCAGTAAGATGGTATCAGTCCAAGCTCTGGGTATTAAGGAGTCTGATGGCTTGGGGGAAGAAACTGTTACGTAGTCTGGTCGTGAGAGCCCGAATGCTTCAGTGCCTTTTCCCAGATGGCAGGAGGGAGACGAGTTTGTATAAGGGGTGCGTGGGGTCCTTCATAATGCTGTTTGCTTTGCGGATGCAGCATGTAGTGTAAATGTCCGTAATGGCAGAAAGAGAGACCTTGATCTTCTCAGCTGACCTCACTATCCACTGCAGGGTCTTGCAATCCAAGATGGTAGTGATGCAGCTGCTTAGGACGCTCTCAATACAACCCCTGTAGAATGTGATGAGGATGGGGGGTGTACTCCTCTAAATTGGTGGAGTCGCCATCAGTTGCAGCCTCCCTGAACGTGTGCCAGTCAGCGTGCTCAAAGCAGTCTTGGAGAGCAGAGATGGCTCCTGCTGGCCAGGTTTTCATCTGCTTCTGAACTGGTCTGGAGCGCCTGATGAGCACTATGTATGCTGGGATTAGCCTAGCAGAAATGTGGTCTGAGTAACTGAGGTGGGGGTGGGGCTTCGCCTGGTACACAGCAGGGATGTTTGTGTAAACAAGGTCCAGCTCGTTCTACCCCCTCATTGCAAAGTCCACATACTGATGGAATTTGGGGAGCACTGACTTGAGGTTCACGTGGTTAAAATCTCCGGTGACAATAAACAGTCCATCAGGGTGTGCATTCTGCAGTTCGCTAATAGCCCCGTACAGTTCACAGAGCGCCTCCTCAGCATTGGTGCAGGGGGGAAATGTACACATCGACTATGAGGACAGTGGTGAATTTCTGTGGTAAATTAAATGATCTGCATCTAACAGTCACAAACTCCACTAGCGATGAGCACAATCTGGAAACCAGCACAGAGTTCTTGCACCATTCCGTGTTGATGTAAACACACAAGCCACCGCCGCGAGTCTTATCAGAAAGAGCTGCATCCCTGTCCACTCGAAACAAGGCGAGCCCGTCCAGCTGAATGGCAGTGATGGACTCCATCAGCGAGCCACATCTCTGTGAAAACATACGCACAGCAGACTCTGGGCTCCCGCCGAGTATTTTATTGGAGTTGGATGTAGTCCAATTTATTGTCCAGGGAGCGGACATTGGAGAGCAGAATGGACGGGAGAGCCGGCCGGCTAGGGTTTGCTTTTTGCCTGGCACGGACCCCTGCCCGTTTGCCTCGCTTCTGCTTCCTTGCACATCACTTATGACGTCTCCATCTCCAGCCACCAACATCAGGCGGCTCTGAGGACTGTAGGCCCGATCCTCTTGGCAAGCTGAGGTCGCGCAATCTAACCAGCAGATCTTTATGAAGGTTTGTTTTTGGGCGATCTCTGTATTGTAGCAGTATCTGGCGATGGTAGATAGTTGCTCTGTTATCCATGTGCCCTAATGAAAAATTGTGTCTCAAAATTAAATTAGAAAATTAAATTAAAATAACACCAGGTCTAAAAGGCCTATTAAATTATAATAATAATTAAATATGCAATAAATATCAAAAACATGAGATGAAGAGTCCTTGAAAGTGAGTCCATAGATTGTGGGAACTTTTCAATGAAGGGGCAAATGAAGTTGAGTGAAGTTAATCCCCTTTGGTTCAAGAACCTGATGGTTTCTGTAGCAGCACCAAGAAGAGCACATGTCCTGGATGTTGGGGGTCCTTGATGATGGATGTTGCTTTCCTGCAACTGCGTTTCATGTAGCTGTGCTCAATGGTGGAGTGGGTTTTACCCGTGAGGGACTGGGCCATATCTATTATATTTTGTAGGATTTTCCATTCAAGGGCACTGATGCTTCCATACCAGGCTGCGATGCAGCCAGTCGATATACTCTCCACTATACATTTATAGAAGTTTGTCACAAATCTGTCATGCTGAATTTTCACAAACTCCTAAGGAAATAGAGGCGCTGCTGTGCTTTCTTCACAATTGCACTTGCATGGTGGGCCTAGGGCAGGTCCTAAGTAATTTAAAGTTGCTAGCCCTCTCTACTTTTGATTCTCCAATGAGGATTGGCTAATGAACCTCTGGTTTATTGCTCTTGAAGTCATAAATCAGCTCCTTGGTCTTCCTGACGTTGAGTAAGAAGCTGTTGTTATGGCAACACTCAGCCAGAATTTCAATCTCCCTTCTATATGTTGATTCATCACCACCTTTGATTCAGCATATGGCAGTGGTGTCATTAGCAAAATTGAATAAGGCATTGGTGCTGTGCTTAGCCACACAATCATTAGCGTAAAGTGAACTGAGCAGGGGGCAAGGCACACACAGCCTTATGATGCACCTGTGCTGATGGTGATCGTGAAGATGTTCTTGCCAATCCAAACTGACTGAGGTCTGCAAGTGAGGAAATCCAGGATACAATTGCACAAGGAGGTATTGAAGCCGAGGTCCAGGAGCTTATTGATTAGCTTTGAAGGGATGATGGCATTGAATGCTGAACTATAGTTGATAAAGAGCATCCTAATGTATGCATCTTTGCTGTTCAGATGTTCCAGAGTTGAGTGAAGAGCCAATGAGATGGTATCTATTGTGGATCTGTTGTGCCATTAGGCAAATTGGAGCAGATCCAAGTTGCTTCTCAGGCAGTTGTTGATATGTTTCATCACCAACCTCTCAAAACACTTCATCACTGTTGACATCAATGCTACTGGGCAATAGTCATTGAGCAGGTCTCCAGACTCTTCTTGGGCACTGGTATAATTGAAGCCTTACTGAAGCAGGTGGGCACTACACACTGCTGAAGTGAGAGATTAAAGCTCTCAGTTCCAACTATGGTGTATTTATTCCGATCCACAGAGGAGTCCTTGAATACAGACCAGCCCACTGTAGCCACTTGTAGCCACTCCTCTGCCTCCCTTGACCAATTCTTTGTTGTCCTAATCTCTGGAGCCTTTCTCTTTAGCTTCTACCTGTGTGCAGGTAGGAGAAGCAAAGCTAAGTGATCCGATTTACTGAAATGCAGTCTGGGCATGGAATGGTAGGCACACCATATCTAGTATAACAGTGGTCTGGAGTGTTGGGACCTCTAGTGCTGCAGATTATATGCTGATGGTAATTGGGCAGGGCTTTCTTTAAACAAGCCTGGTTGAAGTTCCTGACTACGAAATGAATCAGGATGGACTGTTTCTCATCTGGTGACTGCATCACACAATATCTCAAGCGCTTGATTATATTTGGCCACTGGAGGTATGTAAACTGCAATCAGGATTATGGAGGAGTATTACCTAGGTAAATAGAACAGATGGCATTTAACAATCTGGAATTCAAGGTCTGGGGAACACGAGTTCAGCAGAACTGTCACATTGGTGCACCACTGAGAGTTTATAATGAAGCATACACCTCCACTTTTTGCCTTTCCTGAATCAGCAGTTGGACCCATGGGGAAAACTGATAAGCCTTCTTGTTTGATCACTGTATCTGGCATGCTGGGAGAAAGTCAAGTCTCACTGAAGCAGAGAATATAACAGCCTCTCATTTCCCTCCAGTACAGCAATTTTGCCCTCAGGTCCTCAATTTTGTTCTCCAGCAACTGCACATCTGCTAAGATGATGCTGGGTAGATGGCACTTCATCTGCTGCGTTTCAGTCTGACTTGGAATCTCCACCCCCCCCCCACCCCCCCCCCCCCCCCCGCCATCCTGCCTCGCTTCCAGCCATGATGAGAACCTTTGTCTGCTTGAAGGTGCTGTACTGCCTGAACTGCCGAGACCTTTAGATGACTGTGTAATCGGTAGATGATAAAGTTGATTTAAAAGTGTATTGCTTGGACTCGAAGCCTGAGAGGAAAATTACATGGTGCAGATTGCAGTGAGAGTAATTCAAAAGAGGTATATTTAAACACATATTGTGGCGAGCATTTGATCCATAATGACAGACCAGGAAGCTCTTTAACTCAACAACCATTTTATTTTATTTTAGTTTTTTTTATTGTGATGGACACAAACAGATCAGGCACCATGACCCAGAGAGTGAACCCAACCTGTCTCACACACTCCGGTTACAGTTAGGGTGACCCACAAATACGCAAGTAAATAACCATATAACCCAAGCTAAAATGTAACAATAAATAAACTGGAACTTCCCACCATAATCCCACAAAAGCATTTTAACACAAGAACAACAAACAGTACTGGTCATCAGAAATGCAGGGGCGGGCTGTCGACCACACCCCCACCCAGAATGTCACAATTTTTACAAATATTGTGTGCAGCCCACAGACCGCTGCCACAGTTCTCTGGCTCCATTATGGTTGATTTCTTACTTTAATACCACATTCTCATGCTATCACTGTAACTTGTTGCCTATTATGTCTAGAAATCTAATCCCCTCCTTCTTAAATATAATTGGAGATTTCACTTCCATGATATTCTGTGGTAGAGAATTCTATTAGTTCATCACTCCACTGAATGAAGAAATCTCTCCTCATTTTTGAACTAAATGTTTATCCCATCTCCTGAAATAATTATCAGGCAGGAGAAACATATTGCCCACTACATCCAGCATGCTCTGCAACAAAATCACATCTTATTCTTCCACACTCCTGTAAACTCAGGCCTAGTCAACAAAATTTCTCCTTACCGGTAACCTTAGCATGCATGGTAGCATAGTGGTTAGCACAGCGCTTTACAGTACTGACAACCCAAGTTCAATTCCCGCTGCTGCCTGTAAGGAGTTTGTAAGTTCTTCCCATGACCCTGTGGTGCTCCAGTTTCCCCCCACATTTGAATGACCTACCAGGTAGGTTAATTGGTCATTGTAAACTGTCTTGTGATCAGGCTAGGGCTAAATCAGGGGACCGCTGGGCAGCATGGCTTGTGGGACTGGAAGGGCCTATTTCGCGCTGTGTCTCAAAAAAAGGTCTGGTGAACCTTTTCTCTTCTCTCTCCAAGGCATTTATAATCTTGCTTAGACTGGGAGACCAAGACTGCATATAATACTCCAGATGCTGCCTCACTCAGGCCCTGTAGAACAGTGATAAGACATCCTTGCTCAGAACATCTTGCACCAAAAACCAACAGACAACTTGCCTTCTTAATTGCGTGTTGCACCTTCATGTCTTCTTTCAGTGTTGATGTGCAGAGACACTCCAGAGTCTTCGCACAACAATATTTCTGAATATATATTTATTACTTAAGTAATACTCTGCCTTTCTGTTACCCCTATTAACAGTGGAAAGTAAAGCATGCAAGAATGATCTACTTAAAAAGAAGGAACTGTAAATTAAAATACCAATCTGGATCAAAATAGAGAGACTTAATATTTTGTTCTGATTGGACTCATTCAACACCGCAGAGAAGTACAAAACATGATGAGCATACCTGCTGACATACCTAGGCTCCACAAAGACACAGTGTTTGGAGCTCAGTCACGCAGAGCTGAGTGGCAAGCAGTACACTCTGTGCTCAGGACTATAGCTGGCACATACAGGATAGCATTATTTATTTGAAAGGTGTTATTGGCCTGGGTGGTGAATGGAATAGTTCCTTCAAATTAATTTAACTAATTTATGTACATTTTAAGTGTTGTTAAATTCACTTATTTTTACATGTTGCACATTTTTAAAATTATTTAAATCAACACTGTGGTGGCGGTGATTGTGAGAAATCACCCCGGCAATGAGCCCAAGTGTTGGGCCAGGTCCAGTGAGATCCGGCCTATGATATCAATTTCAACAGATGGATGAAATCTAATTTACAAACTACTTCAACCAATCCCATTTACAAGTGAATCCAATAGTTTCTGTGCAGCTACAGGAGTAGATTCTGGTTGTCATGAGATGTCACCACATATTCTTGAACCTACATGTGACGAGATAAACACTGAAATGCAAGGAGAGAGCCGGTATCTCCAATCGACTGACATGCTGTATCGTGGCACCTCACTCTGGCCTCTGCAGTCCTGAGTTTCACTTCTATTTGGCACCTTCATCAAACAAGATACTTGAGCTCTGGAATTTCCTCCACAAAAATGATGCCACTCCATATCTATATTCTCCTTTCAGGTGCTCATTAAAACCTGCTTATATAAATTACCCTTTGGTCAACTGTTTAATTGTGATTTCTCCTGGACTTCACTTGCCACCTTTGATTGCTGCCCGTTGGGCCTCACCATCCTGAGCTGAAGGCTGAAGACCAATTTAAGTGACCCTCGACACCTTGCAAGACAGGGTAGTAAGATCTCGGCGATAACCAGGCTTCTGGGAGCATACCTGCTGAAGCCTCGTCCATGCAATCGAAAGGCAGTAAAGAGGAAATAGTGCATTGTGTTATGCCAAAGTCACTAATTGATTTTACAGTGTTTAAATATCTTTGACATTCATATTAATATAAATGATGAAAACATTTTAAAACCAATATTAAATAACTCAAGAAACACTTCTGAAAATGTAAAAAAATTAAAAGTAAATTACATTAAAAATTACATAATTCTCCCATTGTTTCCTAATCTGTGAATGTGAATTTCCATTAAAGATTGCTGCCTCGCTCCCATTTCAAATCCAGCTTGGCATAGGATGAGGACAGCTCTGGTGAATCCCATCAAGATTGGGCCCTGCTGCAGGAATCTGAGGCTGCAGCATTGCGGCAGTGCAGTGACATCTGTCACTAGGAAAAGCTCAGATCAGCATCTGCTGGAATGGAATGGCTGGATACCAGTCACACACAGGAAGGTTTCTCTTGGAGGCTTAGCATCGTATTGTGGCGCGCATTCGGCCCGTGATGACAGATAAGAAAAGCAGTTTTTATTTCAATAAGCTCAAAAAAAGACCGGGCACTATGACCTGGCGCGAGAACCCACTCAATCACAGACTGACAGGGAGGTGCTTATTACACACCCCGGTACAGTCAGGGTGACCTACAAACACATAGTGAATAACTTATCAACTAAAATCTAACAATGAATGAGCTTGAACATCCCACCATAATCCCATGAAATCATTTTAACACTAGAACATTAAATAGTGCTGATCATTAGGAATGCAGGGGCAGGCTGTCAACCACAACGTTGCCCCCCCCACCCACCGGAGCACCTCACTGCCCCTCTAAGGGGTCAGCTGTCCCCGACAACTGTAGCGTTCACGACAAAGTCCAAAGATCCTGGTGGTGGTTGACGCTGCTGCCTGGGGCACTTGAGGGCTTCTGGAGCAACCCCTTCCCCCAGGGGAGGCACTGTTTGGTGAAGCAAGAAGCAGGGCACCCAGTGTGTCACTTCCATAATTCAGCCTCGCTGGGTCATGGTGCCCAAGGGATGATGTGGTGCCAGCTGGTCCCAGTAAAGCACGACTGTCTTCTGCCACTCGGGAACTGCACCCAATAGCCACATCGGAAATGCAGTTGAGCACTTCTCCCGGCCCCTTGCAGTGGCTTCCCAGCTTGGGGGATAGTCCCTTCTTTCGGGAGAGGCTGTAGGCTGATACTGGGACTCCCACTTCTATGGCTGCATTGTCGCCCTAGACTGGTAGGCCGGCCCCTTGACATGCAAGCATCGCAGCAGTGCACAAACAGCTCTACATTCTGTCTGTAAACAGGCCAGTAGAAAACTTCCGTGCATCTTGCCCAGTGTCTTTGTGACTCTGAAATGGCCGGCACTGAGCTCAGCACAATGACATGGACCCCCTGGGGGGGAGGGGACACCAGTTGCAGGAGATGTCTGTTATAATCAGAGAACTGCCACTGCTGGAACAGCAACCTGTCACAGACCTCCAGCATTCTCCACTGCGAGCATAGGGCTTTGGTCTCTGGATCCAGGGGGAGACATTTGCCCACTTTGGCCACTGTCCCATCCCCTCACGTAGGCCAGCAAGTGATCGGTCACCCACTCACTGCATAGCTACTGGCCAATGGTAGGGACGTCTACCTTGCCACCGGCCGCCACCTGAAGTGACGTCATCACTGTTTGTTCGTGGTTCCACTGGGCAGTTGTGGGACTGGTGGTGGTTGCAATCCAGACTTGCCACATCCCGTGCTCCACTATGCCCTTCCCCTCTGCGATGTGCAGACACCGCACGGTGGCAGTAGCCAGCTGGAACATGGTCATTGTCCGCCCAGGCTGGGATGGCTGGTCCAGATGACGATGGTGATGGTCGATGCCATCTGATGCTCTCCACTAGGCAGTCCGCTTCACCAAACGGCACACCCGCAGGGATTCTGATGGAGGTCTTGGGTGGCGCTACCTGCTTGGCATTTCCCGATAGCTGCGCTGTGCTGTGGTGGAGTGCTGGTGCGGGGCAGTCCTGAGAAAAATGGCCTGCCTCACCACACCGGTAGCAAAGATCAGCCCACAGGATGCCATGGGGCCAGTGCGGCGCTGGTCAGCGACACAAGCCCAGGCTCACGGCATGTGGGGCAATGCAGTGAACTCCTTGGGGGGGGGGGGGGGCTAAAATTGCTTCTGGCCTCTCCGCCTCTGCCAACACAATGGCCAGTGATGATGGTGATGTCAGGTGATCATGGTGCTGAAGGCGCTCCCTCCGGTGTCAGCACCTTCACAGAGGCATGCTCTCTCTGGGCTGTGGGAGAGAACTGGAGGTAGCCACGCCAAGCACAATGGCAGAGATCTGTTGCAAATGCTCTCAGGCTTTCTCCCACACAGCACTGTCTGCTGCCCAGTTCTTCCCTCATTGCTTCCTCCAATGGCCTCTGCCTGAAATTTCGCCTCAACGCCGCTACGAGGACCCTGTAGTCATGCAACTCAGCCAGTGCTATGTCCAGCACCAGGGCAAGATCAGCACCATCTTGGTGGGGCTGTATCCATTGTGCCATGCAGCAAGTTTGACTTGTGCCAGGTAAGGCTCCAGGTGACTGGGAAGATTGTATCTGGGGATCTTTAGGGTGGGCCTTGTGGCATTAATTGCTGAGGCCTGTTGCTCTAGCGGTGTCAGTAGTGTCTGCCAAGTTGCCCATGGCTGCAGAGTCTTGGGTTTCCCAGTGCGAAGAAGGCAAGCTGTGTGTGGAAGGCAGGTGAAATGCTCCACTGTGTGCCCCATGTCGGGAAGGATGGGTATGCTCACCCCATCGGGGTTCCTATGGAAGGCACAATGCTTGGTTCCCAAGTCCTCCCTCCAGGTCCCAACTTCATGAGCCTGGAGCACCGCAATACAATATTTAGTTTAATAATTATCCAGGGACAAGGTTTAGGTCACTTTATCACATTAATGATACGTAACAAATATAAGCTCCCATTGGTACTGTTGAACTACTTCCATTGATGCAGGCAGTCAGGAACTATGTCCACACACAGAACTCCAAATTGAGCCTCCCTGGTTTCAGAAGTGATCAAAATGAAATCCAAGTGTAACAAACATGGACAGTCATCATCATCTAATCTTTGTGGAACGATATGGTATAATCTTGATTTATTCCAAATCTACTCTTTATTTACACTATATTAATGAATTGTTAACTGAGTTAGAAAAGTCTACACATTTTTCTTACAGCCATAAATATCCTAGAACATTGATGAAAATAATGCAAGCCTTTCTTGCTGGATTGTTTCCAAGCTTACGATAAACTTTGGATGAAAATTCGAGCTACCAAAAAAGGCAAGAACTCTCTTCTGAATTTGCAGTCTTGAGACTCTCAATCCAAATCCACTCCAAGCTTAAACTGCAGAATTAATCACTGAGTTCAAAGAATCTTTGCATTAGACTGAGTCTGCCTCAGCTCTTCCCTCCTGAGACTTGTTACTGGTCATAACTGACAACAAACCTTCATGACTTTTGTCTTGTTTTTCTGAGTTCAGATTTTAACAGGTCTCAAGGGCAAAAAGACTAACAACCAAGATTAGTGTCTGAGATGTTCAAAACCACTGAACCAATGGGCAAAGAGCTGAATAAAATTCAAAGGATTGTATCAAACTGAGGATGCCTTGCAAGAAAGGTGCTGTGCACCTGACATTCTCTCTACAGTCCACAGTAAAAACAAAGATCTGAATGTGGAATCGAAAAGAGTTCTGTGGTTTTTGAGGCTACAATACGTGTAGTTGAAATGAAAGATGCTTTAAAAAAACATGCAAATGAAGCATTTTACATTATAGAGCAAGAAAACTCTAAAGTTCAAGATCCATTTGTTCTGCAGAGGAAACCCAAATGTAAGAGCAGACAAACATGATCCCTTAAAGAAATGAAATCAACAGAGTCATCATGTGAACTCTTCTGCAAAACATGTCAACTATTCAGGTAACCACTGTCATGAAACTCAGATACATAATTGGATAAAGGCTGGATAATAAGCTTTCAAGAAATTAAACACAGATCACTGACATTTAAATTAATCACCTGAAGTACATAAATTAATTATAATGCAAAATAGTCAGGACAGTGATTTGTTTTTTTTCTCGAGCATGAATAATTAAGCACTATTAGCAATTGCTGACAGTGTTCACAATGAATTGTGTTTTATAAATGATTAAAAGTTAAAATTGAACAATTGTTTATTTGAACAACATGTGATGATTTAAATAAGGCATGCTCACAATCGAACCCTTTATTTCTCAAATTAAATCACTACTGCAACAAATTCAATAATAATCACATTGACTATAGAATGTCAGGTGGTAGTGTCACTATCATATTTACATTTTGGACAACAAAGATTCAAAGAGTGGTACAGCAGAAATTATTGCAATTTGGCTCATCATACCTGCTTGCTCAGAGCACAACTATCTCACTCCCCTGGCTGTTTTCTTTTGCTTGAAGAAATTACATTACATACCACTTACTTACATATTTACTTCAACATGACAAATCTCCACATATGTACATCCTGTACCCTTTCTCTCAAAATTTAAGCTGGAAGAAGAAGTGAGTTTTAGAACATTTGAAAATGTATGGACGTTGTTGGGAATGGGTTGGTGGTTGGAGAAAAAGCAGCAGAAAAGGAGTAAAAAAAAATGACATCTTTAAAATCACACATCTGATTAAATCTGCTATTTGAAAGAAGGATCTGAGTTTAAATTTGTGAATTACATACAGTCCTTGCCTTGAAAGCAATCAGAATATTTGAGAGCATAACAAGACATACAGTTCTTTTCCTCGTACAACGTCTTTTCCAATTTATTTTACAGTACTGAGCTAGTCAATATTTACCACCATTATACAATAAAACCAACACCAACTTCTCTAATATACATATATACAGATAATGACATCAATCCAGATGTTGCTGTAAGTGACTTTCTGTTTCTCTCTAAGGTCAGCCATCTCCAGTGAGGAATCTGTAATGTGACAAGCCCTTAGGATATTTGTGCATTATTCTCATTGTAAAACATCTAAAATTATAATACTTTGCTTCAGGAACTGTAAAGGATTTTTTAAATGGCAGCTGAAGCCATAAATACTGCTCAACATCAGCTCTGACCCTGATTTTATTTGAATGGGTTGAAATCCTTTCAGATATGTAAATATTTCAAATATAATGGATTTCAAACTAATAAGGGGAATCTCCTGCCTATGATTCTTCAGCTACTATAATTTAATGTTTACATTCTAAATGTTAGTTTAAATATATAGAAGTTTTTGGTCAATGAAAATGGTTCTTTGTAACTGTTGCAGGATGCCAGAAGTCTACTGGTAACAAGTGATTATGGAAAAGGGGAATTCCATTGTCTAGAGATGCAAAGATTGCAACTTTCTTCATGGTCAGCAGTGTGATGAATGAAAAAATACTCATAGTGAAAACAGAAGATATAGGAAACACTCAGCAGATTAGGCAGCATCTGCGGTAAGAGAATCAGAGCTGAAGTTTGAGGTAAAAGATCTTTGTTAAATTAAGCAGGGTTTCAGACATTAAATGTTAACTATTCCTCTTTCCATAGATTTTACCTGACCTGCAGAGTTGGTTTCACATTTTTTGTTATTATTTCAGATTTCTAACATCTGTAGACTTTTGATTTGCTAAATCCAGGTGTTTGTTGCATTGTCCTTCCATTGAATGGCTTTAAAAAAATTACATAGTAGTCAAAGGATAGAACAACCACCAAAGAACAAAAGAATGAACAGTGTTTTCAGCATGAATCAAAATATGTATGGTTGTCACAAATAAAGATAGTTAATAGTCCAGAAAGTTCTCTGAGAATGCTAAAAAGACATCTGTAAGGAAATTTAAAATGTTGTGGAAGGTGTGAATCTCTAGCACTGATGAATCCATAGGATAAGCTAGTCTGGCATGAGATAAATCCAGTCTAAGATGGCTCCGATAACATCCAAAGCCAAAGACTGTGCTGCCTGTTATCATGGCGTTGAGAACACATAAAACCTAGTTTAGGAGGCAAAATACATGAGCCTGTATGCTATTGTCAAACCCATATGAAGTGTGAAGTCCTTGTCTGAAATGTCAGTAGAAATCAATGTTATGCTTCTGCGGACTTGATTGACTCAGTAATCATTAACTTGTGAGTTACATAATTGGTGACATGGAAGATGTAGGTGCAAGTTTAGTAACCAATAGTCCAGTGAGAACAGGACAAAGATGGATGAAATGTATCAGACCTGGACTGGAATACCTATGTGTGGTACCCACCTTATTCGAAGTGAGCAGAATGGGGAGAAAAAAGATCTTGTGAGAAATGAGTCCTGTGAGAAATATTCTGCTCCTTTCAGGACCCTGAATAGAATTTATAGCTAGGAGTATAGAGAGAATCTGACAATGCATTAAGGACCTAGGGCCAACACTCAGACTCAGAATACACAAAAATCACAATTAAGGGAATTGTTCCCTTGTGTCTTGTTCGTTGTTGTGCTTGTACTTTGCCTGGAAAGCTAATTATGAATACAGGTAAGTACATCTTCCATGGTTCTCACCGGGCTCCTCCAATAGAGTTGTGAATTGGGTACAACACTCTTAAAAAGTAGAAATGGTCTTCAATTTAGGTAGATCTCGGGTTTTTTTTGGTTTGGAACATCAGAAAGTTTGAGACATTTGAAAAGATGAAAGAAGCTTTATGCGAAGAATCAGGACTTCTTATGTACACATTCAGGGATAAACCGAAGGTGCATTAGAATGAGGTAAAAATGTTCTGTTAGTCGCAATAAAATGATTTATTTTTGAAGATACCATTTAGCTGTTGTTGGTTGTCAGTGTCTGGGGAGGGGAGCACTGGAATTCCCAAGGACACTGAATGAGTGTTGAATCCATGCTAGTTCACAGAAAGTTGTTGAGTTCACTATATCAATCGCTCAGTCACAAAATCTCCTGGGTTTTCTAATGATCTTCGGATGCCACACAGAAATTCACAAATAATAGAGTATTTTCATTTTGCCTGGGAAAATGCTGTGACCACTGGTTCAGCTCTGAGTTGGCGGTCAGGCTAGATTGCCCAAGATGAAAATTTCCAAAGAACCAACTTCTTTTTACCTCAATTTTTTCCTCTTTTGATTGTAAAATGGCTGAAAACAATTAAATATGCCTTATTTCTTACATGTAAAGAGTTGGCAATGAGATTGAGAAGTCAGTGCAAATTATGAAAGGCACAAGGGTGAAACGAAGAAAATAAATGACAGCAGAAAACACCAAATTATGAAGCTAAAAGAGTGTCTTTTCTGTTTGGGTGAATTTCTGAATACATTTAAATTGAGTTGCAATGATATTCAGCAGTGTAAACAATAAGATTCAGCTTCCAGCTGACCTGCTTGTAAACAATCTGCCCTTCCCTGTCCAATGATGGACTACCATCTGGTCCCAGAAGGGCTGCATTTGGCCTATGATTTCATTTACATGTGTGGCGGAATTTCAAAAGCACACTAAGGGTTTCAGAGGGACCTTTAATAAAGGTTACTCCCACAGCCCTTATGCCATTTACTGCCATAACAAAGACAGCCAAGAAATTGCTGATGAATGATGAAGCAACAAATGTGTAAAAGCAGTCATACGATCCTACACACCATGGCTGATTGTGGCTTTTATAACCTGAACAGAACTAATCAGAAAACCCCTCTCACAGCCTTTAAAAATGGAATGAGATATTTCAACTAACAGCATAGAAGTAATTTCTAATCCTTCACTGAGTCAAGAGTTCTATCAATGATTATGTGGGAAAGGAAGAGGGTATCACTGGCACATAGTGAGTCATTTTTTGGGACTGCTGCAGACTACATGGTGGAATGTATTCAGGAATGATTGTATATTTCCCAGTCAATACAATGTATGACTTGGAGTTGGCAGGCGTCTAAGATGTTCCTCAAGATAACTTATGAGCCTGAGAAAGTTATTGGAAAATATCAGATAGAAAATGGATTTGTCTGATTTGGTAGGAAGTCATTCAGTTCTTCAAAAGTTTCCACTACAGTTTTGAAAAGTTGCTATTATGGCTGAAACACATAGGCTGATGACAAAGGTAGCTGCTTTTCAGTGCTTGAATATTAAAATCCTTTATTTTAGGTAGGTGTTAACATTCTTAATAATTATTGAAAATTATATATTAAAATCATTTTCCCTGAAAACTGAAGGTAACAGACACAATTTAAAGCACATGAAATTTCTAGATGCACTCCAAGTGGTTGGACAGGCAGGTTTAACACATCTTAAGCTATAGCTACAGGAGAAGAACATTAAATGAAAGGCAAGGAGCTGGCTAATGATTGTCAGAAGACATCAGAGGAAATTACAGAATATGTGCTTTTGTTGTGGAGTTTCCGTGGTGACATTTTGGAAGAGACATGCATCTGGTGTTTGCTTCTTGTAAATCTCAAGTGAAAAATCTGAAATGATGGACTGGGCTGAGAAGTGGCAGAGGGAGTTCAACCCAGATAAGTGTGAAGTGGTTCATTCTGGTAGGTCAAATATGATGGCAGAATATAGTATTAATGGTAAGACTCTGGCAGTGTGGAGGATCAGAGGGATCTTGGGGTCAGAGTCCTTAGGACGCTCAAAGCAGCTGCGCAGGGTGACTCTGTGGTTAAGAAGACATTCAGTGCATTGAGCTTCATCAATTGTGGGACTGAGTTTAAGAGCCGAGAGGTAATGTTGCAGCTATATAGGACCCTGGTCAGACTCCACTTGGAGTACTATGCTCAGTTCTGGTTTCCTCACTACGGGAAGGATGTGGAAACTATAGAAAGGGTGCAGAGGAGATTTACAAGGATGTTGCCTGGATTAGGGAGCATGCCTTATGAAAACAGGTTGAGTGAACTCATCCTTTTCTCCTTGGAGTGATGATGAGAGGTGACCTGATAGAGGTGTACAAGAGAATGAGAGGCATTGATTGTGTAGATAGTCAGAGGCTGTTTCCCAAGACTGAAATGGTTGCCACAAGAGGACACAGGTTTAATGTGCTGGGGAGCAGGTACAGAGGAGATGTCAGGGGTAAGTTTTTTTTACGCAGAGAATGGTGAGTACGTGGAATGGGCTGCCGGCAACGGTAGTGGAGGCAGATACGATAGGGTCTTTTAAGAGACTTCTGGGTAGGTACATGGAGCTTAGTATAATAGAGGGTTATGGGTAAGCCTAGTAATTTCTAAGGTAGGAACATGTTTCGCACAACTTTGTGGGCCAAAGGGCCTGCATTGTGCTGTAGGTCTTCTATGTTTCTATGAAATATTTTCTTGCCACTGAATGTGGAGTATTGTGTCAGAACAGAAATTGTTTGGGCATAAACTCTGATATGCTGAGACAACCTTGGAAGAACAATTAACAGCATCAGGAGCATTGACTCCATAGGTAAATTCCAAACCTAAATCAAAAGGCTGATATTCAACACATATCCTGAAACAAAGCACATTCAGAGAAGGTACACAAATAAAACAGGCCTACAAGTTCACAAGTTAATAGAATGAGTTTCCTTAAGTGATGGCTTGCAGAGAAAAGAAATAAATTTAAAAGTGACTATGTATAAGCTATGTAATGTAAACATACCCTGTTTGTTAAGGGCAGTGCTTGTTTGATTACATTTGTAGCAAGGTTTAAAATAGTACGTCTCATAAACATTACATTATCTTTATTCATTTTATATGAACATAACAGGCTGCACTCAGGGTTACCAGGATGACATCGTTGTTATCGGTAAGGTTGATAAAGAACACCTCCAAAATCTCAAGGCAGTTTTAAAAAGCTTAGAAGATTGTGGGCATGATGCATGAATTCTCTAGACCAGGCATACTTACTGTGGTCACATTATTGATGCACAAGCATTACATATGTGAGTTGAGAAAAATCAAGCAGTTGTGGATGCCCCAAAGCTAAAGGACATGTCACAGTTGTGGTTCTTTTTAAGATGTGTCAATTACTATAATAGGTTCCTGTCAAACCTGGCTACTTTGCTCCTCTCCTTGAACTCATTACTACAGATCAGGAAGAAATAGCAATGGACAAGGTAGTGTGAGGTGGCTTTCTAAAAGGTAAAGGAAATGGTGATGTCAGACACTGCACTCACACATTCTGATCCACGTCATCCAGTGAAGCTTCCCTGTGATGCCTCGCCTTATGGTTTACTGTAGGTATAGTCATGTCACATGTTACGGGGGATGGAAGAGAACACCCCAAAGCTTTGTTTGTTGGAGGACACAATTACAAGGTTGAATTCAAGAAGACAATTAACCATGAAAATGCTGATGAATCGTCCTATTTACCCTTGGAAAAGGAAATACCTGAAAAATTTATAAAGAAGGACACTCATCTTAATGTATTCCTCCAATGCAAATTTAAAGTCTCCCTATTATGGCAGAGATAATCCAAAGGGAAACCAGCAAAGACCACACACTGTCTCAGGTTGTCATTGCAACTCAAACTGGCTGGAATGTGCAGCAGGAGTTCCAGTTCCTCGATCTTTAACAGTAGGGGAATGAATTGCCCTTGACAGGAGTTGCTTTATCAAGAGTTGTTAAACCATCCAAGCTGCGAGCTAAAGTGTTGGAGGAGCTACATGCTGGTCATATAGGTGCGGTCAAATGAAAGCACTGGCTCAAAGTTCTTTTCTGGTGGCTAGGGATAGATCAACAGATTGTGCAGCTTTCCATGCATGGTTCAGGATGCCAACACATCCAGGAGATGCCAAGAGCAGTGCCTCCTCAACTCTGAGAATGACTTGCATTGCCCTGGCAGAGAATTCATGTTGATTTTGCCAGATCATTCACGGGGCACAGATTTCTTGGTAGCAGTGGATGCAGTGACAGTGGCCAGAAGTGTTCCCAATAGCTTCCACTACAACCTTGTTGAGAAGCATCTTCTGAAGGTCTTAGTATTAGTCAGTGACAATGGACCACAGTTTGTTGTGGAACAGTTTCAGTCATTCCTGAAAATGAATGGAATAAGATAGATTACATCTACACCATACCACCCAGCTACAAAAGGCTTGGAGAAAAGGTTTGTGTAGAGTCTAAGGAATACACTAGAAGCATTGTCAGTGGAACACACTACACCGACACTGAATCAGAAGCTTGCCAAATTCCTCCTTGCATATTGCAATGCAGTATACTGCACAACCAACAACTCACCAGCTGTGCTGTTCCTGGGTTGTCTCTTGCATTCTCACTTGGATCTCCTCAAACCCCATCTCAGAAGGAGTATGCAGGACAAACAGCTGAGAGAAATTGAGGGATCTTCAAAAAAGGAAGTTCGATGCTTCACTCCTAGGCAAGCAGTCCTGGCAAGGGACTACAAAGGTGATCAAAAATGGGTACTCGGAAAGATTAAGGATAGAACTGGACCACTGCACAGTGCAGATTGCATCTGATATCATGTAGAGATGGCACACTATCAGTTGAAGAGTCGCTTGTCAGAATCACTTTCCGTGGTCCCAGAGTCATTTCTACAATGACCATGGAAGAATCCCCAGTCCCTGAGATTGTCTCAGAGCTACAAGTCTCACCTGCCAAGCAGTGACCCCCCCACCCCCCAGTCAGGAAAAACGTTGCCCCACACAAGCTAGAAAGCCTCTACAGTAATTAAATCTTCAGGCCTGAATAGTATAATTATGTTTTTTTTTCTATTCTGTGGATGTCGATATAGTTGTTGTAGCAATGTATGAAAGTTGAGATTCATTCTATATTGAGTTTAAGTTTATAGCTAAGCAGGGAGGATTGTTGTGCATTTAATATTTCAGAAATATTTGGGTATTATAAATGTATTACTTGATTAAGCATTCTCATTTGTTTAAATAATTCATTACAAATTATATATAAAAGTGAGTGAAATATACTACTTTGAAATTTAAAAAAATTGAAAGCACTCTGCAGGTGAGATCTTTTGATCTGAAGTGTTAACTCTATTTGTCTTTCCACAGATGCTGCTTGGCCGTGTGAGTGTTTCTTGCATCTGCAGTGTTTCAATTTTCAGATTGATTAGATTATTCTGATGGCAGTTGGTGGGAGAAAAGTATCTTCCAAATACAATTAATTCTAGTTAATTGGGCCATCAGAAAATCGGGGCAGCCACTGCTTTGGGAAAGCTCTTAAAGAACAAGAACTAATCAAGAAAATAGCTGGGATTCCCTTCATTTATTTGGGACGCTATACCATTTAAATAGGATAGGAGACTATTGGCAAAAAGTTTCTAACAAGTGTCAGTTGCTTGTGCTTGTGTGGCTGTTGGGCACTACACTGTGCTTGGAGGAAACAGTTTTTAAATAGTGTTAGCTGCATGTAGTTGTGTTCAAAAAGCAATGACCTTTGTCACTGACAGTTGGTGAGAAATAAACAGTCAGACAATTCAGAACTGTTTTGCTCACTGCACTTTCAAGCTTTCAGACTTGCAAATGCCAGAAACAGGTGGGAGTGAAAATGAAACTATTTCACTTCTTCAACAAATTAGGAACTACAAAGAAGTTGAAGTTATTGACAATCATCTTGAATGTTACCTTTGGTCCCCAACAGACACTCAACTCTCACCTGTGGCTTCAAGTAGCTGCTTGCATGGTAGGCTAAACCAGGAGGGAGTATCCAGTGTGTCTCATACACTGATGAGATAGGGACATGCCTTTCCTAGCATGTCAGCTTTGGTGGTCTGAGCGGATGAGATCCAACAGCCAGAAAGATGGTTCTGCAACACTACATAGAGAGTGAAGGACATGACGAGGCACAAAAGTAGTCATGGTCATCCACTGCAACCAAGGAAGATCCATTTGTGATGACCACTCATAAAACTGGACCCAGATTTCCGAGGCTGAGAGAGTAAAACCGCCCCACTGCAATGGCTTTCCTGCTTTAAAATTATTCCACACAGGCTTCCTGTCATTGTTTGATAAGATGGCCAACTGGCAATAGTAGAAACAGTGTTCTAACTTGTTCTGCATTTCATTTAAATACATAATTTGTTTCTCAGTTAAATGATAGTTTGTCTTTTTTTTATAACTTTTAAACTACTTCCATGAAAGTTCATCTAATTGGATAGCTGCTTCATTGGGCTAAAATGGATTGGTGCCAATGAACCACAATTTACTGATGTATTCAAACCTAGAGCACTGCTTCCAGAGTGCTGAAAGGAATAAAATCCATTTAGAAGAAGCAAGAAGTAGACAATACTAACTTGAGGGAATGACGTTTTCTTGTCAGATAAAACAACATGAATTTCAGTATTTAAAATATAAATCCATTGTGGGTGTTATATTCATAGAATCATAAAGCACGGCAGCACAGAAATTGGCTCTTCAGCCCATTTAGTCCATGCAAACTATTAATCTGCCTGGTCCTATTGACAAATACCTGGACCATAGCCCTCCATGCCACACGTATCCACCCATTGCAAATTTCTTTTAAATGTTGGAATCAAATCTGCATCTACCACTTGTGCAGGCAGCTCATTCCCCACTCTAAACACCCTCTGAATGAAGAAATTTCCCTCATGTTCCTCTTAAACATTTCACTTTTATCCCAGATCCTTTTGCTTTAGTCTCACCCAACCTCAGTGGCAACAACCTGCCTGCATTTACCTTATCTATACCCCTCATAACTCTGTATACCTCCATAAAATCTCCTCTCATTCTTCTACATTTTAGGGAATGAAGTTCTAACCTATTCAACCTTTCCCTATAATGTAGGACCTTAAATCCTGGCAACATCCTCGTAAATTTTCCCTGCAAGTTTTCAATCTTATTGACATCTTTCCTGTAGGTAGGTGACCAAAACTGCAGACCAAACTCCAAGTTAGACCTCACCACTGTCTTATACAACTTCAACAAAATATCCCAACTCTTGTGCTCAGTAGGTTGATTTATGAAGGCCAATCTGCCTAAAGCTTCCTTTATGACCCTACCTACCTGTGACAGCACTTTCTAGGAATTATGGATCTGTCTTCCCAGATCCCTCTTTTCAATCATACTCCTCAGTGCCTCGCTGTGCACCATACAAGTCCTACCCTGGCTTGTCCTCCCAAAGTGCAACACTTCACATGTCTCCATTAAATTTCATCTGTCATTTTTAGCCCATTTTTCCAGCTGATCCAGATCCTGCTGCAATTTTTGATAGTCTTCCTTGTTGTTTCCTACGCCCCCAATCTTGGTGTCATCCACAAATTTGCTTCTCCAGTTTATCACATTATCATCCAGATAATTGATATAGATGACCAACAACAACGGACCCAGCACCGATCCTTGTGACACACCACTGGTTACAGGCCTCCAGTAAGAGAGGTAACTATCTACTACCATTCTCCAGCATCTCCTGTGAAGCCAATGCCCAATTTACTACCTCATTTTGAATTCCAAGCGAGTGAATCTTCTTGACCAACCTCCTATGTGTGATCTTTTCAAAGAACTTGCTGAAGTCCATGTGGATTCCATCCACTACCTTACCTTCATTAACATTCCTGACAACTTCCTCAAAAAACAAATTTAACACAGTAAACACAGATGTGGCACGAGGGAAACACCAGAATGTTCTGCATTTATAAGACGATAGAGGAGTAATGTATACAAAACATTTGACTGGATCAGCTGAGGAGAAAAGCTCTTATGTGAGGTAAATGTACACATCTACACCATCCCATCAGCCAGAAAGATACTCAACTTCCAACCAGAGTGTCTATAAGGAATAATGTGGTCAAAGGCTGCATGTCCTACAAGCGAAGTCTGTTTACACAATATAACAGCCTACAGTGTCCAGTTGAAAAGTGCCTCACCTACAACTACTGCAAGCAGAAATCACGACCAAAGCAATCGCAATGCCTCCTGATTAAATCAAGGTGACTTTGCTGAGGATCGTTATGTCATTCAAATTAAGGGCATAACTATTTTCGACTGACAGAGGAAGTTATTAAACAATCAACCTTCCTTTTATTTTGCACAGCTACCACCAAGCCATGACTCAGGATCCTCCCAAATACTTTGTTGCTAGTCATGATATTCAAAGCAATTAAAACTACTGTGCATGCTTTTAAGCTGAAACCTCTCAAGCAACTTCGCTGGTAAATCAGAATGTAGAATTTTAACAGCTAAAGCTGATGCACAGACAGCACCTGAGACCCACTAACAGTTCATGCATGACACAAATATTTGGCAACTGTGCACTGTACTTTTGATCTGGCAGCCAGTTTTCAACAGCAGATTTATAGAGATCTTTGAAATCTTAGAATTACTGTGCTTGATTGAAATTCAACTGGTTTTAGAAAAAAACCACTTAAGATTTAATGCCTTATTCCAGCCGAGTTATACACTGCTGGCAGCTTCATGGTTTAGCTCCAGAAGAAGTTGATAGAATAACAACACTCCTTGTCCCCTTCCTGACTCAGAACACACTTGCAGAAGGAGTCCTTTGTGCACCTCAGTCTTTTTAACATTCGGCTAGGTTACCGCTGGCCTCTATCTCATTCCATCTGCACAGATTTCATTTCACTTGGTGACAAATGCCTGCCTCAACAACTTCTTGGAGGAAGTGTCTAGATTTATGCAACAATTTACATGAACATCATCATCCTGAATGACCCAGCTATAACTTGAAGATATTGACACTTCTTCAAGACTACTTTCACCATAGTTTCTCTCCATCTCTTTTAAAAATCTCCATTAAATCACCTACACCTGAGAGATTATTTACCTACTCTACATATCCTCATGATTAACCCCTCTTGATCTCAATATCAAGATCTCTTATTATTTTTATTATTATTTTATTATTGTTATTTTTATTTATTATTATTTTTATCTTCTGGTAAGATGGCAGCGTGTTTGATCATAGCGGCTTTCACGGAGTCAACCAAAAGTGTTACAGTTTGTTTCAAACATATTTATTACAATTGCAGGACACAGCTGGACATTAAGAACTTAAAGTTCTGCAGGTCTACCCCATCAGCAAGTTGCTCGTTGGCAGAGGAACTGAAGAGCTGGACTTGCTGCGGATTGTGTTGCTGACTGCGTCAGAGAGGCGTCGGAGGAGTCAGTGTGCAGTCTAACAGCGAGCGATTGTCTAAGTCACTTTTCTTTTGATCGCAAAACCTTGTTGGACTGTTAACGTGGAATGCTGCAAGTCCGATTCACCGATTTATTGTTGGATGGCGGGGGGGCTACGTGGTCTCAGTTGTAGCAAGAACTAGGCCTCCACCCGCAGTGTCACCCGTTTACAGCCACCCGAGAGAGAGGTGTCGGAACTGGCGCACTCCATCAGAGAGGGTGTGGCTTGGCGTCCAATCTGGAGTTGGTGCTGCTCCCCAGTGTTCACTCAGCAGAAAACAAACTCTATTGTGTTCAACTACAGCTGCACCATTCATGGACTTAGGATCTTGGACTGCTTTGGACTGCTTTTTTTTTGTGTGATTGTATTTTACTGATTTTATATGTGCTTGCTATATTCTACATGCTGCATGCACTTTATGCTGTGTATGCTGCAATATTTTACATCTTGGACCCTGAGTTATGCTGTTTCATTTGGCTGTATTCATGTATGATTGAAAGATAATTAAACTTGAAATGAACTGAATCTAGTGAAACTGCACTAACCCCTCTGCAAGCAACCTATTTGCACCACTCCATTCTACTGTTCCCAAACCAATTACAGAACCTTCATTCAATTTGCAAAATCCCAGCAAAGCTCAAGTCACATATAATGGCCAAAGCATGTTTTTATGCAGAAACCCCGGTCAGAGTGCAGAATTTTATCAGCAAAAGGGAAAGCCTTCCTGTGTCTCAATCTTGCTGATAAGAAATACCAACTATCTTCCACAGTTACACCCATTTTGCCACACAAGATGGAAAAGTGTGATGGTTCTCAGCAAGAAAAAACAGCATACCCAGAACTCTCATCCAAAATGCCAGCTGACTGATTTGACTAGACAAATGATGTGGTATTGCCTGAAGATGCAAGGGGACCAATTTAATCTATAACAAACACATGAAAGAAAAAGTTATATTATAATGTTTAAAAAACTGCATTCTTCATTATTTCAGATTCTTAAGTAGTTTACAGATCACAAACATTCACTGTTGATCAATAGGTAAGTACTGCAGCTAATAAAACTTCAGCAGGATATCTGACAATCTATTATGGAGTGGTGTTCCAGCGCAGAAATCGTCCACTCTCTCCCAGCCTCCCCACATGCCTTCACCTTTCTGTCAGACACAGAGCTTCCTCTTGTGCTGGATTATCTTGACCAAGAAAAAACACCTGAAGTATTCAACAAAACCTTACACCTCTTTCGCAAAGTGTCTGCACTGCCGCAGGTTAAATTAGCTGTCTCCAGAACAAGGAACTATTGTTGCTAAACAAAACTCAGGTAGATGATGCACGCAGAATGCTGTGAGGGCACTTGCTTGTCAGACTTGCTCTCTTCAAAGTTACAATTTCCAACAATCTAAATCTTCTTGCAGGACAATGCAAGGCCAAGAGGTAAGCAAACATGTAGAAAAAGGAGGGCAAACACAAAATAAAAGAAGGCCTAACAAACATTAACCTTAAGTCAAACTGAAGAGTCCATGCACACTGTCAGAGAAAACATGTTTCCATTTACAGGCAGGACCTGAGGCAATGGATATAATGTGATGGCTCATAAATCATCAGGAGAATTCAGTAAAAACCTCCTTATACACAGAATTCTGAGAAGCTCTGCCTATCAGAGCAGTGGAGGAGAGGAGCAGTGAGGTACTCATGAAAAAGAAGCATACGCACAAAGCAGGTAAAGAACACAAAGATATTTTGATCAAGTTATCTATAATGAGGTGGGAAGAAACTTGTGTGAAATATAACCATGGTATGGAACACTTAAACCAAATGCTATAAATAATTTGTAATACTTTAGATACAGAAGGCACAGAACATATAAATTCAGATAATTCTCCAGTTCCTGAGCTGGTTCCATTCTTTTCTTGCCCAGTGCATTACACTACACTCATTCACCAATCCACATAAACTTTCATTCAACTAACATACATTAATATACAACTCACTGCCAGCTAAGATGTACTTGAAGAGGCCTTCTTTGCAGCCAGCACTTAATTCTACTAAGGCGCCTAGTATTCTCTCCCCCTTCCTCTGAACTCACTTGGGCCACATTATGTACTTAAGATGCTTGAGCTATGAACGCTCTACATGAAGTAATGCCTTCACCAGCAAAGGAAATGAAAATGCAGTGGAATTTATCAGTGTTTCAAATGCTGCCAAGGGATCCAAGACAGAGAACCGCTCCTTCTATCTGCTTCACATTTCAGAAAGGAGTAGCACTGCATAAGAGGTAGAAACTGCAGGTAGGGAGCATCAATTGCAACTGAGGAGAAACGAGTGGAGGACAAGTAAATGAAGGAACAACAGCATCGATATTTAACATCATTTCATGATCAGGGTCATATAAGGATATTGGGTCAGTGCAGGAGAAGTTAAAGAATTAGAAATGATGCTATTTAGGTACAACAGGATGAATCGCTTTCATCCGCTTCTACTTCTCAGACCAGAAACTTGTAGCCTCAGGCGGTACTTAAGTGAAATATAATATTACAAGGGAGAAAAGAAGAGAGCAGTGCACTGACAGACTGATAGCTCGTGTTGTGCATAAATATGTGGATCAAGAAGGCCAAATGGCTTTGTTGGTGTACTGAGCTATATGCAGTGACAGGAAACTCAGTTTCTGCTATTGCTCACACACTGAGTCTGAGAATTTCTTCCCAATTGGAGCTGCATACTTCTTAGCTTTATCCGACTCAGCAGTTTATTAAGGCTTCTGACTGAGCCATCACATCAGGGCAAAATTACAGGACTTAGCACTGGCACTGAGGTGATGAGATTGAACTTCTCCCTTTGTAACTGGATCCTTGACTTCCACACCAACAGACTGCAATCAGTAAGGATAGGTGGCATCACCTGACACCAAATGGGGCTGCTAATTTACTCCCTACATGCTCACAGCTGCACAGACAGACTCTGCTCTAACTCTGTTTACAGGTTTGCAGATGATAGCACTGTAGAGGGGTGTATCTCAAACAATGATGAGTTGGAATACAGAAAGGAGATAGTGACATGGTGCCACAACAACAACCTTTCCCTCAATGTTAGCAAAACAAAAGAGCTGGTCACTGGCTTCAGAAAGTGTGTGTGTGTGTGTGTGTGTGTGTGTGTGTGTGTGTGTGTGTGTGTGTGTGGGGGGGGGGGTAATACAGATGGTTATATCAAAGGTGCTGAAATTGAGAGGGTTTTAAGATTCTCACATGACCAACAACCTGTTCTGGTAAAACCATGTTGAAGCCTTGATCAAGAAAGCTCACCAATGCTTCTACTTCCTCGGGATGCTAAAGAAATTTGATCCTCACCAATTTTGACTGAAGCACCATAGAGAGCACCCTATCTAAATGTACAATGGCAACTGCTCTGCTCATGATTGCAAGACACTGCAAAGAGTTGTGGGCACAGCTCAGCATATCATGGAAACAGCCTCCCGACCATGGACTCTTTAACACTTCTCACTGCCTCAGTAAAGCAGCTAGCATAATCAAAGATCCACACACACACAAAAGGCTGGAGAAACTCAGCAGGCCAGTCAGTCTCTATGGAGGAAAATGAACAGTTGACAACTTGAGCTAAGACCCTTCTTCAGGACTGGAATCAAAGATCCCATCCATCTCAGACGTTCTTTCTTCTCCACATTCCCATCAGGCAGAAGATACAAAAGATTCCCAAACTGCAGAATAGTAAAGTTCATTCTTTAAACTATGATACTATTCAGTGCCTTTAATGAATTTTGTATGTTTTCATCTGTGTTTAATGAATAATTGCTGAAATATATTTAAATATATTGATCGTGTGGATAGCCAGAGGCTTTTTCCCAGGGTTGAAATGGCTAGCATGAGAGAACATAGTTTTAAGGTGCTTGGAAATAGGTACAGAGGAGATGTCAAAGGTAAGTTTTTTTACGCAGAGAGTGGTGAGTGTGTGGAATGGGCTGCTGGCAGCAGTGGTGGAGGTGGAAATGATGGGGTCTTTTAAGAGACTCCTGGATGGATACATGGAGCTTAGGAAAATAGAGGGCTATGGGTAAAGCCTAGGTCGTTCTAAGATAGGGACATGTTTGGCATAGCTTTGTGGGCCGAAGGGCCTGTATTGTGCTATAGGTTATCTATGTTTCTATGTTCTATGTTTAAATTACTTGCATCAATTTTAAGTTTTCAAAAGTTACAGTTATTTAAAATCTGTTAAGAAAACCCTTACAGCTTTCATAGGAGACGAATTTCAGTCCCAGCACAGCATTTTTTCAAGATTAGTAGGTGTTTTTCAGAGGAGTGAGCCTTGTCAACCGACCCCAGGTGAGATCAGCATTCCATAACCAGTATAGATGAATGCATGCCAAGTGAAATCCGGTGGGTTGGAGATGGGGGTAGTTGGCCGGCCTGCTTCAGACCTAGTCCAGTGTTTTATTTGAACTGAGACAGAATTGAGATACACCTTTCACAATCCTTGATATTCTGAACACATAGAGCAGCCCTTGAATCCAGAGTTTTGCTTGAAGTCACAATCAGTCTGACCTTTGCACTTCAGGTTGCAGCCAGGACAAATTTGACTCGTAAACTCTGAACAAAACCTCATGTGGTTACATTTGGTAACACACCTTCGATCCCCATACCCTCCCACTCCCTGATATGTAACTGCTCGCTTAGTTCCAGAAATGGGGCCAAGGACTACAAGCATGCCAATTTGAAATTAAATTTACTTTTACTTTGTAAGTTACCTTAATTACAACAGAACCTCACAGTTTAGTTGTCAAGCCACCTCTTCCAAAGAAATGAAGCATCCTACAATGAAAACCTTATGAGAAATCTCATAAGAAACTCTGATGCCAAGTTAGGATTGGCTCATCCAATTAAATCTAGAGCAAATCGGGGGACGTGGGTGCTTGCTTTTACTTGAAGCCTTTTGTACAGCTAAAATAAATTATTCTGACTTAAACAATGCAGATGAAAGACAAACCCCATGCATTTGCTGAGAACAACAGTGTTACAAATGAGTTATTTTTGTTGAAGAGAGTCTGAAACAGACATAACATATCTGCAAACAGTACTTGGAAGAATGGACTGAATAGTGACAACTGTCGATGACCATTTTGAGACAGCAGTTAAACTGGTAGGAATTCTATTATGCTGTCTCATACACAGTAGAATACCCCAGTGACTAATAACCAGATGGTAATGTCTACGTGGGAGGTGAAAGCCCAGCTGCATAGACATAATCGAATAGACTTTGTTGTACTAGCAGAAAGCAGCGACTGTGATAGAAGGTCGGAAAGCCCAGAACACAGGACCAGTGAACAGTCCAGCAGTGCTGCGAACTTACAGGAATCAGTAGCTTTGGCATACAACACTTGACGGATTCAATAAACACCATGTTTTTTTTCCAGAGTAGCTGAAGGCCTTTTCTGTACTCATTAGTAATCAGAAATTCATAGCATTTGCCAATGATAATATCTCACACATCATCACTTCAGCCTTGAGGCTTACAATCTGCTCCTGAACAGACATCTAGTATTCATGCCAAGTGCAATCTTGTTTGACATAGAACCTTTGATATTTATTTCTTAGTATGAACAGACACACAGAGTTAAACAGGGAGTCCAAATGGGAATACTTGTTTTATAGCTGCAAAGCATCCTAATCAAGTTCAGGGAATATAAAAAAATTCCCAGAATGAAGGTATCATTACCAAAAGCGTCTTTTAAAAACTACGTCACCTTATAAACGCTGTTCATTGAGCATTCATCACAATAATCTCTTCAATGTGCAAGTCACATTCATACAGCTATGAGCCACCTCAAACTTATTTCATAAACAACATTAAGAAAGACCTGATATTTAACCCATGAGTAATTCATTGTAATAATCAATAGCATTTCATATCAGTACACTTTTATTGCATTCTGTGTACAAATTAATAGTACATGGATGCAATATAAACCATAGGTGGGTAACCAATGGCTACCGAAGAGTTATCATATATAAAATGACAGCAGTGGAAGTAATTGAAATGAACCCTGTTGGACCTTTATTTAAAAGCAACCCCCTCATAATAACAACCTTTCAACTGCATCTAACAAGAAAGTCACACAACTGCTCCCTGTTGAAATCTATTTCCGCACTCCTTCCTAAAAGCACTCCGTTTTAATCTGGTTGATTCCCCCAGCAGAATTCTAACTGCCGGGAACTGTCTACTCCAGAGAAAAGGTCAAAGCGCTTTGAGAATTAGCTTTTGATGTAGCATTCAGTCTAACCTTGCTTACATTAAACAAACCAGTTGGTCAGGGCCAATACCTTGATAGGTAGTAGGCACAGCTGCACTTAAGTAAAAAGATCCAGACAAAACAGGAAAGAATGCAAAGAAGTTTACTGAACCATCAACAACTCCCGCTCCCTCTCTCCAACCCCCCCCCCCCACCCCCACCGCACAAGGTTTAACAATCAAAGGAAAAGATGTAGGGAAGAAAGCAATACTCAATCTTTGGTCACACCAAGCACTCAATAAGCATGACATTACTTTAGTGGGTAACAAGCATATTAACTTTCATGATCAAATAATTTTCTCTAATGACCATAAAGCTGTTGTGTTGTTCATCTCAAATTTAGCATTCTAAAAGGGCTGAATACAAATATACAACAAACTGAAAAAAGAAAAGCCCCTCTGGGAAAAAAAACATTTCACACAAGCAAAAAGGAAATGGAGCTTAAATACCTGAACACGAAAATATCTGGTCGTATGTTACCTGAACCCATCAGCGTTTCCCACTCAGATGGCATTAAGTTCAAGCACGGACCTCTAGTTATTGCACAGTGTGCTTGGGAAGTTTGCTCTGGGAAGCCATGTAACATACAATTGATGTTTATTTCAACTTTCATGTAAGTTGTCTTGTTTGTTTATTTAGTCACTGTACTTACAACTATCACACACCAATGCTTCTACTTCCTCAGAAGGCAAGGGAAATTCAGCCTGTCCTTAATGATTCCCACACGTTTTCAAAGAGACACATAGAAAGCATCTTATTTGGAGGTCTCACAGATACTCAGCTCAAGACCACAAGTAAATACAGTCCAGTCCATCACATGAAGCAGCTTCCTCAACATTGACTCTATGTACACTTCCCACAGTCTCAGAAAAAAGTAGCCAACATAATCAAGGACTATGTCTATTCCAGTCATTTCTCTCCTCCCCTCTGCTGTCATATAAAAGTTTGAACATACCACCATACTGAAGAACAGCTTCTGTCCCACTGTTATGAGACTCTTTAACAGATCTCATGCACTAAAAGGTGATCTTTCAATCTACTTTATTGTGGTCCTTACACTTGTCTACGTTACTCCACTTTCTCCGCATTCTGTTCTACATTCTGCTCTTTTATCACCTTTATATAATTACAAATGGCGTGATCTGTCTGGATCCACATAGAACAAAAGCTTTTCACTGTATCTCGGTTCATGCAACGATAGTAAACCAATACATTATTATAAATAGATAACATATGATTTGTGTGAAACTGCAAACAATTAAGATGACTGGCTTAGCTGACAGCAACCCAACAATCTCATTCAAACATGCAGAAAACAGATGGAGTACCTATTGCTCAGTGATAAGTTAAAGACCATGTTCATTTTCAACCAACTTCCTCCACCTTACCATCCCCCTCGAAGTCCATCAGTGATGTTCTGAAGTGTCAAGTACCAAATCCACTTGATGTGTTTCCACTTTGAAACATTTCAACAAAATTAGCCAGGTGTATTTTGCAACATGCCAGAAAATAAGACGTAACTGACAATTCTTAGTTAGGAAAAGAAAAATCAGTTGAGGATAAATAAAACAAAGTGACATTTTTGTCATGTAATTCATATTAACATATGGAACTGTCATAGGAAGATAAAACTATCTTTATTTTAAAATGATCAAGTTGGACAATATTTCATTGTCATTCTTCAAGAGTGATATTTTCATCTCTTCCTTCCTCTGTAGAAATTTTCAACAAGATTTTTTATTCATTCTCCCTTTTTATCATCTGCTTACTCTGTTTAATCTCCTTTTACTCCTTTCATATTATCTTTCATTCTCTTGGACTTCTTTTGTCAACTCAAACCATTCACCCATCTTTTTTCAAACTTCCTTCCCCACATTAGAAGGCTTTGATAGCAAACTGTATCCAGATGCGTCAAGCCAACAGGAATGCAGCGGATTCCTGTTAATTGGGACATATCTCTTTTCATTGTAAATGAACATAGTTGGCACAGACACCTTGTTATGTCCATCCTGGCCATTTCTGGCATCTCCAAGCCTGAAGGCTTGAAACTACAGTGAGCAAAATGGTTCTGAATTGTCTTATTGCTTATTTCTTGCCAAGTATCAGTGCCAAAATTCACTGCTCTTTGAACACACACACAACTGACGCTACTTAAAAACTATTCACTCTATGTAGGGTGTAGTGTCTAACAGCCACACAAGTGCACGTGACTGATACTAATTAGAAACTGTTCTGCAACAGCTTACTGTTCCAATTAAGCAGTATAGTGTGCCAAATAAATGAACAGAGTGCAAGCTATTTTCTTGATTGGTTTTTGTTCTTTAACAGTTGTCCCAAATAAGTGGCTGTTCAATTAACCAGAATCCGCTGTCCTCTCTTGGAAGTCAATAAATGAGTCCTGAACTTTCCATAAATCGTAGCCTATTTCATTATGATTCAATTTATTTAAATTTCGGTGAAGAAGCTTCAGTGAAAACTATTCAGCAAAAGATTCTTTCTGCATAAAGGGCATTGTAAAATTTAACTTGTTGCCTGAAATGGAGCGAAATATTAACAAAAACAAATTCACATAGGTCGTTGAAGTATGACAACAGCAGGTGTTGAATTTATAATACAAATATGTGGTTCTAGATTAACTGTCCTCATTGTCTCACTCCAGCTAGGTTCAAACTTCTGACCTTTTGGAGATTACTAACTTTCTTTACTCTAGCACTGTTGGCTGTGTTCCTAAGCTTGAGGTTTCCTTTGCTCTTTAAGAAGCCCCTAAAAACCTAATTTTCTTCAATAAGAATCTGATTACCTTCCAAACATCCTGTGTGATTTGATCTCTAACTTGGTCTCAAACGTGTAAAGTACTTTGGAGTATTCTGCATAGTTTGTTGGCATTGGTGTTGCACACAATAGCACTGCACCTGTAGCAGAATGGGGATGTTTTTCCCCATGTAACAACTCCAAGAGATTTGCAGGGAACACTGCTCACCTCTGCACATTTCTCTGCCTCATTATTGTCTTTGACATCATTAACTGGGATTGACTGCAGGAGATCCTTTTTAAATTTGGTTGCCGACAGAAATTTGTTTCCATCTTAAGCTTGATTCATGATGCCATGCATGCCACAAACAAGTTCGTACTGGAGGGAGGTTGTATTATTGTCTAGATGCTTTCTTTCAAACATTCTCGTAATAATATTGCACCTCAAGTCAACAAGCTTTTGCTGCAGTAAAGCCAATTATAGGACAAATGGGTGAATATTGAACATACAGTACTCCCATTACAGAGCAGATCACCCCAGCCTCAGTGGTCAAACTCCAGGATGCAGAAAATGCATGCATTTTCACTTGTTTGGAGACCAAGCTCCAAATAATTGTTAGCTGCTTGGTCAGTGGGATGTACAAGAGACTCGGCTCTTTACAAAGATCCTTTTGAGATACAGATCCACAACAATCTGCTCCATTGTCTCACAATGACCTCTGGCAATAAAGACTCATAGCAAGACCCTGGAAAACATGGACCACATCTGATACCTCACGACATACCTCACGGCGAAGATGAAATTCATTTTTGCATTCAGTAAATCATCATAGCCCTTAGACAAATGAAGCAAAAGGTGTTTGAAGAACAAGACACTCTTCAATAGGTCAAAACTGGCTCATGCAGCTGTGATCCATGCCTGCCTGCATGCTACTGAGACAAGCCTCAGAGAGCTAGAAATATACCACCGGGGGTGCCTCAATTAAATCCTCCAAATTCATCAAAAGGAAAAGTGTACCAGTGTTACTGCCCTCTCTCAGACCAACAGCCCCAGCCTTAAGGTTCCATATACTGTCAATCAGTTACCTAGGCCAGGTCATATAGTCTGCATGCCTATACCCTTTATTCTGACTTCTGTCCTGTGAAGATACTGCCAAGTGGACAGAGAAAAGGACTTGACGCCTCCTTGGAAAGAGTCTTAAGGAAAGCAGGCTCATTGACTACTGACATCATCTGTACAAATCATATTGAATTCCATTTAAATAACAAGAGAAAGAGGCAGTACAAGATTTATTACAGAGAATACATCTACGAGAGTGAAAGTTGACACTGTTCTCACCATAGACATTTATCCTGGCTCCACAGATTGTATCTTAGATTACCTCATGCCTATAGGTCTGTTTCCTCAAAAAATACATGGCTGAGATGTATATCAGGGAGGGTGTGGACACAGGGAATATTCTTGCATCTGTCTTTCATACTGTGAGAAAAATATGCCTTTGAAACAGATGGTGTTTCAAATAAAACTGAACCAAAATGAACTTGAGAAAAAAAAATTAAAACAAAAAGTAACATCTATTGCTTCAGCGGCAAAATATAATGTCATATAGCAAAATGTTTTTGCATATTCTGGAGGTGCATGCATTTTTATTGTGATGATTTAATCAAAGTATTAATGTTGCACATTCAGAATTAGATATTAAGTTAATTGTAGAATGGAATAGTGCATATTTCAATTCCTGGTAATTCCAGCCATAATGTAGAAGCAGCATTTGAGATGGTATCGGAAATCGCGGGGCCATGCAATGGAAGAGTTCAGTTGTCCCATGTAAACAGCCAACTCAAAACCTACCCAACCACCTGCTCCCTTGGCAATCCTGCCTCATCTGCGGAACATCTCCAAATCTACAGAACAAGAGTGGAAACGCTATCCCCATTCTCGACCAACTGCTTCAGAAGACACAGCTGCAATGGACATGATCAAACAGCCAAATACATTTTAGATGCCGAAGAGTTTCAAGGATTTAGCCTGGTTAAAAATTCTACAATCTAAGCATATTGTTTTCATTCACCTGTTACAAGTTCAATAAGTACAGAATTTTCTTTGTGCCTGTTATTAAAAAATATGCTTTTATCCCATGCTGCAATCAAATTGGCATTGTAATCCTGAAAGCAGGATATTAGCAGCTCTATCAAGTAATTGCTATAAAATTGCATACACCTCCAGAACATGCAAAGACAATTTGCTTTATGAATTGGGTGCTTTGTATTTTGCTGTTCAAGCAATATATATTAACTTTCTTTTCCAATTTCTGAAACGTTTTTATTTAGGTATCATTTTGATTTAGATTTGTTTATAACAGCATTTGTTTCAAAGGCATTTTTCTCACAGTATGAAACACAGATGTGAGAATGTTCCCTGTGATAAATGCCTTGTGCACCTCTGTCTCCCCCCTCCCCCCAACAGACACAGCTATTAGCCACGAGTAAACAGAGCTCTCGGTGTAAAGTGATCTGAGATGCACTATGTTCAAGTCAGGTTACATGGCTACGGTGAGGACAGAGTCGAATTTCGCTCTCATGGATGACTTCTAAGTAATAAATCTTGTATTGTCTCTTTCTTCAGTTATTTAGATGAAATTCAATATCACCTGTTCAGATGACATCAGTGGTCATTGAGACTGACCGCCTTTAGAATCAATTCAGCAGCAGTTGTGGATTAGCTTCCATTACAACCTTCTACTGTCGATCATAATTCATTAAACAAACCCTTACTGTCAGGACCACTTGCCCAGTGGTTAATTGTACAGTCTGGAATGCAGCTTAATGGGTCATAGACCTCAATCCAACATTTGACATAAATGAACGTTGTACCAAGCCCATCAAAAAAAAGTATGCATGTCGCAGTGAAATGGATGAAGAAAATTTTTAGTTGTGAGTGATGTTATACTCCTCCCTTTGTGAAATGTGCCAAGAAGTAGCTCACTTATAGTTAGATCAAAGAATAGGACTTTATTTACATTTTATTAATAAAAGTAATTTTTACTACGTTACTACGTAAGCCTTCTCAAAACACTTTCCAGTTGAAGAAGTTTTACTGGAAAGGGAGTCACTACTATAATGCTTGAAATCCAGTGAATATCTGCATAGAAGAAGATTCTACAAACAACAATAGGATTAAGAACCATTTGGCTCTGTAATAGAGGAATAAAATTAAGCAGAACACCAAAGATAATTACTGTACCCACTTAAGGGCAGTGATTATCCCTGGTGTTTTATATCCAGTTGGGAGGGCAGGCAATGTTTCAACAGCATGGGATTCTCTCATTACTGCACGGAAGCATTAAACTTAGCATTTAGAGCTCAAGTCTCTGGATTTGGACTTAAACTACCAACCTTATGAGAATGTTACCAACTCAGTACAGCTGACACAGCTATGGTCTGAAAAGCATAATTTTCACAAGAAAGGAGCACAGCATTAACCATGTAGCAATTAATGTGGTAAGATCCAAGTCTGTGCTGAGTACTATTCTCCAACTGGCAAATTATAACTAATGACGGCTTTTTTTCTGGGAAAAAGGTATTATTTTACAGGGAGAAAGAAAATCTGCGAACTTTGGACGAGTTCACCTTGGCTCATTTGATAGCATGAGAACTGCTGCAGAAATCCATTATGTTATGAAAGGTGCTACCAAAATCTAATCACTTTCTACGTCATTTCCTACTAATTGAGATTCACAGAGACATATGTAATATAATTGCCATCTCTGGTGAAAAGAGGTGTATGACAACGTGTAGAAGGACCAAAAGATCAAAAATGCATTTGACAAGTGTATCAATGATTATTACAAAGCAGCAAGCAAATGTTTGCTTTTCTGAAATTCTAAGATGATCCACACCAAACATAACTAAGCCTTGCCAACAGGTAGATAAGGTTTAAATATACCTCCAAATCCTGAAGAACAAGTTGATGCAATCACATGCATTCTCATGAAGAATCAGAGCTATCCAAAAGAAATGTTCTTTCTTCTAAAAGTGAGGATTAAGATATTTGTAGAACGTCAATTACATTTTGACATTTGTAAGAGATGAAATAACTTCAAAATCTTAATAGTCTTACATGAACTAAAAATAAGAAAAGCTACACGCAATGAAATTGTCAGAAAGGCTTTATGCTCCTGGGAATTCTGGCATCAGATAGATAGCGTAGCTTAAAAAAAGACAACAGTCCAGAGTTACACAAAAATATTGCTTATTGCATGAACATGTAAGAAAAATGTTGTAGATAGTGAAAATCTGCAATATTAGTACAAAATATGACAGAACTCAGTAGATCAGACGGATTAAGAAAGAACCACAGCTTATGTTCCCATTCAGAAGCGAAGTTAGAGTCAAAACAGTAACTCTGTTGTACTTTCTCCATCGATGATGTCTGATTTATTGTCTTGTTTATTTTTTTGTCATACTTTGTAGTTATTTTCTTTCATACCCTGTTACAGCACAAATACACTGCAATTGATCCAACTGCTTTTCAGCTCCACACAAGCTTCCTTTCAGAATCAGCATCAGGTTTATTATCACCGACATGCGTCATGATATTTGTTAATGTAGCCGCAGCAGTTCAATGCAATACATAATATAGAAAAAGAAGAAAATAATCATCATAAATAAGTAAATCAATTACAGTACACGTATATTGAATAGATTAAAAATTCAGTCTAATTTGTCACAAACTAAATTATATACATAACTTGTGATAGGTCTTCCCATGTAAAAATCTGTCAGTTGTGAAAATGCTAAATGGGTGGAAGTCTCACCTTAATTAGTAGCTTTATTGTAGACTTCAGGAGCGGAAAACCAGAGGTCCGTGAGCCAGCACTCATCGGAGGATCAGAGATGGACACAGTCAGTAACTTTAAATTCCTGGTTGTCACCATCTCTGAGGACATGTCCTAAAGCCATCACATAAACATAATAGCAAAGAAAGCACAACAGCACCTCCACTTCCTCAGGAGTCCACGGAGGTTCAACATGCCATCAAAAACCTTGACAAACTTCTATATATAATGGCATGCAAAAGTTTGGGTACCCCCGGTCAAAATTTCTGTTACTGTGAATAGTTAAGTGATTAGAAGATGAACTGATCTCCAAAAGTCATTAAGATAAAGATGAAACACTGTTTTTAACATTTTAAGCAAGATTAGTGTATTATTTTTGATTTGTACAATTTTAGAGTGGAAAAAAGGAAGGGAACACCATGCAAAAGAATGGGTACCCCAAGAGATTTGAGATCTCAGATAACTTTTACCAAGGTCTCAGACCTTAATTAGCTTGTTAGGGCTATTGCTTGTTCATATCATCGTTAGGAAAGGCCATGTGATGCAAATTTCGAAGCTTTATAAATACCCTTACTCCTTAAACATTGTCCTAACAATCAACAGGCATGGGCTCCTCCAAACAGCTGCCTAGCACTCTGAAAATTAAAATAAATGATCCCCACAAAGCAGGAGAAGGCTATAAGAAGATAGCAAAGAGTTTTCAGGTAGCCGTTTCCTCAGTTTTTTAATGTAATAAAGAAATGGCAGTTAACACGAATGGTGGAGGTCAAACTGAAGATGAAAAGAGGATGGCTTCTACAACAGAATAATGATCCTAAACACACCTCAAAATCCACAATGGACTACCTCAAAAGACGCAAGCTGAAGGTTTTGCCATAGTCCTCACAGTCCCCCGACCTAAACATCATCGAAAATCTGTGAATAGACCTCAAAAGAGCAGTGCATGCATGATGGCCCAAGAATTTCACAGAACTAGAAGCCTTTTGCAAGGAAGAATGGGTGAAAATCCCCCAAACAAGAATTGAAAGACTCTTAGCTGGCTGCAGAAAGTGTTTACAAGCTGTGATACCTGCCAAAGGGGGTGTTACTAAGTACTGACCACGCAGGGTGCCCAAACTTTTGCTGTGGGTCCTTTTCCTTTTTTGTAACTTTGAAACTGTAAAGGATAGAATTAAAAAAGTAATTTTGCGTAAAATATTAAAGAAATGTATCATCTTTAACTTGATCCCTTTTGGAAATCAGGTCATCTTTTACTCGCTTAACAGTAACAAAAATTTTGACTAGGGGTGCCCAAACTTTTGCATGCCACTGTATGTGGAGTAGAAAGTGTACTGACTGAATGCTTTGTGGCCTGGTATAGGAACACCAATGCCTTTGAACAGAAAATCCTACAAAAGGTAGTTAGTGGATTCGGTCCAGTACACATGGGTAAAGCCCTCTCAACCATTGAGCACATCGACATGAAACACTGTCATAAGAAAGCAACATCCATCATCAAAGATCCTCACCACCCACCCATGTTCTTTTCTTGCTGCTACCATCAGGCAGCAGGTTCAAGAGCCTCAGGACTCATACCACTAGGTTCAAAAACAGTTACTACCCCTCAACCATCAGGCTCTTGAACAAAACACTCACCTATTGAGATGTTCCTATAACCAATGAACTCACTTTAAGGACTATTTATCTTGTTATTACATGCACAATTTATTTATTACTATTAATTTATATTTGCATTTGCACAGTTTGTTGTCTTCTGTACTCTTGCTCTTTCAGTGATCCTCTTTACAGTTACTATTCTACAGGTTTGCTGAGATGCCCACAGGAAAAAGAATCGCAGACTTGTGGTGACATGTATGATAATAAATTTTACTTTGAATATTGAACCATTAATTTGACATAAAATTGTTTCCTAAGAGAGAGCATAAGTTTAGAAAGGATAGCAAGTGAGAGATAGATACATAGAGCAGTTCAATATGTGGCTAAGGAGCTTCAGACTTATGGATTATTGGGACACGAACGAACAAGACAGTTTGCATCTGAATTGCAGAGGGACCAATATCTTAGCTGGGAGGTTTGCAAGTTCTATGTGAGACGTTTAACTTAAGAGTGGCAGGGACATGGAGACCACAGCTGCAAGGCAACAGGTGGTGGTTTTAAGGACAAGAAGGATGGTATAACAAGTAGAACTGGAAGGAAGGACGGCACGCTCGACTGATGGTCTTAACCAAGCTTTTTTCAATGCTAGGAGAGTTACAGGTCAGGAGGCTGAACCGGATCAGTACATGGAATTACAATGTTGTTACTTTGCAACAGAAACCTGGCTGCATAAGGGATAGGACTGGCAATTCATTGTTGCTGGGTTTTGTTGTTCTAAACATAGTGGTGTGGGGGTGTGGGTGGGGGAGGTGGTGGTGGCCCACTCCTGATAAGAGCAAATGGCACAATAGTTCTCTGGGAACACACTGGAGGTCTCATCCACAGTGTCAACTTGGTTGGAGCTCTGAATGAAGAAAGGTGCAATTACACTGATGGATTATACTATAGTATCCCCCCCCCCCCACCTCCAATAGCCACCAACAGGTGGAGGAACAGGTATGGAGACAGATTATGGAAAGGTGCAGAAACACCAGGATTGTCATTGTGGGGAGCTTTCTCTGCTCCGGTATTGACTGGAACTTTCTTAATGCAAGAGGCTTATTAGATAGGATTTATTCAGTGTAGCTAGAGGAGAAAACACACTGAACCTAGCTTTGGGAAATGAGCAAGGCAACAGAACACACCAGACGGGGTAAATATTCTGGGAAGAGTGAGCACAACTCATTAGGTTGCAAGGAAGTTATAAGTAAGGATAAAACTGGTTCTTGTGAGAAGGTAATAAATTGGGGAGGGCAGATTACACAGGATACGACGAGTTATGGGGTGTTGATTGAGAGCAGCTGCTGTTGGACAAGTCTACATATGACATGTTTAAAGACAAGCTAATCATAGTTCAGGATTACCATGTTCCAGCAAGGAGTAAGGACAAGGATGGTAAGCTAAGGAAAGGGTCATTGGATGATTTGAAAGGTCCTAAATTTAGACAGGAAGCAAAACTAAGGTTCAGGAAGATAAAATCAGAGGAGACCCTTGTGGAAAATAAAGATAGCAGGAAAATGCTCAAGGAGGTGACAAGGAAGGCCATGAAATGTCCTTGGTGAGTAGGATCGAGGAGAATCCCAAGGCATTTTACCCTTATATTAAAAAAAAACGAATAACTAAAGAGAGAGTAGATCGACTCAAGGATAAAGGGTGGATATTGTGCTTGGACCCAGAACAAGTGGCTGAGGTACTTAGTGTTGGTATTTACTGAAGAGAAGAATTTAGAGGATATTGAAGACAGAGTGGGGTACACTAATGTGCAGTGACATTTTAAGATAAAGGAGAAAGTAGTGGGGAGCCTTCTGAAAAGAATTAATATCGGTAAGTCCCCAGGCCCTGATAGCATACATTCTGGAATACTGAAAGAAGCGAAGTGAGGAGATTGCTGGGGCTTGGTCAAAGATCCTTGTGTCCTCACTAGCAACAGGTGTGGTCGCAGAAGATTGGAGGAGAAAGAAAATTGCGATAATTCAGGTAACTTTAAGCAAGTGAGTCTCACGTCAATGGTAAGGAAGCTTTTGAAGAGGATACTGAGGGATATTGTTTATCCACATTTGGAAAGATATGGTCTTCTTTAGGACAGTTGGCATGGTTTTGTACAGGGAAGGTCATGCCTTAGAAACTTGACGTGTATTTTGAGGAGGTGATAAAGGAGCTTAATAAGGGTAAGGCAGTCAACATTATCTACACAGACTTTAGTAAGATATTTGATGAGGTCCCTCATGGTAGATTGATTCAGAAGATAAAGATGCAAGGGATCTGGGATGATTTGCAAGGTTAGATTCATAATTGGCTTACCAAGAATAGGTGTGGAAGACTGTTATTCTGGTTTGAGGTCTGTTGAGCAGTTTTGTTCTGCAAGGATCAGTGCCCGGACTTCTGTTGTTTGTGATATGAAAGAAAATGTAGATGGGAAGATTAGTAAAATTGCAGATGATGCCAAGTTTGATGGAGTTGTGGACATTATAATCTAAGAATAGAGTCGGATACAGATCAGAAGTAAATATGGCAGAAAATGGCAGGTGATGGGTAATCCAAGCAAGCGCGAGATGTTGCACCTTCAAAGGTCAAATGAAAGGAGAAAGCATACAAGGACTGGTTAATCCCACAACAGCACTGAGCGACAGCTAGTCCAGGTCCATAGTTCATTGAAAGTGGTAACATCCATGTATAAGTTGGTAAAGAAGGCATATGGCAGGTTTAACTTCATTGATAGGAGTGTTCAGAACAAGAGGAAGGAAATCACGCTGCAGCTATACTGTATAAAACTTCAGTTAGAATGCTCTTGGAATATTGCATGCAGTTCTTATCACCCCATTGGGGACTGTGGAGAGGGTTTACCTGGATATTGCCTGGATTAAAGGGGGTGAACTGTATGGAGAAGTGGGACAAACTTGGGTTGCTCCCCTTCTTAAAGTGTTAGAGGCTGAGGGGAGATCTGATAGAAGTTTATACATTTGTGAGAAGCAGCGACAGTCAGAATCTTTTCACCAGAGTAGAAAATTCACACACAAAAAGACACAGTTTGAAAGTTTGGGGGTAATGTAAGGGGCAAATTTTTATTTCCCTACAGAGAGTGGTAGGTGTTTGGAATAGGTTACCAGATTTAGTAGTGGAAACAAGCAGCTTTGTAGAGATTAAGAGGCTTTGAGATTAGATACAATACATGAAGATGAAGGAAATGGAGGAATATGGATAATGTACAGGTGGAGGACATCAGGATCAGCATGATATTGTGGACTGAATTGCCTGTCTTGCACTGTTCTATGCTTTATGTTGATTATTATGAGCATTGCGTGGAAAATACTGGAAAATTACACTGGTTTTAAGACCATAAGATATAGGAGCAGAATTATTCCATTTGGTCCATCAAGTATCTCCATCATTTCATCATGGCTGATTCAATTTTTCTCTCAGTCCCAATCTCCTGCCTTCTCCCCATCCCTTCATGCCCTGACCAATCAAGAATCTATCAACCTCTGCACTAAATATACATAGTTTCCACAGGGGCCAGGGGTAAAAAATTCCACAATTCACCACTCTCTGGCTAATGAAATTCCTCCTCATCTCTGTTCTAAAAGGAGGCCCCTGAATTCTGAGGCTTTGTCCTCTGGTCTTACATTCTCCCACCATCGGAAACATCCTCTCCACATCCACTCTATCAAGACCTTTCACCATTCGAATAGGTTCACCCTCATTCTTCTGACATCACTCTCATCCTTCTGAATCCCAGCGAATACAGGTCCAGAGCCATCAAACACTCTTCATATGACAAGCCATTGAATCCTGGAATCATTTTCATGTACCTCCTTTGAACTCTCCCCAGTTTCAGCATGTACTTTCTAACTTAAGAAACCAAAAACTGCTCACAATACTCTAAGTGAGGCCTCACCAGTGCTTTATAAAGTCTCAATGTTATATCCTTACTTTTATATTCTAGTCCTCTTAAAATGAACGCTATCATTGCATTTGTCTTCCTCACCACAGACTCAACCTGCAAATTAACCTTTAGGGAATCCTGCACAAGAACTCCCAAGTCCTTTTACACCTCAGGTTTTTGTATTTTCTCAGTATTTAGAAAATAGTCAATCTTCTCATTTCTTCTACCAAAGTGCATAACCATATACTTCCCGACACTGTATTCCATCTACCATTTTATTGCCCATTTTCCTAATCTGTCTGAGTCCTTCTGTAGCCTCCCTACTTCCTCAAGACTACCTGTCTTCATATTATCTGCAAACTTTGCAACAAAGCCATCAATTCCATCATCCAAATCATTGATATTTAATGCAAAAAGAATTGGTCCCAACACAGACCTCTGTGGAACACCAGTAGTTACCGACAGCCAGCCAGCCAGAAAAGGCTCCCTTTATTCCCACTCTTTGCTTCCTGTCAATCAGCCACTGCTTTATCCATGCTAGAATTGTTTTCTGTCATACCATGAACTCATAGCTTGTTAAGCAGCATCATGAGGGGCACCTTTTCAGAGGCCTTCTGAAAATCAAAGTACACATCAGCAGATTCTCCTTTGTCTATCCTGCTTGTTAATTCTTCAAAGAATTCCAACAGGTTTGTCTGACAAGATTTTCCTTGAGGAAACCATGCTGACTATTTTATCATCTGCTTCCAAATACCAAGACTTCATCCTTAATAATCAACTCCAACATCTTCCTAATCACTGAGGTCAGACTAACTGGCCTATAGTTTCCTTTCTCCTGCTTGTCCCCCTTCTTGAAGAGTGGAGTGACATTTGCAATTTTCCCATCTTCTGGAACCATTCCAGAATTTAGTGGTTCATGAATGATTATTACTAATGCCTCCACAAACTCATCAGCCACCTCTGGGGTGTCTACCATGTGACTGATCCACCTTCAGAACTTTCAGTTTCCCGAGAACTTTTTCTCTAGTTATGGTAAGTTCACGCACTTCATGCCCACGACACCTAGATATTCCATACTGCTAGCGTCTTCCACAATGAAGACTGATGCAAAATACCTATTCAGTTCATCCGCTATTTCATTGTCCCACATTACTACCTCTCCAGAATTATTTTCTAGCAGTCCAATATCCACTCGTGCCTTTCTTTTACACTTTATATCTCTGAGAAACTTTTGGTGTCCTCATTAATATTATTGGCCTGCTTACTTTCATATTCCATCTTTAGTGACCTTTTACTTGCTGGCAAAAATGCTGGTGGAACGCAGCAGGCCAGGCAGCATCTATAGGAAGAAGTACAGTCGACGTTTTGGGCTGAGACCCTTTGTCAGGACAAACTGAAAGAAAAGATAGTAAGAGATTTGAAAGTGGGAGGGGGAGGGGGAGATCAGAAATGATCGAAGAAGACAGGAGGGGGAAGGATGAGGCCAAGAACTCATAAGTTGTTTGTCAAAAGGGGTACACAGCTGGAGAAGGGAAAGGATCATGGGACGGGAGGCCTAGGGAGAAAGAAAGGGGGAGGGGAGCACCAGTTTGGTGCTCTGAACGTTTTTTATTAAGAAGGCATTTCCACCCAGAGAGCTGCTGCTCACTGGATTTTATTCTGCTTTTTTTTGCACCATTTGTTGTAAATTCCAGAGACTGTGCATGCAAAAATCCCAGGAGATCAGACTCTCAATCAGAATCAGGTTTATTATCACCAGCAGTAGTTAACTTAGTAGCAGCAGTTCAATGCAATATATAATATAGAAGAAAAAAATTAAAATAATAAAAAATAAATAAGTAAATCTTATTTGGTATACTTTATACAGCTTATGTATATTGAACAGTTTAAAAATGCAATATATTTTTAAAAAAAAGTAAGGTAGTGTCCAAGGGTTCAATTAGGAATCAGATGGTGGAGGGGAAGAAGCTGTTCCTGAATCACTGAGTGTGTGCCTTTAGGCTTCTGTATCTCCTACCTGATGGTAACAGTGAGAAGAATGCATGCCCTGGGGTGCTGGAGGTCCTTTACAATGGACGCTGCTTTTCTTAGACACCGCTCCCTAAAGATGTCCTGGGTAATTTGTAGGCTAGTACCCAAGATGGAGCTGACTAGATTTTCAACCTTCTGCAGCTTCTTTCGGACATGTGCAGTAGCCCCTCCATACCAGACATTGATGCAGCCTGTCAGAATGCTCTCCACGGTACAACTATCGTGTATTTGTTGACGTGCCAAATCTCTTCAAACTCCTAATTAAGTATAACCACTGTCTTGCCTTCTTGTTGGGAGCAGGTTAGATCCTCAAAGATCTTGACACCGAGGAACTTGAAGCTGCTCACTCTCTCCACTTCTGATCCCTCTATGAGGATTGGTATGTGTTCCTTTGTCTTACCCTTCCTGAAGTCCACAATCAGCTCTTTCGTCTTACTGACGTTGAGTGCCAGGTTGTTGCTGCGGCACCACTCCACTAGTTGGCATATCTCACTCCTGTATGCCCTCCTGTCACCACCCGAGATTCTACCAACAGTGGTTATATCATCAGCAAATTTATAGATGGTGTTTCAGCTATGCCTAGCCGCATAGTCATGTGTATATAGAGTAGAGCAGTGGGTTAAGCATACACCCCTGAGGTGTTGGTAGTCAGCGAGGAGGAGATGTTATCACCAATCTGCACAGATTGTGGTCTTCTGGTTAGGAAGCTGGGGATCCAATTGCAGAGGGAGGTACAGAGTCCTAGGTTCTGCAACTTCTCAATCAGAAATGTGGGAATGATGGTATTAAATGCTGAGCTATAGTCCATGAACAGCATCCTGATGTAGGTGTTTGTGTTGTCCAGGTGGTTTAAAGCTGTGTGGACAGCCATTGAAATTGTGTCTGTTGTGGCGATAAACAAATTGCAATGGGTCCTGGTCCTTGCTGAGGCAGGAGTTCAGTCAAGTCAAGACCAACTTCTCAAAGCATTTCATCACTGTCAATGTGAGTGCTACCGGGCGATAATCATTTATTCAGTTCACATTATTCTTCTTAGGCATCTGTTGAGCATTCTAGGATTTTGTTATTTCCAATTTCCAGCTTCTGTAGATTTTTTTTATTGTCAAATTATGTTCTATGTTCTAAGTGGAAGATTTGCCACTTATCTTTTACATACTTTCTAAAATCAACTTGGTGATAAATAAGGGAAAACATTGTAGTGGGGTTTTGCAGTAGTATGTAATTTAATGAGGAGAATGGCTAGGATGGTTCAAACTGTTGGGATTAGTGACAGAAACTCAAATATCCACGTGTTACAACACTGGTGTGCAGAAGAACATCTCTGAACACACAACATGCTGCAACTTGAAGTGACTAGGTTACAGCAACAGAAAACTAAAAACATACATCGTGGTCACATTGTCAGGCCTCTCCTGCACGTACTAAAGTGGCCACTGAGTGTATAAGCTTAGCTTATCCTTAGCTTGAGTACTTCGTATGGCTTTGGTCATAACTTCACAAGAAAGAAATAAATAATTGCACGGGGTAGGATTTACAAGGATGTTGCTGGGACTGGAAAATTTTAGGCATGAGGAAAGATTGTATGAATTGTGATTAAAACAAAATTAAAATTGCAAATGCTGTAAACTTGAAATGAAAACAAACACTCAGCAGGTGAGGAAGCATCTGGTGGTAAATAATTGATCTGAAACATTAACTTTTTCATCTGTCTGATCTGCTGAGCATTTCCTGGCTTTATTTGGTGAGATTACTGTCACTTTCTAGGAACAAGGGTTTAACTGAGGTGTCTAAAGTTCTGGGGTAGAATGGCAGCTAGATGCTTGCTGACCTATTTACAGAAGATGGTATATATTTCAGGGTAAGATTAGAGTTAAAGGAACTATATTTCTTTGGAGAGCATCAAAAGTTTTAAAGTGATTGGTAGAAGGATTACAGGAGAGATAAAGGAAAGAAATCTTTTCATCCAGAGGTTGTTAAAGGGGACCAGGACTCACTACCTGAAATGGTATTGAAGAAGAAAACAATGCTCTTCACACATTAAGCGTTGTGACCTGTATAGAGTTACACAATAGAACTAGTGATGCTGGGAATAATTAACCACGTAGACAAAATGGGCTGAATTACCTGTACTGCAATGTAAATTTTCTACGTTATTACTCTAGTAAAAGAAAAGCACTCTGTGTTCTCTTAGATTGGTATATAACTTACATTCCAAAGAAGAGCTGTTGTGTTTTTTCTGATTCACTGGGCCCCTCAATGAACATTGTTAAAAGACAGGTAATCTGGTCATTATCACACTGATGTTCCTTGGATAGCTGCGCACAAATTGTCTGCCCGTGATTTCAAAAATACCTCATTGGTAAAGAGCATCTTAGAGTACCATGATGCTGTCAAAGACCTACAATACATAAAAGCAAATCTTCTTTTGCTTCGTTGAGATGAATACAACATGAGGAATATCTCCAATAACAGCTTACTGAAGAATTGAGACTGCAAGTGGTCGTGCAGTAAGTGTACTGTATTTTTGTGTCCAAACACATAGATCACATTAGCAGAATTTCCCTAACACAAGCCTTGATCCATGACTCTAGCATAAATACCAACACCCATCCAAAATCTTTCAAAGACCACAGCTTCTGCATTACCTTTCTCAATAACAAAATGAACATGGAAACAGTTACAATGAAAGGTTAACCATTTAACAAAGAGCCTCACCAAAACAGTGCAGAGTAGTTGTGATCTTGTGATAGATAACTTACAATGAGGTCAAATATGAAAAACAAACAGGAACAGAAAGATAAATAATTTTGTTCAATGCAAAGTGATTACAATATAACTTCCAATATGGATATGTCCTCATAAGAAATCACTACATTCAAAGTAATTTATACACTATTATATCGGTAAATACTGTGGAATCATGAGTGAAGCTGATAACAAAGGTACTTGATATTATCTTTGATGAAGAGTGAAACAGCTAGAATAAATGTTTTTAAAATACACATAAATTTGCCAAGCACAGTGAGCCAATAAAAAGTGACAGGAATGACCCATCCCACTGGGTGGCTGAAGTTAGATAATCAAAGATAAATGGAGATATACGTAAATCCAATGTATGTGACAGCTAAGACTGCAGAGACAAGCACTGATAAGAAATCCTTTCCAGTGTTCTGGCAAATCTCTGGTTGTCACAGCTATGAATGGAAGTAAGATTTCAGTTTCTTTAATGAGGCACTAATACATTCCATGAAACCCATGAACTGTGATCTTGAAAATCTATTTATTTTAGCAAAGTATCCCATTTAATACTGATTCAGTATTCAGTATTTGAGTGCACCATTGTATGTCTGTAAATTGCTTTCTTGATGAATAATTGTACAAATACAGATTCAAGGAGACTCAACAAATCAGAAATAATTTAAAATAAACTATTGCAGGGGCATGAAAACTGAACATGGCTAATGAGAGTGATAAACATTATAGCAGGTCTTTGTCAAATATCTAATGCCATAAATTTTCAATTAAGGATAAGTTTTAATGACCATAAACGTACTGTAGGATATTTCAAGACATATAAAAAAGCTGGATGAACTCAGCAGGTCGGGCAGCATCCGTTAAAAGGGGCAGTCAACGTTTCGGGTCGAGATAGGATATTTTCAGGACAAAGACATTATCTTCTCAAGTAACTACTCTCCATTTAACAATCATAGCTGATTGCCCACAGTAATTCTTTTTGAGGCCCTCCATTGGTCAGGGTTACAGTTGGATGTTGTGTTCCAGTTGTTTACGTGAAACACAAACCAGAGCAGTACAATATGGAAAGCAATTTGTTATCCATGTTCCAGGCTGCCCCTCTCCGTGCTGCCGATGAAGCCAAAGGAACGGCAGAAACCGACACAGATTAACATCAGTGTTTTGCAAAAGTTGCCAGTCAGAGTTGAACTCTACTGCCTTACGGACTAAAGCTCTGGATTTTTACTCTGAAGCCTTTTCCATAAGCGGGTATAGCCACAAGGCAGTAGAGGTTTGAGATCTTCTTCAAGAGGAGCTGCCAAACACGGCTGACAAGACCCATCTGCCTGAAGTGATGAGTTTTAAGGAACCAGGAACCTGTCTTTGCTCTTTCGTCAGTAGAAATGATTCTGCCAGGCTTAGTAGCTAAACCACATGAGCTGGCCAGGAGCTGGACTTGGTTATCAGAAGCTTTACAAAAGATTAACATGGTGAAAGTGGAGGCAAACTAATACCAATCTATATTTCAATTCATAGCACAAGCAATTACAATGCATAAGTGATTTACAACCTTTCTCCCCTCCACTATCAAGTGGCACTAAAAGAAACCAGACTGCTTAATTAACATTGTGCCAACAATAGTTTGAGATTACGATCTGAAATAAATAACTACTGTTAAAAAAAATTAATCAGCACCAGGGGGTGATTAGCCTGAGAAAATCCATCAAAATACCTTCAGATTAATCTCTCAGCATTGCAATGATTTGAATGCACAAGAAATTAAAAGTTAAGTGCTGTTGGTGCAGTTAACAGTGGGAGCATATTTTTTCCTCAGTCATCTCACAATCTTTGTGTTTTGTTGCAGCCCAAATGTACTTAGTGGCATCTCTCACTGTGAGTCACAAATCAATGTGGTTAACTGTCAGCAATCACACCACTGAAGTGGTTACTGAATGCAACAGTCCATTTTGCTATGAGCAGCAAGAGGATGACAATACAAATTTACTTTTGCCCTTTACAGTGGGGTTATTCTTCCTAACCTACAAAGCATTTATATTCTTCTGTCTCCTTTTCATTTTGGTTCAACCACATGACGTACAATCCTGATAAGAGGTTTTAATCTGAAAATTCTACGATTCTTTTCTTCACCACAGATGTTGCTCGACCCACTGAGTTCCCCCAGCAGTTTATTTTTCATTTCAGATTCTTGCAGTCTCTTGTGTCCATGCAGTATACGTCTTGATTTTAGATTCACAGAGCACTACAACCCAGAAACAGGCCCCTCGGCCCATCTAATTCACACTGAACTGTTACTCTGCCGAGTCCCACTGACCCGCAGTTGCAGCATAGCCAATGTTCACCTCCCATCCATATACTTGCCCAAGCTTCTTTGAAATGTTGCAATCAAACTACTTCCACTGGCAGCTCACTTCACACGTGCATCAACATCTGAATGAAAGTTCCCTCTCAGTTTCACCCTTAACTATGACTTCTAGATCTAGTCTCACCCAACCTTTGTGGGAAAAAGTCTGTTTGAATTTAGTCTACCTTATGATTATGTGCACTTCTATCAAAATCTCCCCTCCTTCTCCTACGCACCCGGGAATATACTCTATTCAACTGTTTCCTATAGCTCTATGGCTTCCCTATCTATATCCTTGTAAATTTTCTCTGTATTCTTTCAGTCTTATTGCTATCTCTCATGCAGGTAGTTGATCAGAAAGGCACACAATACTGCAAATTTGGCCTCACCAAAATCTGAAACAACTTTAACATAATGCCCAACTCCAGCATGGATAACTTCACTCCCCTCAACTCTGACCTGATTCCACAACCATTGGACTAACTTTCAAGATCTCTGCAACTCATGTTCTCAGCATTATTTATTTATTATTGTGTCTTCTTTTGTATTTGCACAAAATGCCTTCTTTTGCACATTGGTTTTGGCCTTGGAGAGGTTAAAATATGGAAGTAAACGTTAAACTTCAATGGGTCAAGGACAGTCGAAGTGGACAAACGAATTGTCTTTGTTCTTGTCACGTGCTTGAAGGAATGTGGTCTGCCATTTTGTGAAGCTGCTTTGTAACTTCCATTTTACGAACTGTTGAAGAACTAATTCTTGCTCTGGGATAATCAAGTCAGAGCAATTGCACATAGACACAAGGAGTTTTTGCTATTGACATGCTAAATCTGAGATCATTCTCAGATACACTGTGTACTGTGTACAAAGACAAGTTTGCAGAAATAATCTTGTCATCTTGGCCTGAGTGACCTAGCCTGACTGGTTTGAACCAGAAGTCTCCCAAGGTATGAAGTTGTGGAGCCCTTAGACCACATCTACTGGGAACGTGCTATAGGTCAAACAGATGACCCATAACCAATATAGGCCAGTTAGCTTAACATCTGTAGTTAGGAAAATGCTTGAAGCTGTCATTAAGGAAGAAATAGCGAAACATTTAATATACGGTTAGATAGGTTTTTACATAGTAAGGGAATTAAGGGTTATGGGGAAAAGGCAGGTAGATGGAGCTGAGTTTATGGACAGATCAGCCATAATCTTATTGAATGGCGGGGCGGGCTCGATGGGCTGGATGATCTACTTCTGCTACTATTTCTTATGTTCAATAACACTGAAATGCAATATTTGAAATGGCAAGCAATGAATATAAAAGCAGATGCTTGAATGTAAAATAGCAATAATTTTGGAAATTCACTGTCGCAAGGAAAAACCCTGTGCCAGGGACTGGGATAAGAACGGTCAATCATTTGGCCAACAGGAGATCCCCTATTTTGGTATTATAAGTTCAAGAAGTGGTCCAAGTGAGTATTGTTACAAAGGGGCAGTACAATTCATGTTTAAATTTGTTGGTATATGGTCAATACAGTTATGCTGTTGTTTGTGCATATACAATAAACAGTGAGCTTCGATTAATTATGAATTGCATAGTGAATTTCCTAACCTAGTTACTTTGATGAATGGTCAACTTGGTTGTTTTCCAGTCTTTGTTTGTATACAGTTTGATAATACCTTTACTTTGAACATCTGTAGTCAGTACTCTTGTTTATGGAGGCCAAAGTTCTTACTATGATCCTACCTGTGACACCAAGGAATTATAGATGTGATGGATGTGATCCCAGAACTCCTCAGTGCCCTAACTTTCACTGTGTAAGACGTATCTTGGTTGGTCCTACAAAAGTGCAAAATCTCACACTTGCCCATATTAAATTTCATCTGCAATTTTTTAGCCTATTTTTCCAGTTGGTACAGATCCTGCTGCAAGCTTTGATAGCCTTCCTTACTGTCCACCTTGCCCCCAGTCTTGAGTTACGATAATTAGAAGTACAACTCAATTATAATCTGAATGTGTGCAGATCCATTACTGTCTAGGGTGTCCACATTTACCTCCACTGTAATGTGAATATAATACATTACCTGGCCATGGTCACAATGGATGTACTTGTATCAGACGCTACCATTCTGTGTGTGTTGATCTCCATTGTCTCCAAAAGATGATTGGTGCTTCATCATCAATAAAATCAAATATGTTGCATTTACCAACATTTTGCATAGCAAAATGTGACACATGGCATTTTCAGACAAATGTCAACCCATTAGAAATATAACATCAAAGAGAAACTGTTAGAGTATTTGGAAATAGAGAACTAATGAATTACGAAGCTTCAGGAAGAGATTTGCGGGGTTTGGAGCCTGCATAGCCAAAGACATCACCTATAAAATGGTGTGACAATAACTGGAGGAGTGCAGATATCTTTGGTCTAACAGAGCAAGGCAGACTACCTCAGAGCTTCATCAATGCAGCTTTGTTTATGACCTGGAGTGCTGTTCATCTAAAAGTTGCATATTCTTTCCTTGATTTCCTTGATTGATTTCCCCACAGCTCTAATTTCCTTCAATATTCAAAGGAAATGCAGATGTTTTTCAAATTAACACCTGTAAAATGCCCCAAGATTATGTGGATGGTAACAGAATTAGTAAGAATTTAAATCGCTATGCCTGAAAAGATGTGTTACAAGAAAGCAACAAGGAGTAGGGATGACCTGGACTTGATGGGCTTAGAGGATTCCTGTAGTCTAGTTTTGAAATATGTGAATTGTACAGGTGGTGAAGACAGGGGTAGTGAGTGTAGAAATCATTTGGAATGCTGTAAGAACAAGAGAATTTTCAAATAGAGACAATATCACCCTGGACCTAAAGTGGATTTCAAAATGCATGGCTAACAGTATTTGGTATAAATAAGGAATGTCAAATTTCAAAGTTCATTTTTTTTATCTAATTATGTATACATTATACAACATTTGTCTCCTTACAGACAGGTCCAAAAGAAAAATCACAGAAGAACCAAATGAAAAAAAAACAAACACACAACATGCAGAGGGAGAGGAAAAAATTGTGAAAACAATAAAAGTAAGCAAATAGCATTTAGAACTAAATTGAGTCCTTACACACAAAGCCTGAAGCAGCCAGGACAGACCCGCAACCTCAGCCTCAGCACAACGAAGAGTGGAATAAATGTTCTGGACCAGTGAGCACAACCTGCCTCAAACACTGTCTTTTCAAGCCAACTTAAAACTACAGAAGGGAAATGCTTTCTTCAGAATTGCAGAAAAAGTATCAAAAGATTTTTCTAATATCTTATTAAAACAGGAAGCAAATCTATTCTGAGAATTTAAACTCAAAATTAATCACATGATGATGAGCAATGAATTGTTGTTCCATTAATGATTGAATAAAAACATTTATCTACACCCTTGTAATAAACTTGGAACATTAATTAAAGGCATGATTTTGACAAAGGTGTTTTTTACTACAGAGCAGTTAAGTGGTCTAACTCGAACTTTCATAACTTGATATTTAAGAGCTGTTGTCTCTTCAATACAGATGTTGCAGAAGTAGACAAAACAGAGTTGAATAAAAATTTGAAACAAAGACATTTAATGACAAGGACATTGCCAAAATTGTCAGAGCTGATATGATAGAAATAAATTCCACGTATACCAAGCAGATTTCTGTGAGCACTGGTGCCATAGCTAATCAAAGTTCAGCTGTGACGTAATGGATAGAAGCGAACCAATCTTCTAATCTAGGCCAACACCTCTGTGTAGCTGAGGAGCTCTGCCACACATGGGAGGCCTGTTCTTCAGCTGAGATACTACATCAAAGTCACAGCTGCCCTTTTGTATGGATGTCAAAGATTCCATAGCACTGCTCTAAGTAAGGTTCTCCCTGATAACCAGTTTCCATCAAAAAGGAAGAGGGCTCCTGATTTGATATTAATCAAAGTCAAAGATGAATTTATTGTCATATGCACAGGGACAATGAAAAACATATTTGCTGCAACATCACAGGCACGTAACATTATACACTTAGTGATCACTTTATTAGATATACCTGTCCGCCTGCTCATATTTAATCAGCCTATCATGTGACTACAGGTCAATGCATAAAAGCATGCAGACATGGTCAAGAGGTTCAGATGTTGTTCAAACCAAGCATCAGAATGAAGAAGAAATATGATCTAAATGATTTTCACCATGGCATGATCACTAGTACCAAACAGGGAGGTTTGATCATCTCAAAAACTGCTGGCCTCCTGGGATTTTTAGAACAGTCTCAAGAGTTTTACAGGGAATGGTTGGATAAACAAAAAACACCCAGTGAACAGCAGTTCTATGGGTAAAAACACCTTGTTAGTGAGAGAGGTCAGAGGAGAATTACCAGACTGGTTCCTGCTGACGGAAGGTGACAGCGACTCAAATAACCATGTGTTATAACAATGTTATACAGAAGTGCATCACTCAACACACAACACATTGAACCTTCAAGTACATTATTAAGTGCATAAGCAGCATAAATAACACAATCATAAATTATACAAAATCTTTACAAGAAAACAATTAAACCGAAAAGAAAACAAAGTCGGTTGTAGTGATTAGGGTTTTACCAGTTGGTTCAAGAACCAAATGGTTGAAAGCAAGTAGCTATTCTTGAACCTGGTGGTATGGGTTTTCAGGCCCCCAACCAATGGCAGCTACAAAATGAAGGCATGGCCTGGATGGTGGGGATCTCTGCTGGAGATTATTCATGCCAATTTTCAAGTAAGCAGGAGAAATCATCACATTGCAGGTTTAAAGTAACACACATAAAATGCTCGAGGAATTCAGCAGGTTAGGCAGCATCCATGAATAAGAGTAAACAGGCAATGTTTCGGGCAAGACCCTTCATCAGGACTGGAGAGGAAGAGAAGAAATCTGACTAAGAAAGTTGGGGAGGAAGGGAGGAAGAAATAAAAGGTGGCAGGTGATAGGTGAAACCAGGAGGGAGGTTAAGTAAAGAGCTGGGAAGTTGTTTGGAGAAAGAGATAAAGGGCTGGAGAAGGGGGAGTCTGTTAGGAGAGGACAGAAGACCATGGAAGAAAGGTAAGGGGAAGGAGCAGTAGAGGGAGCCACTGGGTAGGTAAGCAATTAGTGTGAAAGAAGGAAACAGAAATAGGGAATATTGAAGAGGGGGCAATTACTGGAAGTTAAAAAATTGATGTTCAGGCCACCAGGTTGGAGGTTACTCAGTCAGAATATAAAGCCCATCACCTCATCTCCCTTCCCATTCAACTATGGCCTTCTGTCCTCTCCTATCAGACACCCCCTTCTCAGTCCTTTCCTCTTTCACCAACCAAATTCCCAGCTCTTTACTTCACTCCTACCCCCAGTTTCACTTATCACTTTGTACTTCTGCCTCCTCTCTCTCCACCTTCTTACACTGACTTCTCCTCTTCCCTTCCAGCCTTGATGAAGGGTCTCAGCCCGAAACATCGACTGCTTACTCTTCTGTAGATGCTGCCTGACCTGCTGAGTTCCTCATGCATTTTGTGTGTGTTACTTTGGATTTCCAGCATCTGCAGGTTTCCTCATGTTTGTGACATTACAGGTTTATTAATTTGAGACATTCTAAAAATTTATGTTACTTGGATATTGATGGAAAAGATACCTATGGCTGTTTTGAAAGGCAATGATGGCCCTTTTTGGATATATTGAATCTTAGTATGATGCAGTATGGAAGGAGACTGTTTGACCAATAATTAGAATAGTGGCAAAGTTGTTGTAGGCCTAACAATGTGGCACTAAGATTCACTTTGCAGTATAGTTTACCAGCAGAGAGAGCAGAGTTCCTGGTGACCACATCTGCAGCAAGTGTCGGTTGCTCGAGGAACTCGGGTTGAAAGTTCACGACCTGGAATCTGAGCTTCAAACACTGTGAGACATCAGGGAGGGGAGAGCTACCTGTACACTCTATTTTAGAAGACAGGCACACCCATTAGATTAGCTGCCTCAAATTCCGTCTGTGGTCAGGGACAAGAGGGCGTTACTGTGAGCGAGGCAGGTAGTGGGATCCAAGAGACAGTGCCGGAGGAGCCTCAGCCCTTGAGCTTGTCCAACAGGTCTGAGATTCTTGCTCCCTATGTCGATGAGAGTGGCAGCTGAGGGAAGGGTGAGCAACCTATCTGTGACACTATGGTTCAGGGAGCCATTCGGGGGGTGGGGGGGATGGAAGAGGAATGTAGTGGTAATTGGAAATAGTATACTCAGGGGAATAGACAATATTCTCTGTTGCAGGGATATAGTGTCCCGAAGACTGCTTTGCCCGTTTGTGCCCGGGTTCAGGTCATCTCATGTGACCTGCAGAGGAATTTGCAGTGGGAGAGGAAAGATCCAGTTGTCGTGGTTCATGTAGGCATCAATAATGTAGGTAGAATGAGGAGAGAGGTTCTGCTGAGGGAATTTGAGCAGCAAGGGACTAAATTAAAAAAGCAGAACCAAAAAGGTGGTAATTTCTGGATTACTACCTGAGCCACGTGCAACTAAGCACAGGGTTAAGAAGATTAGAGAGTTAAATGTGTGGCTCAAGGTTTGGTGTGGGAGAACTGGGTTTGAAACTGGCAGCAGAATTGGGGAAGGAGGGAGTTGATCCATTGGAGTGGGCTCCACCTGAACAGTGATGGGACCTGCATCCTGGCAAATCCATAACTTGGGTTCTGGATGGGGCTTTAAATTAAATAGCTGCGGGGGGCAATAGAGTGGAGATGTATGGATAAAGTAAAAGAGAAAAATATGGATAAAGATAAAGTAAAAGCAAAAGTTAAAGAAAAGTAAGGATGGAGTGGAGAAAAGTCAAGTGCATAAGAGACAAAGATTACTAGGTTTAAAAGGCACAATGAGCTTAAGTACACTTTGTCTGAATGCTCATAGTATTCGTAACAAAGTCAGTGAACTTGTGGCACAAATCAGTTATAAAGAGGTATGATTTAGCAGCCATTATAGAAACGTGGTTGCAGGGTGGAGGGGATTAGGAATTAAGTATCCAAGGATATCAGGTAATATGGAAAAATAGGCAGGAAGGTAAGGAGGTGGGATAGTGCTCTTAGTTAAGAATGAGGTCAGGGCAATAGTGACAGACAATATAAGATCTAAGGGGCAGAATGTTGAATCCATCTGGATAGAGATTAGGAACAGTAAAGGGAAAAAAATCACTGGTGGGAATTGTCTATGGGCCGCTGAATAATAACTTTACAGTGGCCCAGGCAATAAACTGAGTAATATCTGGGGCATGGAAAAATGGAATAGCAGTTACCATGGGACACTTCAACTTGCACGTGGATTCCGTGAATCAAGTTGACTGAGGCAGTCTTGAGGTGGACTTCATAGAATGCATACGTGACAGCTTTCTTGAACAGCATGCTACTAAGCATACAAGGGAACATGTTGTCCTGGATCTGGTCCTGTGTAATGATACAGGTAAAATTAGCAATCTTGTAGTTAGTTATCCTCTTGGAAAGAGAAATCATGGTATGATTAAGTTTCTCATATAAATAGAGGGTGTAATAGTTCGATCTAAAACCGGTGTATTATGACTAAACAAGGGAGACTAAAATGGGATGAGGGAGGAGGTAGATAGGCAGGCAGCAAACTTAAAGCTCATGTGTACAAAGTCACCAAGAGTAGTGGGAAACTGAAAGATTGGGAGAACTTTAAAAAGCAACAAAGAACCACTAAGCGAGCAATAAAGAAAGGGAAGATAGATTATGAAACTAAGCTCGCACAAAATTTATGGAGAGTAAAAGTTTTTATAACTACATAAAGCGGAAAACAGTGGCCAAAGTGAACAAGGTAGGTCCCTTGGAGGACGAGAAGGGAGAATTGATATTGGGTAATGAGGAAATGGCTGAGCCTTTGGATGACTATTTTGTGTCATTCTTCATGGTGGAGGACATGTCCAACATGCTGAAAAGAGGTGATTTGGATGCGATGGGAGGTGAAGACCTTGTTACAATAGCTATCACTAAAGAGGCGGTGCTGAGCAAACGTGTGGGCCTAAAGATAGACAAGTCCCCTGGTCCTGTTGGAATGCATCACAGGGTACTGAAAGAAATGGCAGAGGTTATAGTTGAGGCTTTGGTGATAATTTACCAAAATTCTCTGGACTCTGGGAATGTCCCAGCAGATTGGAAGAAGGTGAACATCATGGCACTGTTCAAAAAAGGATGTAGGCAAATGGGAAGTAACTATAGGCCAGTTAGTTTAACACCAGTATTTGGGAAAATGCCTGAAGCTATCACTAAAGAAGAAATAGTGAGGCATCTGGAAAGAAATGGATCCATCATGCAAACACAGCATGGATTCAGCAAAGGCAGGTCCTGTTTGACAAACTTACTGGAGTTCTTTGAGGATATAACAAGTGCCATGGATAGAGGGGACAGACGCATATTATTTACTTGAATTTCCAGAAGGTGTTCAATAAGGTGCCACATAAAAGACTTATCTATGAGATAAGGATGCACAGAGTATTAGAATGTATTAGAATAGGTAGAGGATTGGTTAACAAATAGAAAGCAGAGAGTTGAGATACATGAGTGCTTCTCTGGTTGGCAATCAGTGGTGACTGGTGTGCCACAGGGGTCAGTGCTGGATCAGCAACTGTTCACGATATACATTAACGATCTGGAAGAGGGGACCAAGTGTAGCATATTTAAGTTTGCTGATGACACAAAATTGAATGGAAAATCAAATTCTGAAGAGGATACGGGGAGTCTGCAGAGAAATATAGATACTTTAAGTGAGGAGGCAAGAATCTGGCAGATGGAGAACAACGTTGATAAATGTGAGGTCATCCACTTTGGAAGGAAAAATGGAAGATCAGAGTATTATTTGAATGGTAGAAGAATTCAGCGTGCTGTTGTGCAGAAGGAATCGGGAGTGCTTGTGCATGAATTACAAAAGGTTGATCTGCAGGTGCAGCAGGCCATCAAGAAGGTGAATAGAATGTGGCCTTCATTGCTAGAGGGATTGAATTTAAGAGCAGGGGGGTTATGCCGCAACTGTACAATGTACTGATGAGGCTGTACCTGGAGTACCGCGTGCCGTTCTGGTCTCCTTACTTGAGGAAGGATATACTGGCTTTGAAGAGGGTGCAGAGGAGGTTCACCAGGTTGATTTGAGAGATGAGGGGGTTAGACTATGAGAGAAGACTGTGTCATCAGGGACTGTACTCACTGGAATTCAGAAAGGTGAGAGGAGGTCTTATAGAAACATATAAAATTATGAAAGGGTTAGATAAGATAGAGCCAGGAAAATAGTTTCTACTGATAGGTGAGACTAGAACTAGGGGACATAGCCCCAAAATTCGAGGGATTAAACTTAGGATGGAGATGAGGAGGATCTTCTTACTGAAGAGTGGTGAATCTGTGGAATTATCTGCCCAATGAAGCAGTGGAGGGTACCTCAGTAAATATATTTAAGACAAAGTTGGATAGATTTGTGCATAGTAGGGGAATTAAGGGTTATGGGGAAAAGGCAGGTAGGTGGAGATGAGTCAATGGTCAGATCAGCCATGATCTTATTGAATGGTGGAGCAGGCTCGATGGGCCAGATGACCTACTCCTGCTTCTATCTCTTATGTTCTTTTGCTCTTATGACCCAGGGTACTTCCGCCTACCATTTGAAAGTGCTATCTGCTTGGTCCCACTTGGATCTTTTCCCACGGCCTGTCCTTGCATTCCCATAATAATCTGCCACCTGCTGATTGTTCTGCTGAAAACTAAACAAAATATATGAGAAGTACTTGGTGTCTCCGGGCCTGTACTTGATGGAGTTCAGAAGGATGAGAGGTACTTCACTGAAATCGACCAGGCACTGAAAGGTCTGGTTAGAATGTACACAGAGTGAACACTTCCATTGGTAGGGAAGTCTAGGGTAGCAGGGCAAGCCTCATAATAAAGGGATATCCCTTTAAAACTGAGATAAGAAGGGATTTCTTCACCGCAGGATGAAAATGCTGAAATACTGTGGAGGAAGAAGCAAGGTTAACACTTCAGATTAATGATTCTTCATTAGGGTTAATGAAAGCACACTGATCTGAAATAATAATTCTGTTGCTCTCTCCAAACGTGCTGCACAACTTTTAGTACTTGGTGCTGCTTATATGCAGCTCAAGTGCATCTTCCTTTTTCTTTGCCACCTTGAGACTCAGCATGGAAACTGGAGGAGGTGATTCATCCACTTAAGTTCCATTCTTTCAGTAATATCATGATACTAGTTTGGTGCTCCTCAAATACCTGACATTCTCTCCCTATATTGCTTCATATCTTTTACTAAGATAATCCATCTCAATTTTACGTGAAGTAGAAGGAAAAGGGTTGGAGAAAAAAAAGAAAAGATTAGTAGAACAGTAAACATTATAGTGATTAGACTTGGGGAACTTCAAATTGAAGATTTGATCATCATCACACATAAAATGCTGGAGGAACTCAGCAGAGTAGCCAGTATCTATGGAGGGGAACAAGCAGACAATGTTTTGTGTTGAGACCCTTCATCAGGACTGGGAAGGAAGGGGGAAGAAGCCAGAATAAGACTATCCCCCTTCCATAGATGTTGTTGGATCTGAGTTCCACCAGCATTTGTGTGTGTTGCTCTGGATTTTCAACATCCGCATCATCTTTTGTGCTTTGAATGAGCATGCAAGTCTTGAGAACTGCTGGACAGAAAGAAATCACACAAGTTAGGACGTGAATATTAAAACAATAGTCAAAATGAAGACTTGCACAGTAGTCTGATCAGGAGAAGTTCAAGCTCTGGCAATAAAGGTCAGGTGTGTCTTTCTGTCTGTGTGAGGACAATGCTGGCCCATGCTATTGCCTCTTGAAGAACGCAACCTTAAATAGTGACTGAAGTTCTGTACTGCTGAAACTGCCAGACATATTTACTAAGGTAATAGAGAAAGTAAAGACAAAAGATAATTAAACTATTTTTGGAGATGGTAAATTGAATTCTTTCAGTCAACAAAGAGCTTCCTTATACCTTCCAAATTCACACCAAGCCTCCCCAAAATCCAAGGGTATTTTCATAATCAGACTTTATCTGATTATTCTACCCTCATTTACACTTTTGCAATCCTGGCACAGTAATGGAATACAGTACATAGTCTCTAATATTCACATCAGTACCATGCTAAATGGTGAACTCAGTGGGACCCTGGATCCAATTCATATAATCCATTGACCAGTTGTTTAAAAAAAAAATGGTTTCTACTTTAGCACCTTTACTACCTCATTTCTCTCTCCCCTTGGCCCTGCACATTCCTTTTCCTAATTCGTCGGCAAAGTGCCCCAAGCGGACATTGTTCATAGGTGTAGTCTCAGCTTTGCAGCTGTCCAATTTGTGCATATACCAACACTGTTTTGTAACCTCTCTTAATAGCCTTAACTGCTGATTACACTACTATAGTGACAGCCCATTGTAAATTCCACCACATTTCAAACTGCTGTGAGTTATGTAATTTGGGGACATGATATCACAGGCTTTAAAGTTAGATTATGTGATGATTAATGCAATATTCTGAGGTCATTAGAATAGCTTTGAACTACTAAGGTCTAATATTTATTTGGTGCTTTTCATAGGTTATGCTCCTTGTAATGCCTTTAACATACAATTGAGTTTAATAATTGCTGAAACATAGAAAACAGTTACATGCACAAACGCCTACAAAAATATGGCAATGGAAAGCTAATCTGTTTTTAATGATATTCACTAAGGAAACTAGTTGACCTCCAGAATAGCACACCCACAGTTATATGCATTGTAATTGCTCTGAGATGCACTGAGTACTAATAGAGTGGGCTACACCAATATAAACCCGACTCAAGAAGCATAGATGCTCTTCTTTGCAAAATGAGAGTGCTTCATAAACTGCCTAATGATAAATCGTTTTGGTCTGAAAACAAGAATATCTGGACTAACTAGCTGGCAAAAAGAGACCATTACTGAGACGTAGAACTTCAGGCCATTCAAACAATCAGCTGTGGTTTAGTTGCATCTCTAAATCAACAGTTGTAGCATCAAGTTGTATTCCAAAAATGGACCAACACAGCACAAAGTGGAAATGTGGTACTCTTGAACCCTCTGTAGAAATATCAGATCAGGTTTAATCACTGGGACATGTTGTGTAATTTGTTGTTTTGCAGCAGCAGTAAGTACATTGCAATACATAATAATTAAAAAACTATAAATTACAATAAGTACATATAAAAAAGGAAAATTAAATTTAAAAACTTAAAAGGAGACGGGAAAAACATACTGAGGTTGTATTTATGGGTTCATTGCTCATTCATTGAAGACAGGGTATAGTATTAATGGTAAGACTCTTGGCAGTGCGGAGGATCACAGAGATCCTGGGATCTCAAAGCTGCTGCACAGGTTGACAGTGTTGTTAAGAAGGTGTATGCTGTGATGGCCTTCATCAACCGTGGGATTGTGTTTTCAAGAGCTGTGAGGTAATGTTACAGCTATATAAGACCTTGGTCAGACCTCACTTGGAGTATTGTGTTCAGTTCTGGTCACAAGAGAAAGGATGTGGATACTATAGAGAGAGTGCAGAGGAGATTTACAAGGATGTTGCCTGGATTGGGGAGCATGCCTTATGAGAATAGGTTGATTGAGCTTGGCCTTTTCTCCTTGGAGAGATGGAGAATGAGAGATGACCTGATAGAGGTGTATAAGATGATGAGAGGCACTGATCGTGTGGATAGTCAGAGTTTTTTTCCCCAGGACTGAAATGGCTAACATGAGGGGGCATAGCTTTAAGGTGCTTGGAAGTTGTTACAGAGGGGATGTCAGGGGTAAGTTTTTCACACAGAGAGTGGTGCGGTGTGTGGAAAGCACTGCCAGCAATGGTGGTGGAGGCGGATACAATAAGGTCTTTTAAGAGACTCTTGGATAGGTACATGGAGCTCAGAAAAACAGGGCTATGCAGGGAGAGGGGTAATTTTAAGCAGTTTCCAGAGTAGGGTACATGGTTGGCACAATATTGTGGGCTGAAGGGCTTGTAACGTGCTGTAGAATTCTATGTACTGTGTTCAGAAATCTCAGGGCAGAGGGGGGGACGCTGTTCCTGAAACATTCAGTGTGTGTCCCTTGGCTCCTGTACCATCTCCTTGATGGTAGAAACAAGAAAAGGGCATGGTCTGGGTAATGGGGGTCCTTAATGATGAATGCTACCTTTTTGAGGCCTGGCCTTTTGAAGGTGTCCTTGATGTTTGGGAGGCTGGTGCCCATGATGCAGCTATCTGAGTTTACAACTATCTTCAGCTTTCTCCAACCCTGTGCAGTGGCCACTCCATATCAGATGGTGATGCAACCAGTTAGAACACTCTCCACAGGAACAGGCCCTTTGGCCTAAAATGTTGTGTTGTATAGGTTTCAACAAAGTTATTGTCCATTCTTCCAAGTTCTTGGCAAGGAAGGGACATCATACTCAATTATCCCTTCGATGACAGACTCACTACCCCAAGGTCCTTTGCAGTACAATCCCTCTATGCAAGTATATTATTCTTTCAGAAACAAGACCAAAATTGTGCCCAATACTCCAGAATGGTCTATCTTATAAGGTCCTGTTTAATGGAAATGGGTTTAATTGACATTTGGACTCAAATCTTCTTTGAATAAAGGCCAAGATACAATTTCTCTTCCTGACTGCCTGTTTCTCCTGCATATTAGTTTTCAGTGACTGCGCACAAAGGTATTCAGGTCATTTTGAACTTCAATATTACCCAGTGTTTAACTGAAATAGTAACCTCATATTTTTACTTTCAATATCCCTTAAAGGGTTTTGTGTTCTTTTCACTCCTCATATTCTCACTGTTTTGTGTCATTAAAAAGCTGGAGATGTTACATTTCATCCCCTCAGCCAAAGCACTGTAATAAATTGTGAACAGCTGAGGTCACAGCACACCAAGTATCCTGCTAATCACAACCTACCCACCTGAGAAGGACCTGTTTGTTTCTGACACCACTTTTATTCTTAAGCAAAGACAACGCTTATGCAAGTGACAAACAAGAGAAAATGTGCAGATGCTGGAAATTCAAGCAACACACGTAAAGCACCATGGGAAATCAGCAGGCCAGACAGCATCTATGGAAAAGAGTACAGTCAACGTTTTGGGGTGAGACCCTTCAGCAGGACTGGAGAGGAATTAAAAAGATGAGGAGTTAGAAGGGAGGGGAGGAAGAACACAAGGTGATAGGTGAAACTAGGAGGGGGGACGGGTGAATTAAAGAGCTGGGAAGCTGGTGAAAGAGATACAGGGCTGGAGAAGGGGAAATCCATGGCAGAAAGCCATGGAAGAATGAAAAAGGGGAAGGAGAACCAGAGAGAAGCTATGGGCAGGCAAGGAGATAAGGTGAGAGAGAGAAAAGGGGATGGGGAACAGAGAAAGGTGGGCATTACCAGAAGTTTGAGTAATTAATGTTCATGCCAACCAGTTGGAAGTTACCCAGACGGAATACAAGATGTTGCTCCTCCATCCTGAGTGTGGCCTCATTGCGACAGTAGAGGAGGCCATGGATGGACATGTCGGTATGGGAATGAGAAGTGGAATTAAAATGGGTGGCCACTGGAAAATCCCACTTTTTCTGGCAAATGGAGCATAGGTGCTTGGTGAAGCAGTCTCCCAATCTGCGTTGGGTCTCATTTATATATAAGAGGCCAGACCAGGAGCACTGGATGCGGTAGATGACCCCAACAGATTCACAAGTGAAGTGTTGCCTCACATGGAAGAATTGTTTGGGGGCCTAAATGGTAGTGAGGAAGGAGATGTAGGGGCAGGTGTAGTAGCACTTGTCTGCTTGTACAGATAAGTGCCAGGAGGGAGATCAGTGGGGAGGGACGACTATATAAGGGACTTGTGTAGGGAGTGATCCCTGTGGAAAGCAGAGAGTGGGGGTGAGGGAAGGATGTGCTTAGTGGTGGGATCCCGCTGGAGATGGCAGAAGTTCTGGAGAATTATGTGCTGGACGCAGAGGCTGGTGGGGTGGTAGACAAGGACAAGAGAAACCTTATCCCTGGTGGTGTGGTGGGAGAATGGGCCATGAGCAGACATGTGTGAAATAGAAATGAGCTTATTTTTGCTTTCATCTCTCAGCAATTGCATGGTGCTTTCTTACAAGTTAGCTGCTGATATATTACTGGTTATTCTGCTCTACTGATACTAGTTTGGCATGCTGCAGGAGTTCACCCAGCACTGAGCACAGGATACGAAGGCCCTACGAACGACCTTGGAAGAGAAGAGAGGGTTGGGAGTAAAACTAATAGAGATAATACTTGCTGAGGCATAAGAGCAGCTCAAGGCTGACACAGTATTTAAACACAGAACAACTACATTATGCTACCATTCACTTTAATTATTGAACACAGTCATCTCGTCAACTCTTTGTTATGACCAAGAGTCACGCCAACTGTGAGAAGCTGTTGAGATATTCTCTTTACAAGCCTTTGAAGAGCACAGGAAGAGATTTATGTCTGCAGCCCTGTTCTGCAGAATTGAGAGAAAATTATATAAATACAACTTCCTTCTTGGATAGCTCTGTAAACAGGAGTTCCTGAATATTTTAGTACATTGCTAATCTGGCTTTGCAATGCCAGTTTGCGAATGTCTTCTGTGTGGATTTAAGGGGATTTAAGGGAAAGAGATAGAGGGATGGAGAGGTTTTGGGATAACCCAGATCTTGCAACCTATTTGACTAAATCCATGGCCACCAACAGTGGAGCAATTAGGGCTTAAATTTCAGAATTGAAGGAAAGAGATATATCTGGGTGAAATTTGAAAATTAGAATGTGAATTCCTATAATGCAGGCTTCATGGACTGCGTAAAGAAAATACTTGCAATTCATTTTGGAAACTTCAGTAAGCCTGATACATCTGCTAAACCTGCCTATAAATTAATAGAAAACATACTCACAAAGTTGCTTACAACTTGAAATACTAGTCAAATGATGTATGGAGAAACCTTGTTTCAGTTACAAAATTCTTATCAGTGGATAATGGCATTCAGTTAAGTGGAATGATATAATGAAAAGTGGTATGAAAGTATGGAATCAGGATTAAAAATATCAAGGGATAAGGTAGGGAAGTGGAGCCATGATCTCACTGAATGGTAAAGGTGGCTAGCTGGGTTGAGCAGGTACATGTGGCTTCCACCTATATAAACAAAAATGAAATTTTCAGGGACAGCTTGGTGGGTTGGTTGGTTTACAAATTCTTTGGTTCTTGTGGGGTTTAGAAACTTTGCAACTTTATAAATAAAAGAAGTTGAAAATAGAGGTTAGCTGCCAAGGACTCAATATATTCTATGCGCCTTCTTATATCTCACATATAGGCAATAAAATTTTAGTTTGGGACACAGGAAAATAGAGGTTGCCATTCAGCCCTTTGAACATCCCCTGCCATTCAACAAAATTAAAACTTCATCTGTACTACCTGTCCTACTTGCATATCCTTTAACACCATGGTTATCAAAAATCTATTGATCTCAAATTTAAAATGATGATAGCTTCACAGGAAGTGGTTATTCAGATTATTTGCACGTTGCAGTTGTTTATCACCTTGATGCTATACTATGGTTGCACAGTGAACCCACGTTACTGGATATTACACATCACAGGAGGTGTCATAAATGGCTTCAAGTAACAAATTTAGCAAGGATGTGCTTATGACAAGTCAATAAAATAACCAATTTATGGTAAAATTGGATGTCAATTCATGCCAATTTCTGCTCTTGAGAGCTTTAATTTCTCTAAGGTTGTCTACAGGATGGAACAAGGACGAAGTTATTTGCACCTTTTTTAATGTACTTCCCAGTAACATTTAAATAGCATTTTAACACTGCAATACATCTCAGACACCTACAAAGGTGGGCTTTTAAAATGTGACAGTGAGTCATATAAGGACCTGTAAGGAAAGATGACTTTTTTTTATGGTCAAGTGAGAATATCTGAAAACAGAAATAGTTGAAGAGCTATGGCAAGGGATTCCAGAGGAGGTTGTGGTGAGAATATAATTCTGCCCAAAAATATGAGGTTAGTGGTGTTTATAAATCCTATAGGATTGCAGAACCAAAGAAAACAACAAAGATAGTAAGAGATGAAACCTTGTAAGGAATTTGGAAAGAAGAAAATGAATTTAAATAAAAAACACTGACTGTGAACTGCTGTACGGTAATATCATAGGAATATGTACAGAAGACATGAGCTGATGGTTCATTCCATCAATATGCAACTAGAGAGCTCTGAGGAGATCAGGAAAACATGTGAGATTAAAATACTAAAAACAATTAACTTCTTCCTCTCTGAGTATATACCTTGGCTAATAGCAGAAAGATACCATTCCCTGGGCATCAGCCAATGTTGATCATTAGCTTTATAACGTTCTCCTTCGGGTGTACTAATAACGCCAAATTCAACGTCGAGATAAACCACAGTCAATGAAACCAGATCGCAGTAAGATTAACCATTTACTGTTCACTCTTCACATTAACGTATGGTGAAAACTGTTGATAAAACAATACAAGATTGATACAGTATTTGTTCCTTCCTTAATATCACATTTCAATTGTAAATACTTGTAAAGGTGACTATAACTACATTACACTAAGGTGCAGTATACAGGCAGAGTTTACCTGCGCCAGTGACTACTTTAAATACACTTCAATGCAAACTATCCGCAACTCTTTAACTAACGAAAACATAAACACTATCGACCGTCGTTACTTTTAACAGGATCAGCGTTAACATCTTAGTTCAATATATCGATTATCTATTAACTTACAGCGTTGCTCTCACTGTGATTTCTAATGCCTGCAAAACTGCTTGTGCTCAGGTGAGCCTCGTGGAAAGCCCCCACCCTCGCGTTAATTTCAAACCGGTGTTTTCCCACAGGACGCGGCGAAACCGGATGTGACGTCATCGCATGCCGATATATTTTACATGCAATGAATATACTTTAAACACTTCTAATTCTAACTAGAAAATACTAACAAATGAATTACTAAGCAAAAATATTATAAACTAAATAACTGTCGTAAAGACAGCACAAGCTTGTTGCAATGACATTTGGGAATTTAACCTAGGTGAGTCACTCTCTGGTTCTACCTCCCTTTGTAGTTGAGTGGCTAATTTCTGTTCAGCTGTTCTTAATAATACAGCATTTTGTGGAGCCCCAGTGAGCAAGGCCACAATTGTCTGGAGTGAAACCTGTTGATACACCAGCACAAACAATGCCTCAGTAAGTAACCTACTATGGCTGCTAAGTTTCTGAAAAGGTGTGAAATAACAGACAAGACAGGAATAAGGAACAAATAATCAACTGCAACTATTCTTCTGGGAAACTATATTTTGCAGTTATGGATCCTGCCAAAGAAACCAATACATTTTCTGAAAATGTATTATTTAATATTCATTCAGAAATACAAAACAGGCTTCCTGATATTTCAAGATGACAGAGATCTTGTTCAAGTGTAAAATCATTGTTTTCTAAATGGATTTCTTCAATACTAAATCTAAAATACCTTTTGAGAGCACACTAACATTTCTCCTATATCCATGAGACGAGCTAATATAAAAAAAATGCAAACCTGAAGATGGGAACTTTTAACAGTGAACGGCATTTTCTTATTCTTGTGTAAAGGATGTAATTCAACTGAATGTAAATTTGAATACTTTAAGAATGTAGTTTGGATCTTTGTGCTTTGAAGATGGTTGAAGTACATGTTAATGATATGCATTCAACTCAATTTGCAGCAAGACCTCATCCTTAATTAGCAGGACAAGCTGAAAGAAGTTAATGACCCTTCTTCTTTTCAAAACATAGGGGGAGACATATTAGCAGGTTCTCTCATCCATGATGATAAGCAACGGAGATTTTGCAGTGCACTTCTAAAAGATGATGCCTACATGGGCACAAGAGAGTCTGTAGTTGCTGGAAATATTGATCAAATATACAAAATGCTGAAGGAATTCGGCAGGCCAGAGAGTGTCTATGGTGGGGATTAAACAGTCAGCATTTTGGGCTTCATAATGGTCTAGGCCTGAAATGTTAACTGTTTATTCCCCTCTGTAGATGCTGCCCGACCAGCTGGGTTCCTCCAGTACTCAATGTGGGGCCGTCGTCGGTCATGATCGGCCATGGGTACTGCACCTCTGGTAGTCACCGGTTTGTTGAGCAGCGTCAATTGTGGTTATTGAGGCCGATCCTGGAACGGTTGACTCTGCCACAGTTGCTGCATGTGTAGGGCGTTGTGGAATTGTTGTCCACTGTGCTTTCCGTTTAGCTCTCTGCTCCTCAAACGGACTCAGGATCACTCTTTCGCCTTGCTCTAGGTGTTGCTGAAAAGTACCTCGCCATTTGTTGTGGTCATCTGCTGTATCCTCCCAGCACTCTGTGTTGATTTTTAAGGCTTTCATGTCGCACTTGCAGAGGTCCTTGAAGTTAAGCTGAGATCTTCCAACATTCCTCTTGCCTGTTGCTAGTTCTCCATAGAGGACCACTCTTCGTACAACGGACATGGCCCAGCCAGTATGGTCTTTGTTGTCTCATTGTGGGAAGTCCAGCAGGGGAGAGGATCTCCGAGTTTGGGACTTTGTCTCTCCAGTTGATTCCGAGGATGCAGTAAAGGCTGCGCAGGTGAAAACTATTGAGTTTGCTCTCCTGTTTGGAGTAGATGGTCCAAGTCTCACTACCATACAGGAGGGTGCTGATAACGCATGCAATGTACACGGCAGTCTTGGTCTTTGTAGAGAGTTTCAGATTCTCCCAGACACGCGAGGAGAGTCAGGCAAGGATCGACGTTGCTTTGCTGATACGCCTATTGATTTCAGCATCGAGGGAGAGATTGTCACTAATGGTCAACCCCAAGTATGTGAATTCGTGGACCACTTCTTGTCTGTAATGACTGGTGTCCTATGTGTAATGATGTTTATACCTATTGTTCAGCCTATTTCAGTGGTTTCAGAGTTAAGCATTTCAATATAAAAATTCAAGAAGAAAATATGCTTAGACATCATATTTCTGCCTCACATGGAACACTGTCTTTTCTTTTTCAATCTTTTTATTATTATTATTAATATCAACAAAATAAAATTGATACATAGATAATGGGGTTACAAACATACACATTTCAACTGAACATGAAAGAATACATGAGCAATAGTTACAGTATAAATGAGTATTCCCAAATCATGGACGATACTAGTAACAAATAAACAAGGCAAACCTAGGTATATCATAATATATATTAAGAAAAAACAGAAAAAAGAAAAAGAAAAAAGATTATGCAAAAAAAACCTAATCCAATAATCTAATAACTAATAAAGAAAAAAGAGAAAAAGAAAAAGTCAGTGTCGTCAACTCTGATCCTCTCAACATATATAAAATCGAAACTGGAAAAACAAATAGGCTTTGAACAGAGTCATATTACATCATATGAAAATATTGAATAAATGGTCTCCATATCTTTTCAAATTTAATAAAAGTATCCAATACAACACTTAGAAAACCAATGAAATACGGTAGGAGGATTAATTTCTTTCCAATTCAACAAAATAGATCTTCTAGCCATTAATGTAAGAAATGCAATCATTCAACAAGCAGAAGAGGATAAATGGAGTGAGTCCATCATTGGTAAACCAAAAATTGCAGTAATAGAATGAGGTTGTAAATCAATGTACAATACTGTAGAAATAATATCAAAAATGACTTTGCAATATTTTTTCAAAAGCGGACACAACCAGAACATATGAGTTAAAGACGCTATCTCAGAATGACATCTGTTACAAATAGGATTTATATAGGAATAAAAATGAGCCAATTTATCCTTGGACATATGAGCTCTATGCACAACCTTAAACTGTATTAATGAATGTTTAGCACATATAGATGATGTATTAACTAACTGAAGAATTTCATCCCAATTCTCAGTAGGGATACTAAGGTTAAGTTCTCTTTCCCAATCATTTTTAATCTTACCGAAAGGCTCTGAATGTATCTTCATAATTATATTGTAAAGTTTTGATATTAGCCCTTTCTGAGAAGGATTTAGTTCAAATTCCCCAAAATACCTGAAGACACAAAATTTGGAAAAGTAGGAAGTACAGTATTTAAGAAATTCCTAATCTGTAAATATCTAAAAAAATGAAATCTAGGCAAATTATATTTATTAGATATTCAAAAGACATAAAACAATTATCCAAAAATAAACCGGAAAATAGTAGTAATCCTTTAGTCTACCAAGCTGAATAAGCTTGGTCTGTAATAGAAGGATAAAAAAAGCAATTGGATACAGTAGGAATATTTAAAACAAACTGAGTCAATCCAAAAAATTTCCGAAATTGAAACCATATACGTAAAGTATGTTTAACTATCAGATTGTCAATTCATTTCAGCAATTTAGAAAGAGCAACGGGAAGAGAAGACCCTAAAATAGAACCCAATGAAAATCCTTGTACAGATTTAATTTCCAGGTTCACCCAATGAGGGCTAAAAGATAAATCCCAATCTTTAACCAACATATCAAATATCAGATATTAACTGCCCAATAATAAAATCTAAAATTAGACAATGCCAATCCATCTTCCTTCCTTGCCTTCTGTAAATATTTTTTTACCTAATCTAGGATTTTTATTCTGCCATATATATCTGAGAAAATTTTTGAATCAACATTAGCAAAAAAAGATTTTGGAATAAAAATTGGTACCGCTTGAAATATATATAAAAACTTGGGTAAAATAACCATCTTAATAGCATTAATCTGACCTATCAGAGATAAAGATACTGGTGACCATTCAGTAAATAAACATTTAATCTGATCGATTAGGGGTAAAAAATTAACCTTAAATAAGTCCTTAGAGTTTTTGGTGATTTTAATCCCTAAGTAAATAAAAGAGTCATTAACTAACTTAAAAGGTAAATTTCCATAAATTGGAACCTGTCTATTTAAAGGAAACAATTCACTCTTATTAAGATTTAATTTATACCCAGAAAAATGACTAAATTGAGCCAACAATGATATAACTGCAGAAATAGATTTCTCAGGATCAGAAATAAATAATAATAAATCATCTGCATATAACGATAGCTTATGTATATCCATCCCACAATTAATGCCAAAAATGTTCTGTGATTCTCTGATAGCATTTGCCAAGAGCAATTGCAATATCAATAATAATGGACTAAGAGGACAGACTTGTCTAGTACCCCGAAATAAACGAAAAATGGGAGATCTTTGATTGTTAGTAAGCACCAAGGCTACTGGAGTATGATATATCAGTTTAATCCAGGAAATGAATGTTGGACTAAAATTAAACTTCTCAAGCACAGTAAATAAGTATGGCCATTCAACTCTATCAAATGCTTTCTCCGCATCTAGTGAAATGACACATTCTGAAGTGCTATGTGAAGGAGTATAAACAATATTCAATAATCTGCTAACATTGAAAAAAGATTAGCAATTTTTAATAAAACCAGTTTGATCTTCCGAAATAATTTGGGGTAATACCTTCTCCAGCCTGGATGCCAGTAACTTGGAAAAGATCTTGGAATCTACATTCAATAAAGATATTGGTCTATAGGATGCACAGTCAGTAGGGTCTTTATCTTTCTTCAATATTAAAGAAATGGAAGCTCTATAAATAGATTGTGGCAGATTACCCAATCTAATTGCTTCTTCAAAAACCCTGCATAACCAAGGAGAAAGAGTAGCAGAAAAACACTTAAAAAATTCTACTGTATACCCATCTGGACCTGGTGCTTTCCCAGAATTCATAGAGAAAATAACCCCTTTAATTTCTGCATCCGTAATAGGAGTTTCTGATATTGAAAGATCATCTGATGATAATTTTGGAAAATTCAATTTCCCAAGAAAATCACAAATGGTATTATAATCTTGAGGGAATTCAGAATGTTACAGGGAGGTATAAAAATCTTGAAATGATTTGTTTATCTCATCATGGTTAACTGTCAGATCCCCATTTTGCTGACGAATCTGAGTAATTTGACGTTTAACCAAAGCATTCTTCAATTGACTAGCTAACAGTTTACCCCATTTATCACTATGCATATAAAAATCAGATCTGGTTTTCATTAATTGATTTTCAATCGAAGATGTAAGTAATAAACTATTTTCCATTTGAAGTTCAGCCCTTTGTTTGTAAAGCTCCTTACTAGGAGTAGTCAAATATTTCTTGTCAATCTCTTTAATTTTATCAACCAATAAAAGAGTTTCCTTCTTAATGCATTTTCTCAGACCAACGGAGTAGGAGATAATCTGTCCATTTATATATGCTTTAAAGATGTCCCAAAGTGTTCCGCAAGAAATATCATCCATGGAATTAGTTGAAAAGAAGAAATCAATCTGTTCCTTCATAACTTTAATAAAATCTTTAATAAATCTTTAATAAAATCTTTAATAATAATAAACATTAACCATAGCAACCTTTTTGTTAAAAAGTAAGCCAGTAATTAACAAAAATCTACCATTCGGATCCGAAAATATATTGTGTTGGATAAATGCAATAGAGGAGTCAATAAAAATTGGAACTCCCTTTATTTTAGCATTCAAATTCGAATGGTACTGTTGACCCCTCCAAAACCTAAAAAAGCGATAATTGTCCTCTTTCCTCACATGAGTTTCTTGTACAAAAATAATATGCGCATTGAGTCTTTGGAATACTTTGAAAATCTTTTTCCATTTAATCAGATGGTTTAAGCGATTAGTATTCCAAGAGACAAAATTAATGGTCTGAGCCATATTTCTGAAATCAACCCTTTGGGATATAAAGGGTTAACCAAATTATGAACTCATGCTCCCAGAAGAGGAAGAAAAATAAGGGGCGGACCCGGAAGTGATGACATCGCGGACATTTTAGTAGTTTAAAATCAGCCCAAATGAAGAAACTAAAAAAAAACTGATGTAAAGAACATAAGATTTAGAAAAAGACCCCCCACCCCCCACCCAAGAGGAGAAAAGACTTCCCCAGCCAGGAAAAGGCTGGGAAAAAGGAGAAATGAAACTAAATCTACCCCGTATCAGCAGAAGGCAACTCCATATATAAAGGATAAAAAAGATCCACACAAACTCTAAAGAAATAATAATCACTATACTAAAACCAAACTTCTTAATATAACTAAAAAAAACAAAAAGAATATAATCACTAGTAACTTATAAATTGGGTTAAAACCCAAACAAACCAAAAAAATTTAAACTGTGATAAGAAATGCATTATAGGAAGAAGACGAGAGAAAAAAAATGGCGAAATCAAAAAAAAGCCAAAAATATTTTAGAGAAGAAACCGCCATTAGTAGAAAAAAATTCACTTTCGAAGGATTAATAAAAATGACCAAAGCTAAAGTACAGTGATTGAAGTAAGTAAAATAAAAGGATTAGTACATTAAAAAAAAATTAACTGGAGTATAAAATATAGAGTAAACCTACACTAATAGCCAGAAACAAAATCTGGTTTTGGAAACAAAAACCATCTTGCAACGATCAAAATCACTCATCTATTAGAGATGAGAATCCGTAGCAGTAGGGAAGTTCTCATTCAAAAAGCTTCTCGCTTCAAATGTAGAAAAGAAAACACGCCGGGATGCATTGGGAGGCAATATTCTGAGCTTCGCAGGGTATAAGAGCGCAGGTTTTAGATTTTTCTGATAACATTCGGACATCAGAGGTTTAAAAAGAAGCCTTGCCTTCATTACTTCTGGACTAAAATCTTCCACTAATCGAAAATTTCGTTCTTGAAATTTGACCATCCCTACACGTCGAGCCACATGAATAAGTTGTTCTTTAACATGCACATAATGAAATCGGACAATTACAACTGGTGGTGTAGCTGAAGCACTTGGTGATCGACGCATAATTCTGTGAGCTCGATCAAGTAACGGAGGACTGTCTGGGAATACAGAAGGGAACGCATCCTTTAAAAGTTGAGCAAAGTACTTCGAGGGGTCCCCTTGTTCAATACCTTCCGGGAGACCAAGTATGCGTAAGTTCTGTCTTCTGGACCGATTCTCAAAGTTGACACTCTTGGCTTTAAGTGTTTCCACCTGTTTAATTGTCGAAAGTATTTTCTGCTCCAGTTTTTCAATGATCAAGTCTCGCTTCCGAGCGTCCTCTTGCAAAGTTGCGATTAGAACTTGCTGCTGGTTAACTACTGAATCCATCTTATCCATATAATCTTGAAAAGCCTTTATATCTTGTTTGAAAATTTGTCGTTGTTCTTTAAATTTTTCATTTAAAACCTCCAATAACATTTCATAAGTCAATTCAGTGCGCTTAGGATCAGTCTTTTTCTTCTTCCCGTTCCCGTTAGAATCTTTCCCAGGTTCTCGCCCTTTAGATCTAAGAGCCATTTCTGTATTCATTTCTTCAAAATTAACAATAAAGTCTTAAAGATAAGTCCAAAAAACTAGCAAGAATCTTTTGGTGTAGGTAAAAGTAAGTTAAATAAGGGTGATCATAGGTTAAAAAAAGTAAAGGTTATGGAGCGAATCTGAAACAATGCTCACTCCATGAGCGTCTCCTGCTGATTCTCAGAGCACTGTCAATGAAATGACATTGTGCTTCTTTTACATCCAGGAGTGGACAAAGAGAAGTATTAATTAAATAAATATTGGGAAGTCTGAAGCCATACACTTTCAATTTCCACCAACTTCATTACCTGATCACAACTCCGCCCCAATGCAGAGTAACCATTTAAAGTTGAAAATGTCTATGTGTAACCTTAATATTGTACTTGAACCTAACACGAGTATAATTGTCCCATGACCACAATCACTTGCTACCATTGCATTAACATCAACAATTTCTTGGTGGGTCATTTGTTGTGTCATGAGCTGTTGTTGCTTGTATTGTTCCTGTACAAATATAGATGCATTAATTGCTCTCTTTGGGACAACTAATGCATCCAAATCCATAGAGAAGCCTGATGCCATGAAAAGTACTGTCAGAACTCGTTTTCCTGATTTGAACCAGGTCTCAGGATATGCAACACAGCAATGGACCAATACCTATGCAGTTTAACTATCAGCCAACAGATGGGACAACTAAAAATACAAGTGTACAATAAAAATCTACTGCAGTGGTACTCTTTTGTTAGATAGTAACAGTTCAAAAGATCAATGTTTTTATTATCAAAAGATGTTTATGTTTCCATATGCTATTTTAAGCTGCATTTTCCTTGCACGCATTTAAAAGAAAAATTAAGAATAAATTTGCATAAACTATGCATAAACAAAGACTGACAAACAACCAGCGTGCAAAAGAGGACAATGTGCAAATATAAAAAAGAACTCCATCAATTCAGACTTGTGGTGAGTGAAGTTATCTAAGCAGGTTCAGGAACCTGATGGTTGCAGGATAATAACTGTTCCTGAAACTGGTGGCATGGAATCTGAGGCTTCTGCACCTCCTTCCTGATTAGTAAGAAGAAAGCATGGTTTGTATGGTGAGGATAGATGTGATGACAGATGATGCCTTCTTATGTCAGCGCTCAATGTAAATATCCTCAGTCGAGGGGATGACTTTGCCTGTGATGGACTGGACTGTATCCACCACTTTCTGTAAGATTTCCCAATCCTGGGCAACGAAGTTGCATATCAGGCTGTGATAAAACCAGTTAGGATACTCTCCACTGTGCATCTATAAAGTTGCACTGTGAAACAGAAAATTTTTTATAATTCAGAAACTTCATTGTCACAGTTTAAAGTAAATTTATCATCTAATTACATATATGTCACCGTAGACTATCCAGAGGTTCACTTCCTTGATGCCATTCATAGTAAATACAAAGGAACACAATAGAATCAATGGAAAACTGCACACAAAGACATACAAATGACTAATGTGTAAAAGACAACAAATTGTGCAAATATAAAAAAGAAAAACAAAACAAAATAATACTACTAATAAATAAATAATAAATATTGAGAACGTAAGTTGTAGACTCCCTGAAAGTGAGTCCATTGGTTGTGGAATCAGTTCAGTTTTGGCGGGTGGGGGGGGCGGGGTGTGAGGTATCCACTCTGGGTGAGGAGCCTGATAGTTGAGGGGTATTAAGTGGTCAGAACATCTGATAATAGCTTTGAAATTGTATTCAATTAACTAAATTTTATTTTCTCAGTTGTTAGAATGTGATTTAAATTTACATCTCTCAATCATCAGATCAGGTTTCTAATTACAATGTCCAGAAACACAACCACTGGGCTGTCTTATCCCCATGTGGTACATGGTTCCTCAAATATAAACAGATTGTAAAAAGAAATACCTCTTGAGGGAATACTTTCGAACCTTCTGGAAAATAGCACCATGCCTTATCAGAGAGTGAAGGTAATTATTCCTAATGAATTCTGATCATGAGGATCAGAACTCACAGATTTCTCACTCAGCATCTTGAAGAAAGAGACACAATCAATACCCTTTGATTACACTTCAAAATGAAGCCTTTTCACCCTGCAGTATAAGACACTGTTAAATAAAATAACACGTATACAGCTGAATGCTTTGTTATATTTCACTACTCTGTTGACAAGGACAAAGATGGTCAGCAGTATTAAAGGCCAGCTGTTACTCTTTATGATCTGAAACACACACCAAGTTCCTTTCAGTCTTCCTAAAGGACAAATTAAGTCCTTCATGAGGTAAACACCCAAAATACAATTGCCAAATAAGAATACTGACAGAGGCTATGACTGAATGAGATCCATGCTCAGTTTTTTTTCAATTTCTATGTATGGCTTTGTGTCAATATCCAAAAATATTAGAAAAATTTAAAACTAAAATTTAAAATACCACTTAAATATTGTAATTTTGATAACCAAACAGTTAAGCCTCATAATTTAACATCAACAAGACCTAAACGTAACTTGTACTTGAGAATGTATGTGTGCTGTTTCACTCCATGTGAAATGTACTGCTTTGGGGACTGATGGAAACAAAGTCAGTAACAACATTTTGAAAGTAAACCTGAAAGAGGGGAAAAAGCAGGAGAATGAGATTAAATTGGAAAACTATTTTATGGTGTGGGCAAGTAACCACATATCATCTATAAATTTCAAATTCTACATTACATATTTGAAAGTCACAGTTTGTGAATGAGTTTGCTTTTTATGAAGCTGTTGTAATAATTAATATGTTCTGCAGGTCAGATGAGAAATGAGTTTGAATATATTAATTGGGCTCTGTCGCCGATGGCTGATATCCGATAGTACTTTAAGCTCTTAGCTTCAGCCAGTAGGTCTTCAGTTTGGGAGTTTCTATTAACTGAAAGATTGCAAACATGGTGGAAACCTGCTAAAAATACCAGTCTGCAACACTGCTGTGAACTGTGATGATTGCAAGACCTTGTTACACAGCTCAACAACCTCATAGCAAATCATTTATTCATGAAATGTCTCACACAAATATTGAAAGTAAAATGCCACTTCAAAGCACTAACTGATCTTGCATAGACACGTTTCAAAGAAAAGCTCATTATTGAGATCACAGAGAGAGGTGGATACTCATTCTTTGGGGCACATTTCTGTTTCTGTGGATGTCTGTGAAGAACAAGAATTTCAGGGTGTATCTTGCATATATTTCTCTGACATTAAATGGAACTACTAAACACCACTTTCACCTAATCAAAAGAATGGCAAAATGTGGTAGATGCTGTGAAACTGAAACAAAATATAGATTTTGCTGAAAATACAGCAGATCAATTCAGCATCTGAGGAGGGAGAAAATGATGCTTGAACTTCCTGGTTGCAATTACATCAGTCACGCCACAGTCTCAGTAATAGTTACACTGATCAGCTTCCAAACAAGTGTGGCCAAATGTGGAAATCCAACAGCTGGCTTATACGATACATCATTCCTCAAAGTAACCTTCCCTGGCCCTGAAAATTAATGTTGACTGTTAAGTCTAATCCTTTCATATCTTTTGATTTGAAAATATATTAAATCATACTTTCTAAAAAGTTTTGTAATTATAATGTATGCTTTCTGTAACATAATTGATGCAATCTTTATTTCACTTCTGTAACTATTAAGTTGGATAAAAGTTATAGCTTTTTAACATTTTGGATGCTGATTATGTGAAGCTATACAATCTGCTTGATAACACCATGTTGCTGGGTGCCTGAGGTCTTCTGCGGTTGACATCTGATAACAATCAATGCTAGGACAGGGGAAATCAGGCAAGAAAATTTACCAAAACATTTGAACTTTCAACAGGACTGAGTCCTTCTAACATTTTCCCTTTGCTATTTGTTAAATCGTATCCTTGGACCATTCATATTTGGGATGACACTCTGAAGCCCAACTGCTTGTTTCAGCAACCGAAGGTGTACATCATTTTGCAAAGTTCACCTCTGCCTATCCTGTCAGGTGCTTCTTGCCCAATGTACGGAAGACTTTTCAGCTCCTACATTGGCTTTATTAGCTGCCTGAAAATCCTCAAAATCAGATTAGAAGCAAGTCACCCTTGATGACAAGGGATCATGTAAGAGGAAGGTGACAGGGCAAAAAAATTGTGCTAATTGTAGTTTATAAGTTACCATTCTTGCCTTGATAGGTCACCTTAGAAGAGTTGGACTGATCTGTTGCATTTTTGCTAAAAAGAACATGAGTTTGTATGCAGTATTGTGATCACCCCACTGCTGGAAGGATGTGGTCGTGCTGGACAGAATATAAAGGAGATACAAATAAAAGAAAACCTACAGATGCTGAAAATCTTAGCAACACACACAAATTGCTGGAGGAACTCAGCAGGCCAGGCAGCATCTATGGAAAAAAGCACAGTCAACGTTTCAGGCCAAGACCCTTCAGAAGGACTAGAGAAAAAAAGCTGAGTGGTAGATTTGAAAGGTAGGGGGAGGGGAGGGAGAAACACCAGGTGATAGGTGAAACTTGGAGGGGGAGGGATGAAGCAAAAAGCTAGTTAATTGATTGGTGAAAGAGACAGAAGGCCATGGAAGAATGAGAAAAGGGGGAGGGGAGGAGGATCAGAGGGAGGCAATGGGCAGGCAAGAAGTTAAGGTGGAGGGAAAAGAGGAGGGGAAATGGTGAAGGGGGGGCATTACTAGAAATTAGAAAAATCGATGTTCATGCCATCAGGTTGGAGGCTACCCAAATAGAATATAAGGTGTTGTTCCTCCAGCCTAAGTGTGGCCTCATCTCCACAGTGGAGGAGGCCATGGGTGGACATATTGGAAAGGGAATAGGAAGTGGAATTACAATGGGTGGCCAGAGGGAGATCCTGCTTGTTCTGGTGGATGGAGCATTGATGCTCGGCAAAGCGGTCTCCCAATCTACGATGGGTCTCATGGATATACAAGAGGCTACACCAGGAGTACCAAACTAGTGTAAGGAGGGAGATTAGTGGGGAAGGACAAATGGACAAGGGAGTCATGTTGGGTGTGATCCCCGCAGAAAGCAGAAAGTGCAAACACAAAGATGTGTTTGGTGGTGAGATCCAGTTAGAAGTGGCGGAAGTTTCAGAGAATCATGTGCTGGACCCAGAGGCTGGTGGGGTGGTAGGTGAGGACAAGAGGAACCCTATCCCTGGTAGGGAGGCAGGAGGATGCTGCAAGAACAAGTGTTACACCTGTCCCTAATACCTCCTTCCTCATTACTGTTCAGGGCCCCAAACAGTCCTTCCAGGTGAGGTGACACTTCACCTGTGAGTCTGTTGGGGTCATCTACTGTGTTCGGTGCCCCCGGTGTGCCCTCCTGTGTATAGGTGAAACCCGACGTAGATTGGGAGACTGTTTCGCTGAGCATTTATGCTCCGTCTGCCAGAACAAGTGGGATCTCCCAGTGGCCACCCATTTTCATTCCATTTCCTATTCCAATGTGTCCATCCATGGCCTTCTCTACTGTCGTGATAAGGCCACAGTTAGGTTGGAGGAACAACACCTTATATTCCATTTGGGTAGCCTCAAACCTGATGGTACAAACATCGATTTCTCAAACTTTCAGTAATGCCTTACCCAACCCACCTCATCACTTCCCATCCCATTTTCCCTCTCTCATCTCCTTGCCCACCCATCGACTCCCTCTGGTGCTCCTCTCTGCGCCCAGACCCCACTTTTTTCTTTCATCCATGGCCTTCTGTCCCTTTCACCAATCAACTTCCTAGCTTTTTGCTTCATCCTTCCTCCTGCAAGTTTCACCTATCACCTGGTGTTTCTCTCTCCCCTTGCCCCACCTTTCAAATCTACTCCTCAGCTTTCTTCTCCTAAATCATTTACAAAATAGCGGTGTGATGCAGCTTGCAGCAGCCACTCCGGAGCTGATTATCTGTTATTTGTGAAGTGGGGTGCCGTGCACAATCATAATCGATTGAAAACAGACATGGGAGCACGGAGGAACATCGGGAAATCTCCAGGAAGACCTTCATCATTGCTGCTGCTGCTGTGAGGTCCGGGACTCTGCTGGGAAGAACAGGCCCCCAGTCCTCGGGGTTGCGTTGCCGATGGCCGTTGGCAGGGGCGTCTTAATACGCTCAGCAGAGGATGGTGCTCGGAGAAGCTGTGCCGGAGGGGATGTTCGGAAGCTTGGAGGTTCAATGGACTCGGAGTCCGTTGCGGTCAGGTCGCTTTCGTTGTGTGCTGCGTCCGCGAGGTTGAGTCAGGCGATGCCGTGTAAGTCCATAGTGGGGGTATTCCCTTCTGCCGCCGGCGTGGGATGACGAGTCTGTCGGGACCCTGGGGACTTGTGGAAACTGTGTGGTGATTTCTTTTGAACTTATAGTCCTTTAACATCGTTGGACTATTTTTACTGTGCCCATAGTCTGTTTTTTTAATCAATTATGCTATTGTTTCACTGTTGTAACTATATGTTGTAACTATGTGGTTTTGTGCAGGTCTTGTTTGTCTGGTGGATTTGGAGCTCCTTTCTGGGGAACGCGCTAAGACGGTAGCGCAATATTAAAATGCAGCAGCCTCTCCGGACTCAGGATTGGGGATTGCCAAATGTTATGTGGATTTTCTAGTGTAGTCTGTTTTGTCATATGCTTTTGTGATATCATCCTGGAGGAACGTTGTCTCATTTTTTAACTGCATTGCATTTGTGGTTTCTAAATGATAATAAACTGAAACTGAATCTGAATCTGAAATCAGTGCTGTATGATTCAAGACTCCATATGGCACCATGATCTCAATAACTATTTGATTTGTTATTGCTCATACTTGATTCAAAAAGGAGTAAAAATAATAAAAAGATAATATTCTACCATTATCTTTCCTTTCTTTCCTGCAGGTTCAATATAAATCTTATCACTATGGCCAAGAGTTCAGGTGATCTTCCCATCTATCAACCCAATAAATGCAACACAATGGCAAATGGAGAAAAAAATCAATCTACAGATGTTGGAAATAAAACAGAAAATGCTGGGAAGACTAAGTAGGCCAATAAACATCTGCAAAGAACTATAACTAGTGTTTCAGGTTAAAGATAAAGTGCAGTTGTGGTCATCTACCTACAGGAAAGATGTAAATAAAATTGAAAGATGTGGCTGGGACTTGAGGACGTGAGTTATAAGGAAAGGTTGAATTGGTAAAGACTCTATTCCCTAGAATGTAGAAGATTGAGAGGAGATTTGATAGAGGTATACAAAGTTACGAGGGGTATATATAGGGTAAATGCAGCAGGATTTTTCCTCTGAGGTTGTGTGAGCCCACAACTGGAGGTCATGGGTTAATATGAAAGGTGAAATGTTTAAGGGGAACATGACGGGATCTTCTTCACTCAGAGGGTCATGAGAGTATGGAACGTGCTGCCAGCACAAGCAGTGGATGCAGATTCAATTTCAACACTTTAGAGAAATTTGGATAGATACAGGGATCAAAGGGCTATGCTCCAGGTACTGGTCGATGGGACTAGGCAGCCAAAATAGTTCGGCACAAACTAGATGGGCGTAAAGGCCTGCTTTGGTACTGTTATGTTCTAAGAGTCAATGACTCTAAAGAGAAAACAAAAGGAAGAAAGTGTTCAATTCTATGCTCCCTCTCTTGAACTCAAATGCATCCAAAAGCCTCACAGCCAATAGCCTGCTTTGATGTTTTTCTTCCAGTATTATGATGCTGCAAGAGTAGGTAAAATCTGTGGATATCAAATTTCCATGAACTACAGTCTAACAATATCAAAGCTATCTGTTGAACTGATACTGGTTCAAGGATATGTATTGCAGGACACTGACCTAATCTACAAAATAGCAGCCATTGAGTAACAGACCTGTGAAAACGGAATTAAACCTCAATCAAAAGGCAACAACATCCACAATACTTGTTGGACTAGGAGGCAGAAGCCCAACAGCCAACCAAGGTGCCCATCCAAACTAATCCCATTTTCTTTTTGTAAATTGGCTGCCATGTTTCTAACATCACAGCAGAACCTTTATGAGAGAAAAAAAAACACCTGTTTTTGAGGTTTTGGTATAACTAAAGCTATGGAAGGTTTTCTATATCTATTCACAGGAATGTGGATATTGCTCCTAAGTCGGTATTTATTGTCCATTCCTAACTGCTGTATAGTAAATATGTTTTACTTTCTTCACCATTCTATTCTGGAGCTAAGACCTACAACTGATTCATGTTTGACGCCCAAAGTTAAAGCTAATATTTATTTCCAGCAGACAACATAAGGCTGCAGTGCGTCCAACAACATTACCACTGACCTGAGGTTAATTGTTCTTTCTCAAATATATATATATATATATATATATATATCAAAAAACTGGACAAATATCTGTTTCTAATGTTTCTATATCTGTAATTCAGAGATAGATATGATCAATTTTATTCCAGTTTAATGCATTCTGAAACTATTTTTGAACTCTGTTGATTTGCAATACTGTACAAATCTTTGCTTTTTTTTAGTGTCGGTGCTGTGAGTGGTTGAAGTTTATCCTGAAAAGAGTATGAAATAAAATACATTACAATGTGGAAGCAGAACTGTCAAAAGTTTCACAGAAAAGCCTAAAGAATCAGCTTGCAGCCTAATTATGCTGTGCTCAAAAAGGAGACAAGTAAACCATTCATCTCAGCCTTTTCCTTTTAATTCAAGTATGACTTTGAAAATATTTTTATATATTCTAATTTCTCCTTACAATATTACTCACCTAAAATTAAGACTTTATTGTTTATTTAGAGCTTGTGGTGTTTTAAAACTGCAGCTTGCCTTTGCATGTATGATCATTAAATACATGTAAATCCATGTAAGGGAGACAAATTTGGGAGAAAAGCAACAAATAATCTCCAACTGTTGGTGCATTCTTTGTTCTGTGTGGTTCTCATATCATTATCCTATTCAATTAGACTTTGCATAATTCCCTCATTTTATATTTTCCCCTCTGACCTTCATGGTGTGACATGTACAAGAATTATTTAAATGAATAGATGGGGATGGGGGGGGAGGGATTGAGTAAGAATTTCATCAGAAAAAAGAAATTCATTTTAGAAGTCTGGGTGAATTGCATAGAGAATGAATAAACTGGGCGGAAAGTACTCCGAAGCAATAACAGAGACAGCTTGAGTTTCTAGTTCTTTAAATTAATAGGTGGACTGTCAGTCGTGCAGTACTTAGAATGTAAAGGTCATAGTGTATAAATTTATTAAACAGCATTTATGAAGAAGTTTTCTGTTGAGGATACAATTGGAAATATATTAATGGGAACTATTACTATTTGGCTTTTTCAGAAAAATACAGTTATCTAACAAAAACTGAAATGATGGAAAAACTCATCCAATCAAGTAGCATCTGAGGAAAGAAACCCCCAGACACTGTTCTAGATGAGTATCCCTTCTTGAGAATCGAGGAACAAGTGGATAAGCTACAGTTGTAACATTGCTTAATATGGAAAATACACTGCAGCAGAGTGGTCAAAACTGCCCAATGCATCACTGGCACCAACCTACCTGTCATCAAGGACATGTATACAGAAAGGTGACAGAAAATGGCCAAAAACATCATGAGGGATCTCACCGACTCTGCTCATGGACTATTTGTTCCATTCCCATCAGGGAGGAGACTATATAGCATCCATGCCAAGAACTCCTGACTCAAAAACAGTTTCTTTCCCCAAGTGGTTATGCTCCCTCTAAATTATAATGATTAGTGTGCACAAAAATCTTGTGCTTTGCAATTTTTTTGCCCGGTGTGTGCACTGCAACGTTCCCTCTAAGGAACATTCAAACTACGCACAAAAGCTTGTCACCCTCTACCCTTGTTGGCATGTTAAGTATATTTTAGAATCTTATTCAATCATATTAAATTTTCTGGATAGAGTTGACAACAAACACGAGGAAATCTGCAGATGCTGGAAATTCAAGCAACACACACAAAATGCTGGTGGAATACAGCAGGCCAGGCAGCATCTATAAGGAGAAGCACTGTCGACGTTTCGGGCCGAGACCCTTCGTCAGGACTAACTGAAAGGAAAGATAGTAAGAGATTTGAAAGTAGGAGGGGGAGGGGGAAATGCAAAATAATAGGAGAAGACCGGAGAGGGTGGGTGAAGCTGAGAGCTGGAAAGGTTTCCCTTTTGCCAATCACCTTTCTACTTTCAAATCTCTTACTATCTTTCCTTTCAGTTAGTCCTGACGAAGGGTCTTGGCCCGATAGATGCTGCCTGGCCTGCTGTGTTCCACCAGCATTTTGTGTGTGAGAGTTGACAACGTGGAGCTTGCGATGATTTGTCTGCAGATTTTAGAATTGGCTTATTTCTACTGTTTTTATTGAAGAAATTATCAATTCACTATGTCAAATTCCACAGAAGCAAAAGGCATGAAGTGCAAAAGAACAGCTAGCTCATTTAAAGCGGAATGGCTTAATGAAACAGTAGAAATTGCTACACCAAAAGCTCACGAGGCCACGAACGTGCAGCTGCACAGAAAAAGGTGGTAATGCAAGGAGGGGAATTAAAGGCATAGCCAAAGCAAAGATAGTGATCTACATTGAATTTATGATTTGAATATCTCTTTGCCTGATCACTGCAATAATTTTAATTCATTACTTATTCACTTGTTGAAAAAGAAATGTTTGGTATTTGAGAGAAATGATTAAATTAAAGACGGTTCTTAAGGAGTCCATTTAGAATGTGCTGACACAGAAAGAACGTGCAAAGCACGTTGCAGGGCAACGTATAAACCAATTTGCAAAATGAGGATGAAACAATAGCTTGCTGATTAAAGAAGCGATACGGGTAACGGGAAGACATGCTTAACGGTTGAACAATAACGGTGTTAATGCGCTGAGGCTGATAAGTGGGCCAAAGGGTAATCACATTTGTAATTTTGTAATGAGATTAAGGAAGAATGTCTGCACCTCACATGGGTGCAACTCACAAAGTCGTAAACAAGTAGGGTATAAAAAACTGTGCAAAGTGTAATTCGGCACTCAATCTAGCAGGAGCTGGTTGGGTCCGACTCTGCAGACTCGAAAAATAAAGTTTACCGTTCTGCAAATTGCTGAGACTCAGTGTGTTTCTGACGGTATTCTTCTTACACTTTCATTATGATACCAGGAGCAGTTAATTCATTTTGTTACTTTACATTTATAAGGTTTCAAATTCCCCTCAGCCACTTGGACAATGATCTGCACAAATGTTTGAATGTCAGCTGTTACAAACATATTAAGTAACATTACTTTACAAATAATATATTATTCACAGCAGTGTTCCTGGTACTATAACCTTATCTGATTAACATCAGGGTGAACCTAACACTCCCTTTTTGAATCCTCAGTCTTACAAGTAACACGTGAAGTAGCTATTTTAAGATCAACTTTGGACAAAACACCACAATGACATGCTTTTAAAAGCACATGCAATCTAATGCCCTTGCTTTTTGAGTTATGAAAATGATTTCCCTATTAAGGTTTGGATGCATACTCCTGACTGGGCACCTGCCAACCAAAGATCTGTACTAATGTATTATCTTTAATGGATCAAACATTGACTGAATCAGATGGGTTGAGATAAGGGCAAGTGACAAAATGCTTGCCCAAAGCTTCTTTTCCCCCCACTTTAGAAATATCTTAAAGGGGGATAAAAAGAGAGAAAGCTAAAGAAAAGGAGATTTTAGAAGAAAATTCCAAATTTCATACCTCAGGAAGTTAAAGATGACAACAGCCAAAAATGGAACAAGTAAAATCTGAGATGATCAAGAGAAGCCCAGATATTTTTTGTGCTTTACAGGGTTGGGAAACATTGCAGAAATAAGAAGTGATTAGATGACTGGGGGATCAGAAAGTCAGAATCAATATGAAAAAATTGAGCCTTAACAAAACAGGAATAAGCGCAGGTCCAGAAGTAAAGGGGTCATGTGGAAATGGGAGTTAGGACATGATCAAGAGAGCCTAATTATTTTCAGGTTTCATACTGGGAATGAGGGAATGGGGTCAGACGTGTATTGAAATAGTCAGATCTGGAAGCCCAAAAGCCCAAAGGCCATCAAGGAGTTCCAGGCCCAAAGGTTATTCAGTGCATTGTCTGCTTCACAAGGCACGTGTTTGGGTGTGGCCCAACTTGCCCACTATTTTTGAAAGGAGAAGACACTAAAGAGCAAAATACCAACAGTTGTGGTGAAGATTGTGCTGCAGTAGTGTGGGATTTCGGATCTGCGTCGGAATTGGTTTGGTAACAGGGAAAGGAAGGAAAACAAAGTCTTTCAATGAACAGCACCTTGTACAATTACTGCCTTTCAGAGAGCACTTCCTAGTCAAAAAATATTTTTTTAAATCATTGCTGTAACATGGGAAGAATGTAGTCAAATTGCACATAGTAGAACTCAAAGTGGAATGCAGTCAATTACATACAAGATCTCACAAACAGTGATGTGAAAATAACTTGATAATCTGCTTCAGTAACAGTGGTTTATGCATGGAGGATAATACTGTTATTCTCTTTTGATATGGTGCCAGCAGATCTGTTAAGAGAACAGATGCAGCCTTGTTTAAATGTCTCACATGAAAGAGATGGCGCCTCCAACAGTTCTGATGAAGGGTGATGGACCTGAACCAATATCTATAATGTTTTCCATATAATTCCAGCTGCTGTCTCACTAGTGATATTTGTTTAATATCTCCAACATAACAGCACTCCCTCACTACTGCATTAGTGTCAGACTAAATTTATAGTATATGTGCTCATGCTTCTGGTCTGAATCTTGAACACAGAACACTCTGCTCTAGTGGCAGGTGCACCAACTTAGTCACACCTAGCACAATGAGAAGGAAATGCATCATGAACCAACTTTCTCCTCTGGGCTGGGTAAAACAGCTTATGATATCACTGCCTCCCAGTTAAGCTACATAGTTTAGTGATGATGATGTGCAGCAAAAGAGTATTAGATTGCTTGTCCATGCTTTAGCAGCTTCCATCTCACAATCTTATCTGTTTATAAAATAGATAAAATAAAAGCTCATTATCAAAAGCTGCACTGGAAGAAAGGGATGGCAGCCTTGTGCAACTACATGTAAAATAAGTCTTGAAATTCTTAAGGTTTAGTAAACGTAAGTAAGCCTGTTCACAAACTGATATATTTCCTTTTAGAAAGCATATTATCATCCATTGTTTATCCAATAAAATGTACAACATGATTATGAAGAGTTATTTAGATGCAGTGCTAATGCTTGGTAATTACAATTCACAGTGAGAAGCTCAGGCGAAAAATCAACACAAGATTTCTTTATTCTGTGTTTGTGTTATCCAACCAGACCCAATAGTTGATCAATAGTAGTGCTACTGTGTGCTGGCGGGGGCCAGGCTTTCAAATGTGATAATCTCTCAAATTTGGAGTTGAGCCCAAAGCCAATGATTTCACCAAAGATCAACAAGCACTATTTAGCATTCTCGAAGTGCAATGCTACGCTGTGCTAAAAGACAGACTCTGGAGACAACAGCAGATCTGATTTTCTGCATTATAAGCCTGTAACACAGCCAGTTGAGAGGATTTGTTTATGAACATGGGTGGATAGATAGTCTTCATTTCTCTCCTGGGGACATCTTATCCTTTTAATATTTATGGCACCATATCTGTCAAATGTGGAATCGTGCAATATACCACACAGAGACTCATTAGGCAAAAATTATACCGGACAGAATGAAAATCTGTTTGAAATCTGACGAGGGAAGCAACAAAATATAATTCCAAACTACCTCTATGGGTCGTGATAAACATTAACATATGACTGATGATAGAATTGTTGCCAAAATAAAACGGCTCAAGAATGAATTTCAGTGCAGATTCTCTGTTCAAATGCTACTGATATTGGCAGCTACATATTTTTGTCAGAGGTCAAAATCGGAAATATTTAGAATTGCGTATATTGAATCATTTTTCTCAATAAGTAAATGAACATTTATAATGTTTTGTGATATTTGTTTAATTGGGTTGTTTTTAATCCAGTTTTAGGACTTATGTGAAGGTCTAATCACGTGTTAGGTCATATTTATGCAGAAATAGAGAAAATTCTACAGGGTTCACAAACTTCCAGCACCATTGTATGCAAAGAGCTGAAAGTGAAGAGAGAGATCTTAAATGGATTTTTTTGCATTAGCACTTACTCAGGAAACAAACACAGAGCTATAGAAATGAGTCAAAACAGCAGTGAGATCATGGACTATATGCAGATTACAGAGAAGGAAGTGTTCTCTTAGACCTCATGGGAGGTTAAGTGCAGAAATAGTTGGGGCACAAGCAGAGACATACAAAACATCCTTATCCATGAGTGAGGTACCAGAGGATTAGAGGATAGTTAATGTTGTTCCATTGTTTAAGAAAGGTACTAAGAATAAGCAAGAAAATTATAGCTCGGTGAGCCTGATATCATTAGTGGGCAAATTATTGAAAGATATTCTAAAGGAGCAGGCATGCAGAATAAGTATTTGGATAGACAGGCACTGATTAAGGATAGTCAGCATGGCTTTGTGCACAGTATATCATATCTAACCAATATTCCTGATGAAGGGTCTTGGCCCGAAACGTCGACAGCGCTTCTCCCTATAGATGCTGCCTGGCCTGCTGTGTTCTACCAGCGTTTTGTGTGTGTTGTTGTTTTAACCAATATTATGGAGTCTTTTGAGGAAGTTACCAGGAAAGTTGATGAAGACAAGGCAGTGGATAGTGTCTACATGAACTTTATCAAGGTCTTTTACAAGGTCCCACATGGGAGGTTGGTCAAGAAGTTTCAGTCAGTTGGCATTCAGGATGAGATAGTAAATTGGATTAGATGTTGGCTTTGTGCGAGAAGCTAGAGAGTGATAGAAGATGGTTGCCTCTTTGACTGGAGGCCTGTGACTAGTGGAGTGCCACAGCAATTGGTGGTGGGTTCATTGTTGTTTGTCATCCATATCAATGATTATGTGGCTAATTGGATCAGGAGATTTGTGGATGACACCAAGATTGGGAGTGTAGCAGAGAGTGAGGAAGGCTATTAAAGCTTGTAGTGGGATTAGGACCAGCTGGAAAAAGGGCAGAAAAATGGCAGACGGAATTTAATACAGACAAGTGCGAGGTGTTGCACTTTTGGAGGCCAAATGAAGGTAGGCTTACGCTGTGAGTGGCAGGGCACAACGGAGTGTGGTGGAACAGAGGGATCTGGGAATACAGATCTGTAATTCCTTGGAAGTGATGTTACAGGTAGATGGGGTTGTAAAGAGAACTTTTGGCACATTGGTCTTCATAAATGAAGGTATTGGAATATGGAGTTGGAACGTTATGAAGCTGTTCAAGACAATGTTGAGGCCTCATTGTCTCAGTGTGCAGTTCTGTCCACTTCCCTGCAGGAAAAATATCAAAATACTGAACAAGGAGAGAGAAAATTCACAAGGATGTTGCCAGGACTTGGGGACTGGCATTATAGGGAGAGGATGAATAGGTTAGGACTTTCTGACCCTAACCTACAATCCTGATGGGAAACCTAATCACTTTGGTCTCCTCCTCCAACCTGCAAATAGGCAGACGCTAAGGAGCAAGATCCAAAGGTTCCATAATGATGCTGGACAGCTGTGGCAGGGCTTGAATGCCATCACTTCCTACAAAGTGAAACCAAGCAACATTAAGGCTTTGCTCCAAGATGATCTCAATGTCTTTTATGCTCACTTTGACCATCAAAACATGGAGGCTCCTTCATGAACTCCCACAACCACCAGTGACTCTGTGATTTCAGTCTCTTGAGGCTGATGTGAGAGCATCCTTCAGACCCAGCCCAGACAGAGGACCTTGCCGAGTACTAAAGACCTGTGCTGATCAACTAGCTGGAGAGTTCACCAATATCTTTAACCTTTCACTCTGGCAGTCTAAGTTGCCCACCTGATTTACGCAGGCTTCAGTTATACCAGTGCCTAAACAGAATGTAGTAGCCTGCCTCAATGACTATCATCTAGTAGTGTTTACATCCATTTTGATGAAGTGCTTTGAGAGGTTGGTAATGAAATATATCAACTCCTGCAAGAGAAATGGCGGATCCACTCAAACTTGCCCATCTTCACAACAGGTCAATAGCTCAGCATTCAATACTATCAAACCCTCAAACCCTCAAAACTAATCAACAAAATTCAGGTCCAAGGCTCAATACCTCCTTGTGCAATTAGATCCTTGATTTCATCATTTGCAGACCTCAATCAGTTTGGATTGACAACATTTTCTTCATGATCTCCATCAGCAGGGGTGCACCACGAGGCTTATGTGCTTAGTCTCCTGCTCCACTCACTTCAAATGTATGACTGTGAGGCTGAGCACAGTGCCAAAGCCATATTTCAATTTGGTGAACGCACCACTGTCATTTGCTGAATCAAAGGTGATGACAAATCAGCACATAGGATGGAGATTGAAAATCTGGATGAGTGGTGCCACAGCAACAACCTCTCACTCAATGTCAGCAAGACCAAGGAACTGATTATTGACTTCAGCAGGAGGATATTGGAGGTCCATGAGCCAGCCCTCATTGGGGGATCAGAGATGGAGAAGGTCAGCAACTTTAAATTCCTTGGTGTTATCATTTCATAGGATCTGTCCTGTGCCATTACAAAGAAAACATAGCAACATCTCCACTTTCTTAGAAGTTTGTGAAGATTTGGCATGTCGTCTAAAACACTGACAAACTTTAGTGGATGTGTAGTGGAGAGAATATTGACTAGTTGCATCACAGCCCTCTATGCAAACACCAATGCCCTTGAACAGAAAATCCTACAAAAGTAGTGGACACAGTCCAGTTCGTCACTGGTAGAGCTCTCCCCAACATTTAGCTCATCAATTTGGAGTGCTATTACAGGAAAGCAGCATCCATCAACAAGGACCACCTCCATCCAGGCCTGCTCTCTTCTCTCTGCTGACATCAGGAAGAAATTACCAGGTTCAGGAACAATTATTGCCCTTCAACTATCATGCTCTTAAATCAGAGAGAATAACTTCACTGACTCTTTCAAGGATTCTTCACCTGATGTTCTCAATTTATTATTATTATTATTATTATTTATTTTTAGTTTTTTTCTCTTTGTATTTTCATTGTTTGTTGTGTTCTTTTTGCACATTGGTTGATGTCCATTATGTTGGGTGTGGTCTTTCATTGATCCTATTGTTTCTTGTATTTACTGGGACTGCCTGTGAAAAAATTAATCTCAGGATTGTATATGGTGACATATATGTACAAAGATAATAAATTTGCTTTGAACTTTATTTGTTAGAGCATAGGAGATTTAATAAGTGGTGTACAAAATTATGATGAATGTAGCTAGAGCAAATGCAAGCAGGCTTTTTCCACAAGAATTAGAGGTTATGGGTTAAGTGTGAAAGGTGAAGTTGCTTAAGGGGAAACTAATGGGGAACTTCTTCACCCAGAGGGTGATGAGATTATGGAATAAGCTGCCAGTGGAAGTTTGATTTCAATATTTAAGAAAAATTATGTTAGGTACATTGATGGGAGTGTTGTGGAGGGCTATGGTCTAGGTGTAGTTCAATGGGACTAGCTAGATTAATAGTTCAGCAGGAACTGGATGGACAACCCTTTTTCTGTGCTGGTCCCCAATTTCAGCATTGTTTCACTCTCTTCATATTTCTTCTTTTACTTAACATCTGCCCAGAGATACTAATTCAATTAGCCAGTTTCCTACCCACAGTGATCATATCTTTCAGTCTCACTTAATCTTCACCCTGTCACATTCTTTCTGTCTTCCCCATTCACCCCCTTCTCTGACCCTTAAAACATGTTTGAAATGTTATTTAAAGCATGTTTGGCCAGGTTATTTCTTGTTGAATATCACACAGAAAATAGATCATCTATTATTAATTCTTCAGGGGAGCTTTGTCTAAATCAGCACCACTTCCTGATATTCCAAGGGACTATATCTCAAAATACTTTATTGGTTGAAAAGTAATTTGAGACAGGCTTAATTTGTAAAAAGCAGCAAACAAAGCCTTTTAGTTGCACCATGGAGTAATGCTGAGGAATTTTTACCCAATCTACTTAGCAGTGATTGACGGTTGGGTGGACGGAGTCCATGATCACTATACCCTTTTGCTCCTACAAAGACTGATGATTGCTTGAAACATCTTTCAAGGTGCAAATAATATAATGATAGCATTATAAATTTTTTGGATGGATTTTGCAATAGTATTAGGGATTGTATTGCAATGTTAGAAGATTATAATTTGCACAATTCTACATCTCCCAAAATGGCACAACATAGCAATTTCATATCCTGGATGTTGTCATCTGAATATTGGCCATTTAGGGAGCATATCTACTTTGCATAAAGTGGTCAGAATTCATTGGAGGGTAAAGTCCTCCAAACTCAAGGGGTTATGAATTTGAGTCCGAGCTACTGCTGCGGATCAATGTCACCTGTGGGGGTTGAAGTAACAGGTCCTGTTCCTTCTGCTACCCTTGAAGGCAGGCTGAGTCACAAATGCACTGTTTGTTCTTTTATGATGGCTCTTCAGGCCTGTAAATGTTTCACTCTGTGCTCATCACTTTAAAAAATAAAGATGAGTAAGGAGTGGATGTGGGTTTTTCAAAAGTAAGTTGCCATTATTCATTTGTAAACAAAAGATGCTGTAGCTTTTCACATGGTTAATATTTTCATCAAATCTGACAAACAGATTAGTCAGTGGTAGGGCAGCAACAGAATCTCTGTGCTCGGCACTTGACCAGTATGCAAGCACTTCAAAGGTCTGCTGCTTTCAGTAAAATGTCAACAAACTGTGAGATGACAGGTGAAAGCTGAGAAGAACAAAAGCACATTAGTATACTTGTACAATTGGCCATCTGGTTGGTAGAGGCGTGCATTGCAAATCTATATAATCAAATGCCTCTGGGCCAAGAAAAACACATGTCCTTTACATTATAACTATGCACAGCATCCACTTTGTGTGCTACAGATCCTGAGGACACACTGGATAGTGTAGAGGGATAGAGTGCTTAAAAGAAGTGAGTTGAGGCACCGTTCCTGAGGAGACATTGCATTTTGCATAATTGAGCACTTAGCAAGGTGCAATAAAAAGATGCTAGGATTAAGCAGAGTGGTCATTCTGTGAGTGGGCCAGTGGAAGTGTGGGGAGTTGAGACTTTGGTTCAACGAGGCTTCGATGAGGAGAGGCCTAGGCTGTAGGCAGATTTTGATTCATTATTTATTCTTTCTTTCTGTTTGCATATTTAGAGCAGTAGGGATGCCAGGCAGGATAGTGGAATGTTCCTCTTGTGGGATATGGGAAGGCAAGGAGACCTCCAGTATCCCTGACAACTACACCGGTAAGAAGTGCATCTGGCTCCAGCTTCTAACAGACCATGTTAAGGAATTGGAACAGAAACTGGATGAACTCCAGATCATTTGGAAGGGTGAGATGCTGATGGACAAGGACACACAGGGAGGAAGTTACACTGTAGATACAAGACACAGATACTGAGTACTTTTACAGTACTCAGATACAGAGTACTCTGTGGGCGATCCACTCAACTACAGGAATACTGCTAGCTGGATGGGGTGGTGGAATAACTCAGCAGGGGAAACCCACAGCAGTCAGGTCACTGGCACTCAGTTTGGCTCTGTGGTTCAGCTTGGAAGGGAGAAGAAGAGGCAAGCAGTAGTGACAGGGCAATTCATTGGTTAGGGCAGCAGAAAAGGGGCTCTGTGGATGAGAACGAGGTTCCCAGATGGATGTTGTTTCCTGGATGCCAAGGTCAGGAACATCTTGGATCAAGTCCACAACATTCGTAAGTTGCAGGGTGAGCAGTGAGAAGCTGTGGTCCATGTTGGTAGCAATGACATGGTTAGGAGGGGTGATGAGGGCCTTCAATGTGAGTTCAGGGAGTTAAGTGCTAACTTAACTGACAGTACTGCCAGGGTTGTGATGTCAGGACTGCTATTCTTGCCACATGATAGCACAGACAGAGATAGAAAGATCATACAGTTTAGCACAAGGATAAGGAGAGGGTGCAGGAGGGAAGACTCCCAGATTTTTGCATCACTGCATTCTCTTCCAGGTAAGGTGGAACCTGTACAGAAGGGGCAGTTTGCACCTGAACTGGGGGAAGACTACTATCCTAGCAGGAAGGTTTGCTAGTGCTGTATCGGGGTGGAGAAGGGAGTTAAACAAGAGTTAAAGGGGTTTGGGACTTAGAGTACCAGAAGTCCAGATAGTGGGGTGGTCGTGGAGAAAGATGTTGGTAAGTCTACAAACAAGGTCAGGATTCAGAAGGTTGAGCACGATGGGTCCAATGTTCTGAGCTGGGTATATTTCAATGCAAGGAATATTGTAGTAGTAAAGGTGATGGAGATTAGGACATAGATCAGCATGGAGAATTATGGTATTTGTAGACATTAATCAAACTTGGTTTGAGGAGGGGCATGACTGGCAGCTCAGTGTTCTGGAGTTCCCTTATTTTAGATGTGATAGTGTAGAAGGGATTAAAGGGGGGGGGGTAACTGGTGACATTACTAGTCAGGGATGATTTCATGGCAGTGCTCAGTGAGGACAGAATGGAGAGCTTGCTTAATGAGGTTTTATGGGTAGAACTGAGGAGTAAGAAATGTATGACTGCATAAATGGGATTATATTATAGGCCATCCAGCGTCCTCAAGATTTAGAGGAGCAAATTTGTAGAGAAATCATAGACTGTTGTGAGAAACATAAGGTGGTGATACTAGGTGACTTTAACTTTCCACACATGGACTGGGACTTCCATACTGCAAAGAGTTTGGGAAAGAGTTTGTCAAATGTATTCAGGAAGTTTCCTTAATCAGTACATAGAAGTCCCAACTACAGAGAATTTAATAAGATCTCCTATTCAGGAATGATATAAGGTAGGTGACAGGAATTTGTGTAGGGGACATTTTTGCATCTAATGATCATAAAACCATACAACATAGGAGTAGAATTAGGCTTGTCAGGTCATTGAGTCTGCTCTGCCATTCCATCATGGCTGATCCCGAATCCCATTCAGCCCCACACACCTGCCCTCTCACCATATCCCTTGATGCCCCAACCGATCAGGAATCTATCAATTTCTGCTTTGAATATACCCATGGACTTGGCCTCTACCACAGTCTGTGGCAGAGCATTCCACAGATTCACTGCTCTTTGGCTAAAAAAAATCTTCCTTACTTCTGTTCTAAAGGGTCACCCTTCAATTTTGAGGCTGTGCTCTCTAGTTCTGGATACCCCCACCAGAGGAACCCTCCTCTTCGTATCCACCTTAACTAGCCCTTTCAACATTCTGTAGGTTTCAATGAGATTCCTACGTATTTTTCTAAATTCCAGTGAGTATAGGCACAAAGCTGCCAAACGCTCCTCATATGTTAATCCCTTCATTCCTGGAATCATCCTTGTGAACCTCTTGTGGAATCTCTCCAATAACAATACATCCTTTCTGAGATAAGGGGCCCAAATCTGTTGACAATACTTCAAGTTCAGTCTGACTAGCATCTTATAAAGCTTCAGCATTATTGGCTTGCATATTTTATTCCCCTTGAAATAAATGCCAACATTGTATTTCTTTACTAGACTCAACCTGTGAATTAACATTCTGGAGATCTTGCACAAGGACTCTGAAGTCCCTTTGCACCTCTGATGTTTGAGTTTTCTTTCCATTTAGACATCAGCCTGCACTACTGTTCTTTTTACCAAAATACATTATCATACATTTCCCAACACTGTATTCCATAATACCATTAGTTTTGAGGTAATTATAGAAAAGGATAGGTCTACTTCTTGGAAGGAGCTTCTAAATTTGTGAAAGGCCAATTTTGATGGTATCAGAAAGGATCTGGCAAGTGTGGATTGGAACAGACTGTTTCTGGCAAAGATTTACTTAGTATGTGGGAGATCTTCAAAAGTGAAAATTTTAGAGTATTGAGTGTTATATGTCCCTGTCAGAATAAAAGGCAAGACTAACAGGTTTAGGGAACCTTAATTTTCAAGAGATATTGAGGCCCTGGTTAAGAAAAAAAGGAGACGTATAGCAGATATAGGCAGGTAGGAATAAAATAGTTGCTTGAAGGTCATAAGAATTGCAACAAAACACTTAAGGAGGAAATCAGGAGGACTAAAAGAAGGCATGAGGTTGCTCCAGCAGAAAAGGTGAAGAAGAACCCCAAGGGATTCAATGGATATATTACCAGTGAAAGTCTAGCTAGAGACAAAATTGGTCCTCTGGAAGATCAGAGTGGTAATCTACTGAGGGAGCATAAGTGGGGGAAGATCTTAAATGGACTTTTTACATCTGTATTTACTCAGGAGACAGACACAGTCAATAGATGTGAAGCCACAGAGCAATGAGGTCATGGACTGTATACAGATTACAGTGCAAACACGAGGAAATCTGCAGATGCTGGAAATTCAAACAACAACGCACACAAAATGCCGGTAGAACACAGCAGGCTAGGCAGCATCTATAGGGAGAAGCGCTGTCGACGTTTCAGGCCAAGACCCTCCGTCAGGACTAACCGAAAGGAAAGATAGTAAGAGATTTGAAAGTAGAGGGGGGAGGGGGAAATGCGAAATGATAGGAGTAGACCGGAGGGGGTGGGATGAAGCTAGGAGCTGGAAAGGTGATTGGCGAAAGTGATACAGAGCCGGAGAAGGGAAAGGATCATGGGACGGGAGGCCTCAGGAGAAAGAAAGGGGGGGGGGAGAGCACCAGAGGGAGATGGAGAACAGGCAAACAACTAAATATGTCAGGGATGGGTTAAGAAGGGGAGGAGGGGCATTATCGGAAGTGAGAGAAGTCAATGTTCATGCCATCAGGTTGGAGGCTACCCAGCCAGTATATTAGGTGTTGTTCCTCCAACCTGAGTTTGGATTCATTTTAACAATAGAGAAGGCCATGGATAGACAATCAGAATGGGAATGGGACGTGGAATTAAAATGTTCAGTCTTTATCAATCCAGACGATAAAGTGGTAAACTGGATAAGCAAATTTGTGGTTGGAACTAAGATTGGGGTTGTAGTGGACAGCAAGGAAGACTATCAAAGCTTGCAGTGAGATCTGGACCAGCTGAAAAATGATTTTAAAATGGCAGGTTGAATTTAATGCAGCCAAGTGTGAGGTGTTGTACTGTGGGAGGCCAAACCAGGGTAGGACTTGTACAGTGAATAGTAGGGCAATGAGGAGTGCAGTAGAACATGGATCTGACAATATATATCCATAATTTCTTGAAAGTGGCGACACAGGTAGATAGGGTCGCAAAGAAAGCTTTGGTACATTAACCTTCATAAATCAATGTACAGGAGTTGGGATGTTATGTTGAAGTTATATAAGCCATTGGTGAGGCTTAATTTGGAGCACTGTATGCAGTTTTGGTTACCTACCTACAGTGAAGACATAAATAAGATTGAAAAGGTTCAGAGAAAATTTACAAAGATGTTGCCATGACTTGAGGACCTGAATTATAGGAAAGGTTGAATAGATTAGGACTTTATTCCCTGGAAAGTAAGAGAATGAGGGGTGATTTGTTCGGGGTATACAACATCATGGGGATATAAATAGGGTAAATGCAAGCAGACTTTTCCTATTTAGATTGTGAAGGACTACAACAAGAATTCATGGGTTAAGGGTGAAAGTTGAAATGTTTAAGTGGAACTTCTTCACTCAGAGGGTGTTGAGGGTGTAGAATGAGCTGCCAGCGGAAGTGGGGTAGATACAGGGTCGAATGCAATATTTTAGAGAAATTTGGATAGGTACATGGATGGGAATGATCAAGAGGGCTATGACCTGGGACTAGTTTGACAGGACTAAGCAGATTACAGATTTGGCATGGACTAGATGGGCTGAATGGCAAGTTTTTGTGCTGTAGCACTCAGTCTCTTTGAGTGTATGATGCACAAACACCTATAAATTCATCCTCAGTTGAAGGTGCTAAAGACATTTGATAGCAGCCCTTCATGATTTATCCATTAAACATTGCAAAATGTTGCAGGAGATACTGCAAAGCTACAAAGGATAATCAAACCTCTGTATACATAGAAAATATTACTGTCTTCTACTCAAACCCATTGTCTGCCAAGAGATCAATTTGTCCAGCTGACCAGTTTGAATTGGTATTGAACTCCAGAGCCAAGGGTGAAGCCATGTTCTTGGGCAAATGGCTAAACTATTTTTTTTCTGTTCCCTTTACTATAAAGGGTGACTACCTGCCATATGATGAAAATTTAGTTCAGGGGAGCAGGGGGATGTCATGATAAATATCCAGAGTGGGTACACAATCAAAAACCAAAATTGGGTATGTGGGAGTGGTGCTTGATGATCTGTCAGAATGTTAAGGTTCCAATCCCAATCCAAAAACTCTGCCACAAAGACACAGCCTGACATCCAGAGCAAAACTGAGAGGGTGCAGCCAGTGCTCCATGTGCTGTCCTGGTAAACGAGATGATCCCAGCCAACGTCTGTTTCTCATTCTCAGAAAAACATTACCACAGTATTTATGGTTAGAGGTTGCTGATCGGTGATTCCCTGCATTATAATAATGATTGGACTTTAAAAAGGCACTGACAACACAGCGTTTTAGGGCATCCTGAATTTATAGAAGACCATAAACATAAGACCATAAGATATTGGAACAAAATTAAGTTATACGGCCCATTGAGACTACTCTACCATTCAACCATGGCTACTGTATTTTTCCTTTCAGCCCCATTCTCCTGCTTTCTCCCTGCAACCTTTGACACTCTTCCAATGTAAGAACAAATGAGCTCCTGCTTTAAATATATCTAAGTTGTCTGTGTCAATAAATTCCACACAATCACCACTCTTTGGCAAAAGTAATTCCTCTTTATCTCTGCTCTAAAGGAATGTCCTTCTATTATAAGGCTGTACCCACTCATCCTTGACTCTCCCACTGTTGGAAACATCCTCTCCATATCCACTCTATCTAAGTCTTTCAATTTTCAGTAGGCTTCAATGAGATCTCCCCTCAATCTTCAAAACTTTAGCGAGTGCACGCGTAAAACATTACTTGAATTCAATTATTTCTTCCTTGTAGATGGTGGCAAAGTCTTTCTGCTTCTTTATGTCCAGGGAAAAGAGCTAGCCTATTCAAAAACAAATAGAAAACCAAAGAACAGATCACATAGCTGGAAGCAATTCTAATCACACACTGCTGTTAATTAACTTAAGGCCAGAAACGTTGAAGTCTTCTTGAATTGTTCAGCCATTATTTGCAACAAAGGAATGACACAGAGAAAGAATAATTTTCAGAATTAGAGTTTTGATAAGTTTAAAAGTAAAAATTAAAAGAAACACATCTATTGATCCATGCAACTACCTCACAGCATCAATGTGAAAAAGTTTTGGTCAACTCCAAAGTAATCCCATAATAATTAAGCCAGAAAAAAAGAGGTTAAACTGAAAAGTTGTTCAAAATGTAACAAAACAGGACAATGTCAGAATAGACTCAGAATCAGGGGAGGAATGAACTATTACAAAAGATGGGATAAAGTGGTCAAGTTTCACTGAAATACTGTTTTAATTCTGCATTAAATCATTGACCTAAGGTGACTCATTAAACTCTCATATCAGGCTACAACAGATTAAATTCTCCTTCAATTCATAGAATTCATCAAGGCGGATTAGAGAAAATTTAACTTAGTTTTTATCCATTTAACTATAAGACGATCACAATTACAGCACTTGATGTTTATCTCTGCTGCAAAGAAACATTGGCAGTTTCAGTCTTATCAGATGTGGGGTGCTAACTGAAGATCTCTTGTGACATCCCCAGCGCAAATTTTAGTGTACATGTTGAAACAGCTGATGTTCAATAAACATGAGTTCAATCCGTTTAATCACATCAACTTAAAAAGACCTCTAAACAAGTGTCAGAGTTTGTGATATCCAATATTTGTGCTTTGTGACTCATCATGAAGTCTGAGAACATTTGCAAGCAACATAAACTGAGAATGCAAGTGTCAATGGGCCATTTGTCCCTGAAGCTGGAGCGGACAGCTCTTATCAGCAACTGTAAAGGTTAAAGGCAATAAATGCACTGGTGTTGATTTGAACCTGCATTGTACTAATTGTGTATCAATCTGCTTCGGTCTGTATATAACTAACTCACAGCCCGCACAAACAACATGATTGAAAAGACATATATGTTTGAAGTGCCACATACAAAATGGTGGAGAAACTCCGTGTGTCAGGCGGCATATACGGAAATGAACAAACAGTCGACGTTTTGGGCCAAAATCCTCCATCAGGACTGGAAAGGAAGGGGGAAGTTGCCAGAATAAGATGGTTGGAATAGGGGAAGTTGAAGCCAGGTGGGTAGTGGACGGAGGTGGGGTTGGGGTGTGAAGAAGCTGGGATGTTTCTTCTGGGAAAGGCAAAAGGACTGATAAGGCAAAAGGACTGAAAAGCTGGGACGTTTCTTCTGGAAAAGGCAAAAGGACTGATAAGGCAAAAGGACTGAAAAGGCAAAAGAAGGAATCTGATAGGAGCGTAAAGTGGATCATGGGAGAAAGGGAAGGAGGAGGGCCACCAGGTGGAGATAATAGCCCAGTGAAGAGAAGAGGTAAGTGATCAGAGTAGGAGGTGGATGGGAAAACATGTCACAAGTTAGAAAAATCAATGTTCATCAAGAATGATGATTACATAGAACGTGACATCACAGTATGAGCCCTTCAGCCCATGATATTGTGCTGACCTTTTAACCTACTATAAGATTAATCTAACCTTTCCCTCATACATAACCCTCCAGTTTTCTATCATCTATGTTTCCTAAATGCCTCTGATGTATTTGCCTCTACCACCACAATCCTGTGTAAAGAACAAACCTCCAACTTTAAAATTATGGTCGATGGTGTTGCCGTTGCCGCCTTGGGAAAAAGGCAGTTTCTGTCCACTTAAAACCTTACAAGTCACCTCTCATCCTTCTTTGCTCCAAAGAAAAAATTGCAATTGTTCAGAAATGTCCTGATATCAGCAGGTAAGTAAGATGTCACTGAATTCACAGATACAGGCTAACTTCACTTTGCAGTTACTGTTCTAATTGTTTAATTGATGTTTTCTTGTGAATGCTACTGCAAGTTTTTCACTGCACTTGTGCATACTTTTAGATGACAAGAAGTCTGACTTTGACTTTAGTTGATGTTCCATACTGTTAGAAAGCTTACTCCTCATTCCTGCCACCGATAAAGTTGCATCCTCCAGGTGATTAAGCCGCATACATGCATTTGTTTTTACAGTGCTCAACAACCTGAGATTTTTAAATGGTTAAACTAGAAAGCAGATATTTTTTGTTATCTAATTACTGCCTCAGAAAAATAAACAGGTCAAGAAAGGAGCTGTCATTTAAAGAAAATGCATAGTCACATAGTACCATATTAGAAAAAAACAATAAAAAACCCATGAAAAGAAAACACACGTTTTCTAGATGTCCAAATATTATAGGCACCCACGTTAAAATGCTCCACATCTCAAAATGCACATTAAATTACCGATATACAATGGTGGAATCAAGCCCCAGGCTCAGTTAGGGCATTGGTGATGCGGTCATAATTGGCTACTGAGCGAAAGATATGATTAAATGCAATTGGAGTGGGGTTTTGACTTAGACCTGCAGAAAATGTGGAAGGGGAAACAATCTGAAGGGGAATACTACAGAAAAGGATTTGGGTGGCAAACTCCAAAATTCTGGACTGACTAAGTTAGTGCCTCTTTAACTTGTGCTAGAACAGACCTCTTATGCAGCATGAAAATCTGCTTCTGCTTGAGTGGTTCTTGCTGTTGGCAGGTAACACATAGATAAAAGCCTTCCGTTGAAGAGCAGTTTCCATGCCAACTAGTGATGCAGCTTGTTAGGATGCTCTCTACTGCACATCTGTAGAATGGCGAGAATGTGGATGTGTAAAGTCCAGCTCTCTTTGGCCTCCTGAAAAAGTAGAGGCATTGGTGAGCTTTCTTGACTGGGTCGGGTATGTCCTGGCACTGTGAGTGGGTGCATTCCTAGGAGTTTGAAACTACTTGCAGTTTCCACTGGTGTGTTGCTGATCTAACGGGGTGGGGTAGGGGTGTGAGTGGTGCGAGTTCTCCTGAAATCAATAATAATCTCTGTCTTGTTGACCCTGAGGAAGAGATTATTTGCCTAGCGTCAAGCCTCGAGTTTTTCCACCTCCTCTCAGTAGGCCATCTAATCCTTGTTGGTGATGAGCCGCACTACTGCCGTGATAATCAGCGAACTTTATCGATGTGATTGCTCGGGTATTTGGCCATGCAGTCACAGTGTGAGCAGAGTGCACAGCAGTGGGCTCAGCACACAGACCTGGGAGGCACCTGTGTTGAGGATGTTGGGGAAGGATGAGCAATTATGCATCCTGACTATCTGAGGTCTGTCCATCAGGAAGTCCAACACCTCTTTGCACAATGCTTTTTTTTTTAAGATTGAGGCGTAACAGTTTGTTCACCCCTGTCATAGAGTAGTAAGCATACTGGTGAGTGTTAAATGTGGCAGGAATGGAGTTTTAGATAAGTACTTCATGATGATTGGCAACAGACCACGGAATGGTAGTGATTTAGTTCTGAAAGTGTAGAGTTCTTTGGCATAGGGATGATGATGGCTGATTTGAAGCATGTGGGGGCAGCAGCCTAGATGCCTGAAGTGTTGGAAGATGTTCGTGAAGACATCAGTGAGATGGTGTGCACACCTCTTGTGTACTTGGCCTTGGAGGTTGCCTAGCCCGGTCACTGTACAGGGGTTGACTCCTTGCAGAGTCCTTCTCATGTCTGCTGCTGTTACAGACAGTGGCTGCTCACCTGGGAGGGTGCAGCTTTCATGGCCAACATTGTGTTGCATGCCTTGAAGTGCATAAAAGTTGTTTGGATTTTCGGGGGGGGGGGGCGGTGGAAATCACTGGTACAGTCAACACCGTTTTTCCTTGCATAGTCAGTAATGCCCTTGATGCCCAGTCACATATGCTGGAGTTATTTATCAGAAGGGTGTTCCTGAAATTTTTGGACTTAGGCAGCCTTTGCCCTTTTGATGAGCAAGATCAAGTTTCTCCTAGCTGCTCTGAGAGCTGTTCTGTTGTGTCCTAGGATCTTTACTATAGAGTACACCTCTGTGTTCAGCCAGGACTTTTGGCTGGGCCATGATATGACTGTTCTTGAGGTACCAAAATTGTTAAATCACTCGCTGATTTGGCCAACAACAGATGAGGCATATTCCTTGATAGCTGTGTCTTCTCCTTTTATGGCCGTCTCCTTGTACACTTTTTACCACACTAGAAAAGCTAACTTCAGTAAGAGTTCATTGGCTTAGGTTATTTATTTGCTATTTTTGAAGGGGTGAACTTCCAGCTTTTTATAGCACCTCCATTTGCCCTTGGAGTTTCCATTGCCTTTAACATGAAATGTCTGAGAAGTTATTTCAAGGTGAGCCCTCTACGAAATCCGGGATATGTATAATTAAAGAAAGCAACAGTGTATTACCTTAAGCAATTTGGTTGAAGATGCGCAGTTCCTGATCTTAGCTTGAATATGCGAAGAGAAAAGAGTAAGGCCAAGAGGCATGATGTTTTCTGGAAGACAGGTAAACTCAGCATTTTCTTTTGTTTTCATAATTTTAGCCATCCAATTTGGAAGCCAGGGGACAGAGATAGGAGGGATGCATCTGAGATAGAGGTAGGTGGGAAAATTAAGGAGATTAGGGTTCAAAATCAGGGGGAAGCTCAGACAGTAAGGTTGTGGTTGATTGATCAGAGGTTGAAATGGTTCATCCTTGCTTTATTTTCAACATTGTTGTCTTGGCCCCTCTTCAATTTTCTCCTTTCTTCTTTCTCCATTTTAACATTCATAATAACACTGTCTTTTCACCAAATTTTTACTCATCTAGTCAACCTGAATATTACCTGTGGCTCTCTATCAAGTTTAACTTGATACTTTACTCCATTAAACGTACATTTAAATATAAGGAGTATGGAATCCCTACACTTGTTAAAAATTTTTTTAGGGCTAAAGAGACTATCAAGACTCACCATGCTATCACACACAAATCTAATGGGAAAATAATGCAACTTTACATCCTTCATCTCTGAGAACATCAAACTCCTCAGAGAGATAGTAGATCGGTAAGGACTATGTGGCAACAGAACTACTCAGAGTATCTTACTCCATAAACCGAGGTCAATCTGTTTTTGTAATAGTCCAGTGATTGTTTCTCGTCAAAATACTGCTCCTACCAGAAACTTGTAAGGTTCAACTAAATATAAGACAACTGAAACAATGGACCATTTATTTAATGGACCATTACAGTACTAGCGTAAAATATCAACAGATTTGATTCAGAGCCATAGGGAATATTCAGGCTGAGTTAATGAGTAACCATTTAGTGAAATGGCAAGTTTAATGACATGTTAAAGAATGGAGAAAGAAGGGTGGGGGGCGGGGAGGAATCGAAGAGTGACCAAGGCATCCAATGTTGGGAATAATGGCAGGACGCACAATGGGCCAGAATCAAAAGAAAGCAGAGGGCTGTAAGACAAGAAGATTCTCGGGATTTAGGAACGACAAGGGTAAACATAACATTTAGAAGCAGGGTAATTTGACCTGAGGAGGACGGTAGTGCCTGAATTTTATCCACAGTGAATCATGCTTACTATACCACCAGGTCATCAGGTCAGCTGGGGAAATCATCACATTATTTGCCAGAGGGGAATATCACTCATTGGGCAAGTTAATTAAAAATACCTGCATGTGTCATCCAATAAAAGCACTGAGAAGGAAACTTGTTTGCCAGTTCTCTTAGCTAGAGATAACAAACAGATGATAGACAAAGTTAACTGAAATACGGGCAACAGGTAGGAAATTTAAAAAAATTTTAATGGCAGATTATTGAACAAGTTAAAGAGTTGGAAGTCTGCAGGCACTCTGCATAGCTCTGATATGCTTCACTTGCGTAAGCAATATTTCAGATTTAAGTGATAAAAACTGCCCTTAATTTTCCCTGCACCAGGGAATTGGTTACAGGAATTTGGCGTGACTGGTGAGCCTGCCAGCTTATACTTTTCAGTCACTTACATTTAATTCTTCCTTGCTGTAATACATCAGAAAGCAGATGGCTTCTAATCAGACACAAATTCAAGCAGCTTATTTTAAAAGTTCAGCTTTATGAACTTTATTCTACATGGAACAGTCTATGCAACTTTACATCCTTCATCTCTGAGAACATCAAACTCCTCACAGAGATAGTCTATGTTTCATTTCTTCCCTGGTAATACTCCACAACTCGTCTGCACTGTACTGACAATTGCATTGGCACTGCTTCCTGCACCCATGCTGAGCCTGTCAATTTCATCAACTTTGCTTCAAACTTCCACCCTACCATTAAATTCACTTGGACCATTTCTGACACTTTGCTCCCCTTTCTTGATCTCTCTGTCTCCATCTCTGGAGACAACTGCCTACTGACATCTTTTATAAACCAACTGATTCCCACGGCTATCTTGACTATAGCTCTTCCCAACCTGTTGGCTATAAAAATGCTATTCCCTTTTCTCTGTTCCTTTGTCTCCACTGGATCTGTTCCCAGGATATGGCTTTCCTTTCCAGAACATTTGACATGTCCTCTGACAGGGCATATTCAGGAGATATGCAATATAGTAAAAATTTATTTTAAAAGCAGTATTCAGATCTGAATATGGATGGTGGGTTGAATCTAAAATACATCTCAGAACAATCATCTTCCTGTAGCTGCCTTTTTAGAGTAAGTTGCAGACCAGGAAATATCCAATTGACCTGAGATGTCTGTACATGCATGAATACAACCTCTCCTTCTCCCTCTCCCTCTCCCTAGTTTGGCTTCACAGGGTGTATCAAAGTGGAAAACGCTGTAATTTGCTTGAAGTGGTTTGAGAGGGTGAGCAACTTTAATTTCCACAGAGTTACTGTTTCAGAGGATTTGTCTGGGCCCAGTACCCAAGTGCATTTACAATGAAAGCACAGCAATGCCTCTACTTCCTTAGGAGTTTGCGAAGATTTGACATGACATCTAAAACTTTGACAAACTTCCACAGATGAGTAGTGGAGAGTACATTGACTGACTGCATCACAGCCTGTATGGAAACACCACTCCTCTGAAACCACAAAAAGCTGGATGACAATCACAGTGCAGGTGGTATGGTAGAAGGATAGGATGGTAAACTACACCATTGCTTATTTTCTTACGGTCAAACTTTGATGATGAATGGTAGAGCTACCTCCTGACCAATATTTATTGCTTATTTAAAGTCATAAAAGCTTTGTACAAATTGCCTTTTATCCTTCCTATGTTACAATACTGACTACAGCACAAAAAATAATTCCTTGACTACAAAAAGATTTTGGACAGCACCGGGCTGTCAAAAGAACAACACAAACATAAGATTTGCTTTACAAGCCATTGTTGCATTCAGATTTCAAGGTTTAAAAGTGTACAGGCAAAATGTTTCCACTGTTTGATAAGTCCAATTGTGTTCAGTACACTTCCATTCTTACAGAATATGTATTGCTCATTGTGAGAAAAATAACAGTGCCACAAAGTAGTCAAGTGTGGACACAATTCTCTTCCGTGGCTTCTTACATGTTTGTGACTCGGACTGCTATTATGAATCCCTATTACAGGATGTCTGAACCTTTAGTGTAGATTCATGGTTTGAAGCTGGGCATCAAAAAAAGACATTGGAGCTTCCATGCTTGATTCCAAGACCATTTTCCCCATCAATAACAAAAATCAGGAGTAACTTATAGGAGCAAATTAAGAGCAATTCTTAAGAATCTGGTTTTTGCGAAGTACATTGGGAGTAACATATTAAATATATCTGCCTTTTATACTTACAGGATGTTTCATTATCAAAAAGCATTAGGTATGAAAATCAGTGTTCAGTTGCACATTACAAGCCATATATGCGATATATGCATTGTGCTGTGCATGACTTGGCACTATGTTTTGCAACTTGGCCTTGGAGGAATGCTGTTTTGTTTGTGTGGGTGTATGGGATGTCTAGGGAGAGGTAGCACCTTTGGTGAAGGAACTTGCAGTGTGCATTTCAGGGCAGCTGACTCAAATTTGGTTCCTGCCAGAATCTCGGCTCTCACCTCTGGCTCCAAGTAGCTGTCTGCATACGACAGTGGCCACACCCTGGTACACTGCTTCAGCAGGTGGGATAAAATAGGTGAGCGTAGCCAGTGGGCTCACACTCCAGTGAGATAGGGATATGCCTGTCCTAGCCTGCCAAGTCAGCTCCAGCCAACTAGGTGGATGAGATCTACAGTGAGATGCAATGGCTAGGAAGGCAGTACAGCAACATTTGGTGGAGAGCAAAGGTCATGATAAGGCACAGATAACACTGTGGTCGTCCACTGCAACCAAGGAAGATCCCAGTTTGTGATGCTTGCTCATACCATTAGACCCAGATTTCTGAAGTCGAGAGAGTGGAACTGCCCTAGTACAACAGCTTTTCCACTTTAAAAACTCTCCCGCACAGGTTTTCTGGGATTGTCATACACAACGGACAACCAGAAGAAAAAATACCATGTATGGTTGAGTGACAGTTAAGCTTAAACCTGAACTTGAACTTAAACTCAAACTTGATCTTTGGTTCTAAGAATTTATTCCATCCACTGCTTAAAATATCTTAAATTCTGAGCCACTATTTTTGATGGACCAAGAAAGACTGATTTAAAATTAGATGCCTGTTAAAAAATTTCCTGGCCCACTTTATCTACTCATGTACAAACTTTCCATGATCTACAAATTTATTTGACAATTTAATCTCATTACTGATGAGTGTAGACTAAGCACAAAAGCAGCCAGTTAAAGCTTAATATATTAATGCCTAACTAAAGAATTAATTGGTTGGTAACTTTTAAGATACCTTGCTTCTGATTCAGTTAAGCTTACAGTATTACAACAATTCTTTGTGCTACGGGACATTCACTTTAATGGGCAAGGATGCAGATTGTCTGATTAGGAATGGCTAGTCTTTTACTTCATGAGAGAATGGTTCAGTTCATTATTTAGTTTATGACCTGAAAACATTTTGCTGCAATAAGATATTGGACTGAGACTTGGCATTGTAAAGTACCTAATCATATTCTCTAATCCCAAGTTTAAAAACAATAATGGTGAAAAGTGAGATACAGTCTTTCATACAGTAAGTACAAAAACATGTCCATTAGTCCACCTTGTCCATGCCAACATCAAGCAACCAACTTTCTTCACCCCTTCTATGCCTTGGTGAAATAAATACTTGTCCTTAAATGTTGTGAGAGTCTCCATCACCACCAAAGAGTTTTCCAAGTACCGACATCTCCAGATGAAGAAAATTCCTCCTTCTAGCCCCTCTAAATCTCTCGGGCCCTGATCTATCCTTCTCTCCCTCACCTCAGCCCTGAATCGTACCACAATCATCTCTGCTCCATGAAAAACAAACCCAGCCTCTATTGTTACTGAGGCACTCTATCAGAGGTGCATGCTATAGCATAATCACTGCGGTGACAAAAACTGCACATAATATTCCAGGTGGCCTAATTAATTGTTTATAAAACTGTACTCATGACATCCAAGCATTTGTAACTTATGCCCTGTCTAATGAAGACCAACCTCCTTACCACCAAGATCTATCTGTTTCTCTATGCCCGGGAATCAACCATATTATGAATATGACCTATCTTTATTTGACCACCTAAAATATGTCATTTTGCACTTTTCAAGAGTGCAAACTTGCTGAATAAAGAGAGTTAAAATACCATTTGCCATTGCTCTCCTCAATTTACCAGCTGATCAATATCTTTCTGTAGCCTGAAACTATCCTGGTAGCTATATACCACACCACCAATTTTTGTGACATTGGTGAAGAACTGAGTCGGGATTTTCAACCTTCAAGATCTCTGCACATTACCAAATCCTGTAATTTATCTCTTATCCAAGTTGTTTGCTCCATCACTGAAGCATCACTAGGTTCAACAACCTAGATTCTGGGCAATTAGTTCACTCCCTAAATTCTTACAACTCCCGACTTCTCATTCTTCCGATAGAATGCTCCTTAAAACTCATCTCTAACGAGACCCAAATATCTGCTTGGGTGATTCAGCATCAACTTTTGTTTGAAATTATCTTGTGAAGCACTTTTGCTGTATTAAAGCGGCACTAATTTTGGCGCTCTTGCTGCAGGTCAAATTTCACCTGAACACAGAAAGTAATGACAGAACCTAGCTCATACAGAACAGTTAAATATGGGAATACAGTATCAGGATTCAGCCATTTCACTCCTCGAATATAAACAAAAATGGTGGAAACACTCAGTACACCTACTTCTATACATGCTGTCTGATATGCTGATTGTTTCCAGCATTTTCTGTTTTTATTTCAATTTTTTTAACATTTTGTTAACTTTGTGAGCCTGTTCTGCTTGTCTCTGAAGTGGTGGGTGTGATGTTGTGGGTGGGGGGGGGGAGAAAGAAGATTCCTATTTCAAAACTAAATTATCAACTTTCTATGGGAAATCTTCTGAAGATTAGTCTAAATCCTGACTTATATTCCAACAAATATGAATGTTGAAGATGAGTGACAATTCCAGTTTTGAATGGTGAGTAGACATCACCGATCTATAGATATTGATAGATTAAAATAAGGTTTAATTTAAATCATACTGAATCTAGCCCAGGTGATTTCAAAATTCCCCCACTAATGAAATATGAAGACAACATTACTATATTTGGTCCCCACTCAATTTATTTATAAGATCTTCCAATCAATGCATAATGTTAGTGAAATAATCAAATCTGAGGTTTAAATAGAGATTATTTTCCATGAAACAGACTGCTGTAAGCCATATTCTAACATACTGGCTGATTCCTTATCACTAGACACAGTGATCAAAGAGTTAAATTGAGTTCTCTTAATTTCCAAGTCAGTAGATTGGTGAATATAAAACTAATTTGCCTCATAATTCACCCCCAGTTGGCAGCTATAAATGTATTATTTAGTTGAGTCAGTGAGTTGAATTCTGCCTCTGAAATTCATTTCACTGAAATTCTAAGCAATAAAGTGTGTGGAAAATCAGCCTCTCAAAACTGTATCAGATCTGAATGTAGCTTTAACAGATTTCTAGACCAGAAAATGTCATTCTCTATACCTCCTCGAGATAATGATGTTACTATTGGCTGCCAGTGTTCAAAGTATTTTAAAACACCACAGAGTTGATATTTGGTAGAATTACATGAATATCTTATTCCAACAAATTGTTGTCCAAAATTAAGATCTGGGTCTTTTGTGGGAATATATTTTTACCAACAAGCAGTCAGATCCATGGTTTCAGATAAACATTGTCTAATTCACAGTGATTATTGTCAACCAGATAATTCCGTAATCAGAAAGTAGCCCTGCTCATTATCCAAGTAGTGAGACTACTTTCAAATGATGATGGCATTGCAGGCCTTCAGTGAAAATTTGCATGTTCAGAACCATAAAACTATTTAATAAAACTACACAGTTCCTATTTGTATCTAATGGCAAAAATTACAATTTTAACAATGTACTAATTTGACAGCCTAAAGGTCCATACCATTCATCTGATGAATTTTTTCTAATCCCCGATTTTCCACATTTCAAGAAGGCTAAATATAAATGCAGTAATATCTTTTTCCCAGGATTTGGGTATCAAGAACTAGATAGCAAAGATTTAAGATGAGAGGGGAAAGGCTTTATAGAAACTTGAGGGGCATTTTTTAATACAAAGGGTAGTATGTGTATGTGGAATGAGCTACCAGAGGAAATGGTTGAGGCGGGACAATAACAACATTCAAAAGATAAGAAAGGTTTAGCAGATTATAGGCCAACTACTGATAAATGGGACTAGCTTGGATGTGGCATCTTGGTCAGCAGGACAGAGTTTCACCAAAAGGCCGGCTGTTTTGATGCTATAAGCTTCTCTACATGAAATGGAAGCATTTACTCCACCAATTGGAGAGATCAGTATCGATGAATCTCTTCTGTAGTCCTGGGTAATTTCTCAAATTTGACCAAAATAGAAGATGGCAACTTACTTGTCATTTATTTCATGTAACAATATTTACAGTTTTAACTCATGATTCAAACTAAAATACTTATCTAATTTGACCAACATGTAACAAAGTCTTCTTCACCCTCAGCTAGGATGAACTGAATGAACTCAGCAGGTCGGGCAGCATCCATTGAAATGAGCAGTCAATGGATGCTGCCCGACCTGCTGAGTTCATCCAGCTTCTTTGTATGTGTTTATTGAAGAGAAATTGGAAGAGCAGCAGATGAATATGTAGTTCCCATAATATCAGGAAAAGGGACAAGTCATATGTTGGGAGGAGGTCAGGAATGAGTAAATCCCTTGATGACTATATAAAGATTAAGAATATTCAGGAGGGCAAAGAGAGATTATGAGGTGAATCTGGCAGATAAATTTAAGGTTAATCCCAAGAGGTTCTATAGCTATGTAAAGAATTAAAAGGTGACCAAGAAGAGAATAGGTCCCCTTAGGTGCCTTTTATCTCTTAGGAGATGGATGGCATTTTTAACAAGTATTGTTTTTCAGTGTTAACTCAATCATGGTTGCTCAAAAGATAAGGGAAGCTTGTAGGAAGCTGTGCAGGTACAACTTCTGCTCTGTATCTGATATTTGAGACCTGAATCCTCGTGATGCTCTGCTGTCATAACGAGGGAACGCAGATACTTTAGTGACCTGGTGAGACATGATAGGCAGAACCTGGAGAGGAGCACTTTCTTCACAGACTGAACTTTGCCAAAGCTATGTTAGTTCAGCATCGCAGCAACTCTGCCTGCATATTTCATGTCTCACAACTTTTCAGCTAACTCTGATATGGAACCTGCATGCTGTTATCAGATGCATTCATGCAATTCGAACCCAGAAAATTATGGATAAGTCAATAAGCTGTTCTATTCCAAAATAGGCAATCCCTGTTCCACATTCAAGAGAGGGTCAAACTATCCTCTTAGGTGACTTCAATGCCAGAGTGGGAAAAGATGCAGCTCTCTCATGATCAACAAGGAACGAGGAAGAACACTTCCAAAACGGTCTTCCATCTGTCAAAATGCTCAGAGCACAGTCTTATTATAAATGATGCACTGTTTTTCCAGAGACCTAGCTAAAGATCTCACGTTGACAAGCATAGTCCAGGCACTTGGTAGTTTAGGTAATGCCCAACACCAACTAACTTCCAAACTCTACTCCTGAGGTAAGTGATTGGAGTGAAGCAAAGCACAACCAACATGACCACAGAAAATCCTGCTGAAGGCTGACATCACATTCAAACAGCCAGTCAGAATTTCACAATGCATGCAGTTTGTTCTCCCAATTTTAAGGAAAAGCTTTCATTTCTGTCCACTGGTCTGTAGGTCCTTGCTGTGTACAACACAGCTGGTGTGCTTCCTGCATTACTTTAGTGGCTGACCTCTGAAGAACTTCATTGGCTGTGAAGTGCTTTGGAGCATCTTGAAATAGTGAAAGACAGGATACAGAATTAGTTTTCTTTGTAAAGGAAATTACAAGCAGACCACTCTGAACTGAGTGCTCACAGAATATTAAGCTATGTTGTCATGACAAAGTCACACAAGTTAGATACTAAAATGTTTTAAGATGTATAGCTGTCTGATCAGCCAGTACTTTGAACAATGCACTCAATTCATTAGTTAACAAAAAGCAAGAAAGTGAAGATAAAATTGAAATGTCTCACTTGTTCCAGTATCTGTTATGTGGCTCAATATTTGTCTTATCTTTATAGCTTCCCTACTAAAACAAATATTGTCAAAGCTATTGATTTAAAAACAAAACTAGAAACTGCTACAATTAAATTTAATAAAAACATCAACAAAAACTGGGAATGTTTGCTATGCTGAGTGTGGTTTATTTGTGCATGACATGATATGCCAAATAAATCTGGGAAATACTTAACTCTGAGGTTAGTGAAAAACGCTGCAGCAGGAATTATCAATCATGACTTGAGTGCAGTTTCCTTTTAAGAAAATGGAAGTGCGGAAGGCACGCTGGACTGCAAGAAAGATTGAAATGCAGACTATTTAGACCCCACACCCCCACTCCTGACTATCCTACTGATGAACGGGCAATCACTGGAAATTAAAATTAATGACCTCAGAGGACGATTGCTGTACCAGAGGGACATCAGGGATTGCTGTGTACTTCACTTGATAGAAACATGGCTTGCTTCTGCCATTTTGGATGCAGTACTGCAGCCCGATGGTGTCAACATTCTTCACAAAGACAGGACAACTCAGTCTTTTTAAAGGTATAGGAAGTAGACTATGCTTTATGATTAACAGCATGGTGTACAGGTGTGGCAGTTCTGTCTTCGTCGTGTTCACCTAACTTGGAATATCAAGGTTTCAAGTCCAACTTATTTGCCAGGGGTTTTCCACCATCATCCTTGGAGCAGTGTACTCTTAACCTCGAGCAGGCACTGGAAGGGCTGAGCACCATGATCAGCAGTCATGAAAAAGTGCACCCTGATGCATTTCCAATGATTGGGGGGGGGGGGGGGCTGGATTTCAACCAGATCAGCTTGAATAAGTCTCTGGACAATTACAGACAACATATCACTTGTGGAACCAGAGGAGCCAACACACTTGACCACTATCAAGAATACTTGCGTGCCATCCGATGCCCACACTTCAGAAAGTCCACTCACCTGGCCGTACTTCTACTCCCAGCATGGAGGCAGAGACCAAAGACTGCAGCAAAGGTGGTGAGGACCAAGAAGATATGGTGAAGGGAGGTAGAGATGCTTTGACTCAGTGGACTGGACAATATTTAGGGACTCATCATCAAATCTGAATGAATACACCAGAGTTGTCACCAACTTCATCAAGACCTGTATGGATGAGTATGCAACCTTGAGAACATACCAGGCATACCCAAAACAAAAACTGTGAATGAACCAAGAGATTCAGAGTCTGCTGAGGGCTTGATCTGTGGCATTCAAGACTGGCGATCCAGAAGTGAACAAGAAGTCCATGGAGGAATATTTTAAGAGCAAAAAAAACAACTCCAATTGAAGTTAAATATGGTATCAGATGCATATCAGCGCTAACAGAGTTTGCAGGCCATTACTTCCTACAAGGTGAAACCTAACATCATGAATGGCCTTGATGCTTCACTCCCAGATGAGCTCAATGTGTTTTATACACACTTTGAAAGGGAGAATTACCCTTGTGCAAATCCTGGCCAATCTGGTGACCCTGTGAAGTCTGTCTTGGAGGCCGATGTCAGAACACCTTTCAAGACGATGAACCTGCAAGTATAGGCCCCTGATGGTGTACCAGGTAAGGCATTGAAAACCTGTGCCAACTAACTTGGGAGTGTTCAAGGACATCTTCACTGTTGCCCAAGAAGAGTAAGGTGAGCTGTCTCAATGACTATTGCCCAGTAGCCTACAGCTTTAAGAGATTATTCATTGCGTGCATCAACTCCTGTCTAAGTAAGGACCCACACCTGCTGAAATTTGCCTATTTTCACAATAGATACAATCTCACTGACTCTCCACTCAGCCGGGTACCACCTGCACAATAGCAATACCCAAGTCAGACTGCTGTTTATTAATTACAGCTCAGTGTTCAACACAATCACAACCTCAGTTCTAATCAACAAGCTTCAAATTCTGAGTCTCTGTACCTCCATCTGCAACTGGATCCTTGAATTCCTCACCAGAAGAGCACACTATGTGAGAATCAGAAATAACAACTCCTCTTCACTGATAACACTGGTGCATCTCAGAGATGAGTGCTTATCCCACTGCTCTATACCCACACTCTCTTTCTCTCTCTCTCTCTCAACCATGTCTGTGTTGCTAGGCACAGCTCAAACAGCATTTATAAATTTGCCAGTGACACAACCGTTGTTGGAAGAATTTCAGAAGGTATCAAGGAGGCATAGAGAGCGAGATAGATCAGCTGGCTGAGTGGTGTCACAACAACAACCTTGCACTCAATGTCATTAAGACCAAGGAAATGATTGTTGACTTCAGGAAGGGGAAAAGTCGAGGGAACACACTCTAGTCCTCATTGAGGATTCAGCAGTGTAAAGGGTGAGTAATTTCTAGTTCCTGGGTGTCAACATCTCTGAAAATCTATCCTGGGTCCAACAAAGTGATACAATTTGAAAGGAGGCATGAAGCAGCTATATTTCATTAAGATTTTGACACCAAAGACTCCCGCAAATTTCTACAGGTGTACTGTGAAGAGTATTCTAACTGTTTGCATCACTGTCTGGTATGGAGGAGCCACTGCACTGGATCAGAAAAAGCTGCAGAAAGTTGTAAACGTAGCCAACTCCATCATGGAAACAAGCCTCCCTATTATCAAGAAAATGGCATCCATCGTTAAGGACCCCCATCACTCAGGACACGTTCTCTTTTTGTTGCTACCATCACGGAGAGGTGCAGGAGCCTGAAAACACACACTCACTGTTTCAGAATGAGCTTCTTCCCCTCTGCTGTCAGATTTCTGAATGGGCAATGAACCCATGAACACTACCTCACTATCATTTGTTCTCTTTTAGCAACTTATTTTAACTTTTATATAGATTTCTTATTGTAATTTATATACTTATATTATTTGTTAGAATGTGCTGTTGCCATAAAAGAGTAGATTTCCTGACCTATGCCAGTGACATAAAAAGTGACTCTGATTCTGATTGTTACTCAAAATTCAAAAATAGAAGAGCTATTATTCCATTTCCCTATCTTCTGAATTGGACGCAAATCAATTATTCAAACTGAAATTGTTCTGAAAATCTTAAAGTGTTTTGAGCTACAAATGCCAGCTTAAATATAAAAGAAGTTGCTCTTCAGAGGGGGACCAATATTCTTGCGGGCAGGTTTACTAGATCTTTTGGGAGTGGTTTAAACGAATATAGCAGGGGGATGGGAACCAGTATGATAGAGCTGAGGATAAGCCAGCAGGTTTACAAGTAGATGATGGATATATCATGACTGTAAAGGAGGACAAGCCAACGATTGGGTACAAATGCAGACAGAGCAAAGAGTTCACTTGTACCACAGAGGCAAAATTCACAAGGACAAACAATGTAAGGCTGAGGGTGCTGTATTTAAATGCATGTAGCATTCAGAATAAGGTGGACAAACTCATGGCAGCAATTACAGACTGGTTGGTATGACATTGTGGGCATCACTGAGTTGTGCTGAAGTGAGGACATAGTTGGGAACTTAACATCAAAGGATATACTTTGTATCGAAAGGACAGACAGGAAGGCATAGGCGGAAGTGTGGCTCTGTTGCTAAGAGATGGAATTACATCTTTAGAAAGAGGAGACATGGGGTCAGAGAATGTTGAATCTTTTTGGGTGGAGTTAAGAAACTGCAAGGGTGAAAAACGTTATGGGAATCATATATTGGAATTGGGAAAATCAGATTGGTGTCACATCACAGGAGAGAGAATTTGTCGAATGACCACAAGATGGCTTTTTAGAACTGCTTGTGCTTGAGTCTACTCGGGGAAAGGCTATCTTAGATTGGGTGTTGTGTAATAACTCAGATTTTATTAGAGAGCTTAATATAAAGGAACCCTTAGGAAGCAGTGATCATAATATGATTGAATTTATACAGCAATTTGAGAGGGAGAAGCATAACTCCCATGTATCAGTATGGTAATGGAATAAAGGGAATTTCAGAAGCATGAAAGAGGAACTTGCCCAGGTGGATTGGCCAGAATGACGGATGAGAAGATGTGGCTGAAGTTTCTGATAATAGTCCACAAGGCACAGGATAGATATGTCTCACAGAGGAAGAAGTTCTCAAATTGCAGGGCTAAGCAACTATGGCTGACCAAGGGAAGTTAAGGATTGCCTAAAAGCCAAGGAAAGGGCATATAAAGTATCAAAAGTGAATGGGAAGTTGGATGATTGTAAAGCTTTTAAAATCCAACAGATGGAAACTACAAAAGCTACAAGAAGGGAAAAGATGAAATATGAGGGCAAACTAGCCAATAAAGCAAGATACAGAAAGCTTTTTCAGTTATATAAAGAGCAAAAGGGAGGTAAGAGTTGATATTGGACCACTGGAAGATGATGCTAGTGAGGTAGTAATGGGGGACAAAGAAATGGCCGATGAACTGAATGAGTACTATGCATCTGTCTTCACTGTGAAAGACACTAGCAATGTGCCAGAGGTTCATGAGTGTCAGGGAGCAGGAATGAGTGCTATTACAAAGAAAAAAGTGCGAGGCAAACTCAAAGGTCTTCAAGGTGAATAAGTCACCTGGACCAGATTGCTAAAGAGATAACAGATGTATTGGTCACGATCTTTCAAGAATCACTTCATTCTGGCGTGGTCCTGGTTGATTGGAAGACTGCAAATGTCATTCCACTCTTTAGGAAGGGAGAAAGGCATGAGTAAGGGACAATTTTAGGCCAGTTAGCCTAACCTTAGTGGCTGGGATGGTGTTGAATTCTATTATTAAGGATGAGGTTTTGGGGGTATCTCATTGAAACCTACCGAATGTTGAAAAGATGAGATAGGGCGGATGTGGAGAGGATGTTTCCTATGGTGGGGGTATCCAGGACCAGAGTGCACAGCTTCAAAATTCAGGGGCAACCTTTTAGAACAGAGGGAAGGAGGAATATTTTTAACCAGAGAGTAGTGAAACTGTAGACTGTGGTGGAGGGCAAGTTCATGGGTATATTTAAAGTGGAACTTGATAGTTTCCTGATCAGTCAGGGCATCAAAGGATATGGTGAAAAGGCAGGTGTATGGGCTTGAGTGGGATCTGGGATCAGCCATGATGGAATGGCAGAGCAGACTCGATGGGCTGAAAGGCCCAATTCTGCTCCCATGTTCCAAGTGAAGCTAGCTGCCTGTACAAAATGCATGATCTACATGCCAACGTGAGCCAGAAAGGGTGACTTCAATTTCCTTGCAAGCAAAGTTGAAATGCCAGAGTTTTAGACTTAAAAGGTCAGCAATACTGACTGAGGTTCAACAAGCAACACCAGAAAGGAAGGTAGATTCTTGTGTCGCTTGCATATGGCATTTAAACACATGGCTTACTAATGCATTACCTGAGGAGCTGTCACAGGCACAGAGCAAAGGGAAACAACAACCTCATTGTTACAGCTGGTAGCTTTATTTTTCTCAACCAGAAATATATGCATCAGAGAGACAAAGAAATTTGATCCTTTGGGCACCACAACACTCTCTACACTTATTAACAGCTTCCTTATACAAAGCTTAACAAAAGATACAATTGTCATAACAAATCACAACTTAATTAGTCACCATGCAAAAGAAAATGCTTGCAGCATTCCTACGCACAGCAGTGTACAGTCCATTAATGTTCTCATTTCAAACACATCAATAAATCTTTTGAAAAAAGTGCAATTGGTTATGCCCAGGAGTCATCATGATTTTTAACCATCACCTTTGTAAAGCTAATGTAGGAACTAAATTTTAATGTGCTATGATAAATAACTAAATGAGAATGAGTAGGTTTAAGGAATGAACAATCCTGCAGAAAATGCTTGAGGAAAGGAAATTACAACGGTTATCAATAGTACCACTGATACTGCTCATGCTATCCAGTGAGGAGAAGTATATCATCTTTGGACGGTGCTGAAAGGGGAGTAAAAGCATCCACTACTTTTCACTGGGTGCAACTCAGCAACACGTGGCCAAACCTGCTAAGATTTGCAAAAAGCATCATGATTAACATGCATCAAAGTTATGTGATACATTATAGTTGTTTAAAGGTGTGTCACCTGGAAGTTATTCCTGCCCACTAATCATTCCTTCAGATCAAGATAATTATCGTGGTGTGTTTTCACCAACGATGCTTGTCTATGACCTTTTGACATGGCTCTTTCAGAAATGCTGCATCATTTGAAGTGGTAGGTGTACTTCCAAATTTTTCAAATCTTAGAACTAAACTCGATAGAACTAATAAATGGAGACACGAGAGACAGCAGGTGCCGAAACCTGAAGCAACACACAAAACGCTGGAGGTAGTCAGTGGGTCAGGGAGCACCTATGGAAGGAAATAGAGAGTCAATGCTCTGGACCGGACTAGTATAAAACTAATAAATCATTCATTATTTCAAATGACACCCTCAGTGATTTAAAATCATGTTAAACTACTGTGATAAAGGTTCATATTTTGTGATATTCACCTTCAGCTGCTTTTGGTTAATCCATACCAAGTCACCACTATTATCAAGAGGGAAACAATTGCTGTCATGCCTGAATGAATGAGTCATGAAAGATGATGACTAATAGTTTTTCACAGAAGTTAGTGTTGGGTCTGGTACTTCTCATGTTATATGATAATGAGCTGAATGATGAAATAGATGGCTTTGTGGCCAAGTACATGGGAAGAGACAAAGACAGGTGGAGAGGCAGGTAGTGTTGAGGAAGCAATGAGTTGTCAGAAGGACTCGGACAGACTAGGAGAATGGGCAAATTAGTGGCAGATGGAATATAGTGTCAGGAAGTATATGGTCATGCACCTAGGCAGAAGGTACAAAGGTACAGACTATCTTCTAAAAGTGGAGAAAATTCAGAAATCAGAGGTAAAATGAACTTGGGAGTCCCAGTGCAGGATTTCATAAAGGTTAACTTGTAGACTGAGTTGGGAGTAAGGAAGGCAAATATAATGCTAGTAGTCATTTCAAGAGGACTAAAATATAAAAGCAAGGATGTAATGCTGAAGCTTTATAAGGCATTGGAGTATTGTGAGCAGTTGTGGACCATATATATACAAGAAAGATTTTGCTGCCATTGAAGAGGGTCCAGAGGAAGTTTACAAGAATGATCCTGAGAATGAAAGGGTTAATCTAAGAGCAACATTTGATGGCTCTGGTTCAGTACTCACTGTAGTTTAGAAAAATGAGGGGAGATCTTATTGAAACCTATTTGCTGTTGAAAGGCACAAATGGAGTGGACATAGAGTAAATGATTCCAATACAGGGGACTCTAGGACCAGAGGGTATTTTCTCAAAATAGAAGGACATCACTTTAGAACAGAGAAGAGGAGGGATTTCTTCTGGAGGGTGTTAAAGGGTGGTGAATATGTTGAATTCATTGCCACAGATGGCTCCAGAGGCCAAGTAATTGTGTAAAAAAAGAGTAGACAGGTTATTGATTATTAAGAATGAAAAGGTTACAAGGAGAATGGGGTTGAGATGGGAAATCACCATGATCAAATAGTAGGGTAGACTCATTGGGCTGAATACCCTAACTCTGCTCCTCTCTCCTATTTTACATTTAACACCAAGGTTGGAGAACTAGCAGCTCATGGTCTGGGTAGCCGCCAACGATCAATTTCTCTAACTTACAGTAATTTCCCCCCTCCACCTTCCCTCTTCACTATTCCCCACTCAGGCTCCCCTCCTCATTTATCTCTTTTCTTCCCCCCACCTGCCTATTACGTCACCAGGGGCCTCTCTTCCTTCCCATTCTCCCGTGGTTCACTGTCCCCTCCTGTCAGATTCCTTCTTCAGTCTTATCCACCTATCACCTTCTAGCTTCTTATTTCATCCCACGTCCCCCAATGACTTAGCTTCATCTATCATCATCTAGCTTGTACTGCTTCTCCCCCCTCTCCTTGCCACCCCCCCAACTCCAATATTCTCATTTTGGCTTCTTTCCTCTTTCTTTTCAGTCCTGATGAAAGGTCTGAAAATCATCGATTGTTTATCGACATGCTACCTGGCCTGCTGAGTTCCTCCAGCTTTTTGAGTGTGTTATTCCTATTTTACATTTGTCTTCACATAACTGACTTTGAACAGAAACTAGAAGCATAAAATCAATGTGGAAAGGCATGGCAATTTTTAAGTATACTTTGATGCCCAGACTGCCAACTGCATCCAAGGTAGAAATACTGCTTCACAACATCAAAAGCAAGTGGATGTATGAACTGAACATTTGGATACAGCTTTTTAGTGAGTTGAGTGTCAGATTGGTGTTACTGGTTTTCAAAGATGCAGATCTGATGGCCAATATTTCCTGTTTATCCAATTTATCTAAGCTTAAACTCATCTAAAAATCTGGGGTTTGCACTTTCTAAATTTCTATCCCTTTGATAAAGCTTTCTTTTCATGCCCATAAAATATCTGGACTGAAATGTTGTTCAAAAGTTTCTAGAATATGCCTTTGACATGCTTTACTTGATTAAATGGATCTGTAAATTAATTCTATTGTTATCATTGCTGTTTACAAGGTCTGAACAGATCAATGTTGAGAACTTCCATATGGAATCTTCCTGTCAGATTTAGGCAGCACCAGCACTGTTTTTTGGGTGATGTGATGGGAGCACAGCTTGCAAGCTATTTGAGATTAAACTGCCACATAATCAATCTAAGAAGCAGAAGTTAACTGTGTCAGATTTAAGCTGTCGAGGGCCACCGTGCACTATTTGATAATGCACAGAGGTAACAAGAGGCACACATCTTCCTACAGTGCAAGAGGATAATTACTAAGTGTTATACCCCAGCAGCAAATGCAAAGAGTTTTCCAGCAATTATGCAGTGGATGTTCTGTAATTTTAATCTGCAATCAACAACGCGTAATGTGGCACTTTAAAAATAAACCAGCATTTCATCTTTTTTTTACACATTCCTAATTAAAATGAAAATGATTGAAAAGCAAAGCAATACAATAAACATCAGACATTACCAAGGCATTTCACCTGAAATGACATGCACTTAATTCTAATTACAGTAAAAACTCATTAATCCAAACCGCACTTAACTGGAAACTTCAATTAATCAAAAACAAACCTTTGTGATCATGATGAATACTCCTTTATTTTATTCAGGCACATACAAAGAAAAAACCCATCACTATGAATGGAACTATGCAAAATAGTCGGTCAACAAAATATCTGACTCCTAGAAACAGGAGTCACATTCCGCTGTTCTAAAAAAAAGGCAACAGCACAAAGTCATCAAGCAGAACAGGACAGCCATGAAACCAACGATTACAAAGCTGTAGTGCAAGCACATTATGTAGAATCAGGGATGGCCTTAAAGGTGTTTGTACCACCATCTGGCAGTAATAAAAAGACATTGATTGATAGAAGAAAGAAGTTGTTTGAATAGAAATATGTAGAAAATTAATAAGCTCACTTTCATTTTCTTTAGGCTAACCTCTACTAATTGTGCTCCAGCATTGTGGCATCAGGTCCTATGGGATTGAAACAACATTAGCTCAATATTAGATCTACTACTTGTAAACAATTATCCAAACAGTGAATTGCAGGTAAATGACCTATGGGGAACATAAATATCATTCATCTGTTGATTAAGGACCACTATAAATGCCACAGGCTCGAAATCCCATTTAATTTTACATGTTATTGTCACATAAGAGAGGACTTAGTAAATTGTAACTCAGTAACTTAATGTTATTAAAAGTGTAAATATTTAAATAGCTTTTCAAAATTGCACAAATGTTTCTGAATTAGATCATCATAACCCTGTCAGAGTTTCCTACTTGGAGTGTTTTTTTCTGTTTGTGACATGGAAATAGGCTCTGCATAAAATCTCTTCATTATAATTTTTTATTGCAATTACAGCATGGTCAGAGCAGTGGCATTTTAAAATAAATCACAACTGAAATTTTGTTATCTATTCACCTTGAAAGTCTACGTGAAGATTAAATTGGACCCCAGACCAGGCGCATCAAATTAAGCTTAAAACTGTTCTCACGTTGTTTATGCTCCTTGCTTTTTCTGCTATTAATGAGCATATATGTTTTTCAAACAAGTTACAAGCTCTTTGCTTTGTAATACACATTTCAATTTTCTGTTTTACTACACTGTTGAAGAACCTAAGCTTTGAAAAAAAGTTAGTTACTTAAACATGCAGGTAATCAGCAAAGCAACATTCACTTCCCAAAAATAGGCCTGATTGAGTTATTCAGAAGATTTTAGGGCTGGAGAGGATTTGATGGCATCAGGAGGTTGTAAAGCTGTTAGGCCAGGTGGTGAGGGTTTGGGCTGTGGTGCAGTGGAAGATGCACAAGTGTAATTCACATTTTATTTACCTGAAAGATGCAGACATATGAAAATTTATGTACCTGGTTCTTTCTCAAAGATACAAAACTTCTTCAATGCAGCTGCTCAGTGTGAGAGGACACATTATTTTTTGAAGAAAAAAAAGAGGCTGCCTGAGCCAAATCTAGGCCTTTTCTTTACTCAGCCCAAATATGAAGTACAGCAAGGCAAAATTCTGAGAATAAGGTCACATGGCCATACAAAATTCCTGACTAAAATGACTGAAAATTCTGATTTTAGATTGCCCTTTTAAAGCGATTCATTGTCATTATCATTCCAGCTATAAACTTCTCTGCCTTTGTAACATCTCGCTTCCTAGCCTTTTTATCTTGTCCATTTATTCTGCAATTCTTATTTGCAATCCTTAAATTTGGCTTCCGTTCCAATTCTATTAAATCAAGCCTAAGTAGTTACAAGTATGTAATATTTTCTGGTTATATCTGAGCTGAGTTATTCCTCATGGTCCTCCTTATTGCCTATCAGCTTAGTTGATTATTGATTCCAGTTGAAAGGCTCACCTCATCACTGACCTAACCACCAGGCCCTTTCTTAAAATGAGCTCATCTTCAAGAGCAACTTTGTCGCTCGGGACAGCTCTAAATTAATTGGTGAGGACCTTTACAATTACTGGCTCAGTGAAATACTTTGACAGCTGCTTAAGCCTTAGGATAAGCATGAACCATCCATCACAGTTGTCAACCAGCTCCAACATTCATGAGTCCATTAAAAAAAACACAGATTTTTCTTTATAAACTATTGCTTCTAAGTACTTAAAATCACTGGCAACTAAGAAATAAAGCATTTAGCATTGTGTCCCTGCTCCATCATTGAACAAGATCAGTGCCACTTTTTTGCACTCATCAGATATGCTTTTATTCCCTTACTATCTAAAAGCTAGTCACTCTCTTGGACATACTTGGCAACCAAGCGGACACAGCTGTCTTGGGTACAAAATTCCAAAGACTCACTACCCTCTTGGATCCCTCAATCTATATTACCTCGAATACTTTGCATTGTAACTATGCTTTTTACCTCTTGTGCAACACCTTATTGAAAGCCTCCTGGAAGTCCCTTTATACTATATCAACCGAGTCATCCTATTGATTCTGCAAAATTTTGTAACAAATCTATCAAACATAATTTCCTTTTCATATCTCCATGTTGACTCTAACTATTCATATTACAGTTTCACAAAAGGCCTGTTACAACTTCCTTAATAATAAATTCAATCATTTTCTGTACTCCTACTGTCAGGCTAACTCGTTAATGTTCATTATTTTCTCTTGGCTTGAGGACTTAAATAGGGTGCATCTGAAATGTGTACACTTTCCATCTCCTCATTTAAGGAAGGAAGTTAATGCACTGGAGATAGTTCGGAATGATTTACTGGGCTAATACCTGGAAAGGAGCGGTTACCTTATGAGGAAAGAATGGATTGACCAGACTTGTATTCACTGAAATGAGGAAAGACCCGACTAAAACATGTGAAATACTAAGGTGGGAGGCTCTTGACAGCATAGTTCTGGTGAGGATGTCTCTTATGGTGGGTAAATTCAGAACTAGGTGCTTAAAAATAAGTGATTTCCCACTTATGATAGAATAGGCATAATTTCCTCTCTCAAACGCTCAAATCAATAGAAATGGATACATCTATGGAAGTCTCTTCCTCAAAGAATGGTAGAGCAATTTTTTTTAAAACTTGTAGATAAATTCATTTTATGTAAGTAGATGAAAGATTATTATGAACGGATGGAAACTGGAAATTCAGATTATAATCAGATCAGTCACGATCTTATTAAATGCTGTGGCAGGCCTGAGTGGCTTACTGTTGCTTGTAGCTGATGTGTTTGGAAACAAGCTTTAGATTTCCCTTAATACTGCCTTAATTTTGAAATTGCTCAGGAGCCATTCTTGGATGAACATCGACTTCATTCAACTATCAAGGTGGTAAAACTAACATCTCTGGCTCAGCAACAAACTCTTTAGAAATCACTCTCTTGTTCACACACACATCACTGTTCAAGAATAAAATCGATGATTCAGAATCTTTAAGTTCCATTTCCCCTGAGTTCCCAATCTTGTATTCTCTCTGCATAAAGACTCCCTGTTCCTACCTCAGTAACAGTGGTTGTCATTCTGACTTCAGTTTTCATGTCTCACATGTGTAACTATCAAAATTAAAATTAGTGGTATTATTTTTGACAAATGAGCTTAAAATAGGCAATTTACAAAGCTGAACATGCTCATTGTGTTGTATGTGTATCAGTTGATTAAATTTTTATACACAAGCATTCAGAGGTTAAATCTGAAACTGGCTGACTTAGAGTCAAACTGTGTACAAAATGCTTCTATTATTTGTTGCAGAATATTGTTCAAATTTCAAATTAAATTTATTATAAAAATACATATATGTCACCATATACAATCCTGAGATTTATTTTCTTGCGGGCATGCACAGGAAATACAAGAAACACAATAGAAATAATGAAAGATCACCCCCAACAGGATGGACAAACAATCAGTGTGCAAAAGACAAATAAACTGTGCAAAAAACAAGGAAAAGGGAAAGAATAAGCAATAGATATCAAGGAAATGAGATGAAGAGTTCTTGAAAGTGAGACCATAGATTATGGGAACAGTTCAGTGATGGGGCTAGTGAAGTTGAGTAAAGTTATCCCCACTGGTTCAAGAGCTTGATGGTTGAGGGTTAAAATACTGTTCCTGAACCTGGTCATGAGGGTCCTGAGGCTCCTGTACTTTCTTCATTATGGAAGCAGCAAGAAGAGAGCATGGCCTCATAGAATGAAACTGGACAGAACAAGGGTATTCTTGTAGTCATGCATCTGCTAGCTGTTCCGTTGAGCTATTTGTTTAGTCTTACTCCCAATATTGCTCCCAATGATCATGCAAATACAACTTCGTTCCTTTTTTACTAGTTATTATTCAATCTGCTTCCATTACCCATTCAGGCCATGCCTTTCTGATTATTACATTTCACAAACTGAACAAGTAGTCTTGCTACTTCCCCTTACATCCCCATTGTCCGCTACAGTTCTTACACCAATTATCATGCAAGCGTTACTCTCCAGGAAACAACTAAGAAACAACTCTTCTGAAAGCACCTCATGTCAGAGAAGCAACAAACAAAGGCCCACCAACAATTGCAAGTGAAAATGATATTTTACTTCGCTGTGTGAGATGGCAATAAAACAACTCAAAATCCATTCCTTGCCCCACATGAAGCTGCTAAGCAACTTTAGCTGTGAGCATAAATGTAGCTCATCTCCGGTAAAGCTTTTAGTTCCTTAATACGATGGAAGGGAAACTTCAGAAATGTGCAGGTTACCACATAAGAAAGTTAAGGCCACGTGAACAAAGTGGTTGAATGAGCCTACGTTATTCTGTTAAGCAAAATAAAACTGCAATTCAGAATGCCTGAAAGCTTATTGAGGCACACCACTGGAATCATAAAATCAATACTAATGGCCCTTACTGTCAAATTTGTCCGTGCTGACTGTGATGTCTCTCTAGATCAATCCCATTTACTTGCATTAAGCCTGCATCCCCCCACCCCAGACTCCTTTCCTATCCAAGTTTCTGTTACAAATGTTTTATAATTATTGTAATTGTATCTGTTTCCACCTTTGCCTCCAGCAGCTCATTCCAAATATTCACCACCCTCTATCTGACTCATAAGACCTTCTTTAAATTCTCCTCCTGCACCTTAAACCTATGCCTATAATTGTAGAATCCCGTACCTTTGGAGAAAAAGATTCTGCCTATCAGACCCTACAATTTATTCTGTATTTCCTAACAAAATTTGACATTACATTGCACTCAAAGCCTTTGTTAAAATAAAAATGCCAAAAGATCAAAAGATGATCTCCAAGGGAAAGACCTGAATCATGCCAGGCGATTACAAAATAAGGTAGATGAGCTTATAGCGCAGCTAGAAATTGACAGGTATGACATTGTAGGCATCATAGAGTCATGTCTGGAAGAAGATCATAGCTGGGAGCTAAACATCCAAGGACACACATCCTATTGAAGACAGGCAGGTGCATAGAGGGAGGTGTGATGGCTCTGTTGGGGAAATAATTGAATCATATCCCAAGAAAGAAATTACATAGGATCAGAAGAATCAGAAGATGAAGAATATTTGTGGGCAGAGTTAAGAAACTGCAAGGATAAAAATACTGAGTTATAAAAAACGTCTGAATAGTAGCTCGGGTACAAATTCTGAGACAGAAAAGGCAAGTAAACAGGGTAATATTACAATGGCCATGGGAGATGTTGATATGAAAGTAGATTGGCTTTCAAGAGAAGGAATTCACAAAATGCCCATGAGATGCAGTCAACCAACCAGATAAATGGCAACTCTAGATTTCGGATTTCAATGAACCAGATTTGATCAGAGAGCTTGTGATAAGGTACTTACAGGAATTGTGATCATAATATGATAGAATTCATAGAAACATAGAAAAAACATATTTTTCTAAGCTCTATGTACCTATACAGGAGTCTCTTAAAAGACCCTATTGGATCTACCTCCACCACTGTGGCCGGCAGCCCAACCCACACACTGCTCTCTGTAAAAAAAAAACTTACCCCTGACATCCCCTGGGTGCCTACTTCCAAGCACCTTAAAACTGTGCCCTATCGTGCTAGCCATTTCAGCCCTGGGAAAAAGCCTCTGACTATCCACACGATCAATGCCTCTCAACATCTTATACACCTCTATCAGGTCACCTCTCATCCTCCATTGTTCCAAGAAGAAAAGGCCGAGTTCACACAAATTATTCTCATAAGGCATGCTCCCCAATCCGGGCAACATCCTTGTAAATCTCCTCTGCACCCTTCCTATATTTTCCACATCCTTCCTGTAGTGAGGTGACCACAGCTGAGCACAGTACTCCAAGTGGGGTCTGACCAGGGTCCTATATAGCTGTAACATTACCTCTCAGCTCTTAAACTTAATCCCACAGTTGATGAAAGTCAATGCACTGTATGCCTTCTTAACCACCCAGTCAACCTGGATGCCACTTTGAGCATCTTACGGACTCAGACCTCAAGATCCCTCTGATCCTTCACACTGCCAAGAGTCTTACCATTAATACTATATTCTGCCACCATATTTGACCTACCAAGATGAACCACCTCACACTTACCTGGGATGAACTCCGTCTGTCACTTCTCAGCCCAGTTTTGCATCCTATCGATGTCCCACTGTAACCTCTGACAGCCCTCCACTCTATCCACAACACCCCCAACCAGAAGCATGAAGGAAGCCGGCCAAAGTTCATTAGCAGGAGACACCAGCAAGGCTGGAATTTCTGGAAATAATATGGAAATCAGAGGACCAGGTCTTCCCAAAGAAGAGGAAGTAATTTAAAGGCAGGAGCAGGCAGCCATAGCTGACAAGGGAAATCAAAGACAGCATAGAAACAAAAGGGAAGGAATAAAATAGAACAAAAATTAGTGAGAAGATAGAGGATTGGGAAGATTTTAAGAGCCAACACTAGGCAACTAAAAAGCAAAAAGGGACATAGAAATGACAGACAAACTTAAGACGTTTTTTGCATCAATCTTCCCTGTGGAAGACAGCAGCAACATGTCAGAAATTCAAAAAAAAAATCAGAGGACAGAAGAGAGTGCAGTCACTATTACTAATGAGAATGTGTATGGGAAGTTGAAAGGACTGAAGGTAGATAAGTCACCTAGACCAGGATTCTGAAAGAGGTACAGTACAGTACAGGCTGAGGAGATGGTAGAGGTGATTTTCAAGAATTATTAGATTGAGAAATGTTTCTGGATGACTAAAAAATGCAAAAATCACTCCACTCTTTAAGAAAGGGAGGCAGAAGAAATGAAATTATAGGCCAATTAGCCTAACTTTAGTGGCTAGCAAGATGTTGAGAATCCATTATTAAGGATGAAATTTTGGGAAACCTAGACACATGATAAAATAGACCATTAGACACAGGAGCACTAGGCCCACTGAATGTGCTCTGCCATTTCATCATGGCTGATCCATATGCCTGTCAACCCCATTCTCCTGCTTTCTCTGTTTAACCTTTCATGCCCTGACTAATCAAGAACCTATCAACCTCCAGCTTAAATATACACGGTGACCTGGGCTCCACAGCCACCTGTGGTAATGAATTCCACAGATTCACCACTCTCTGGCTAATGAAATTCCTTCTCATCTCAGTTCTAAATAGACAACCCACTACTCTGAGATTGTGGCTCCTGGTCCTAGACTACCCTGCTATAGGAAACATCCTCTCCACATCCCTTCTATCAAATATTGAAAGGCTGAGATAGGTTTCAATGAGATCCCTCTTCATTCTTATAAATTCCAGCGAATACAAGCCCAGAGCCATCAAATGCTCTTCATAGGATAACCCTTTCATTCCTAGAATCAGTTTCATGAACCTCCTTTGAATCCTCTCCAAGGTCAGCACATCTTTTCTCAGATAAGGGGTCCAAAACTGTTCACAATACACCAAATGAGGCCTCACTAATGGATTATAAAACTTTTAGGATTACATCCTTGTTTTTATATTCTAGTCCTCTCAAACTGAATGCCAACATTGCATTTTCTTCCTCACAACCTACTTAACCTGCAAATTAACCTTTAGAGAATTCTACACAAAGACTCCCAAGTCCCTTTGCACTTTGGATTTTTGAATTTTCTCCCCATTTAAAAAATAGTCTATACTTTAGTCCCTTCTACCAAAATGCATGACCATTCACTTATTATTTTCCATCTGCCACTTCCTTGCCCATACTCCAAATCTGTCTAAGTCCTTCTGCAGCCTCCCTGCTTCCTCAATACTACCTGCCCCCTCCATCTATATTCGCATAGTCTGCAAACTTGGCCACAAAGCCATCAATTTTGTCATCCAAATTATTGACGTACAATGTAAAAAGAAGCGGTCCCAATGCTGACCCCTGCAGAATATCACTAGTCATTATTCCCACTGTTTGTCTTCTGTCAATCAGCCACTGCTCTATCTATGCTGGTATATCTCCTATAATACCATAGGTTCTAATGCAGTACCTTGTCAAAGGCCTTCTGAAAATCCAAGTACACAACATCCAATGTCTCCTTTGTCTATCCTGCTGGATAATTTCTCAATTAATTTCAACACCCTCTTTTCAGGAAAGATTTTCCCTCAAGGAAACTATGCTGGCAGGCTGATTTTACCACGTCCCCAAGTACCCTGAAACCTCATCCTCAATAATCAACTCCAACACCTTCCCAACCACTGAGGGTAGGCTCACTGGCCTATAATTTCCTTTCTTCTGCCTCCCTCCATTTTTGAAGAGTGGAGTGACATTTGTAATTTTTCAGTCCTCCAGAACCATGCCAACTCTAGTGATTCTTGAAAGGTCATTTCTAATGCCTCCACAGTCTCTTCAGCTATGTCTTTCAGAACCCTCGGGTGTAGTCCATCTGCTCCAAGTGACTGATCTACCTTCAGACTTTTCAGCTTCCCAAGCACTTTCTCCCTCATAATAGCAACTGCACTGATTTCTGCCCCCTCACACTCCCAAACATACTGTTAGAGTGTTTCCCAGTGAAAACTGATGCAAAGTATTCATTCAGTTCATCCACCATTTCCTTGTCCCCCATTACTAGCTCTCCAGTGCCATTTACAGTGGTCTGATAACGTCTCGGATATTGTCCATGCCTTTCTAAAGGGGGAGGATGAGCAGCCAGGAGTCTTGGTAGATATTGGCACCAATGACGTAGGTAGGAAAGGGGCAGAGATTCTGAAGAGAGAATTTAGACAGCGAGGGAAAAAGTTGAAAAGCAGGACCTCCAGGGCAGTAATCTTTGGATTGCTCCTTGTACCACATGCCAGTGAGAGTAAGAATAGGAAAATTTGGCAGATGAATGCATGACTGACAAACTGGTGCAGTGGTTGGGGGTGGGGGGGGGGGACTTCAAAATTCTGGATCATTGGGGTCCTTTTTTTAGAGGATATGACCTGTATAAAAGGGACGCTTTTGGGTTACATGTGAATTGGAAAGGGACCAAAATGCTTGCAGGCAGGTTTGCTAAAATTGTTAGGGAGGGTTTAAACTAATTTGGTAGGGGGGTATGAGCCTGAGTGATAGCACTGAGGATAGGGCACTTGGTATACAAGTAGATGCAGTGTGCAGTGAGACTGCCAGAAAGGACAGGCAGACGATCAGCCAAAGTTGCAGTCAGTGGGATGAGTCGCAATGTAATGGGGACAAAATTGAAAAGGATGACTAATACAGGACTGAAGGTATTATAATTGAATGCACACAGTGTACAGAATAAGATAGATGAACTTGCAGCACAGTTAGAGATTGGCAGGTATGGTTTTGTGACATTACTGAGTCATGGCTGAAACAAGTTTATAGTTAAGAGCTTAATGTCTTAAGGATACACATTTTATCAAAAGGACAGGCAGGTAGGCCAATGGGGTGGCATGGCTCTGTTGGTAAAATATCAAATCAAATCCTTAGGAAGAGGTGACAAAGGATCAGAAGATGTAGAAACATTTGGAATAGATTTAAGCAACTACAAAGGCAAAGAGACCCTGATGGGAGTTATATATAGGCCTCCAAACAGTAGCCAGGATGTGGGCTGCAAAGTACAATGGGAGGTATAAAAGGTATGTCAAAAACACAATGTTACAATTGTCAAGTGGGATTTCAATTTGCAGTTAGATTGGGAAAATCAGGTGGGTGCTGGATCCCAAGAATGAGAATTTGTAGAATGCCCATGAGATGGCTTTTTAGAGCACTTGTAGTTGAGCCGACTAGGGGATCAGCTACTCTGGATTGGTTGTTGTGCAATGACCTGGATTTGTTTAGAGAGTTTAAGGGAAAGGAACTCTTAGGTAATAGTGATCATAATATGATAGAGTTCACACTGCAATTTGAGAAGGTGAGGCTAAAATCAAATGCATCAGTATTACAGTAGAGTAAAAGGAACTACAGCGGCATGAGAGAATAGCTGGTCAAATTTGATTGGAAGAGAATGACAAAGATGACAGCAGAGCAGCAATGGCTGCGAGTCTGGCAAGAATTTGTATACACCGTAAAGAAGAAGTAGTATTCTAAAGGCAGAATGATACAACCATGGCTGACAAGGGAAGTCAAGGCCAACACAAAGCAAATGAGAGGGCATATAGTACAGCAAAAATTAGTAGGAAGTTGGAGAATTGGGAAGCTCTTGAAAACCCAACAGAAAGCAACTAAAAAGATAAAAGGAGAGGAAAAGATGAAACACGAAGGTAAGCTAGCCAAAGTATCAAAGGGGATACCAAAGTTTTACAGATATAGAGCATAAAAATGGGCAAGGAAATAGCAGATGGAATACAACATAGGAAGTGTATGGTCATGCACTCTGGTAAAATATTCTAAATGGGGAGTGAATTTGGAATTCAGAGCCGCAAAGGTAATTGGGAGTGCTTGTGCAGGATTCCCTATGGGCTAACTTACAGGTTGAGTTGGTAATAAGGAAAACAAATGCAATATTGGCATTCATTTTGAGGGGACTAGAATATAAAAGCAAGGATATAATACTGAGGCTTAATAACGCAATAGCCAGATCACATTTGAGTATTGCGAGCAACTTTGGGCATCATATCTAAGGAAGGATGTGCTGGCATTGCAGATGGTCCAGAGGAAATTTACAAGAGTGATCACAGGAATGAAAAGAATAATAAACAAGGAACATTTGAAGGCTCCAGATCTGGACATACTGGAATTTAGAAGAATGAGGGAAGGATCTCACTAAAACCTGCCAAATATTGAAAGGCCCAGATAGAGTGGACATGGAGAGGGTTTTTTCAATTGTGACAGAATCTTGGACCAGAGAGTACAGTCTCAAAATAGAAGCATGCTGCTTTAGAACAGAGATGAGGAAGAATTTGTTAAGCCAGATGATGGTGAATCTGTGGAATTCATTCGCCAAGACAGCTGTACAGGAAGTTGATAGGTTCTTGATTAGCCAAGGCATCAAAGGTTATGGGGAGAAGGCAGAAGAATGGGGTTGAATAGTAAAATAAATCAGCCATAATTGAATGGTAAAAAAGACTAGATTCGATGAATGGCCTTATTCTGCTCCTATGTTTTATCCTCTTGTAATGGAGTTGTAAGCAGCGTTTTTAACTAAGGTGGAGGATCACTCCAAGAACAGGGTATTCTTTTAAAATTTATTTTGTTTAAAGATACAGCATGATACGGGTCCTTCCAACCTCTCGAGCCATGCCACCCAGTAATCCTCCAATTTAATCCCAGTCTAATTATGAGACAATTTATAATGACCAATTAACCTACCAACCAATACGTCTTCGGACTGTGGGAGTATTTATTAAATTAAAGGAAATGAGAGTGTGGTGGCATGGGATAACAAGGTGGAAATTGGCACAGAAAGTGTAAACAAAACTATACAGCACAAAACAAATCCAGAGTTAATAAAGACAAAAAAAAATCAAAGCTTTATTGTATTTACTTGAAAGCATGTAACATTTACAATAGGCAGTTAAGTGACAGCTCAGATAACAGAACAATCCAGTAGCTATATAGAGACATGGATGTGGATAACCAATACTGGTTGATTGAGTGATCAATATTCCAGGCTTGAAGAATCTAGTGGCCTACTCCTGTTTGTATTTTCTGGTGTTCTTGTGAATAGCTGCAATATTCATGAATTTAAACCCCAGAGGAAACTTGTTCAAAATACAGCAGGCATACCTGAACACAGGAGCCTATCCAATACAGATAAAAGCAGGGTTAACACACACCCAAAGATCTTTGAAATTTAAAAGTGAGGCTTGACCATTCAAATAGAGGAGTCATTATCAGTCAAGCCAACAGGCCTTATTATAAGCTGGTGCTCTATATTCAGAGATTTATGAGCATGACACTTATTGCTTCTTTCTGTTCATCCATCTGCCTTGATACCTGTCCTCTTGCAGGTCAGTGACCCAGAGAGTATGGAGATGCATTCCTTGATAATGTCAGAGGTGATGTTCATGACTTGATTTATAGCAAGGTGAGGGTCTGAGGAAGTGACTGCTATATCGCATTTATCTGGTGAATTTTAGTTATCCAAAGCAGAGAACCTGTAAGGACTAATGGCTGTTCAAGATCAGCTCAAGTAAATTCAAAGCAGATGGGGAAATTGTCTACAAAACTATTTGCTGTTACTTGGTGAAGAATCTAATTGTCACACCTGCAGTGGATTGAGATTCTGCAGGGCCTCTGACCCATAGATCCATAGAAATAATCTATATATATAGAAAAATACTATTTGGCTCATTCTGACCAAATTGATTCCATTTGTGGGAGATTTCTGTGTGCAAACTACCTACTGTATTTCCCATACTACAACAATATTTCATAAGTACTGACTAACTCGAAGCTACTGAATTCATGAAATCTGCTGTATAAAAGGGGGGAATATCTTGTTGTAGCCACTGCACCTGATTTCAGCCTCAATATAAACCTAAAGAGCAGATTATCGACCGCATGACAAAGAAATCTGAAGTCCTTGAGCCAGTCCTCATAAAGGGATCGCAGGTGGAGAAGGTCAAAACTTTTATATTCCTTGGCATTATCATTTCAGAAGATCTACAAAGAATGGTACTTCAGTGCCTCTGTTCTCTCAGATGTTTGCACAGATTTGGCATATCATTCAAAACTTAGACCAACTTGTAGAGATGCACAGTGAATATCATGACTTATACTGCATCAATGAATATCATGACAATATACTGCATCATGGCCTGGTATGGAAGCACCAATGTCCAAGAATGGAAAAGCCTTCAGAAGTTGGTGGATACAGCCCAGTTCATGATAGGAAAAGCCCTGCTCACCATTGAGAACATCTACAAGGAGCATTGCCACAAGAAAGCAGCATCATCAAGGACCTCACCATTCAGATCATGCTCTCATCTCACTGCTGCCATCAGGAATGAGATTTAGGTCCAACACCACCAGGCTCGGGAACAGTTTAATTATCAGATTTCTAAACCATAACCTTTGGATTCACTTTCAAGCACTGTACAACTCATGTTCTCTGTATTATAATAGGAATACAATAGGGTTTTTGAAGAGCCTCTTAAATAGGTACACGGAGCTTCGACAAATAAAGGGCTATGGGCTAGGGCAATTCTAGGCAGTTTCTGGAGTAGGTTACGTGGTTGGCACAGCATTGTGGGTTGAAAGCCCTGTAATGTGATCACTTTAAATGGTGAATTGCTGAATAAACTTCTTGATTAGATCTTTAAAAGCAGATTCTCCATTCATGCATTCTAAATATATGCAGTCACAGATAGATAATCTGGATTTAACATCTTGCAAAAATACACCCTCAAAGCTGGCTTGTTATAAACATTCAGTCTTAGTTCTTGCTGTGCACAAATTAAATTGAATGCAGGACTTGCTTCCAATCATTTCTGCATGTTGTTCCTGTGATTGCTAACTACTAAAGAACCCAAGTAAAATCTTTGTTATGGCCTGTGTGATATCCCAGAAGATGTTGGACAGTGCAAATCTGGACTAACATATTAATGCATGGGATCTGGATCAACTACGATGCAAGTTCAGGTGCACATTGGGAAATATCAATTTTAACCACAACAAGTTGCACTAGTGATCATTTCTGGATGAAACCGTAACAGTAAAAACTGTACCAGATGCTCTCAATTGTGATCGATGCTAACAAATCCAATTCATTATACAGGGAAATGGAGAAATTCTCCAAAAGTTCCTAACAGTCGGGTGGTTCATCTTGCACTTCACTGCAGATCAAAGAAGAATCTGCTCTTAGTAAATAAGCCAAAATATGAATAATTTATAAGACAGATTGAAAATTTTATGCAAGACTTGCAATATAGTTTCTGGACAAGCAACCTGACCGTACTTTCACAGTGACTGGGAAGGCTTATTCCCAGTTTATAAACGTGGTTTCAAAACCTCTGAAAAATAAAATCAAGGAAGTGAATTGCAGCTTGAACACCAAAATGAACAAAATCTGAAATTAAACCAGTGGAAGCTTATTTTTGTAATTAATGTCACCACATCTCAGGAATGCAAACAGACTAACAAAAAAGCCCAGTTAGACTATAATGACAGCCTATAATTAATAAAATATTTCACGGACCTATAATAGATCCAAAACTTCTGGAACCTCTGTAATCACAAATTTGATGCTTTTGTATAGTATGCAGCAGTTTGTTCATTGCTTGTACTTGTGTAGCTACCTTGGCTCCTGTTTTGATTTCAAAATTTTCATTTTTGCTCCTAGGCCCTCCATAGCTTTTCAATTTGAATGTCACTAACTTTCATCTTTCCACTAATAGTAATTCTGCCTTCTGCTGCAAAATCCCAAGCTCTAACTACCTCCGTAAATTACTTTATCTGTCTTTCATTGAAATACATTTTACACGATCTTTAAGTTAACATGCCTATCTTTACACAGACAATTACGTCTGTTCCATTGAGCATCTTGGGACATTTTATGATGTTGAAGATGCTACATAAACACAGGCTGCTGTTGCAAGCCATCTGGTACATTTAGAAGCTTCTCAGTCAAGCGGATATTCAGTCTCTCACTGCTGCAGTCGGAGGTTGCCACCTGCTTCAAAAGGTGACAATTATATCAGTGCCCAAGAAGAGCGGGGTAAGCTGTGTCAACGACTATCATCCAGTTACACTCACATCTACCTGCAATGAAATACTTTGAGAGGTTGTTCACGGCCAGAGATAAGGTTAGTCTAAACAAGGACCTTAATCCGCCGCAATTTGCCCAACTCCAAAATGGGTCTACAGGAGATGCAATCGCACAGGCTCTGAACTCAGCATGGATCATCTGTACAATAGCAATACTTACATCAGACTGCTGTTTATTGATCACAGCTCAGCGTTCAACTCAATCATACCCTCAGTTCTAATCAACAAGCTTCAAAAGCTGGGCCTCTGTATTTTCTCCACAACTGGATCTTTGACTTCAGGGTGCATTAGAACCAACACCTCCTCCTCACTGACAATCAGTACCGCATGGATCCATGCTTCGTCCACTGCTATACTCTCTCTACACCCACACATGGGTGGCGAGGTAGAGCTTAAGCACCATCTATAAATTTGCTGATGACACAACTATCATTGGCAGAATTTCAGATGGTGACAAGGAGGCAATCAGCTGGTTGAGAGGTCTTGCAATAACTATCTTGCACTCAATATTACTAATGGCAGCATTGACGACACCTTCAAAATGTGGTGCTTCAAGGAAGTGGCATCTATCATTAAGGAGCCCATCAGTCAGGACATGCCCTTTTCTCAATGCTTCCATCAAAGAGGAGGTACAGGGAAGACATACATTCAACACTTCTGGCACAGCATCTTCCCCTTTGCCATCAGATTTCTAAATGGACAATGAATTTATGAACACTACCTCACTATTTTTTCCTTTTGCACAAGTTAATTTTTTTTAAAGATTTATTTTTTGAATTCTATCACTTTAAAAAAGGTACTATGTATTACAATGTACTGTGGTTGCAAAACAACAAATTTCACCACATGTGGTGCTGATATAAAACCTGATTCTAATTCTGAAGAATTGCCAATGTCCACACAAGCAAAGAGAATAGCAGATCTCAAAGATACTTCTCTTGTTCTTTCAGGGAAGCATAATTGTAGCTATATTTGCATTCTTTCCTTTAATCAGGCTTTTGGTTCCAGCTGGGATTCAATAGGCTCTATTTCTGCCTCTGAGTTAGAGGGAAGTGTATGAACATGTACAAAAAAATCTTATGCTAACATGCAATGCAATACAGAGACAGGACCGTATCATATACAGTACTGTCTGTCATCTAAGACAATCCAAGGCTCTGCCAGCTCTCTCAGGTAGTGTAAAACCTTCCCAAGGCGATACTTTAAAGATCAGCAGAAGAATTGCCGTTGTTGACATGCACAAAATTTGTTCTTCATTCAAATAAAATGAATCAGATGATCTAAAAGTTTAACAAAACCCTTCTGTATAGAACACATCCCCACAAATGCAAGGAAACATGAGAGCATCTGTGTGAGTCTGTCTAATCATGGAAGCCATAAACTTCCATACAGCTTCAACTTGTTACTCTCCGAAGTTTACTCATCTCTGCACTGAACTGTGACTGCAGCCTGCAACTATCACAGTGTGAACTTCAGTTCTGAATGTTATTTGCTTACTTTTATTGTTTGCATGGTTTCTTTTTGTTCTGCACGTTGAGTGTTTGATGTTTAAATGGATTCTATGGCGTTGCTTTGTTTTGCAGCTGCCTTTAAGAAGATGAATCTCCAGGTGGTATGCACACTTTGAATGTACTTCCAACTTTGATTTGATCACTACAGTCAACGCTGTTGATTGCCACCATTCATACTACTGCTCTTCAGTTCTGGAGGAAGGGAAAGAGAAGGGGCCGCAGGGACGAGGGAAAATCGAGGGGCTATGGTCATGGGGAGAGGAGAGTTGTTACCAGAGTTTACAAAAATTGAAGTTCATGTCATCAGGTTAAACTACCAAGATGCTATAATGTAGCTGGGACGAGGCTGTGGACAAACGTACCAGTGCGATAATGGGAGGTGGAATTAAAATGTTTGGCCACGTGGTGATCCTGCCTGTCATGGTAGATCGAGCAAAAGTGGTCACCAAAGCAATCCCCCAAACTGCATCAGGTCTCACTAAATTAAAGGAGGCTACACCGGGAGCACTGGAAAACAACAAACCACACATAGTGGGTCTTCAGCCCATTCCATGACCTCGACCTCCAAAATAATCACCTATTGTCCCACTAGCCTCTGTACCTAACATATCATTCTCCACAACTTCTGCTATCTCCAATGGGATCCTACCACCAGTCACATCTTCCCCTTCTCTTCCCTATTCATTTTCTGCAGGGATTGCTCTCTCTGTCACTTTGTGGTCTGCTTGTCCCTCACCACTAATCACCCTCCAGGCACTTATTGCTGTAACCGAGCTTAGTGTTACACCTGTCCTTACACCTCCACCCTCACCACCCTGAACAGTCCTTGCAGGTGAGAAGGTGTATCACATGCAAAGCCACTGGTGCCTTTTAATGTATCTGGTGCTCCCGGTGTGGCTTCCTCTACGTTACTGAGAACACTGTAGATTGCAGGTTTACATTGACAAGCACCTTTGCTCTTCTGCTACACCAGCCAGCCATTTTAATTACACTGATTAAACAACCTCCTGCTGTCACTTTGAAACCAAAAACAGATTGGAGGAGCAACACTTCACATCATCCCTTGGTAGTTTCCAACCTGATGGCAGGAGCATCAATTTTCTCTGACTTCTGGTAACCACTCTGCCTTTGCCTCTACCCCCTCCCAACACACTACCCCTATTTTTCCCTTAACCATGTGGTTCCATCACCCCTTCTCTTTCCCCTCCATTGCTCGCACAACCTGCCTATCAGTTTCACCTTCATTTGGTTGCGCACCTCCTGCTCTTTAGTCCATCTTCCATTGTCCTGTTCTATCATATTCCTTCTTCAGTTCTTTGCCTTCCCCACCTATCACCTCCACTTGTCTCAGAGAACATCACAATTATCACCTCACAAGAATTCGGTACAGGATTATAACATTTCAGGATTGGAAGAACGTGCTTTTTCTTTACTGAAAAAAAAAGAACATGTCAGTGTTTAGCATGCCGCTAACTGAAATGAATGAAATGGGTAAAAAAAACACAATGAAGTTCTCAATTTTTTACTGCGTTATCCTCAGGCATTAATAAAAGAAGAAGAAATACTTGCACTTTGAAAAATGTGCTTTTCTTTACATCAGGACTTCCAAGAATGCCTACAATAAATAAAATACTTTGTCACATAGCTATTATTGTAACCCTGATAACCTGCAAACAATTAGACAAACTTCTAGTAAGAGCATTGAAAAATGGCAAAATGATTCATTTTTGTTAGTTAATGTGATTGGGGATAAATATTGCCTAAGTTCATGGGAGTAACATTCGTCCTCCTCCAATATTTAGGAATATTTAGAAGGCAAACTAGACCTCAGTTGTACATCTCACATGAAAGTCAAAAAGCAAGATATCTGTAGGTACTCAGATAAGGCATAACAGAATAATTGGTAATCGTTGGTCTCAACTCAGACCATCATGATTTTATGAATCTCAAACAAGGCAACCAATCAATTTTTATACAATTCCAGAGTTTTCACTACCACTAAATTATCTGACAAGTTGCAAGGTTGAAGAAGAATTTTATGAAAGAAATTGAATTTAACGAAATGTTATTTTAGGGCCAATGGTTCCTCTTTCTATTCTCACAATGGTTAAAGTAATGATCTAAATTATTTATTCAAGCTTCCTTAATAAGATACATTCTTTGTGTGATGACTTCTCAATCACCTCACAATAGGTGCTTAATTGCTTTCCATACACCTCCCCATTCCTATTCTGCTAATTTAGTTTCATGAATTTGCATTTACATTTAATGTGATTTTCTCCATTCTGCTGTTATTTTCACTGACAAATGGATAAGGAGAGTCATGAAGCAAATCAACTCATGCCTGATGAATGACTTGGATCCACTCCTGTTTGCCTACCATCACAGCAGGTTCACAGCAGATGTAATTTAATTGGCTCTTCATTCAGCCCTGGAACATCTGGACAGCAAAGATGCACCCATCAGGTTGTTCTTGATTGACTACAACTCAGCATTCAACACTATCATCCTCTTAAACCGAATCGATATTCTCCAGGACCTAGGCCTTGTTATCTCCTTGTGCAAGTGGACTCTCGATTTCTTCACTTGCAGATTCTAGTCAGTTTGGATTGCCAATATATCATCCAGATTCTCCATCAGCACAAGTGGTGTGTGCTTAGCCCCCAGCTCTACTCACTTTATACTTGTGTATGACTGTGAGGCCAAGTATAGCTATAATGCCATATTTAAGTTTTGCTGACAACACCACTGTTGCTGGCCAAATCAAAGATTGAAAACCTGGTTGAATGCTACCACAACAACCTCTCACAGAGACGTAAGCCGAATCAAAACGCTGAATATTGACCACAGGAAGGGGAAATTGGAAGAATGAGCTGGTCCACATGGGGAAGCAGAGTTGGTGAAGGTAGTAACTTTAAATTTCTTGGTGTTATAACTCCCAAGGATCTGTCTGGGGACTAACATATAAATGCCATTACATTATAAAGAAGGCATGGCAACACCTCTGCTTTCTTCGACATTTGTACAGAATTGGAACATCACAAACTTATAAGAAAGTGGAGCTCTGCCCTGGCTGATGGTTGAAGTGTAATAACTATTCTTCAGCCTGTTTGTGTGGGACCTAAGGCTCTTGTACCACGCTCCCAATGGCAGCAGCGACAAGAGAGCATGGCCCAGATGGTGAGAGATATTTGAGAAACTGATAGATGCATGCTGACGGAGTGTACACTGACTGGTTGCATTACAGCCTAGTACAGAAACACCGACACCCAGGAATGAAAAAGCCTGTAAAAAGTTGTGGATGCAGTCTAGTCCATCACAGGGCATATCTACAAGGAGCACTGCCACAAGAAAGCAGCATCCATCATCAAGGACCACCATCATCCAGGTCATTCTGCCTTCTTGCTGCTGCCATCAGGAGCTTTAGGTCCCACACCACCAAATTCAGGAACTCTTATTCCCCTCAACCATCAGAGTCCTGAACCAGTGTGGATAACTTCACTCAAGTTCAGCTGTATGCATGTATACCACCAAATGAAACAACACATACCTGGACCAAGGTGCAAAACACAGTACATGTAAGTCACATACACACAACACAAAGTAACATTACCACAAATAAAATAACAAAAAATAAGGTGTATTTCTGACACCTCAACACTAAACTGATTCCACAACCTATGGGCTCACTTTGAAGCACTCCACACTCATGTTTTCAGTATTATTTGTTTCTTTCTTGTGTGCTTTTTTTTAGTATTTGCATAGTTTGTCTTTTGCACATTGGTTATTTGTCTGTCTTTATCTGAAGTTTTTCATTGATTCTATTGTATATCTTTATTCTACTGTGAATACCTGCAAAAAATGAAACTCATGGTAACATATGCTGACAACTAGTTACCATCATAATAAATGTACTCTGCTCCTCTATGGCTACCTTATAATCTACAAACAAACTCAGCTGGCGCAGTCTTTTCCTTTACCCAAGCTCACCAGCCTCCACGTAGAATACAAAAACAAGGAGATAATGCTGAAGCTTTATAAGACACTAGTCGAGCCGCACTTGGAGTATTGTCAACAGTTTTGAGCCCCTTATCTCAGAGAGGATGTGTTGGTATTGAAGAGAGTCTAAGGAGGTTCACGAGGATGATTCCAGGAATGAAGGGATTAACGTATGAGGAGCGTTTGGCAGCTTTGGGCCTGTACTCACTGGAATTTAGAAGAATGCAAGGGGGAGGGGTGGAATCTCATTGAAACCTACTGAATATTGAAAGGGCTAGATAGGGTGGATGTGGAAGAATGTTTCCTCTGGTGGGGGTATCCAAAACTAGAAAGCACAACGTCAAAATTGAGGGGCGACCCTTTAGAAGTAAGGAGGAACCTTTTTAGCCAGAGAGTGGCAAATCTGTGGATTGCTCTGCCACAGACTGCAGTGGAGGTCAAGTCCATGGATGTACTTAAAGCGGAAGTTGATAGATTCCTGATCATTCGGGGCATCAAGGGATATGCTGAGAGTGCAGGTGTATGGGGTTGAATACGATCTGGGATCAGCTATGATGAAATGGCAAAGCAGACTCGATGGGAGGAAAGGCCTTATGGACTTATGGACTTGTATTACTTTAACCACTAGCTTTCAGACCTTGTTATGCTGTTCAATTCTCTAATTACTTTTACAGTAAGGCTGCATTCAGTATTGATTTCCCATGTGCAAAGCCCACAGGAAGGTGACAAATGTCTTGACAATTTTCTGTATACACTTGATCTCCAACTGATGAGCAATTTTCACAGACAGATACAAATATGAGAATAAAACCTTTCCTTAAGAGGATCTTCTTCAAGTGAGTCACAGGACAGTTCTGGAGTCAGAAGCAGGAACAGCTGGGAAGTATAATAATGCGGCCACAAATGTAAGGCAAATAACCAATGCAGAAAAACATTGCTGGACAATCAGAAAACAGCAGGGCAATTGGATGGCTCAGAGCTGCTAATGGTTTAATGGATGAAAACGGCCCCCTTCACAGTCACTGCACCATTTGATGATTCTGTGTGCGCATATTCTGTGACTGCAGTCCTTTTCTATACCATGTGATTTAAGTGTTTATCCAGCAGACTTCCAGACTGTGCCCTGGTAGGGTCTCAGCATGAGATGACTGCAGAGCAGTTCATTTAAAGATTTCAGCATTTAGCTTAGCAAACACACAGGGGATTTACATGAATCTATAACAGAATTTCGAATTCACTTTGTAAACAAACCAAATCATACAAGCCCATACACCATGTCAAGTAAATTGCATTTAATGTTCAAACAAAAATATTGCAGGAACAATGTACCGAGTTCCAATTGTGCTTCAGATTAAGAGATACTATGAGAACATAGAAAAGGATCAGGCCATTTACCACTATGTTAAGTCGAGTCTCAAAGACTCATCGAGTGAAGACATTTCTTCTCTCGAATCATGCTATTTTTAGACTGTGATTTCTGGTTCCAGGTGCATTATCCAGTGGAATCATCATCCTTGAATTTACTTTAAGCCCCATGTGATATTTTTATTCTACTATTTTTATATTTTTTGACCAAAATTACATAAATCTTGACTATTTTTTCACAGTTTGGCTTCATCTTCTTCACTGTGACTATGTAGTTAGTTTTGTTTACAACAGTTTCATCTTCCTCCAAAAGATGTCAACAAATTTCTGTACAATGGTAACTTTCCATTTTCATGAGCAATTTAATCAACTTGACATGGTAGTAATATTCTTCAAATATTTATAATTCTGTAAGGCCATAATAACTTGACAATTATCTAGCACAGAAGGGGATAAACTGCTCTTCTGGACAAAGATAATGACTGGGGAATCATCCTTGTCCACCTTTTTTTTAAAAAACAAATTTACCACTAATCCTTCCAAATGCACCTGAGGAAGTAATCCACAATCCCTTATCCGAAATTCTGAAATCTGAAACGCTTCAAAAACCTAAGTTTTCTCCGTGGATTGTGGAGCATGTTGTAACAAGGCCTGTTTCGAGCGCCAACAGCTGACGTCACTCAGGTGTGTCGTGGCAGCACTAGCAGAGGCAAGGAATGCTGTACCGAAGTCTCATGGTACTTGAACCCATAAATATTAAATATCCTCGGACTGAACTATAGTTTTATGCAGCCACATCTTGTATCTGATGTAGCAAATACCAACTACATAGTCATTCCCATTATATCTTGGAAGCAGAGTTCCTCACTGCATGCAGTTTCCTTTGTAGACCTTACTTTATGACGTAATTAACCAAATTTAATCGCTGTGTTTTAGCAGATTGGTGAACCAGCAAGGTAAAGTGCAGTATGACTAATTCTTGTCCTGATATATACTAATTTTGTAGCTAGCTAAGATCGCTGACAAGTCGGTGGTTCAACTGCAAAATTAATTTCTTGCATGTTCCTCTCTGGCACATTGTATCCCATAGTGAACTGTCTCTTTAACATCTCAGCTGATGAAATATACTTGGCTAGTTGTCTTTCTATTAAATATTACATCTTACCTTCCATCAGTATTCTACTTTTACCATTATATCTCATTAGAAGGGGAAGATTCAACTAATGCCAGCCAATTAGAGCTTTGAGTACTACAGCAGGTCCTTAGGCCTAACTCATCTATGCCAACCAAACTGCCTACTTGAACTCGTCCCACTTGCCTGCACTTGGCCTGTATCCCACTCTACCTTTCTGTTCAATGTACTATGTCTGAAAGCTTTTAGTATTGTAATTGGACTCACCTCTGATGCAATGGAGCCTTACCATTAATTGAGGAGTCTGTGGACTCAAGGTTTGAAAATCTGCTTTAAACTTTTCCCCTCACATATTAAAGACATGCTCTCTAGTTTCAGAGTCTGTTCACTTGGAATAAGACTGTTACCATTCACCTTATCCATGCCCTTTGTGAATTGATATAATTCTAAGGTCACCCCTTAATCTCTTATGCTCAGGGGGTAAAAAAACACATCTTATCCAGTCCTTCCCTATAATTCAAGCCCTTCAGTCCCAGTAGTGCCCTTATGAATCTCTTCTGCCCCTTTTTCAGCCTAATGACATCCTTCCTACAGCTTGGCAGCCAAAACTGGCATAGTCTCGTCAACCCTTGTAACGTGATGTCCCAACTGTTGTAGTCAAGCCATGACCAATGAAGGCATGCATGTCAAGCACCTTCTTTACCAGTTTGTCTATCTGCGTCACTACTTGCATGGAACTAAGTGGTTGTGCAACAAAGTTTCTCAGTTCTGCATCACTCTTCAGGACACTGCCATTTACTCTGTATGTCTTGCCTGGTTTAACTTTCCAAAATGCAAAACTTTGCATTCATCTGAGTTAAAATCCACCCATTGTTCCTCTACCCAATTGTTCTAGATCCTTTTGTAATCTTACTTAACCTTCAACAATGTCCACTATCTCACTAATTTTGGTGTCATCCACAAATGTACTAACCATACCAATTGCATTCTCTTCTACGTCATTAATATGACAAAAAATAGACCTAACTCCGATCACTGCAGCACACCACTGGTTTCAACCTCCAGTCTGAAACACATGGCCCAATTCTACTACAGATTCAATTTTGCTAGCTCACCCTGGATCCAATGTGATCTTATATTCTGAGCTGGTCTACCATGCTAGAATGTCAAAAGTCTTACTAAAGTCCATCTAGACAACATTCATCACCCTCCCCTTGTCAATCACCCTTTCAAAAATAAATTTGTGATTCTTAACATTCATTAACATTGCAGCAAATAAACACCGGAGTAGTTCACTTCTCACCATGTGAAGATCTTCTGGGGAAACATTTAGAAACATTTACCACCTGCATTTAAAATTCTTACCCTTATTTCAGACCTTGACATGGCATCACTCGTCCAAATTTCTACCAACTTCTTCAGCTTTTCAAGATGTATCTGTTACTTTAGCTAGTTTTAACCACTACACACTGGCAGTGCCTAAACTCTGCAATTCCCTCTCTAATCCACTCCATTTTTTCCAATCTCCCATCTCTTTTAAGAAGCTACTTTGCAGCTTCCCCAAGATGTCCATAGTTCCGTTGCAGTACTGATTTAAGTCGTTCCATATAACGTTCCTCCTTAGGACAAACCATCATTTGGCCACCTGCTTGAATATCTCATGTGGCCCAGTCAAATTCTCTTTGATAATGCTCTTGTACAGCAGCTGACAATACTTTGTTATGGTAAAGACAGTACAGTATATGAAATCAAGTGGAATTATTTTTTGACAGGCACAGCTGAGACAACAGAATGAGGAAGGTTTCTTCACTGCGGTACGTATAACAAACAGTGCGGTAGTAACTTAATTCTAGTTAAAAAACGCAAATAGAAAAACATGTAGTTGTACCATGGCACCATTGAGTTACAAAGACAATTCCAGTTAGTGTATATATGTGTTCATTGTCTATATAAATATGCACCTGTATAAATGACCATTTCATTACTCTGCTAAATCTGCTTAAATCAATTGAGATTAAGGGAAGAGAACCACCGAGCTTCTAAATTCAAGGTAATAAAATCTAGTTAGATTCTTTCTCCTAATTACTGTCCATTTACTCTGGCCTCAATACTGATGGTTGACAGCTTATTCAAAAAGTTGATTCTATATTGACCTCACAAATTACAAAGTGTTTTGCAGCCAACTAAATATCACTGATGTGTTGAGGTCCTCCATTGGTCCATGTTGTGGCCCAGCTGTCTACATGATAGTCTACGAGCCAGTACGCAGACCAGAGCAGTACAATATGGAGAGCAAGTTGTTGCCGTTTAGCAGGCTCCCCCCCCGCCATGCAACTGACGAATCCAAAGGAATGGCAGAGACCGGTACAGTTTGACATCAGTGGTGTTGCAGGAATTGCCAGTCAGCATTGAACATAACGTAGGACTGCCTTAGGGACTTCCCAAGAGTAGGCAAAGCTGCAAGGCAGCAGAGATTTGAGATCAAAATTTTCCACGGCTGACGAGCCCCATCTGCAAGAGATGACTGGTTTGAAAGTGTTCATAACCCACCTTTGCCTCTTCTCCTGTCGGTAAAAACTATTCCATCAGTTTTAGTAGCTAAGCCACACATGACGGCAAGCAGCTGGACTTGGTTGTCAGCCTATTTGAAATGTTGCCATTGGGAACATTTAATGGATAGTGGGAGCTTATCTCCACTACCACCCCCGGTTGTAACAACCTTAAGGAACATAATCTTTCTGAAGCACAGTCACCATTGTAATATAGGAATCCAAGCAACCAAATTGCACACAGTAAATTCTCACATGTGGTAATTACAAGACAATCTTTTAAAGAGAAACTTGGAGGACAAATAATGGTCAGAATCCTAAGATGCTTAAGAAAGGTAATGGCAGATTGATGGCCAGGCTCTGTAAAGTGTTGCAGAGCAGACAAATCTCGGGGCTCAAGTACATAGCAAGGTTTTTAAGACGGCATATGGCACATTTGCCTTCATTAGATAGCATGCCAAGTACAAGAGTTGTGATGTCATGTTAAATCTGTACAAGACTATGGTGAGAGAGCACCTGGAATATCGTGTGAAATGCAGGTTGTGATATTACAGGAAAGATGTGATTGAGCTACAGAGGGCACTGAAAAAGATTCACAAGGATTTTACTGGGAATGTAATGTAGGTCTTGCATTATGGGAGAGACTGGTAAGGGCAGGGCTGCTTTGCCTGGAGTGTAGGAGGCAGAGGGGTAACCTCATAAAGCTTTATTGAATTATAAGGGTCATATATAAGGTGAATGATCAATCCTTTTCCAGTGGTATGAGAATCTAAAACTGGAGGCAATAGATTTAAGGTAAGAGGAAACAATTTAAAGATTTTAAGAATTAAATGCTCGAGTGGCTAGTTTTTCCACAGAGGACGGTGAGAATATAGAATTAAATAGCAATGATAAAGGCAGGTATAATCATAGTATTTGTAAGGCTGTTACGTACATAGGCTTTGAATGAAGGAAAAAAAAGATGGTTGGAGTTGCTTAGCACTTTCATGCAATGGTGTTTATGTGTTAACATCAAAAATCAAATTTACAAAATTTGGCAAAAATAGCAAGAAAAAGCTGCCAATATTTACAAAAGATATTATCAGAAAACTAAATTATAGTTCCATTTTGGTCCAGTGTGAACTACTGGCAGCTTGATCTCTCTCCCTCTTGTCTACTGAATGCAAACTGTCCATTTTGTTTTAGGCACCAAGACATACCACATTTAATTACTCACAAAGTTAACTTAAGACTACATATGTATCAGAATATGATGCATTCCACAATCATATTACAAAATAAACAGAAATATCTACCTTAAATAGAGCATACAAACAATATATACACAGTTACACATCCCAATTAGTAAAGAAATAGAAAATTCTGCTGTGTCTATTGGGAAAAGCACCACATAACCACCCCATGCACATAACCTCGGTTTAGGATCCATTATCAAAGCAACAGCAGAATGACAAGGGTGTGTGTGTGTGTGTGTGTGTGTGTTAATGAACATACTCTGTCACAAGGCATTTAGATAGATACATGTATCAGAAGGGTTCTATAAACTTCCAAGACAGAAGCCAGTTTCAATATAAAGTCATCAACATGAAACTTGAACTCTAATTTTCTCTCACCACTAAATCCACAACCAGCTGATTATTTCCAATGTTCTTTGTTCTTTTAGCAACTGAAACATCTTGTTTATCAAAATCAGGAATGCTAACAGTGGAATCTGGATAATATCAAACCTGGACACTGAAATATAAATGGACTATTACTTCAGTGGGAACAGTTGGCAAAGATGCTGCTGTTCTGTGGTAGAACAATCAAAAAATATAATCTTAATGCATTGATAAAAAATTATTTTGAAAACAATCCATTGAAATTATATTGAAGAGCTTTGCACATACAGCATACCTGTAAGATCAGATAAATTCAATGATAGTGCACTTTGAATCCAAGGATATGGTTAATCCCTGAAGATTAGTGTTACAACCTGCTAAGTACTCAGCCTTATTCCAAAATTTGACCATGACAAAACTGATAGAGAACATAATTAACTTAGACACCAAAGGCAAAGCCATTTTTTTTTAAATTTTCTGCTTTGGTGAAAGAAGACCCTACAATTAGAATGTGACTGGACAATCAAGTCATTTCTATTGCAGAAATAGAAGGGGCTGCTTTCTGAAATAAGATTATTTGAGAAAATACAGTATTAATTGCAAACTACTTATGTATGTTCAAAGAATCATAGGAATATTCAGCTGAGAGAGAGTTTATTCCTCCCTTTATGCCTATAGTAGCTCTTAGTTAAATTGTCTCATTAGTCCAAATTCATAGCTCGTGCCCTTTAGCCCTGTGAAGTTTTCCCCTTGAAATATTTATGAATCCTTCCTTCTGAGAATAGTACTGAAATCAGTTCCAGTCTACTTCTATGTAGTATTCCAGAATGTGAAAGGAGAATTATGGTCTTCCTCAGGGATCTGTTCTGAAACCGTTACTCTTCATGACTTTCATAAGTGACCTAGATGAGGAAGTGGAGGGTTGGGTTAGTAAGTTTGCTGATGACACAAAGGTTGGGGGTGTTGTGGATAATGCGGAGCACTGTCAGAGGTTACAGTAGGACATTGATAGGATGCAAAAACTGGACTGAGAAGTGGCAGATAGAGTTCAACCCAGATAAGTGTGAAGTGGTTCACTTTGGTAGGTCAAATATGATGACAGAATATAGTACTAATGGTAAGACTCTTGGCAGTGTGGAGGATCAGAGGGATCTTGGGGGTCCAAGTCCATAGGACACTCAAAGCAGCTGTGGTTAAGATGGCAAACAGTGTTTTGGCCTTCATCAATTGTGGAATTGAATTTAGGAGCCGAGAGGTAATGGTGCAGCTTTATAGGACCCTGGTCAGACCCCACTTGGAATACTCTGCTCAGTTCTGGTCACCTTACTACAGGAAGGCTGTGTAAGCCATAGAAAGGGTGCAGAGGAGATTTACAAGGAAGTTGCCTGGATTGGGGAGCATGCCTTATGAGAATAGGTTAAGTGAACTCAGCCTTTTTTCCTTGGAGCGACGGAGGATGAGAGGTGACCTGATAGAGGTGTATAAGATGATGAGAGACGTTGATGGTGTGGATAGCCAGAGGCTTTTTCCCAGGGCTGAAATGGCTGTTACAAGAGGGCATGGGTTTAAGGTACTTGGAAATAGGTACAGAGGAAATGTCAGGGGTAAGTTTTTTAATGCAGAGAGTGGTGAGTGCATGGAATGGACAGCCAGCAACGGCGGTGGAGGTGCAAACGATAGGGTCTTTTAAGAGACTTTTGGATAGGTACATGGAGATTAGAAAAAATAGAGGGTTATGGGTAACCCTAGTAATTTCTAAGGTAGGGACATGTTCAGCACAACTTTGTGAGCCGAAGGGCCTGTATTGTGCTGTAGGTTTTTTATGTTTCTCAATATCAGTCCCTCGAGCAGCATCATGAAAAAGAGATTGCCCAGCCCTATCACACTGCCGTTTGTGGGATTGCATCATAATCATATTGGTTTCTGTTCTTCCTATATTCAATAGTGTCTTCACTTCAAAACCACTTTCTTGGCTGCAGGCATTGGAATTACCTCAAAAAGGCTGTGAAATATGCGATATAACTACAAGACTTAATTTTGTTCCTTATCGCCTGATCTTAATGACTTTCATGAAGGAACATCTTCATTTGACAATTCATGTCTTTGATTTCAAATCTTCCCATGGCTTTGTTCTTCATTGTCGGCTGTTTAGTTCATGCTATCAATGCTTTGAGATGCTGCTTCTCTTCCAATTCAGAAGAACAGTTGTCAAACGCATCGGCAGCAGAAGTATTGAGTTCCACCACTGTGGGCAACACGATAGTGGAACTGTTACCATTGCTACCTCACAGTTTCAAAGGCTTGAGGTCGATTCTGACATGGGTGTCGTCTATGTGGATTTTGCCTACATCTTTGTGACTTTGACTCTGGATGCTCTGGTTTTATACCAATGAGACCCAGCAAGTGACATGAAGAGGAAGGAGAGACTGAGCCTCTTGAGAATGTGCAAGAAGTGATGTGCAGCAGTCATTCTATGCTCAAAGCAATAACATTGGTATCATCAAGTTTCAAAACCTGGATTCCTGTACAAATGACCAGTAGATTTCCTTTGACTTTTCAAACTTAATTCAATCATTATTTTCTGGAATATGGACTTTGACTTTCTGCATACAAAATACACTCCCTGGAACTTGTAGAAAACACACACTAGGAATGCAATTACCACTTAATATTGTTAAGCAGTAGTAGATACGCTCTGAGTGTAAAAGGTGATGGCCACTCCACCATATTATCTATACAAATTTCTATTTATCAGAGGCCATAATTTTTATGTTTTACCTTTATGCGTTTTTCATGAACAACTACTGAACTTAAGTGCAAGCTGCCCAGAATGCAAGTGAAGGTTATGCAAGGAACTGGACAGACCTATTACCTATAGATTTTCCATTTTTTCTAAATCAATCCCAGCTGGCAGTTGTCCCATGCCTCATTGCAGTTGGCAATCGTTATCTCAGTGATACTTTTCAGGAGACTCCTCAGCTGTACTGAATAAGCTCATTTTAAGCCAATAAAAGAAGGCAATTTATCACACCTCTTCTTAACAAGCCAGCATGAAAATCATGCCCTCCTGCTATCTCCCATCCATCTGAAAAAGGAAATGCACTTTGAATTAACATAGGACATTGAACAGCAATGGAAGAGGCTCTTCAGCTCACCATGATGTAAATCTAACTAATTCCACTTACCAACACATGATGTGCATCACTCCATTCCCTTCCTGCCTATTTGCCTGTCCAAATGCCTCTTAAAACATAATTATTTTATGTGGTTCTATCATCCTAAGTAAAGCAATGAAGACACCTTCAACTCTTTCTGTGAAAAACTTGCCTTGCAGATCTCCCGTAAGCTTTCTACCTCTTGCCTTAAACTATGCCCCTTTGTATTTGACATTTCCACTTTCAGTGTCTGAAACTATTTCCACTCATAACAATGTGCCACACAAAGACAAACGGAACTGGCTCAGATAATCAATTCAGTCGGCATGAACAAATTGGGCAAAGAAACTGTTTCTGTGCTTTACAACTCTCTGACTCTACAGTGGAAATTAACATGCTGTGAACCAATGGAGATTTTAAAAAATTATGTTGAGGTTCAGTAGGATGCATGAGGAAACGTCGTCTCAATTTGGGGACAGTCCAAACATCGGGGTAAAAAGTACAAGAGTTATTAACAAATCCAATAAAGTATTCAAAGGGCAGTTAGAATGCAAGGCATGTCTCTGCAGGGACTGATTAAGGGTCTCATTATGGATCTCTTAAGGTGAAGCAGGGTAAAGACCTGAGAAATAACTGTTGATAGCTAGTTTCACTGATTAACTGGAGATAATTGCAGTATTCTATGACGACTTGGTATCAGACAAGCAATACAGCAGTATCAAGTAGTGGAGAGGTTAAAGGCTAGTGGAAGATTGGAGAACTGGTTGTCATAAAAGTAGAAACTGACTCCCTGTGAATTACATCTTTAAGCAGCAGCATGTAGGCAAGTTAAAACTTCTTTTCCTGCTCTTCATCATTACTTGAGTTTCCAGGGACAGGGAAAGCAATTATTGCTGGGCTTGGAAAGATGACAGTGGAACCATGAAAGGAAGGGAAATAACCTGAATGAGACAGTGGTTGAGAAGAACAGTGAAGTTGGACGTGCCAGGAGTGTTGAGTGCTTAAAGGAACTAAGATAAACATTGGAACATATTCCTGTGAATTGCTACTCTATGTTTGTGCATATAAACTGGTACATATTTGGGAGTGAATTAAGTGAGTTAATACATACAAAAGTGGCAGTCTAAGTTAGAAGCACAGGCACTTTGTGTTAGTGTCAAGAATAAACTAGCTACAAACACCTGGGCTCAATAAGATTAAAAAAATAGGTTAGGTTTGAATCCGTGAGAGCAGAAATAAAATGAAGTTTTAGATCAAATGAAGGGACTTCCTGCAGATGCTGAGTACTGTTAGCATTTATGATTTTTATTTTAGATTTACAGTATCCGTAGTTTAAAAAAAAAATTCACTCATGAGAAACAGCCCGAGTTATGTTGCTCTACTGTGGACATGGACATGGAACTTGCCTTGTACGTTCTTCCTATGTGCATGCGAGTTCCCTCTGTGTGCTCTGGTTTCCTCCCACAGTCTGGACGTACCAGTTAGCAGGTTAATTGGTCATTGTAAATTGTCCTGTGATTAGGCTAGGGTTAAGTCAGTCGGTTGCTAGGGGATGTAGCTCATTGGGCTGTAAAGGCCTGTTCATTGCTGTATCTCCAAATAAAATGATAAGTGGAACACTTGCACCCTAAGGCACCCGCAGGCAGACTAACATAGATGAGTGGAGTGACAAATAATATTACTGTGCTTTGAGAGCGAGATGGACAGACTTTTTACACTCCACATCTTTCAACAATTCACACTTTGGCAACATTTGCTGAGAAGGTCAAACGATTGCATTGGACACATCGCACTCTATTCCAGAGGGGAAAATGGAGTAAACATTTATAGCAGTCAAACACTGTAATAGCAGGTGGAATAAGTGTTCATTTCAATTTAGTAGCACAGAAGCAGATGGGATATATATTTATGCCAGTTTAGGATAGCACCACCAGATGGGATATCTGTTGATTGCAGACTAATACCACATCAACAGATGGGACTTCTTTGCACTGGTTCTGAAATGAAGCAATACGTTCTTACTCTCTCCAATGCAGGTTTTATGGCTTGTATCTCCTGTGGGGTATTCTGTGATAGTCTGCAAGCCTGGGTTCGTGGAAGATTTGTGGGAAATGTGACAGCAATGTTCAGAAAACGTAGGAAAGCAATTGCACTGCAGATAGATTAAATTCAGTGAGTATCACTCTCACCTTCAACCAAAAAAGTTGGGTGTTTAAAACTACACAGTATACACTGCAGTATAAAAACGATATTGGAGGAATATTGCTTTGTCCAATATGTAGCACGGTAAATGAGATGCTAACTATAGACCTTACGCAAATCTCTCAGCAGGATGTTGGAGACTCTGAGGCACTATTGCAAGCTGGTCGGTGGTGTAGTGGTATCCGCACCAGACTTTGAGGCGAGTGGTCCCAGGTTTCAATCTGGCTGCTCCTTGCAAGTTTTGCATCTGTGCTGGATTGAGCATCGAGCTAGCAACTTGGCCTTGTAAAAAATAGACAAATGCTAAAGAAATGGCGAGGTTGACACCCACGAGGCGCAAAGAGGATCAACAAGGCACACTTTCTGCAGAGAACAAGGGAGTTATTTCCTGGCAAATATTTAATACTCAATTTAAATCACTGAAATAGATTAAATGAAGCTTATTATTTGCAAATTGGCTGCCTCATTCCTCACATTTAAGGGACAACCCTTCCAAACAATCTGCAATAAGCAGGGGCACTTAATAAGCTCAAGTTATTATTGCAGTTTTTTGATATGTTACAACACACAAATGGAAATTATACCTGAGGGGGATGTTTCACTGGTTTTGCATGCAAAGATCAAATGACAAGATGCCATGTTGCAACATATGGTGTAAAATACTGTTGCAAATTAAAATATCTTTCAGAGAAAATGCTAAGTAATTGGAGCAGCAGCTTGATGACCTTGGGCTCATATGGCAAAATCAGGAGGTGACAGGAATTATAGGAAGGTAGTTGCCCCAAAGTTGCAGGAGGCTGACTGTCAGGAGAGGGGAACAGAATAGGCAGAGCCAGTGCTGAGTACCTCTGTGGCCATTCCCCTCAATAGTAGGTATACCGCTTTAGATAGTGCAGAGTGGGATGACTTACCGGTGGGGTGGAGCTGCAGTGACTGTGTCTCCGGCTAGAGTCTGGTGCTCTGGCTCAGAAGAGAAGTGGGGAGGCGGGGTTTGGGGGGGGCAAGGGAGGAGGACAGCAGTAGTGATAGAAGATTCCATAGTTAGAGGAGCAGACATGCAAATTTCTAAAGATGAAGCGTGGAGAGCATTCTAATTGACTGCATCACAGTCTGGTATGACAGGGGGTGGGTAGAGGGCACTGCACATGATCAAAATAAGCTGCAGAACAATGTAAACTCAGTTGTCTCCATCATGAGCGCTAGCCTCCCAGCGTCGTGGAAATCGTCAAGAAGCAATGCCTCAAAAAAAAAGGCAGCATCTATCATTAAGGATCCCCATCAACCAGGACATGTTCTCTTCTCATTGCTACCTTTGGGAAGGAGGTACAGAAGCTTGAAGGCACACACTCAAAGATTCAGGAACAACTTCTTCCCAACTGCCATCAGATTTCTGAATGGCCATTAAATCCATGAACACTACCTCACTATTTTTTTCCTCTTTTTGCACTAGTTATTTCATTTCACTTTTAAAAAAAATACACTTACTGTCATTTCCACTTTTTTTCTATGTACTGCAATGTACTTCTGCTGCACAAGAACAAATTGCACAACATATGCCAAAGATATTAAACCCGATTCTGCAGACGTGAAAGTGACCCCGGATGGTATATTGCCTCCCAAGTGCCAGGGATGTCTTGGATCAGGTCCACAGCATTTCAAAAGGGGAGGGCAGGCAGCCAGAAGTCATGGTACATATTGGCACCAACAACATAGGTTTGAAAAGGGAGGAGGTCCTGAAGAGAGAGTTTAGGGAGTTAGATAAAAAGCTGATAACTGGGACCTCCAAAGAAGTAACACAATGATTAGGAAGATAAATGCTTGCCTGAGGAACAATGCTGGGAACAGGGCTTCAGATATGTAGATCACTGGGATCTTTTCAAGGGAAGTTATAAACTGTACAAAAGGGATGGGTTACACCTGAACTTGAGGGGGACCAATAGTCTTATGGGTAGGTTAGCGAGAGATGTTGGGGAGGGTTTCAACTAATTCAGCAGAGGGATGGAAACCAGAGTGATAGGGCTGAGGATGGGGTATTTGGTATACAAGTAGATGCAGTGTGTAGTAAGAGGGTCAGGAAGTATATGCAGATCCAAGACGGCGGCGCGACACAGCTTGCAGCGGCCACTCCGGAAATGATTATCTGTTATTTGTGAAGTGGGGTGCCGTGCACAATCATATTTGATTGAAAACAGACGTGGGAGCACAGAGGAACGTCGGGCAATTCCAGGAAGACCTTTTTCTTTGCTGCTGCGAGGTCCAGGACTCTGCTGGGAAGAAAAGGCCCCCAGTCCTCGGGGTCACGTTGCCAATGGCCATTGGTGGGGCCGTCATAATACGCTCGGCTGAAGATGGTGCTCAGAGAAGCTGTGCTGGAGGGGATGGTCGTTGGCTCGGAGGTTCGACGGACTCGGAGTCCTTTCAACGGACTTAGGTCGCTTTTGGTGTGTGCTGTGTCTGTGAGGTTGGTTTCAATGGAGCTTTCATTGTGTGCTGCGTCTGCGAGGCTGAGTCAGGCGGCGCCTAGGAAGTTCATAGCGGGGATATTCCCTTCTACGGCCGGCGTGGGATGGTGAGTCTGTTGGGACCCTGGGGACTTGTGGAAACTTTGTGGTGGTTTCTTTTGAACTTATAGTCCCTTAACATCTTTGGACTACTGTGCCCATAGTCTGTTTTTTTTAATCAATTATGCTATTGTTTGCACTGTTGTAACTATATGTTGAAATTATGTGGTTTTGTGCAGGTCTTGTAGCTTTAGTTTTTGGTCTTGTTTTTGTCTGGTGGATTTGGAGCTCCTTTCCGGGAGACGCGCTAGACAGTAGCACAATATTAATACGCAGCAGCCTCTCTGGACTCTGGATTGGGGATTGCCAAATGTTACGTGGATTTTCGGGTGTAGTCTGTTTTGTCATTTGCTTTTGTGATATCATTCTGGGGGAACGTTGTCTCATTTTTAAATTTTGTGGTTTCTAAATGACAATAAACTGAATCTGAATCTGAGATGATGGAGCAAAATTGCAATAGGTAGGATGAGGTGCAGTGTTACAGGGGAACAAAATCAAAAAGGGTGACGAATACAGGCCTAAGGGTGTAATATTTGAATACACAGTATACAGAAAAGGTGAATGATTTATATACATTTTTTTTGCACATCTGTATCTTTGCTTGCCATCTTGAATGTGCTGTATGTGCCTTGTTTAGTGTATATTTTGCAGCTGGACCTAGAAGAAAGCTGTTTCATTTGGCTTTATTCATATCTGGTTGAATGATAATTAAATGTGAACTTCAACTTGAATTTGCAGGTAGAGTTAAGAAACTGTAAGTGAAAGAAACCATAATGGGAGTTATATCCAGGACCCTGAACAGCAGCCAGGATGTCATCTACAAATTACAATATGGGGAATTTCAATATGCAGGTTAACTGGGAAAATCAGGTTGGTGCTGATAATGGGCAATAAGGAAGGGAATTTGTAGAATGCCTATGAAATGAGTTTAACATAAAGGAACCCGTAGGAGGTAGTGATAACAATATGAAAGAATTCACCCTGCAGTTTGAGAAGGAGAAGCAGACATCAGATGTATCAATATTACAATGGCTAAAGGGAATTACAATGACATGAGAGAAAGCTGGCCAAGGTTGATTGGAAGGTGACACCAGCAGGGATGACAGAACAGCAATGGCTGGGAGCAATTTGAAGGCACAGTATAGATACATCCCAAAGAAGACGTATTCTAAAAGAAAGATGATGTAACCGTGGCTGACAACGGGAAGTCAAAGATAATATAAAAGCAAAAGAGAGGTATATAACAGCAAAAATTAATGGGAAGTTACAGGACTGGTGGGGGGGGGGGATTTCAAAAAGCAACAGATAAACTAAAAAAAAGTCTTAAGGACAGAAAAGCGAGTATATGAAGGTAACCGAGCCAATAAAATCAAAGTGGATATTAAACATTTTCTTTCAGATATAAAAAGATTAAAACAGAGGCAAGAGTGGGCACTGGACCACTGGAATATTATGTTGGAGAGGTAGTGTTACGCCCGGGGCCCCCTCCTTTTTGAGAATCGCAGGATCGCTATTGATTCGAGTCAGGAGACCCAGGAAATGAGAGAGAGACACACAGATTCCTCAATGGTTGGAATGTTTCCTGGGCCTCCGAGATAAAAAGCCATGGAATAGGTCATTGTCTTTTGGAGACGGAATTGTGTATTGAATCCTGTACAATGCATCGAAGCCCCAGGCAATGAACCGAGGGGGAGGTTGGTGGAGGGATTGCATCATCCCAACCTGATTGACATCTGGGACCCTGTGAGTCAGGATAAAAGAGGGTCTGTGGGAACAGCCCCTCAGACGCACCAGAAGAAACACTAGCGATCCTGTAATAGCGAAAGCCGGTGGGAAGGCCACGTGCGTCCCTTTCCATTTGCCCTGGAATCGGTGGTCCTTTACCATGGAAGAACGGTTTTTAGCTAACAACGGGGAAATCAACTCCCAACGACTCTCGAAGGATTGACATCATAAAAGGAATGGGCAAGTTTTAACCGTTCTTTCTCTCCAACCAAAAAGCTGCAGCTTGAATGAACTAAAGTGACTTTTATATTTCCATCGGACAATACATTATCTCCTAGACAACGATAGAGATATTCCTTATTGATTATTATTATACCTGCGCTTTTAGATTTAGTATTGACGACGTATATTATCTGTATGTTTGCATTGATATTATTTTTGTGAATTTTTATCAATAAATATTGTTAAAAATAGTACCTTCAGACTTCAACGGACCTCTCTATCTTTGCTGGTAAGTGACCCAGTTACGGGGTACGTAACAGTAGTAATAGGGGAAAGGAAATTCTGGATGAATTGAATAAGTATTTTGCATTAGTATTCTCTGTGGAAGCCACTAGCAGTATGCTGGAAATTCAAGAGTGTCAGGAAATCACCTGTAGCAGATGGACTACACCCCAGGCTTCTGAAAGATGTAGCTAAAGGGAAAGTAATCACCTTTCAAGTATCACTGGAGTCTGGCATGGTTCTGGAGGACTGGAAAATTGCAAATGTCACTCCACTCTTCAAGAATGGAGGGAGGCAAAAGAAGGGAAATTATTAGCCAGTTAGCCTAACCTCTGTGGTTGGGAAGATGTTGAGTCTATAGTTAAGGATGAGGTCTCAGGGTACTTGGAGGTACATGAGAAAACAGGCCAAAGTCAGCATGGCTTCCTTCAGGGAAAATCTTGCCTGACAAATCTGTTGGAATTCTTTAAGGAAATAACAAACAGGATAGACAAAGGAGAATTAGTGGATATTGTATACTGTACTTGAATTTTCAAAAGGCCTTTGACAAGTTGTTGCACATGAGGCTGCTTAACAAGATAAGAGCCCGTCATATTACAGGAAAGGTACCAGCATGGAGATTGACTGATTGGCAAAGAGAAGGAATAAAGGGAGCCTTTTCTGGTTGGCTGCTGGTGACTCCTGGTTTTCCGCAGGGGCTGATGTTGGGAATGCTTCTTTTAAAGTTATACGTCAATGATTCGGGTTTCAGAATTGATGAAACTTCGTGGCCAATTTGTGGACAATATGAAAATAGATGGAGGGGCAGGCATGGTGGAAGAAGCTGGGAGGCTGCAGAAAGACTTGGATTAGGAGAATAGGCAGAGAAATGGCAGATGGAATACTGTGTCGGGAAATGCAAGGACATGCACTTTGCTAGAAGGAACAAAAGTGTAGATTATTTTCCAAATGGAGATAAAATCCAAGATGCAAAAGGACTTGGGAGACTTTGTGCAGAATTCTCTAAAGGTTTACTTACAGGATGAGTCAGTGGTGAGGAAGGCAAATGCACTGCTAGCATTAATTTCTAGAGGCCTAGAATATAAAATCAAGGATTTTAAAATCAAGCTGAGGCTTTAAGACAATATTCAGATCACATTTAGAGTATTGTGTGTGAGCAGTTTTGGGCCCCTAGTTTAAGAAAGGATGTGCTAAGATTGGAGAGGGTTCAAGGGAAGTTCTCGAGAATGATTCCAGAAATGAAATTGTTATCATATGAGGAACATTTGATGGCTCTGTGCCTGTACTCACTGGAATTAAGAAGCATGACAGGAGATTAGAATCAGAATTAGAATGAGGTTTAATATCACCAACATATGTCGTGACATTCGTTAACTTTGTGGCAGCTGTACAATGCAATACATAATAACAGAGTTTGTGAATTAAAATATATATACATTATAGTTAAATAAAATACATTGTGCAAAAAAAAGAAATAAACAAGTGAGATGATGTTCATGGGTTCAACATCCATTCAGAAATCAGATGGCGGAGGGGTAGAAGACACTCCTGAATCATTGAGTGTGCGCCTTCAGGCTTCTGTACCTCCTTCCTGATGGGAGGAATGAGAAGAGAGCCTGCCCTGGGTGACGGGGGTCCTTCATAATGGATTCCACCTTATTGAGGTGCCGCACCTTGAAGATGTTCTGGATGCCATGGAGGGTAGTGCCCATGATGGAGCTGACTAATTTTACAATTCTTCGCAGTTTACTTTGATCCTGTGAAGTAGCTGCCCCCATAACAGATAGTGATGCAGCCAGTTAGAATGCTTTCCAGGGTACATCAGTAGAAAATTGTGAGTGCATTTGATGACATAATAAATCTCCTCAAAGTCCTAATGAAATATAGCCACTGTCTTGCCTTCTTTATAGCTGCATCGATATGTTGGGTCTGGGTTAGGTCTTCAGAGATATTGACACCCAGGAACTTGAAATTCCTCACACTCTTCACTTCTGATCCCTCTAGGAGGACTGATGTGTGTTCCTTCATCTTACCTTTTCTGAAGTCCACAATCAGTTCTTTGGTCTTATTGACGTTGAGTGCAAGGTTGCTGCTGTGACACCACTCAACTAGCTGGTGTATCTCGCTCCTGTATACCCTCTCATCACCAACTGAAATCTCCAGCGTCAGGTAAAACAGATAACACTCGATCGCAAGATGTCCCAGGTCTGGTGAACAGGACTGGGACAGCGCTGCTACGTTTGTACACCATGAGGAGTTGATCATGAAGCACATTCCTCTTCCCCTGCTTTTGAAAGACTCAGCAGTCCAATATTGTCTTATTGGGAACCCTTCTATCTGAATCACCATGTCCAGAATGGAAAGTGTTAACCAAGATTCCATGAAACAGAAGATGTAAGTGGTCCTAATGTCCCTCTGGTACAACAACCAAGCCCTGAGATCTTAAGTTTTATTTACCAGAGACCGTACATTTGCCAGCAAGGTGGTTGGTATTGGGAGTTGAAAGCCACTTCTCTTAAAATGAACTTGTAGTCCAGCTTAGCATCCCCTTTTCTGCAGTCTTAAAGGGAAGTGCGATCGGAGTCCATCCAGGTTATGTTGATTTCAAATACCGATTAATATTTTTATTCTCACTAAGTCGATATTACTAGCTGTACAGCCCTTTGATGTGGTTGTGGTTCTCAGCTCTAACAGACTGAAATGGGAGTATTTGTTGCTTTCCATCAGAGCTACTTGCACAAGTCACTTTCTTCAGTGGTGCCCCAGAAGTAACTCACTGAAACTTATTGAATGCTGTAAGGTCCAGATTGAGTCGATGTGGAGAGGTTGTTTTGTATCGTGGGGGAGTTTAGGACCAGACTGTGCTGCCTCAGAATACAGGGCTATTTAGAACAGAGATGAGAAGGAATTTCTTTAGCCAGAGGGTGGTGAATCTGTGGAATTCATTGCCAAAGGGGCTGTGGAGGCCAAGTCATTGGATTTATTTAAGGCAGAGGTTGATAGGTTCTTGATTAGTCAGGGTGTGAAAGGTTACAGGGACAAGTCAGCAGAATCAGTTTGAGAGGGAAAATGAATCAGCCATGATAAAATGGCAGAGCAGACTCGATGGGCCAAATAGCCTAATTCTGCTCCAAAGTCTTAGTGTCTAACAGTATTTTACACCAGAAATTGCAAAGTAAAGGATATTACTGTCATTCTTAAAGGTAATATGTTCCTGAAAACAGAATTGCAGATCACAGAAAATGGCAAAGCTGCAGCAGCTGAACTACAAATAGCCCCATACCAGCACACATATTGAGTACACCTCACTGGTACAGAACATTGGCTGGCTTTAAAACTGCAGTTAAGTAGTTAAGCAATCATTGCAAACTGCCTGTGACCAGTACCAAAGACAAATAAATCTATTTTTGTTCTGTAAATGGCAGATGATTTTTGCAAGACAAGGTTATTAATGGAAAAGAAACCAAGTGAAGTACTTTGAGTTTGGATAAAGGGCAGTCATTATCTCATTGAATAAACCCGATGTTGAAAATGCCTCTTCAAGTTCCAATGTTGCACAATTTTCTGGTCCAGTTAAGGATAAGTACTGGCAGAGATTATAATGGAGCATATGTTCATATTCTGAACCAATGCCTTATATCTTGTGAAACTTTGTTCTATAACTTAAAAAAATATACATCCAAGGTTCTTAAATTTGTATAAAACTTCAGGATATGCAGCTTTAAAAAGTACTTAATTCATAGCTAGATGCAGATGCATTCTTTTTGGCAATCTATTATGGCAATAATACAAAAGATGAGATTTTGTTCCATCAATACAGAACTCCTGTTTGGAGCGATAAATCTTTCACACAATTCATCTGTGCTTGTGCAAGCATCAACATTAAAAAATGGGGTATAATTCTTTCTAACAATTATTTAAGGAAGGTCAAAGATGCATTTTGAAAGGTATGTAACAATTGCCTTCAAAATTGTTGCAATTATAAATTGAGTTGTCATTGCACACTATTCAAGCATAATTTTTCAGTGATGAATGACCAGACCAAGTTCTACATTCATAGCACTGGATTCAAATGATTTTAAATTGTTCTGGTTCTGCATAAACGTTAGATTCACAAGCAATTAATCGGACTGATCAAGAACAAATCCAGCTTTTTGCCTTTAGATAATGACGTTGAATTTTTCATTCAGGCCACTGTTGGCAGAAATGGGCAAACTTTAGATAGCGACAAATGTACATGAGCAGTTATTTGCTTCCATATAGACGAGGAGACACTAACTATATCTGATGAGCATGGCTTGTCAAGGGACCTCCATCAAAAACACGATTGGGTGGCTGAAAGCCATAACCAGGAAGAAGCACGATCGCTATAAGGTACGATGCAAAAAAAGTAGCAATCAGTTCGACATATAGTTTGACAATGCTCCATGTCTGATAACTGTACCTTCCAAAAAATTTAAAGCTACACATATAGTGGAATGCTTTATTCACTATGCCACAGTGAGTTTATGGTTAATAAAATGTTGCAATCCAACTGACCTAGAGTGAACAGTTAAATTATCACAATCAAAAGATCATTGTTGATGGTAAATATGCAAGAATGATAAAGTGATATCTATTTTAAATGTTGCATATAATTACTATTAATAACCTCAAATTTTGCAACAAACTTGACTCAAGCATATTCCTGTAATATACTTTCAACTGATATTTCTTAACTTTCCAGTCAGAATATCATTAATATCAAAAACAAATTAACAAACAATATGAAATCAAATCATTCATACAATTGGCTTGCCCCCAAAAATCCTTTCAGTGTCTGTTTCCTTTTTTCAGGTCTTAATACAAGTTTGAGAACAGAATACGAAACAGATAAAGAATGAATATAATAGCATATTAAAACATTGACCTTGTGCCTTTCACTTTTTTAATGAAAGGTTGCACTTCTTTTCCCCAAAAGCCTCTCGATTGTTAATATTCTTTACAGGTCCATCATTCAGGACAACAATGCCGCCAGTAGGCTAAATCATTTTGGATCCACTCCACCGTCCAGACACCACACCCACTTATACTTCCTTTCACCAAATATGGAGAGGGTGAGCCCAACAGGCATGAAGGAAATGGTTCCAAGTAGAAAATAATCCTCAAATGCTGTACCTCAAGGTCCTACTTCTGGGATATTCTGGTAGTATATCCACGATTACAGAGCAACACTCATTAAATGCTGGAGGAAGTCAGCAAGTCAGGCAGCATCAATGGAGGGGAACATTTCGAGCCAAGACCTTTCATGAACACTGGAGATGAAGGGGACAAAAGCCCGAAGAGGATGGGGCTACAGAAAAGTGTACAAACTGGCAAGTGACAGATGAGACCAGCGGAGGCTAAAGGTGGGTGGATGAGAAGGGGATGAAGAAAGAGGCCTGGGGTGAGGGAGACAGGTGGAAGTCATAAAGGGCTGAGGAAAAAAAAATTTCAATGATTTCATTGATTCTATTCTGGTCAATACTCTATTATGGATTTATTGAGTATGCCCACAAGAAAATGAATCTCAGGGTTGTATATGTTGACATATAAGTACTTTGAATCTAATAGCAGAGAACAGGGGAATGTGAAGAAAGGGAAAGAGGAGGGGAACAAGAGGGAAGTGATGGGCGAGTGAGAAGAGAAGGGATGAGAGGGTAACTTAAATGGGGAATGGAAAAAGAGAGAAGGAGAGAGGAGAAGACATTAAAGGAAGTTTGAGAAATTGATGTCTGTGATATCAGGTTAGAGACTATCCAGTTAGAGCATGAGGTGTTGCTCCTCCAACCCAAGGTTGACCTCATCATGGCAGTAGAGGAAGAGGCCACGGAAAGACATGTCAGAATGGGAATGGGCAGTTGAATTGAAATGGATAGCCTTCAGGAGATCCCAACTTTTGAGGCAGACAGAATGAAGGGCTCAACACAGACTTGTTTTTTTAAGCAATTTTAGTTGGTAGATACATTTAACAATGACAGATTTAAAACATTTCCATTAATTAAAACACATGCAAAATTTTTTAAATATTGTAGTAAAAATAAATAAATTTAAAACACTAAGAGTGAATTAAAAACCTTAAAATAGCTAAAAAGCTTTGATAAATCATAGGAAGAAACTCTCATACGCAAGGTCAATGCCAAAAGCACTTAAATGAAAGATGTTGCTGTTCCAACGACGGACTCATATAAAACTGAAGGATGCATGTGGCATGCCCAGTTGTGTTGAATGATTGAATTTAAGGTACTTCTAGCTCTTGAAACATAGGCTTTCATCAAAAAAGACAATGTGTTACAAGGGGAACACATGTCAAATGGAAATTAACATAATGACCGACAGTTAAATAAAGGACAAAATTACATTCTAGCACTATTTCCCATAATGTCTCTTAGTAACTTTTGTAGTTACTATTGTCAATATACCAAAATATACCAATATACCAAAATTGCACAGCAATATCCCATAAATACCACTGGGATAAGGTAACAGTATATCTGTTTTCCGGTGACATTGGTTGAGTGCTGTGTTGGAAAGGACACGGAGGAAGAATGTGGTTTAACATTTTCATCAAGCATCTCTGAAAATGACACAGAAAAGTTACAATCTTAATTGTTTCTCCAGCATTTTGTATGTGAATCCCAACAGTATTGAACAAGTCTGAATACAATTTGCCCGTGTTTAATAACTATGCAATTAGCAAGAGAATGATAAGAAGAGGAAAAAAAACAGTCCCAGGCCTAGTAAAAGGGGGAAAGATGAGAATTATTACTGGACTAAATATAAAGAGCAAGTATATTACTTTCCCTTTCTCTTTTCTGCTTCCAATCTCTCTATATCCAATTTTATTTGCTGAACTTTATTTAAATGTAATTTTACACTGTGCTTCATACTTCCTAGTTTGAATGGTGCATCTCAGACATCTTGTTCATTTCAGTTGAGGCCAACATACACTGCATCAGGTAAAGGATTAGAGTAAGTCTCTGCCCTAAATCCACAAATATCTGAGGTCTGCTGACAGCAAACTGAACAACATCCTCTCAACGGCAAAAGAAAGTTTTGCATTTAAATTGCATCTTTCACATCCTTAAGTCCCACTGCAATGCATAGGGACCGATCTAATGCAGGATTACATTATTGAGAGCATTGCTGAGAGTGAAATACGAGTATTGATTAAATTCCACTAACAGGGAACACAAACAAGTCTCATTCAGCTTAATTCTTACTAAAATTCAGTATGTAGAGTACATCTAAAGGAAAATACAGAACTACAAACATTATTTGACTCACAAAGCCAAGAAATACAATGCAATTATATTATTGAAAACCAGTTCAACCTCGTGCAGAAACAAGATTTTGTCCATCAACACAAGTTCAATGTCACCAGAAAGAAGGCAATTCCATCCTATCTAATAGATCATAATTCAAGAAGTTCATCTTTCACTAAGACATTCACCAAATGTTTAGTGCCGTGTTACACAGTGGTTAGTGCATTGCCCAAGGCAACTACATTTCACCAGCTGTTTCTAAAGATACTGCTCTTTCATTGCACTGGAATTAGATAACCGCGTATCAGTATCTATGTGCATACCTAGAAATTTATAAAATAGATAAAAGTAATTGTTTGTTTACTTTGGTCATTGTAAAGTAAGAGTAAGAAAATCTAGAGAAGCATTTCTGTAGCAACCAAAGGTGATCAGAAAGGTGGGAAAAATTCACAGGTGTGCTCAGAACACAATCTGTTAAAAGTTACAGCTGAAATAAATGGCAGTAAATCAAACTTTTGGCATCATGTTACTTAAATCATTTAACTAAAGGCCAGTAATTAAGATTTACTGGGATTAACAATCAATCTACATTAAACAAAGTCATTTAATTGTTATGGATTTGCATAAAACAGCATGGACTTGAATTGAAAAGGCAAACTTACTGCAGAAGTATCTTGGAATTGAAGAACTCTAACATTTAACATAAAATTATGATTCTAATTAAATGCAATTCAAGTATGCACTATGCAGTTTGTATATTCTTGGTAATATGTTTAAGATATGTAGCGATAACTGATAATTAACAAGATTCAAATGTATTAAATCCAAATAGATTCTCTTCCTGGCACACTACTCAGTTACATATGATATCGCAAACATTTTCATTGTCAACATGTCTTTTGACTGTAACTGCCTCAAGTCATGATAAAGCCGGGCCACACAACATGGCCATTGTCTCAAACACACATTACAGGCAAATGTCCACATTACAGGTGGTTGCATTCCAGTACTGTGATTTTCATTACTGCAAGGCTTCTTCATTTGCACTTGCATCAGGAAATGCAAGCTGAAAAAATTTCAATACATGTTTTCCATGAAGGAGAATTTTTACTTTTTATCTCAGATTTTTGCCCACAATATGTGACCACCACAAAGATGAATATCTGCTACCCAAGCTCTATAATGCAGGATTGCCCATACTGGGAGCTTTACAAAGTTCTAACATTGTCAACTGATGAAATAGATTCAGATTCTGGGACTTTTCATCTGATAAATTACCCTGGCAAACAGTATAGTGCACAAGGGAATTGGCTGTTCCATCAGACAGGTACAATAATTGACAAAACTTATAACAATTTAAATGATCCAGTGCAACTGCGTATAGAATGGCATTATTGACATTGCTTATTGTTCACTGCCATCGATCGTGTCCATTGCCACCAATCATCCTCAGAGCTGCCTCTTGGTGCTTGGCAAATGTAACATATGAAGAAGTAGAGATGATATTCTCTACTGCATTTTTATCTTGCAGAGAGGTATCACCACTTACCCTTAATCTTAAATTACTAGCACAGACAGCATCAAGAGATTCAAGATGCACAAGCTGCCTCTCTCTCCAGAGGCTCACTATTAATCAGAGTCAGGACTTCAAATCGCTATGGTAATACAAAAGCTAAATTTTCACTTATAAATAGAAAGCAACATGATTATACTCCCTACCACTTGATGTTGTCTTGCTCAATGTGCAATTGGACTGAGCAAAAGTCAGCAATTAATTAAGTCAGCTTGTGGTTTAAAAAAAATGATCATCTTGAGTTATATGCAGAAGAGGCAACTTGCTCTGTTGATTTTCGAAAATCCATGCTCTCAACTGTTAATTGTACGAAGGCATTGATAAATAAGGTTAATGTAGAGACAAGAAGGGCTTCAGGATAGATGGCACTTTCCAGACATAGCTGCCAATTTCTGAATCAGGCAGCTCATATCTACAGCAACATCATCATTTGAGAATTGACTTGACTTCTTTCGAAAAATGACCACAGCAATTTCAAGCTCAGTTACCACTTCAGGTTCACAGAACATAAAGATTCAATTCACAAAACAAATGATCCATGATTTAGATCGTTTGACGCTTCACTGACCATAGCTCCAAAGTAGAAAACAGATTACATACCAGATCTTGTTTGTCAACTAGCCATTCTTTAATAGTTGAAACTGCAATTTCAGCTGCATCTTCTTGTGGAAAACCTAGAAGACAAAAAAAGTCTTTTCTTAAGTATTCACTAAAAGAAAGCAGTGAATAATTCAGATTTCAATTTGTCAACCACCAGTTGCTTAACTTAGTATTTTACATAAGTGCATCCTGTGATCTGTCTCAGAGGCTGATGTCAGAACATTTTTCCAGAAAATGAACCCTCGATGGTGTTCCCGGTAGGACACCTAAAACCTGTGCCCAACCACTAGGTACAGTGTTCAAGGATATCATTAATCTCTCACTGCTGCTGTCAAAGGTTTCTAGCTGCTTCAAAAAGGCATTAATCATACCAAGAAGAGTAGGGTGAGTTGCCTCAACAACTATCATCTAGTTGCACTCACATCTACTGTGATGAAGTGCTTTGAGAGGTTGATCATGGTTAGAATTAACTTCTGCCTAAGCAAGAATGTAGACCCACTGCAATTTGCCTACCACCACAATAGGTCTACTGTGAATGCAATCTCACTGGCTCTCCACTTGGCCTTGGGCCACATGGACAACAGCAGTACTGACATCAGACTTCTGTTTATTGATTACAGCGCAGTGTTCAACACTACCATTCCCTCAGTACAGTCGGCCCTCCTTATCCATGGGGGACTGGTTCCGGGACCCCTCACGGATACCAAAATTCGCAGATGCTCAAGTCCCTTATTCAACCTGTCTGAATCTGGTGGACCTTAGGACCCAGTGGAACCCCAGACCTTATTTAACCTGTCTCAGAGTGGTGGACATTAGGACCCGGCGCCAGAGCTCTGAATGCGCAGTGTTTCTGTTCACGAAAATAATTATTATCATGATTGAAAATAAAGTGGAAATAATAAAGCGATCGGAAAGAGGTGAAACACCATCAGTCGTTGGAAAAGCGTTAGGCTATGTTGGTCAACGATTGGAACAATTTTAAAGGATGAAGTGAGAACAGTTCTGCCCCGATGAAAGCTACAATTATTACTAAGCAACGCAGTGGTTTAATTTTTGGTTTTTGGGTTTTTGATCCTCCACATCAACCCAGCACGGTGGAGAGTGTACTTGGGAGTGATCTGTCCCAAGTCCCGAGCCCAGCGCTGAAACATACATTCTTAAGTGTTTCATATGCATAGAATGGTAAAATATATACTATATACTAAGAGAAACGTTTGACTAACCGACGCTAAATAATACCGGATAAACCTGTTCCGACTTAAGAGAACTTCCGATTTTTTCCGATCCCGATGCACGATAACCCACGCACATCCTCCCATATACTTTAAATCATCTCTAGATTACTTTAATACCTAATGCAATGTAAATGCTATGTAAAATGTTTGTTATACTGCATTGTTTAGGGTATAATGATAAGAAAAAAAAGTCTGTACATGCTCTAACAACAAGTGCTGGAAGAGCACTTCCGGGTTTTCGCAATTCGCGGTTGGTTGAATTCGCACATGCGGGATCTGTGGATAAGGAGGGCCGAATGTACTAATCAATAAAGTTTCAAAACCTGGGCCTCTATATCTCCCCCTGCAAATGGATCCTTGACTTCCTCATCAGGAGACCACAGTATCCACAGCTTGGAAATAACATATTTTCCTTGCTGACAGTCAACTCCTGCACACTTTATGAATGCATGCTAAGCCCATTGCTCTACTCTTGCTACATATAACGACTGTGGTAGGCACAGCTCAAATGCCATCTAGAAATTCACAACTATTGTCGGCAGAATTTCAGATGGTGACAAGGAGGCGTGCAGGAGTGAGATAGATCAGCTGGTTGTGTGGTGACACAACAAGAACCCTGCACTCAACGTCAGTAGGATCAAAGAATTGATTGTGCACTTTAGGAAAGGGAATTTGAAAGAACATGCACCAGGGGTGAGCAGAAAAAGAGTAAGCAGTTTCAAGTTCCTGGGTATCAACATCCGTGAAGATCTTTCCTGGGTCCAACATATTTATGCAATTATGAAAATGCATGCCAGCAGCTATATTTCGCTAGGAGTTTGAGGACATTTGGTATTTCACCAAAGACTCAAGCAAATTTCTGCAGATGTACTGTGGAGATCACTTTAACTGGTTGTGTCACTGTCTGTTATGGAGGTGCCACTGAACAGAATCGGAAAAAGCGGGTTGTAAACTCAACCAGCTCCTTCGTGGACAGTAGACTTCCCACAAAAGGACATTTTTAAAAGGAGATACCTTAAAAAAGGCAGCATTCATTGTTAAGGATCCCCATCATCAATGACATGCCCTCTTCTCATTACTACCATCAGAGGGGAGGTACAGGAGCCTAAAGACACACATTCAATATTTTAGGAAAAATTTCGTCCAATCTACTATCAGATTTCAAAGTGGACAATAAATCCATGAGCACTATCTCAATATTTTTGCTCTTTATGGATTACTTACTTAATTTTTCACATATATTTCTTATTGTAATTTATTGTATATTTTATGTAATACACCATACTGCTGCTGCAAAGCAACTAATTTCACACCATATGTCAGTGATTATAAACCTGATTCTGATTCTGCAATTCTAATGAAGTTACTCATTCCAGGGGTGGTGAAGAGTCATAGATTAGATAGGGAGGGAAGGAGAAATCTCAACATGTTGCCCTAAGCAGTAGCATCAGAGAAGTAGCAAAAACATGGAATATATAATCATCCACTAATCTGGTTCATCAACTTAATTTATTTTGAATGGTTAATTTCAATAAGCACAATGTTAATATTCAAAGAACCATTTGGTTTCCCCTGCAGCATTTTCATCAACAATGGGTTTATATACAGAAATTTTATCATAAAATACCACAAGGCATGCAAATTAATAATTGAAATTTATGAGAAAGATGTAAAATAATGAAATTGTTTCTAACAAAAAAAAATTAATTCACTTAATATGTGACTAAAACAGGTTTAAACATGTGTTTATAATGAAATCACTGTTCTCTTGGAGAGGAAACTGAGAATGCCAATTTTATTTCACATTCAAGCAATGGATTGTGCTTCACAGATCAATGGAAATCAATTTCTCCAGTTACAAGGTGCTTAATCTCTGCCTTCACATTGACTAAATCCCTTAATTATAATTTCAGCATACCCAACACTTGTGGTTCATAATGGTAAGTAGTTCATGCAGCACTGGTCTTGAGGAGGCAGCAACGAGCAGGCAAAGGAGTTATCATCAACTCATTCAGCTCCACAAAGTTTTGGAACTTCCTAGGTTCTGGTATGACAGCAATCTTAAGCATCCCAAAGCGCTCAATTTCATTTTAACTGCAGGCAGTGTTATCAAAACACTGAGTGAGTGCCACAGTGGTTACTTTGGGAATAAAGGAAAGCAACATATTCCATGGATTGAAGAGTTTTTGAATCATTCACTCAATTAATTTTGAGAATGCAGCAAAGTCCACGGCAATCCGTTCCACCAAACAGCACATAGAACTTGCTTATAGTAACAAATGTGCAAAAGCAATAGAGCTATTGCATGCACTTTCCTTCTAATCTTTTCATAACAATCTTCTCTGTATATGTTTATAAAGAAAAAAGAATCATTCAGATAATAATGACCTCAAGTGGAAATATTGCAGCATCTCTATTAGAAGCCATGTATACCTATACTGGGAATAAAGTGTACCAAAACCATCTTAAATATGGACATGGATTTATGGTAATTATACATTCTTACAAGGAAGTACATGCAAATTGAAAACTTTGGTGCAGATTTTATAATAAGAATAGCAATCAGCTATGGGCCAGTTAAATTGAAAAATTTGGATTTTGCACTCCCTTATGACTTTGCACTATCAAGAGCTCTGCCAATATAACTGACAATAAATTCAATGAACAACCAGTGGGATAACTGCCCACTGGTTCCCTACTAATAAAAGCAGAAAATGCCACAGGTGAGTCCTTTCCCTCCCTCCAAATGTTATCATTCTTAAATAAATTTTCTTGTGTTGCAATTTTAATTTTACCTTTATGGAATCTCACTTCCTCAAATGTGAATTTGTGTTGAGGATTTGATTTGAATACACACACACACACACACACACACACACATACAGACACACACATATGTATATTTTAATAGCTTATGTAATTTTTTATCAGTCCCTTTTCATCCCATATTTTGCTATCTTCATTTTATTCTAATTAATTAATTATCAATATAATTTCTACTTCCTGCTTTGGACTCTTTTATATCAGAGGCTGCTGACGAAGAGCCTTCCAAGAGGTTTCTGTAATTCACACATTTGGTAAAGACATGTACTGTAGATCTGATACCTGTTGAGAGCAAGTGTGCACTCTAAAATCACACAGACACCAAGAATAGCTGCTAGTGAGATGAACAGCATCATTAGCAGTTCACTGCTGACCGCAAAAATCAAGGCTAAAAAGAAATTAATCTAAGGTAAAGGTGTTTATTTGTCATTTATCATTGTCCCAGAGAAGGTCACAGTCCTATAATGTGAGTCATACAGTATGTCACTCTGGCTCGTGGACAATAATTTTTCCTTTCATGCTGTTATCTTTTTAAGGAATGGTTCAGGTATCCTCTGTGTCTGTCGTGCAACAACTGTTTGAGGAAAGATCCTAAAATAGCTATTTGAAAGAAGGCCAGTAAACATGTCTGCTGGCCAGGTAAACTTTATTGTGAATAAAGCAACTATATAGTTAAGTCAAACTATTAACAATTCTTTTGAAGTCCATGAAATGAAGCTTTATAATCCTCTGCAATTTTTATCAAGAAAATTTTTGTAATGCAAGAACTGATGCATGTTGTTTGTTCTACAATGGTCAAAAGAACATGCATTTATATGGTAATTCTTTTTCACTGCCTATTTTTCTAATATTTTCCCAATCTTTTGTTGCAAAAATTAAGTGATAGATTTTATTATTAAAACTGAGTCCATCCTCAAACTTGCTGCATCAAACTAATTTAAACATTACATGTAATTAACTGCTGTTATTACCAGTTTTGTCTCGAATAATTGCTTTGTGTGGACAGCTACAATCCCATGGGCTTGTACTTAGATATATCAAAATGTCAACCCAACTATCTGCAAGCTGAATTAATTTTATGATGTATTATTTTAAATCAATTATTTTAAAGTTTTTATTAAACTGCCTGAATCACTTTTTTTTTAAAAAAGGCTGTAATTTCCAGTTACTTGGAACTAATTTTGCAAAATTACACCTTCAATCAATTTCAAAATTTTTTCCCAATAAATTTTATTTTGTGCTCTTCATTGGCTTCTCAGTGAACTTTAATCCCCACCCAAGTAACTGGCAAAAGTGAAATGTCATTTATTGTACTTGAATGATTGGCTAACCGGTGCTCACATTGTCAACGATCGCAATTTGAGGTCTCTCTCAGGTTAGAATTGGCTAACATGCGAGATCAGCATAAACTTCACTTTCCTGCAGTATTGCTTCTGTGATTTAATATCATGAAGTTCTGTACCTCTTCTAGAATGCAGGCTGAAACATTTAAGGAGATGGAAATTCTGATGCACTGAATGGAAAATCAGGATCCACATAATCAGTATTTTAGGTATGCAGATGGGACAACAGAGGAGAATTTCATGTTATTAAAGGGACAAGAATAAAGAGAAATAGCCTCTTACAAAGGGTGGAAGAAATGAACAACAGAGATGAGAATGGAAAAGAAAACCACAGATTTGCAATCTGAACTAAAAACAGAAGTGCTGCAAGAAGCAGCAACACTGGAAAGAGAAACCAGTCAATATTTCAGTGGAGTAATCTTTACTCAGCTGGGAAGCTAAATTGAGAATGATGATTGGGCTAGTGGAGAGAGTAGAGTGTTGACAACAATATGGATAGGAGAAATAATATGAATGCCACTGTGATTGGGTATAGGAGCAAAGAGTAGCAGTGTGAAATCTAAGTGGAGGAAAAGGATCCAGGAGTGCTGATGGGGTGGGGACTAGTAACAAGAGAGTGAGTGGGGTCAACGCTGGGAGTGCAGCAGTTTAGGATAGACAAGTTTTTGGAGGCAAGGTTGAAATGAAAAGGAAAGATAGCTGAAATTTAAAAGCAAATAGCCTTAACCTCTCAAACGAGGACAATGGTTCCTGCATCTACATCGTTATATTGTCAAGAGTGAACTTGGTGAATAGCTGGTGAATAATGAGCAGGTGCTATAACCTTGTCTATCAATCCTACGTCAGTTCTATAAGGCTCAGCAAATGTGGACAACGTCAAGTCTAATACTGGTGCGATCTTCAGGATTGAACTTGTGTACTTCCAAGGCTGAGGCTTCTCTGAGAAGAAAAGTTCAATTCAGGGGAGAGAGGATTGTGATAACTTGCAGAGAAATTATAGGCTGATCTATAAGATTGAGGAATCAGTAATATGGCCTCTCCAGTTTACACAATCATTTAATGTCATGCTTTAGCTTTCCTATTGTGCCCTAATTTATATCTCCTGATTACATTTATGTCCAAAAATATCAAACTTCAATAATGTACATACTCAATAGCCAAAAGAGAATCCTAAAAATTTACAAGGCGCAAGCAAACATATTTAACTTCATTTTGGCTCGAAAGCATTGACCTTTTACATGGAGTCTAAAACCTGTAGTTCTAAAACATTTTGGTGAGAGGTTGTAGCCGCTCATCACCTGATTTTTATTTCAGATTTACATTCTCTACATTCCTGTACGGTACCGCTCCACATACAACCAATCAGAATGCACGCCACAGTACATGTAGAAATTTGCTAGTCTTTGGAGACATATCAAATCTCCTCAAATTTGTAATGAAATATAATGGTTCATGTGCTTTCTTCAAGACTGCATAAATATGTTGAGCCCAGGATAGATCTTCAGGAATGTTGACATTCAGGGACTTTAAACAGTTCACCCTTATCACTGCTGATCATTCAATGAGGACTGGTGTGTCTTCCTTTGACTTCCTTTTTCTAAAATCCACAGTCAATTCCTTGGTCTTAATGATGTTGAGTGAAAAGTTGTCATTGCAATAGCACTTAACCAGTTGATTAATCTCAGTCCTGTACATCTTGTCACCATGAGATTCTGCCATCAACAGTTGTATCATAGATGGCAGTTGAACTGTTACCAGCCACACAGTTGTGGGTGTATTGAGAGATGAGCAGTGGACTAAACACACATCCTTGAGGCGTGTGGGTGTTGATTGTTAGCAAGGAGGAGATATTATTTCTGATTCGCACCATGTTCTCCCGATGAGGAGATCAAGGATCCTGCTGCAGAGGGAGGTACAAATGCCGAGGTTTTGAAACTTGTTGATCAGTACCGTCCCAACCGCTCAACAGATGACGCCATTGCCATCACCCTCCACCTGGCCCTAACCCACCGGACAAAAAAGACACATACGTTCGTATGCTGTTCATAGACTTCAGTTCAGCACTCAACACAATCATCACTCAGAAACTGATTGGAAAGCTGAGCCTACTGGGCCTGAACACCTCCCTCTGCAACTGGATCCTAGACTTCCTGACTGGGAGACCTCAGTCAGTCCAGTTCAGGAGCAGCATCTCTAACACCATCACACTGAGCACAGGGGCCGCCCAGGGCTGCGTGCTCAGTCCACTGCTGTTCACTCTGCTGACCCACGACTGTGCTGCAATACACAGCTTGAACCAAGTCATCAAGTTCACCGATGACACGACCGTGGTGGGTCTCATCAGCAAGAATGACGAGTCAACTTATAGAGAGGAGGTGCAGCAGCTAACGGACTGGTGCAAAGCCAACAACCTGTCTCTGAACGTGAACAAAACAAAAGAGATGGTTGTTGACTTCAGGAGGGCACGGAGCAACCACCCCCTGCTGAACATCAATGGCTCCTCGGTAGAGATCATTAAGAGCACCAAATTTCTTGGTGTTCACCTGATGGAGAATCTCACCTGGTCCCTCAATACCAGCTCCATAGCAAAGAAAGCCCAGCAGCGTCCCCACTTCCCGCGAAGGCTGAGGAAAGTCCATCTCCCACCCCCATCCTCATCACATTCCACAGGGGTTGTATTGAGAGCATCCTGAGCAGCTGCATCACTGTCTGGTTCAGAAATCGTACCATCTCAGATCGCAAGACCCTGCAGCAGATAGTGAGGTCAGCTGAGAAGATCATCAGGGTCTCTCTTTCCACCACCTTGGACATTTAACACTACACACTGCATTCGCAAAGCAAACGGCATTATGAAAGACCCCACCCATCCTGCCTCCCTCCATCCTCCCTGCTGCCATCTGGGAAAAGGCTCCGAAGCATTTGGGCTCTCACGACCAGACTACATAACAGTTTCTTCCCCCAAGGTATCAGACTCCTCAATACCCAGAGCCTGGACTGACACCTTACTGCCCTATTGTCCTGTTTATTATTTATTGTAATGCCTGCACTGTTTTGGGCACTTTATGTAGTCCTGGGTAGGTCTGTAGTCTAGTGTAGTTGTTGTGTGTTTTTTTTCTCTCTGTGTTGTTTTTTACATCGTTCAGTCTAGTTTTTGTACTGTGTCATGTAACACCATGGTCCTGAAAAACGTTGTCTCATTTTTACTATGCACTGTACCAGCAGGTATGGTTGAAATGACAATAAAAGTGACTTGACTTGACTTGAGTACTGAGAGTATGATGGAGTTGAACACCGAGCTGTGGTCAATAAACCACAGTCTGATGCTGTTGTGCAGGTGGTCTAAGGCCAACTGCAGATCCAGTGAGTTTCCAATTAATGAATACTTAGCTAATATACCAGAGAACCTTCTTAAATCATCATCAAATTTCAGAGGCACAACCATTCAAACCTTTGATTGGAAATAATCTTAAATTACTGTGGCTGCAGAAGTTTTCTGCAAAGAATAGTGCAGTGCAACATTTGTCTCAAGTAGTTTGTGATTTATATTGAACACTATTTTTCTATTCCTTATTTTTGCACACAATAGACAATAGGTGCAGGAGTAGGCCATTTGGCCCTTCGAGCCAGTACCGCCATTCAATGTGATCATGGCTGATTTTCCACAACCAGTACCCCGTTCCTGCCTTCTCCCCTTATCCCTTGTCTCCACTATCTTTAAGAGTTCTATCTAACTCTTTCTTGAAAGCATCCAGAGAATTGGCCTCCACTGCCTTCTGAGGCAGAGCATTCCATAGATTCCACAACTCTCTGAGTGAAAAAGTTTTTCCTGAACTCTGTTCTAAATGGCCTACCCCTTATTCTTAAACTGGCAAATCTAGCACTCTCACTAAGATCTCAATGAAGCTTCATTCCATGATAATGTGGTGAAAATTTTGACCATGAAATCTCCTTTGGCAGTCTATCTTCTGTTACAATATTATTCAATATAAATGGAGGTAAAAAGCAATTTTATTGAAAGTGATCGAAGAGGTTGCTAATGGTGGAAATGGAATGTTCAAGGCACTGCAGTAGTGTAAACTCACTCAAGCTTGAAGTTTAAAGCAGAGTGGTTTTAGTGTTCCACCAAGAACTTCCATCATCTTGTATTAACCAGTACATCTATGTCTGTTTATTTTAGTTGTTGGATATATATTTACATCTTGATCCTTTCACACTGGAAACACTGGTCACAAGCAATCCACTTCAAATATGCAAATAGTGGAAATCTGAAATCATAAAATGCGTGAAATACTCAATAGTTCAGTCGGCATCTTTGGAAAGAGAAAAGAGTTATTGTTTCCTGTCAGTGATTTTTCATAAGAATTCAGAAAAGTTGAAATTAGACATGTTGCAGAGGAAGCTGGAAGGTGTGTATAAGGCAAAAGAAGTGGTTTGTGAAAGGGTGGTGATCAGGAAAAACCGATAAACAAAAGTGGTGAGCACATCCCAGCTGAAAGTGGATGATGAAGGTGCTTCAGGCAGAGACAGGAATAAGAAGATGAAAGAAATCTGAAATGCTAAGAGAAGAGAGAGAGCAAAAGATGAATGGTTGGAAATGTAAGCTACAAGAACAAAGCGGCTAATTAACTGACATTGTTCAGTTTGAGCAGCACAGACAAAATGCTGGAGGAACTCTGCAGGCCAGGCTGCATCTCCTGTTGAAGGATCTCAACTGCACTCTTTTCCATAGATGCTGCCTGGCCTGCTGAGTTCCTCCAGCATTTTATGTGTGTTGCTTAGATTTCCAGCATCTGCAGATTGTCTCTTGTTTGTCATTCAGTTTGAACTTGATTCCAAAGATACGTAATATGCCAGGCTGGAAGGCAAGGTACTGACATCATGTTTCAGCGCAATAGCGCAGGTGGTCAGAGAATGGGTGGACAAACTGTCAGGCAACTGAAAACTCTAGATCACACTCGGAAGTAGTTAGCCAATGTTTGTTTGCCTTCCTCAGCATTGAAGGATCATATTCTGTGCATCAAAAGCTATTTGCCCAACATGAAAGTGGGCCATTAAATTCTGTTTCAATTAGGATTATGTGTTTGGGAGTCTGAATGATGTGAAGTAAACAGGTGTTGCATTGGGTGGTGGTGTGATGGGGAGACTGGGTGGAGCAGACCACTGCAGAGGGAATGCTGAGAGAGGAGGAGGAGGAGGAGATGTGTCAAGTGATGGCATCACATTGCAGGAGTCATAAATTACAGAGGATGATACATGTAATGTGGAGGCTGGTGTGCAAAAAAGTTCAAAGTAAATGTGATGTGTTATTGAAGTATATACAGTATATGTAACCATATATGTAAAACCCTGAGATTCATTTTCTTGCAGGCATTCACAGTAAATACAAGAAATACCACAGAATCAATGAAAGACTGTACCCACCTGGAGGGAAAACAGCCATGTGCAAAAGACAACAAACTGTGCAAATACAAAAAGAAAGAAAGCATAAAGGAGTAATAGTAATAATAAACAAATAAGCAATAAATGTTGAGAATATGAAAAAAGAATCCTTGAAAATGAGTCAATAAGTTGAGAGAATGGTTCAGTGATGGGGTGAGCAAAGTTTAATAAAGTTACCCCTTCTGGTTTAAGAGCCTGTGATGGAGGAATAATAATTGTTCCTTGACCTGGTGGTGAGGGTCCTGTGGCTCCTGTACCTTCTTCCTGATGGCAGCAGTGAAAAGAGAGCATGGCCTGGATGGTGGGGGTCCTTGATGATGGATGCTGCTTTGCTGTGACAATGCTCCATGTAGGTGTGCTCAGTGGAGGGGAGGGCTTTATCTGTGATGGACTGGCCTATCCACTATTCTTTGTAGGCTTTTCCATACAAGGGCATTGGTGTTCCATACCAGGTTGTGATGTAACCTCTCAATATACTCTCCATTACACATCTATAGAAGTTTGTCAGCATTTTGGATGACATGCCAAATCTTAACAAACTTCTAAGGAAGTAGAGGAACTGCTGGCTTTCTTTGTTATGGCACTTAAGTGTTGGATCCAGGACTGAAATGATAAGACCCTAAGGAATTTAAAGTGGCTGACTCTCTGCACCTCTGATCTTCCGATGAAGACTGGCTCATGGACCTCTAGTTTCCTCCTCCTGAAGTTAATAATCAGTTCCTAGGTTTTGCTGACATTGAGTAAGAGGTTGATGTTGTGGCATCACTCAGCCAGATTTTCAATCTTCCTCCTCCACACTGATTCAACACTCCCGTTGATTTGACCAACAACAGTGGTGTTATTGGTAAACTTAAGTTTGGTATTGGAGCTCCACTTAGACTCACAATCATAAGTATAAAGCAAGTAGAGCAGGGGGCCAAGCATACAACCTTGTGGTGCACCCATGCTGGGGGAGATTGTGCAGGAGATATTGTTGCCAATCGAAACTAACTGAGGTCTGCATGTGAAGAAATCAAGGATCCAGTTGCATAAGAAGGTACTGAGACCTAGGTCTTGAAGACTATTGATTAGTTTTGAGGGGATGATAGTATTGAATGCCAAGCTGTAGTTAATGAAGAGCATCCTGATTAATGCATCTTCGCTGTCCAGATGCTCCAGGGTTGAGTGAAGGGTCAGTGAAATGGCATCTGCCATTGTTGATCAGTTGTGATGATAGGCAAATTGGAGCGTATCCAAGTTGCTTCTCAGTCAGCAGTTGATATGTTTCATTGCCACCTCTCAAAGCACTTCCTCACAGTGGATATAAGTGCTACAGGAAGATTGTCATTGAGGTAGATTACCATGTTCTTCTTAAACACCAGTATAATTGAAGCCTGCTTGAAGTAGGTGGGTATCTCAGAATGCTGAAGTGATCAGCACAGGTCTTTAGTAGTTGGCCATGTACCCTGTCTGGGGAAAGACAAGATATGCCAGACATGGCTGTGCACCATGTTACCCAGCATAAAGGAAAAACAATGATGGGGAAAAAGGAAGATATAACTTAAGCACCAAATATAAACAAGGTGGAGAAACTTAGAGAATAGAATAGAATCCTAAGAGGATGCAGGTGGGAAGCAGCCATAGGCCTCTAATGGAGTTCTGACAAGTAGCCTAACCACAAAAATTGAGACAATGAAACTGAGAAATGGAGGGGAAGAATTAGAGACAAAAGAGGTGAAAGTAAAGGCAGGGTGGAAGAGGTGGTGGAACTTCAGAGATTTACACATAGGCAGAAAATAAAGCCAATCATCAGTCTATCAGGAAACAAGACGAGAGAGAGATTGTGTGTGGAATGAAACAAGGGATGTTCCGTTTCTCTCTCAATCCAGATACAAAGATATACTGAAACAAGTGTGGTGACAGATGATTCACCTTCCTCTGATGATTATCCCATGGCATCTTGTCTCTGCATCATTCTGTGAGGAAGAACGTGGGTACTATTCCATCCTACTCATTGGAAGGAGACTGGAAAGAGACAGTAAATCAAGCTGGAAACCAACATAATACATCTCCACACTACTCTCAGTTCACTTTTCAGGACCCTATTTCTTTATGAGTAGACATTTCTGAATCAGCATTTTAACTATAACATAGAACATAACATAGAGCATAACAGTGCAGTACAGGTCTTTCAGCTCATGATATTGTGATGACCTTTTAACCCACTAGCGTTTTCCCTCCTTCTTAACTCTCCATGTTTCTATCACTCATGTGTCTAATAGTTTCTTAAAAGCTTTTAATGATTTGGCTTCTGCCATCACCCCAGCAGTGCATTCCAAGCATAGAACACTCATGTGTAAAAGTACCCAATCCTGACGTTCCACACCCCCATATTTTCCTCCAATCACCTTTTATGAGTTATTTCCACCCAGGAAAAGAAGTCTCTAGCTATCCATTCCATCTATGCTGCTTATCATTTTGTATTCCTCCAGCAAGTCACTTCTCATCCTCCTTTGTCCAAAGAGATAAGCCCTAGTTCGCTCATTTTGATGAGACATACCCTCTAATGCAGCCAGCTTCCTGGTAAATCTCTGCTGCACCTTCTCTAAAGCTCCATGTTCTTCCTATGATGAGGTGACCACAACTGAACACAATATTGTAAGTGTGGTCTAACCGTCGTTTTATAGAGCTGCACCATTACCTTGTGGCTCTTGAAATCAATCCCCTCACTAATGAAGTCCAACACATCATACACCTTCCTATCAACCCTATCAATGAGTGCAGCATTCATCCACTTCCTCATTCGAGTCATTTCAAAATCATAAAGAGTAAGGGTTCCAGAACGGATCCCAATGGAAAACACTGGTCACTGACCTCCAGGCAGAATGCTGTCCATCTACTACCACCCTCTGCCTTCTGTGAGATACCCAGTTCTGGAACCATGTAGCCAAGTTTTCCTGGATCCCACGCTTCCTGACTTTCTGAATGAACCCACCATGGAGGCTCATCAAACACCTTACTAAAATCCATAGGCACCATATCCACTGCTCTAACTTCATCAATGTGCTTTGTCACATCCTCTAAGAGTTCCATTGTGCTCATGAGGCATGGCCTGCCTCTCACAAAGCCACACTGACTATCCCTATTCACACTATACTTCTCCAAATACTCATAAATCCTGTCTCTAAGAATTTTCTCTGGTGTTTTTCCCACCACTGAAATGAGACTCACTGGACTATAACTCCCAGAGCCTACTCCCCTTCTTGAACAAAGAGACTGGAAAGGTCATTGCTTCCTCATTCTGTATTTGTGAATTTCTGACATATCCAAACTAAAATTGGAGTACCTGCTGAAAATTCTTCAACAAGAAAATATTCTCTTCAATTTTCCTTTATAAATTCATGAGAAATGGATGGTACTGGCAAGTCTAGGTTTTATTTTCTATCCATAGATGCCCCAGAAAAGACGGTGTTGATTAGCCTTCTTGTAACATTAGGTTTGATGCAGAGGGATGGTGAATTGGCTGTTTAAGAGGGCTATTGGCTGTTGCCACATTGCAGTGAGTCTGACATCAAATGTAGGGCAGGTCAGCCAAGATTTCCTTCCCTTCAAGACATCAGTGAACCACATGGGTTTCATGATAAACCAATAGTTCCGCAGTCACTATTAAAGTTTCCAGAATTTAGTTTGGATTAATTTAATTAATTAAATTTTAATTCTCTAGCCGCTGCAGTGGAATTTGAATTCAAGTGTTAGGATCATTAATGGGAAGTTTATTTAAAATATTATCAAGGTGCTATGTTTTCCTGGCAATAATTTCTAACTAGGACATGAAAATCTATGTGAAATCTCTGTTAAAATCACTTTATCTTTAATGGATTAATATTAACAAGTTTCATTATTGTTTAATCAATCTATTCAGCTAGGAATCATTTTTCATCAGAAACAGCTTCTAAAATGGTGCAGAATATCCACTTTCAATCTTATCTCTAGAAGCACACTCCAAAAATGTTTTTTGCGATTGCACATTTCAATACAGCCATTATGCAAAATTTGATGGGTAGCGATGGAAGGTATTTTAGCACTGAATCTGTCAACCAGAGCTTGGCTTTGCACTCTTTCACTTCAACATATAGCAATCTCGGAAAACATGCAGGAATCAAATCACTTGAGATAAAAGCCTCTGACGGTGCCTCTCTGTTAACTGATTTTGTGAGCAGCTTGGACAATTTTGACAAAAAGCTCAATTTCACAAAAGATAAAGCCAGTGGAGTAATGAGACCAGCAAAGGCTCTGCTTGCTGCAGTGCGTGCCTGCTTAGAATACTGAAAAGTACAAAAAGCACTGGGGAATGAAGTAAATTCTCAAGCTAAAATAAGGGTCAGAAATAGTGGAGTGAAATAAGATGGAACCTTTCCAACAGAGCGCAGCTCATAGAATAGCAGATGCTGAAGAATAGTCATCATATTTTTTACATTAATTTAGCAATGGATAGTAGCACAAGCTAAAATAAAACGTATGCATTCTGAATGAGTCTCCCATCACAGAGTAGAGATTTGATATTTACTGCACAGTTTGGCAATATTGAGCTTCGAGAGCCAAAGTTAAATACGATGCAATTTTTGTGCTCATTAGGGTGACGCATGTCGATGCTGAGAATGGAATACTTTACATTTTTGCAGTCGCTGTAAGCATCAATACTGCCCAAGGTCAAAGTCAGATATCATGCACACCGTCGCCACAAAACTGCACGTGTGTATCACCATCCATTTTTAATGCAACAATTAAAAGATACAGTATCTACGGCAAGACCACCAACAGTGGCACAGCTCTGGTGTACTCTCTCAGAGCTTGACAGCTTCATAAGGACATTTAACCAATACAGGTCTCAAATAAAATCTGGAAAGCCCATATGGGCACCATAAAAGTAAACCTCTGAAAGGACATTTGCAATTTTCAGCAATAAGCCAATTTGATGAATGAAACAAGATACATCTGTTTACTTCTGTTTTCAGTGTAGCTTTTAGGACTTAAGTATAAGATATTTTAACGACTCTAATAGTTCAGTACAAGTGTAACAGTTAAGAAATGGTTGGTTTTAACATTTTACACAATCTCAGGTATCTCTGAAGGAGTACAATGCAACAGGGTGGATAAAACATTTGTAATGTGGATTGAACTAACATAAATAATTTCATTTCATCCCTTCACCTCCACCACCCATATTTTGGATGCCTCAGCTTTCTTAGTTCTAGCAATATAGGATTAAATTCCTAAGTGGTGAATTTAGTAGAAAAGGGACTATTAGTTTTTGTTTGAAATACATGTTATAATATCCATTCAAATACACAAGTGAGAAATTCTGCTGGTAACATTTCTGTGCAGATAAAAGAGTTTCACTTGAATGATAACAGCTGCCATAAACTTTTACTTAGTGAACTACTCTTTGTTTGCAAACCTGTCCGCTGACCAGAAAAGATCCCAGCTTTTCTCACATGCTTAGGATGTAATACCTGCATGATGGTCTAATCCTGAAGCAGAATGAAGAGACAATAGCACAATAATTTTATTTTACTTCTGTCACAGCACATGAACTTAATTTTAAAAATTACTGGTCACTAAATTTGCTTTGAGCACCCTGTGCACATGAAGGTATTCATTACTGAGGTGTCCAGTAATCAAAGGAACATTGGGTTCTGTGCAACCCAAAATTTGGCTTCACTTGTGCAACATTTTGTCATTACCTGTGCAGTCCTTGGTGGAGGTAGCACCGACCTCAATATTGTTTTAAATGGTGATGTCCTGTTCAATATTCCAATACTGCACATCAGGCTTTTCAAGCCCCCCTCCGGTTCTGATATGTTGGCCTTTCTATCTGTACCTGTTCTCTGTACAATAGGAGCATGGCTGATCTTTTACCTCAGTGCAACCTTACTGCATTAATATGTTCCTTGATTCCTGTAATGTTGAAAAAAAGATCTATCAGTTTATATTCAGAACATGTTCTGTAGCTGAGTCTCCCAAGTCTTCTTGGTTCGTGAATTAAAGAGATTCATTACCCTTTGGGTGAAGAAATCTCCTCTCATCACTGTTTTCAGTGCTATTTTCATAATTCCTATGTTGAGGCTATACTCATATCCATCCATGTAACAGTGTAACATCGAAATAATGATGAGTGACAAAGATTCTTTGCACTCTGGATGAAATAGAATCTTCTCTTCTCTGCTTGGATGGCTAACTCTTATTTTGAGACTAGATTCATATTCATGGCTCAATGTAAGAATTATATTGTGGACAATCTTTTAAATAGGGCACCAAAAATTCATCAATAGCATACACTGAAGAATGTCTTTGTCTCCTCATTTGGCAGGGTTGATAACACAGCATTCTGGTCTGATGTGCAGTGCTTAAATAGAGCAGCCCAGCTGCATCCAAAGGATGTCACTTGCTTTCACTTCTGCAGCTGGCCTTGTTGGAATGCTGACTTTGATCCCAGGGTTGCCACCAGCCATTTACAGTCCATGACCAGAAAGAAATGGTGCCAACTAATAAATGGTGAAAATTAGTAATTCCAAAAACGCTTTGTGGCCAGGACCCCTTTCTCAATCTGCACATAGTTTTATTTTCTCACTGTAAGTACATGAGTGGGAGCTCATGGACTGAACTGTGGTCATTACACTATGTGAGTAATGACCATTTTCATCCAGTGTTTATGGACAGTACATCACAATTTCAAAGAAAGATACTCATTTAAGCTTGATTCTATGTAGACAGGTTGGTGGAGAAGGCACAGGTAGATAGGGTGATGATAAAGTAGGCTGTAAGTAGAGTGATGAAGGAGCCAGAAGTTAGATAATATGGTATGCTTGCCTTCATCAGTCAAAGTCACAGAATCTAAGAATTGGGACATCGTGTAGCAACTTTGCAATACATTGTTTAGATCACACTTGGAGCTTTGTTTACTGTTCTGGTCACCATACTTGAGAAAGGATATACTGGTTTTGGAGGCAGTACGGAGGAGATTCACCAGGTTGATTCCAGGGCCGAAGGGGATAACCTGTGAGGACAGATTGAGTCACCTGGGACTATACTATCTGGAATTCAGAAGAATGAGAGGGGATCTTATAGAAACATACAAAATTTTGAAAGGGATAGATAAGATAGAAGTAGGAAACTTGTTTCCATTGGTAGGTGAGACTAGAACTAGGAGACATTGCCTCAAGATTCAGGGGAGAAGATTTAGGAAGGAGATGAGGAGAAACTGTTTTTCCCAGAGAGTGGTGAATCTGTGGAATTCTCTGCCCAGTGAAGCAGTTGAGGCTTCTTCACTAAATATATTTAAGAAACAGTTAGATAGGTTTTTACATAGAAAGGGAATTAAGGGTTATGGCAAAAAGGCAGGTAGATGGAGCTGAGTTTATGGACAGATCAGCCATGATCTTATTGAATGCCGGAGCAGGCTCGATGGACCAGATGGCCGACTCCTGCTCCTATTTCTTATACTCTTATGTTCACCAGCTTATGGAGAGGATATGCTTGAGCTGGAGATGGTGCAGAAGAGATTCACCATCATGTTGGTTAGATTGAAAGACTTTGGTTAAAAAGAGAGAATGGAAAGACTGAACTTGTTTTGCCTAGAAATAAGGAGGCAAAAGGGAGACCTCATAGAGGTATAAAAAAATATGAGGTATGTAGTCAGAATTATTTTTCCCTGAGGTAAGGTTTAAGATAAGAATCTTAAAAAAGGCCTGAGGTATAAGTTTACACATGGAGAGTGGTTGATATTTAGAAAACTCTAATAGAGGGCATGGTATAAGTAGATATAATTATTATGATTAATAGGCAATTAGACATGCATTTGAATAGATAAGATGAAGATATTCAGTATTGAGGTTACACACCTAATGTAAGCAAATAAAATTGGTAAATTGATTTATTATTGTTACATGTGCCAAGATACAGTGAAAAACTCATTTTGCATGCCTTCCAGAAAGATTATTTCATTACATCAGTACATTGAGGTAGTGTAAGGGATAATAACAGAATGCAGAATAAACAATTATAGCTGCAGAGAAAGTGGAGTACAGACAGACCATAAGGTGCAAGGTCAAGAGACCATCTTATTGTACAAGAGAACTGTTCAATAGTCTTAAAACAGTAGGACAGAAGTAGTCCTTTAAGTATGGTTGTATGCGTTTCAGATGTTTATATCTTCTGCCCGATGGAAGTAGGGAGAAGAGAGAATGGTTTCTCTAAGAGAGAATTAGTGAAGATGGGTGAAATGGTCGACATGAATAGTGTGGGCCAAAGGGTCCATTTGGTGCTGTAATTACTGTGATTCCGTCCATGTAACTTACTTGTCTTCCATTGCTCTTCAGTTCAAACCCAGAGCTCCTTTAGTGTGATAATTTGTGGTGCTTTGAATTATACAGAAGCATCCTGAGAGAAGATCAAAGCTCAGTAATATCGTTTGGCTCTCTTACACTTAATATAGCCACTACCTTCTCCTAGTCCATTTTGAATTCAAAATAGAAAATGTCAGCATGCATAAATGTCACTTAATTTTGCCTCAGCCATGCATTTTCTTCGATAAGCTATTTATTTCCAGTTCCAATATCTGCTGATGCCCGCTCTGCTGATCCTGATTGCACAGCACAGCAACCCTACCTTGCAACATTTTACCTATTATTGAAAGATCTTTGACACTGTTAACCAAGCCATGCAACTTGGTGAAGATGTACAATTTCTATACATTAAATGTCAGGTGAGTCTGCATTCTATTATTCATAGTTGAGGGACTGGTCAATCTTACTAAGGTACACCAAGCTCGCAGAATAGGAAACACATACAGCTGATCAATAACAGTTTTGCTCATGGTTATTCTGTAGTCCCCATGTAATCATTAAGACTTGTCTACCTTGGGAGCACTTACCAATGGAGATGTCCACTCACTGTCTTGGACCTTCACCAATACTCTTGCCCTTTTATCTTGGGCAACTCCTCCTCTGCTTGCAGTTTAAGGGCATGGTGAATCAGAGTCAGTGGATCACAAATGGGTTTAGCACAAGGGCAAATGCAGATCTGAGGTTTGTACCCAACAATACCATGAGCTTCTTAGCTGGAGTCTCATACCTGCTGTATAAACACTATGGATTGCCACCCTGCTGAAATGCAATACCCCTTCAGAAACTGTCACAATCACTTTCAGCTTCTGAGTATCAGACATGTATCACATTTGCCCCCTGAATGGCATTACAGTCCACCAATGAGGTTACACTAAACAGCTGCATTTAGAGTCACAGTTATACAACATGGAAACTGATCCCTTGGCCTAATGTGTCCATGACGACCAAGATATTTATCCAAACTGGCCCTAATTGTCCACGTTTGGCCCGTATTCCCTCTAAATTTTGTCTATTCATGTCCGTGCTTACATACCAAGATACTGTGACCAGTGGTCTGCTCCACTATTAACTGCCACTTTCATCAGAGCACCATTTAGTGTGACTGCGATTGTGAAATCACCGAACAGCTGCAGGCTTGTGCCCATGAAGATGAATATACTATTGATTTCTAGCATTATGCATTGTGTATGCAGCCTCCTCAGTAGGTGCCATCTCCTCTGTGGTCTTCATCCTGAAACACTAATACTGTTTCTTCTTCCACAGATGAAGCATGAAGACCCTTGCCTGCAGCACTTCAGTGACTGCACAGTCGCAATAAATGCTCCCATTTCTATTTCAGATTTCCAGTGTCTGCTGTGCTTTGCTTTACTTTCACTATGACTGTACAGACATTTTCTACCTTGCAGGTCCTTTGTTCCAAGAATTTGCCGCCATGTGATAAGAGGCCAGAATGCAATGCCACCTCTTACGCTTGCGTACTACAGAATCACATCCCAAGCAGAATTACTAAGCGTCTCTTCCCCAGTGCTCACTGCACATGACACCATACTAAATAACTGAATGAATTCTCTCATCTGCTGATCACCATACTTGCCAAAGGAGTGAGATGATATTGTTTGCCCTCAGGAACGTTTCTACTCAGTTCATACACACTAACAATAACGAAATCAGGTTGTATTTCTTCAGCTTACCTACCAATCTGTCACACCCATTGCCTAGCATTATCATTGTCCAAACAAAAAAAAACCTTTATTAACTTCGCTCTCAATTACAGCCCTGCCACTCTAGCTAACAACACCGCATCCTCATTGCCAGTGCACCGTAGTATCTGTGAATTCTTTCGTGATGCTGTGCACTGAGGTAAAAAGAAACAGGCAGAGTTATCAATAAAAGTCAGCTCCCAAATAACAGCAGCCACAGGTACAATAATGTTTCAACAGGTATTTCACATGGTACATTCAGTTCTTAAAGGTATACTAATTCTCAAATAAACTGCAAAGCATATTTTCAGATGCAAGGCCTAATCAATTGTGCAGGAAGTCATAGACCCATTGCACAGAAGAGTGTCGGTGGAAGAAGATCCTTAGGACTGAAAGGGAAAGCAGAAACAGAATTGGGCAAGCTCACAGACGAGCAAGAATTTTAAAACAGACAATGGAAAAACCAAACTCCAGTGTCTGCCAGTCAGTACAAACATAACAGGCGAATACAGCATTTGAATGCAGCAGCGGAGCTTTGGACGAGCATGTTCACAGATAGCACAATGAGAGAGGCTGCAAAGATTGTACTGAAAAAATCAAGTCTCAGAATAACAAACGCATAGATGAGGGTTTCAGCAGCTGAAGACCTGAGGCAGGGACAGGCCGTAATTGGCAAAATAAAAAAGAGTAAGGATGAACTACAAATCCTTCCAGATATTTTTATAACTTCTGAAAGGCATGGGGTTTTTCCAGCATTCTTTACCCTTCTTTGTCACACAAACTCTCATTTCTCTCTTTCTGTATATCCATAGGAAGTGTTTATTCTACTGAGCTCATTTAGCAATAGCCTTATCATTCATAATAAAATCTCCTTTATCAGCTGCCACTTCAACATAATAGTTGTAGAAATTTTGTTAAGTTTTCTGGGATAAGGTATCTAATAGCCGAATGTTCCTGGTCACTGTGGAATTGTTCTTCCCACTTCAGTTTCAATGGCTGCAATCTATGTTTCTTTCCTTGTCATAAAATTAAAGATCCTTTTAGGGTACCTAAGTAGTTCAAGAAAACAGAAAATTCATATTTTTATGGAGCAGGATTACATGCCTGAGCAGTCTCTTTTCTCCATTTATTATCCTTCACAAATCGGTCTACATAACAAATAGAGATGAGATTTGATGTCACGTATTTTGACAAGATGTCGCCACTTTTGAGCAATTTTTTCCTATCTGAAGACATGGGCTACAGCGCTATTCTGAGGAGACTATTTTTAAAACTCAACTTTAAAGTGCTGAGATTAACAAACACTGTTTCTTGCCCAAAAAAATGAATGCTGATCAGAAGTGAACCAATGCAAGAAGAGTGTGAAGAAGGTTAATGTCTGCAGATAATAAAAATAACCATTACTTCAGACAACTTCAGCAATTTTGCCACTTCAACCATACTACACAGTCAAAGACAAAGACTGTAAAAGGCTTATTTGGCTGATGCATTCAGGATGCCAGTGTCAGGAGTATATCTCTGCCAGATCTTGCAGATTTAAAGACGCTGGTTCGAGTTCATTCCCTTGGAGGGGCCACTGGTTTCTGTCACTGTCCTCAGAGGTTCGTGTCGCTGCATTCGGAGGGGCCTTTGGGTTCCGATGCTCTCAGTGATGCTATTGAGATTCTGATATTCATGGACTGGACTGTGGTTCACACTAACTGTTGTTCAAACGGCCTCTTTCAGTTCTATGTTTTTTTCATGTTCTCGCCCATTCTTTCTTGTTACTGATTGATGGGCTGGGGGTTTGGGGTTTGATGTTCATGCTGTTGTTTCTCCATGTGGGTATTATGTTAGTTTTTCTGCAATGGAGGGGTTGTGGGAGTTTGGGGTTTATGAGTTTTTGTTTCTTTTTCTTTTCAACTACTTACCCTGTTTTCTGTGGAGAAGACAAATCTCAGTATTCCACATACATATTTTGATAATAAAATGAACCTTTGACCTTTGTATATTTTTGAATTGGGTTTTGATTTGACCAGGATAACAATACGGTTGAATCAAGTATTTTGTTCCCTACCACCAAGCTTGATATTGTAACTGTTGTGCCTGAAACTACAAGAAACTGTAGAGAGTTGTGGACACAGTTCAGCACATCATTGAAACCAACCTCCCTTCTGTCTATATTTTCCTTTGCTTCAGTAAAGAAGACAACATTAACAACGGCATTTCCTCTTCTTCTGCTCTCTTTACCCCTACCCACCCCCACCTGGGCAGAAGATATAAAAATCTAAAAAGATGTACCACCAAGTTTAAGGACAGCTGTATCCTGCTTTTATAAGATTGTTGAAAGGTCATCAAGTGCAACAAGACGGACTCTTGACTTCACAGTCTACCTGTGATGGCCCTGCAACTTACTGTCTCCTTCCACTGCACTTCCTCTGTAATTGCAACACTTCATTCTGCATTCTGATATCATTTGCCCTTGTATTACCTCAATACACTGATGTACTGAAATGATCTGGATGGCATGAAAACAAAGCTTTTCATTGTCTTTCAGTACATATGATAATAATATACCAATTTATCTGTTCAGGTGAAGGGTACAAATATATTTCTCTCTTCTTAGAAGATCCCTGAGGACTGAAGCTGACTCATTCCTTTTCCGTTCGTGACTGACTGATAAGGCTAAGGTAGGGCAAATTGACAGGGAGAGTAGATGGGCAGTTTTGGGAGAAGGTATGCTGCTTCTGTATTTACATATGTCTTCTGTGTGCTCCACAGGAAAGGGATATAAGGATTTCAATGCCTTTCTGAAAGTTGCTCCTCCATTTTGAGTGGAACCATGATCCCCAGGAGTCAAGGAAATACATGTCAAGGCTTCATTGACTACAAAAGAGGAAAACAATGTTTTTGGCAGAAAGAGAACATTGAAGTCTTCTATCAGAAAGCACCTTGGGAGCAGATGCTGTTGTAAAAAAGAAACTGAGAAAAATGGATGGTGTCCTTATAAGAGACAGGGTGGATAGTGGGCATAGACCTGGTAGATGGGGCTATTAGTGAGTGTATCGGTGCTTCATTTTTCTCCCAAGATGGAGAAAGAGAAGTCCAGAAAAGGAAGGAGTGTAAATCCAGGTGAATTTGAGGGCTGGATGGAAGATAGAGGCAAAAGTGATAAATTGAGTTCTGTGTGAATGCTGCAAGCAGTACCTTTGCTGTCACTGAGATGGTGGAGAAAGAGTTGAGGAGATGTGTCAGTGTGACCGTTTGGAACAAAGACTCTTGCACAAATCTAATGAAGATACAGATGTAGCCAGGCCCAATGTAAGTTGATCTCAAGAAAGTGGGTGTTATCAAAAGAGAAACTATTGAAGGCAAAAACAAGTTCTGTCAGGTAGTTAAGGGTGTTAGTGGAGGGGAACTAGTTGAATATTTGTTCTAGAAAGAAGTAGAGAGCCCCAAGATGGGGAATGGAAGTGTATAAATCTCTGGACATCCATAGAAAGATAAATTTGTTGGAACCAGGGTAATGGAAGCTGTCAAATTGATGGCAGATCTGGATGTAGATGGGAAGGAACTGAACAAAGGGAAATAGGATCGAGTCAAGATAAGA